>NC_062575.1:22067829-22694675 GCF_022837055.1 Prionailurus viverrinus
ACTGCATTTTGTGTAATTCTCCGGAGGCAATCAGTAATAAAACATGCAACATATTTTGCAGTTAACCATTTAATAATGTTTGTCTTATGGAACATTATTTTCATGTAACTCCTTAATATGCACATCATGGAAACTGCTGGTTTAATGTATATTCAAATGAAACAAATTTCTCTGTTTGACATTGGTTCAGGACTATAATCAATGATAAAAAATGATGGAACTGTGTAAGGTAAAGGAAATAGTAAGGGACAGTGGCTTCATCCACCAGATGAAATTGGGAATGTATCACCTTTGGCTGTGATTCTATCAAATCAGAGATAAAACATTACTAATGTTACTATTTTTAAAATTTTGATTTTGTATACTATTCAGGATCTTTGATAAGAATTAATATGTGTCTTGAATTAATTTTAAAAGGAAAATTATTAAAGATGTTTAAATAAATTCAACAAATTTGTGTGCATCTATACTTCTCTCTCTCTCTCTCTCTCTCTCTCTCTCTATCATGTCTCAAGAAAAGAGTGAAGTTTCTTCCTTTCAAAATTCACCTATCCACTATATTTTTCATCCTATTTCTCTTAGCCCTTGAGTGATTTTGCTTCATCAATAAAACCTCTTTTTCTTCTATCTTAAAACTGTTTCTCTTTATGGGCTCTTTCCTATCAGCATATAACCATACACAAGCATTTTTAATTAAAAAAAAAGTCCTCTCTATTCTTCTTTCCATTCCTTTGTTCAACCTTGTATACCCTTCCCTGCTAAATAGTTGAAAGAAATGTCCAGCCACACTGGAATCACTTCCTCACTATTCAATTCCCAAGTCATTGGAGTCTGGTTAATGCCTCCATTATATCTCTGAAGCTGCTCATTAAAACTCATCAAAGCTCTCCTAGTTGGTGAATCCAATAACTAATTTTCAATTGCTATCTTAACTTGAGGTTTCTGGAACATTTAATCTTATTGATCTTTCCTTCTTATTGAAGTTCACTTTCTCTTTGGACTCAGCCACACCAGTTTTTCCTGTCTCCCTAGTTACTTGCAGGAAAGAATTAATTTTCCAGACCATAGCTTTCAATAAAGGGAAAGTGCTAGCTACTCTGTTCCTTCAAAAATAGTCTGGTAAGAGTGAGCATCAAGTATCCCCTTCCCCTGTGGCTCAGTCCTTCATAGGGAAGGCATGCAGGACTAATCCACTCACCTTGGGGATGACTTATCTGACTGGGGAGATAGCTGAGACCTTGGATTTCATTTACCAGAGGGTAATTTCTCAGCTCATAAGGGAAGTTCATGGCTCTTTTTCTGCCCAAAGATATTGACCCAACTTGTGCCCCTAGTCTTCAGTTGGGAAATAGACCCATTCTCTCTGCCCTCTTCCCTGAGTTTTTTCTTTTGTTTGCTGGATAGTTATATCAAGCCTGTTAAAAATAGGAAAGTGCACTCCCTTTTGTTTGGGGTTATTGACTGTGACAGAGAACTAGTAGGAGGCTGCTAAGTTTTTGCCTTTAGTTTTGAGATATGCTTTTCAAATATGTGAATCAATGTCACATCAAATGAAAAATACAGAGACCACTCTAGCTAATTCAAATTTAGTACAGGTTAATGTAAACAGGTTTAATGGGTTACATAAGTGATACAGAACTGACCAGCCAATTATCTCATGGTGAAAAGTCAAAAAACAAACGAGATTTTGGCTACATTGGGAAGCTGCTTCTATCCCTAGGGCTGAAGGGACAAATTGAGGAAGGAGGTGTTAATAGAACCCAGTCGCTGAGACTTTCTTTTGGGAGCTAAAATCAGAGCAAGGCCTTCCTCATATCATAGAGAAGATAGTACTCAGAAGCTGGAACCACTGTGGATACACAACTATTTTCATAAAATGCCCCTAAACGATACCCTTTAATCTTCCACCAGTATTATCCACTGACCAAATACACTCAGAAATCCATTGGCATAGTAGCATGGAAAACAGTTTACAGGAAACATTCATAGGTCAGGTTTTAGGCAAACCCAACTTTTCTAAGGAGTACTATGTTTTAGGAGTTACTGAAACATAAATAAAGCTGATGTATTGCATCTCACATAGGTTCTCTGTTTTTTCTCTACTACTTATAACCTGGAGAAGACAAAAGGTAACTAATTTGTACTCCAAACTTCAAGAGCTTCTTTTTGTCAATTGTGAGTATGTGACCCTCTACGTCTACTTATACCTAAGTATTGATATTTCCAAGGCTCTCTTCATTATTCCAATAGCCATTCTAAACTGACTCCCAAGAGCTATTATGTCCAGCTTTGATCTATTTCCTGAATTTCAGTTCTGTAACTTCAATTGTCTGATTGACTTCTTCCTAAAATACCTCACTTGCAAGATAAGCCAGTGCATTCAAGCCAACACATCCCCAGTAGAAAGCATCTTCTTCTCCAATGCATTCCTTTTCCTTTATTGCTTATCTTCATAAATGGTACCCACATCCTCCCAGTTGTGCAATCCAGGATCCTGGCAATCCTTCTTTATTCATCTTCTATAGAAATCATTCAATCACTCAAAGTACTAATTATATACACAGTAAGTATCTCTCAAGCTCAGACCATGCCACATTTTGATTTTATCCTTTTATATCTGCTGCTGGAGCTCTTTTTTAGGCTCTAATATTCTTTCATCTATGTGATTGAAATACCTATATATTCCTTGACACTTGTGCTTTACTCTTTTAGTCCATCTTTGATGTGAGCTATCAGCTTATCTTTTCAAAACAAAATTTCTAATAGTTTTATTTTCTTACTTGAAATGCTTCAAATGTTTTCTACTACTTCTAAAGAGACACATTTCCAGTTGCCTTGCTGTATCATACAAATCCCTTTCTCCCCTGCTTTATCCAGCATTGGATCATTTTTCACCATGGATTCATACATGTATTATTTCAAACTGTGTTCCAGAAATGGAATGAACAAAAAAGAGGGTATTAGACAATGAGATCACACAGATAATGGGAAATAGATCATTTGGGCCTTTTAGGCCATTGGTTTCAATTTTATGCTTTAAGTGAAGTGGGGAGTCAATGATAATTTTTGAGTACAAAATCATCATTCTAGCTGATGTATTGGGAATAGATGATATGTAGTCAAGGATAGAATCAGGGAGACCGACTGTAATCTTGATGACAGAAAATGCTGCTCTAGACCAGGGTGATGGCATTGAATTTGGTGGGATGTGGCTGGACTCCTGCTGTATTTTGAAGGTAGAGCCAACATGATTACATGAAGAAGGACAAATAAGAATGATGGGAGTGAAGAGTCATTCCAAAGATGTTGACATGAGCAATTGGTGGGTGAATAAGGAAGGGAATGAGATTCAATCTGAACTTGTTAAGGTTAGAGATACCTGTTCAATATTTGTGTAGAGATGGTAGTGATGTTGTGTAGGCTTCTTATTCCTCAGAACTCAGCTGAACTGTCAACTCCTTTCAGAACCCTTAAGCAGAAATAGGTCATTTATCTCCAAGTTCCCACTACATAAGATAGATTCGCAAATTTAAGGTTTTTGAATACTTGAATAGATGAATGCAAAATTGAATGAAAATAAAACTTTCATTCTCAAAGTGGGGACTAAATGAGATAAAGCAACCAGCATAATGTCTGCAGACTGCAACTCTGCTCATGGTCACATTCTTCCTGGGGTGGCTCACATCCAATGTCTCATTGAGATGGGAATATAAAGGCTAGGCTATTTCAGCCCAGTGGGTACAATGCTAACAGGCCATTTTAACTACGGGAATTCCAATGAGATTCGTCAAGGCTGATACTGAGCCAGCATTTCAGCTTGACATCTCACTCTGCCCAACCCTGCTTCCTTCCTCCTTCTCCCACATTTGTTGATGCCAAGAGCACTCCCCAACTAAAACTGTCTTCCTGGAGAAACAAACTTACAAAGTTGATATCAAGAGTGGTCTGAGATAGCAGTTGATAAAGTGATATTTTGGACCTAGATCAATAGTTTCCTGGCTAGAAATGAGAACTTAACAGTGGTAAGCAGAACACAGATAGCTCCTGGCACAAAGTGGTGGTCCAATCTAAACTTTTACTCATGGTGAATTGGGATTGTACACTGTTAAAAAGAAATGCATTAGTTCCTGCAGCATATTGAGCTGTGATTAAAGTGGGGGATATAATAACCATAAGGACAGCAGAAGATAGTAAGCTCCTCTTCCTAAACAAACATAGCAAATGCTGAGAGTGATTAATGGACAAAGAAAACTCTGTATGAAAGCCAGAGGGCATCCTTGGCAGGGTTCAAAGAGGTCCTCACTTCCTAAAGTAAGACAACAGAGAAACCTAACCAATATAAGGGGGCCAGGATTTATTCAGCAGGTTAACTTAAAACTAACAACAAAGTGGAGCAAAGAAAGTTTTTTTCAAAAAAAAAAAATGGTGCTGGAACAGTTGGACATCTACATGCAAGGAAAAAAAAACCTAGAAATGATTTCACACCCTTTAAAAAATGAACTCAAACTACTCATGTACCTCAATGTAAAATACAAACTGTAAAACTCCTAGTAGATAAAAGAATACTTAGATGACTGTGGTATGGCAATGAGTTTTTTAGATAAAACACCCTCATAAAAATAATAATTGATATGCTGGACTTAATTAACATTAAAACTTCTGCTCTGTAAAAGGCAATATCAAGAGAACAAGAAGTGAAGCCACAGGTTGGGAGAAAATATTTTTGCAAAAGACCTATCTGATAAAGACTGTTATTAAAAATATTTTTTAAAATGCCAAAACTCTTAACACGGGACAATAAGAAAATAAGCATCTCAATTAAAAAATGGGCCAAATATCTTAATAGAAACTTCACCAAAGAAGATATTCAGAAGACAAATAAGATTACCAAAAGATGCTCATCATATGTCATTAGGAAATTAAAAATTAACACAAAAAAGATATTACAACATACCTATTAGAATGTCAGAGAGCACAAAACGCTGATAACACCAGATGCTGACAAGGATGTGGGGTGACAGGAACTCTCATTTATTGCTATTGGAAGATGCTTTTGTGGTTTACTAGAAAACTAAACATATTCTTACAATCTGGAAGTCATACTCCTTGGTATTTACCCAAAAGAGCTGAAAATTTATGTCCACACAAAAACTTGCACATGGATGTTTATAGCAGCTTTATTCTTAATTGCCCCAAATTAGAAGCAACCAGGTGGTGAATTGGTTAATAAGCTGTGAGGCACCCAGAAAATGGAATATTATTCAGCACTAAAAAGTAATGAGTTATCAAGCTGTACAAAAATATGGTGGAAATTTAAATGCATATTACTAGTGAAGGAAGCCAATCTGATACGGCTATATGTTGTGTGTTTCCAATTATATGACATTCTAGAAAAGGTAAAACTATGGAGACAGTAAAAAGATGAATGGTTGCCAGGGGTCTGGGTAAGAGGAGATGAATAGGCAAGAGCACACAGCATTTTCAGGGCAGTGATGATACTCTGCATGACACTATAATGATGGATCCATGTTATTGAATATTTGTCCACAATCATAGAATGTACAACACCAAGAGTGAGCTCTAATGTAAACTATTCACTTTGGGGGTACCTGGGTGGCTCAGTCAGTTGAGCACCTGACTTCCACTCAGGTCACGATCTCACAGCTCATAAGTTTGAGCCCTGTGTCGGGCTCTGTGCTGACAGCTCAGAGCCTGGAGCCTGCTTCAGATTCTGTGTCTCCCTCTCTCTCTGCCCCTAACTCACTCGCATTCTGTCTCTGTATCTCTCAAAAGTAACTAAACATTTTAAAAAATTTAAAAAAATTTAAACTATGCACTTTGGGTGATTATGATGTGTTGATATAGGTTCTTCAGTTGTAACAAATGTTCCACTTTAGTAAGGCATATTGATAATGGGGGAAGCTATGAACATGTGGGGCACAAGGGGTGTATGGAAAATACCTGTACCTTCCTCTTAAGTTTGCTGTGAACCTAAAGCTTCTCTAAAACAAACAAAAAACACAATGAGGCAGATCTGCTATGTGAAGTTTAGAACACTGGTTGGGAAAAGAATGGAATGGGAACATCTAGATTGATGAACCTAAAAATTTTGATTTCTCACACTTCCCTGAATCATCTGCTTCATTTGCAGCAGTGGTCCACACTTTTCCTGTTTAAAAGCTAGCACATCTTCTTTCCTTTAAGGCAACTCAGAGACCTCTCCTCCAAAAGATAACAATGGTCCCTCAAGATGTTCCTTCATTCCCATCCTGGACACTCAATCTGTAACCAGGTTAGGTTGCCATAGTACAGCTTTAGATATGCTTAACCTAATAAAAGAAGCAAAAGACCATTCCCTAAAGGAACTTCAAGCATGGAACAACATCAAAATTGGGTAGAATATAGAGTTGGATTCTGAGTTTGCCTAATCAAGGAGTTTGTTCACTGTTAGTTCCAGAACTCCTTGGGGGATTAGTTTTGTGCATGCATCACAGCTTGGCTTCTTCCTTTTCTGAATCCTTTCCCACACTTCCAGGGATCAATTCTGAGGGCATTCCCTAATCAACATCGTGCACACTAACCTCCATCTCTGAACACAACCTATTACACACATAATGAAATCTTTGTAAATTGACTCCAAGCAATGCACTCAAGTACAAAATGTATACTGTAGGGATACATGGTTTTGTTAGAATCACAAAAGACCTCTTAAGACCTTTCTGAGAATAGAATTGACAGCCTCAAAAGTAGATACAGAGTCCTGCCACATGAGCAATTCCAGCACAATGAGATAGTCATGTGGAGGGAAGTTGACATAAGGGGTTTATATTTAGAAAACTAAACTAGAAAAAAAAAACTTCTGTAGTTAACACAATTAGCTTTGAAACTTTATGAAAGGGGCTGTTCAAGTTGAAGCAGGTCAAAGGACTTGGAACTTCACTTACTTGGCCTTCTTTTTCTTTTTTGTGGCTCTCCTGATTCATTTTGGGGGAACCTTAGGGTTCCACAGAGCACACTTTGAAAATTGCTAGAGTAGATGCTCTCATGGCTTCCTTCTAGTCTTGTGATTTTATGGATTTACGATTTAGTGCAAAGTCACTCATCAGAAAGATTTGAAACAAAAGGATATTACTTGGGTATATTTGCTGTGCCCTAAGCATTAGAATTGTCTTAATTAGTAATTCATATATTCAGCATATGAACTATGATATAATCACATGTTTAAATATGCAATCATTTCTCAACTTGATTGTAATAACTTGTCTATAATAAAAAGAGGTCCCCTTCATTGCTATGTTGAGTAAATGTTAAATTAATCATGGACCCATGCCAAATCTGCTTTAAAAAAAAAAGCAGCAAATAAATTGCTTTTCCAAGACTGAATCATGCTGCCTCTCTTCCAAGAGCATTTTTGTAATTACTTCTTTGATTACCCAAGTGATAATATCAAGATGGATTCTTAACCTTTATACCAAACCTTTGTGTGCAAATACAGTGGAAGAGATGGCCAATGATTTAATACTCCATGCAAGGGGGCAACCCTAAGCGCTGCCTGACTTCTATAACAGACTGAATGGAGCCTGTGATGGAAAGATGAGATAACAAAGGGAGAAATCTTGGCAGGAAAATTACTTTCCTTTGAATCCTAATGGCAATCTTGAAAAAGCTAAGATTTCACACAGAGGTTGTTTCACATGTGAAGATATTCAAAAGTAATACAAAATTCACTGCAACAAGTAGCTATGTGGGAATACAGTATACAGACGTATGCAAGTGCAAGAAAACTCATTAAAATCAACTGTTTTAGTAACTTCACAAATTTTCAGATAGTTCTCAAGGAAGTTCTTTAACATCTTAGAGAAGTAGAGTGATGGGTTTTGGAAGGAGGGAACTTTCACCTAATTGAATCTATCCACCTGCTTGTACAGATGAGGAAACAATTTCATGGAGAAGTACTCTGCTAAGATGGGTTGCCTTCCTCCAGAATGTGGTATATCCACTCAATTAAAGCCTTTATTATTATGTTGTGCTCTCTATATGAAGATGACATGGTTTTAGGTGGAAGCAGAAGTAGAAGTACTTACTACCATCGTTCCCAATGACCCACTGGGGAATTCTGTGCTTCTCATATTTGAAACTCAGAGAAGAACAGGGTTAGAGGTCCTGGTCACCAAAGGGAGCAGATTATCCCCCATGAGAGCCAACAACTCTCACATTGCACTATGAGTTATGGTTGTCACTTGGGCATTTGGGGCTGTGTCCAGTGACCATAAGGCATTAAGAAAATAAACATCTTGTCAGGTAAAATTGATCCTGATCAGCAGTAGGATATAGGCTACTGACACACCATGGGGGTAGGAGGGATATCTATGGAACTCAGACAACCTATTCGGGTGCCTCATGGTTCCTTCTTGCCTATTTGTGATAGAGAATGGACAGGAGCAATGACTCTGCCTGAGAAGGGTGTAATCACGAGGAGCTCGGATGCCTTAGAAATGAGGTTTAATTTATCAGGTGGCTGAGCAAGGGGGGCGGGGTTTAAAATGGATAGTTGAGGAGAGAGAAAATGAGTACCAGTTATAGCCCTGAGACAGACTACAGCAACAAGGACTGTAATTCATCTGGCTAGCCTCTGCCTTCTAAGTGCCTTCTCAGGAAGGGAAGTCCCCCCACCCCCAGATCCTTTGATATTTTTGCAGAAGAGTCATGCAGCACCAGGGGTAAACTGTGACAATTTCAGAAATGCACTGCTCTGCTTCCACTTCAAGAAAGGACTTGCTCCCATCTGGAAGGAGTGTGGTTAGCTGACAGCCTCAATGTGTTAACTCCTCCAGGGTCCGCCTCTGCTTTTGAGCTGAAATCACACTCTTTTTGGAGTGTTCTCTGAGTAATGACTAAGCAAACGGTGGTAACAATGGCAAAGCCATTTCCATTCAATGCAGGTCTTCTCTATTGTCCTCCTTCTCTTTGGGCTATTAGATTGGCACCTTGGTTTGAGGCTCTTCCTGCTCAACTCTGCTTCTGCCTGCTTCTGCTATTTCTCAACAAAACTTTTGTGTTCCCATATTTGTCTCAGTGTCTTCTTTATGCCATAGTAGCTAAGGTCAGGTCTCTTTCTTCTCCACCTTCTAGACATCTGTAACTGGTTGAACAAATTAGGTACGGATCTACTCAGCAGAAGTAATGTCCACAGAGCACGATTTGAAAATTGCTGGAGTAGATGCTCTCTCTCACAGCTTCCTTTCAGTCTAGTGATTTTAAGGATTTATCTAAAAGCAATGCCCTAGAGTCAAGGAAGAAAGTGAAGGTGTAGGAGATCTCAAACCACATCACCCTCCTCTCCTGGCTCAACCACCACTAATGGGATACTTTATTTTCTTCTCACTTCTCTTGCTTAAGGTTTCCATGGTAGGAGTCTCCAGATTAAATGTGGGAAAGGCTACATGTAGCAAGATAGTAGCCCTGGAACAAACCAGAACCAATGACAGAAATTTCAATCAACTATTATGAAGCAGAGTATAAAATGGGAGAAGCTGCAAGACTGGGTCAGGTAATAAGATGGACAAGGTTGAGATTCAGAGGGTCTTAAATGCTTTGCTGAACTGGCTTCCCTGCCCAGAAGGGGTGTATTAGGCACAAGAAGGCTATTTAGAAAGCCATTTCATTAAACCAGGGAATAAAGTATGGGTGCCTGATGAAAAAGACATAGCAGTGAGAATGAAAAGACAAATGTGCTATAGGAGACATGCTAAAGAGGTATATCAGCAAAATTAATGGCCAGCAAAATAGCAGCTGGACATGGTAGGAGTGAGGGGGTGTGTGAATGAGATGCAAGAGTGTGTCACAGGTTCAGGTTTTGGGTGTATAAGAAGAGAAGGCTGACTGAGCAGATAGTAAGTTGGGTTTTCACCATGTTGATTTTGAGGGGGCCCTGTCATATCTTGATGGAGATAGCAATGGTTCTTTCAGGCTTTGAACCTCCAGAGCAATTGGTATTTGGTATTCTTTGGGTTGTCACCTGTGTGCAGTTATAATATGTGTGGGCCTTTCCCCCACAATTGGATTGGCATTGATACTCTGTGTATATATGTGTATTCCCTGTGATTTGGAACACATTTCCCGGCCTTTATTAGGAGCACCACAAAATTGGATGAAATGAAACAGTTCACAGATGGGGGGGTGGGGGGAAGAAAAAATGTATTTCATTTATAAGGAGGCCCAAATGCCTTCTTAGAATTAAGGCCAATTTTCTACGCATTTTAATTTAATGAACCATCCCAAATGTTGACACATGGACAGCTGCCCCTCAATTAGACTTGTTCGTATATGGTTTTTGAATTGAAATGGACTTTACAGACACCTTAAAAGAAGTTGAGTTTTTCATCTCATAGATGGAATATTTATTTAAAAGTTTTCTAGGGGCACGCCTGGGTGGCTCAGTTAATTGAGTGTCGGACTCTTGATTTTGGCTCAGGTCATGACCTCATGGTTCGTGAGTTCAAGCCCTGCATCAGGCTCTGCAGTTGGCAGCACAAAGCCTGCTTGGGAGTCTCTCTCTCTCCTTCTCTATCTGCCCCTCCCCCACTCATGCTATCTCTGTCTCTGTCAAAATAAATAAATAAACTTAAAAAATAATTTAAAAAAAAGTTTTCTAATTTGTCCTTATCTATTTTAAGGATCTGTTGAACCTCATGGTTGACTGTTGTTTACCCAACTTGTACTGAGCATGTCTATTGGGGGTTTACCACCAAAAAGGACAGCCCACTTCACTGGCTAACTATAGTTGTCAGAAAGGTTTCCTTAGGTTGAACCCAGATTTCCACCCCTGACATGTTTCATGGTTGTTCCCATTCTTCCCTCTTACATATAATAACCCTGTGTCTCATGTTTGAAGTCAGTCCACCTTTATCCTTGACTTGTCTATTTTCAAGGTCAAATATCTCTCATTTCTTCATTATTGCCTTCATTAACTAACTTCAAGTTCTCAACACCTTTGTGTTTTATAATTTGTAATCTCAACACTTTTGTAATTTGTCCTCAAATTAGCCAGTCTTTTTTTTTAATGTCTAAATGTTCCTAGTTTTCATCATAAATTGCCTTCTTTAATTTCTTGAGCAACTTTATTGAGATATATTTTACATAAAATAAAAGGTCCCCATTTAAATGTGCACTAAAGTGAGTTTTAACAAGTATACACATGCACATAAGCACAGCTACAATCAGAGGATGACCCATCCCAAAAGTTCTCCAGGGCCCCTCTGCAGTCACCCCTAACCCTTACCTGAGGTAATGACTGATCTCATTTCTATTCCTGTAAGTTAGTTTTACCTGTTTGTGAAGTTCATGTAAAAGGAATCATTCATTATATACTCTTGTGCTTTGCTTTTGTTCAACATGTTTCTCAGATTCATGTGTTACAAGTATCAATAGTCCTTTCTTTTTTATTTCTTAATAGTATTCCATTGAACTGTAACACAACTTGTAAAATAATTCACCTGTTAGTGGATATTTGCAGATATATATATATGGGTGGTTTCCACTTTGAGACTATTATGAGCAAAGCTGATATGAAGATTTATGTACAAGTTTTGGTGTGAACATATGCTTCATTTCTCTTATTTATTCAAAAATCTAGGACTAAAACTGCAGGGTCATCCTTTGATTTTTAAAATTCAGGAACAGGGCCCATTAAATTATACCTTTCCTAATGACAAGACAATCTTTCTCCCTCCAAGAGATGTCTAAAACTACTTTCATAGACATATGGTACAAATGTCCATACAAACATTCTCTTCACAAAAAGCATACAATTTTGAAATCAGACAGACCTGGGTGTGAGGCTCAGCTCTGCCACTTATTAGGTGTGATACTTGGTGAGTTACTTAATTTTTCTAAACCTCAGTTCTTCCCATGTGCAAAATGGAGAGAACAGAAACCTCTGCCACAGAGTTTGCTGTGAGCATGTTAGTAAGATTAAAAAATAAATAAATAAACAGAAAGCATTTATCCCAAAGCCTAACACATAGTAAATACTAAATGGCTAAATACACACAGTATAGCAAAACTCAGAATGGCTTACAAAATGGGTTGTCTACAGATCACTGTGTGAAACATGGAGGCTGGTCTCAACACTAAAGAATGCCACAAAGTATTAAAAACGTTCTTTTTTGGGGTGCCTGGGTGGCTCAGCTGGTTGAACATCTGATTCTTGATTTCAGCTCAGGTCATGATCTCATGATTGGTGAGATCGAGCCCCACATCAGGCTCTGCAATGACAGCTCAAAGCCTGCTTGGGATTCTCTCTCTCCATCTCTCTGCCACCACCTCCCCCCCACCCCCACACACTCATGCATACATGCTCTCTAAATAAATAAATAAGTAACCATTTAAAAAAACATTGTTTTTCAAAGGCAAGGAGGAGGGAGGGGGCATAGCAGATTTTATGCAATGAAACATACAGTTTACATACAAAATAATGTTTTCTTTTCCCCCAAGAAACATTACTCCAATAGAAGTTTCCTATTTGAGTCCTAATAAAATATCTCACATCACAGAGCACTTTCTCAATTACTGTAGCTTGAACAAAGCACCGCACATTAGCCTGAAAGGACCTCAATCAATACTAGTTTGGATTGCTTAAAGAGGTCACTGGCAGAATCAGCTTAAAAAAATAAAAAGGCAAGGGAATTTAACACAATTTAGCAATTATTCCTGGGGCTCTCGCTCATAATTGGAAGCTTAGATGCTGTTGTAAACAAGCCTCTTAAAAATGACTTTTAAAAAGAAATAGAGTAAGTAGTTACATCGTGGCAGTCAAAAATACATGCTATGAGGAAGACTGGAGAAACACAATAGAAGAGCGTATTACAGAGTGGTCACTGGAAACAAGTGACATCATCATACAGGGGCTCAAAATCTCTGTCCTTTAGGCAACTTTGATGAAAGTGAAGATTAAATGCCCTGAAGAATTGGGCTAATGACACAAAAAGGCTGATCTTGGAGAAGGTTGAGAAGAGTTTGATCTTCATTTGAATGATACAAATAATCTATAACTAAATCAATTCATTCAAGAGTTTAGGTTGATGCTTGACATCTCTTTGGATTTTCCATGCTGGGAAAAACAAAAGACCGACTTATATTTGGACATTTCCTCTTCTAGTGAAAGTAAATGTATAAAAACCTGAGTAGGCACAAGCCTGTGAATTAGAGACCACTGAGTCTTTTTTCAAAGAGATGGGAGCTGTCCCTCCGCAGGCTATGACTTTGATCATATGGGACCCATTGCCAATTGAAGTGAGCAATGCCAGACAGTGTGTTTTCTAGTTTAAAGAAAGTATCCATTTTGTTAGCAGCAGGAGGGAGTGGGAAATTACCCATGAACAATGCTGTATTTTTTGCAGCCTGGGGCAGAAGTAGTGAATAAAGTGGGGATTAAATTGCCAACAGCACTACTATTTCAAGGCTTCAGAAATTATTTTAGGACTTTGATAATACATTCAAAATGTGAACTGATAAAAGTATCAAAGGTGTCCCTCACACCCTGCTGGTGTGTAGGCCCGTGTGCATATGTGTGTGTGTGTGTGTGTGTGTGTGTGTGTGTGTGTGTGTATTTATACACGTTTGCATATGTATTCATACGTGTGTAGTTTTGACTATAGTCTTTAAAATTACAAAGAGAGATAGAGCAAAATATTGCCATAATTTAAGGCCATTTTGGATCATAACTTAGAATCATAAGCTGAAATTTTTGCCCAGATATGGGAATTTTGAAAGTAATAAAATATGCCAAACTGGTAAGTATCTCTCAATGACAAGAATATAGTGTCTTGGTGAGGTAATTAAAATTGTTGCCAAACATGAACATGAGTGCCAAAAGTAATTATAGTAGAATCTCAATTTGGGAACCTTAGGTTAATCATGAAAGTGTGTGCCAGATACTGTGTTAGGCAATTGACCTATGTTATCTCAACTTAGAAAATACTTCGATGTTATTCTTAAAATCATTAGATATTATTCTCCTTGAATTAGAGATAAGAGACATCAATCTCAGAAAGGTGAATTATTCAAGGTCACACAGTGGTGGAGATGGGATCAAAAGTCATATCTGTGTGTACCCAAACACTGCATTCTTTCAAACAGAATTAAGTTGAGAGAGAGAGAAAGAGAGACTTAGTTTGTCTCATGATACTTTATTCTAGAGGCTAGAACAGCTTTGAGCACATAGTAAGTGCTCGATAAATATTCTTGATTAATATTTATTCAGAGAAGGAGTAGCTGACATTGCCTCCCCAAACGTATATATCTCCTCAAGGACATTCCTCTCTCATTAACTAGAATACACATACCACACACCAGACAGTTTGACTTCTTAAAAAGTTGATTGGCTGGGCTTCTTCTTTAACAATCATACTCAATGAAGTGTCCCCTACCTGCAGAGACAATTTGACCATACAGGCAGCCCAATTTAAAATAAGATACATCTCCTAAGGAATTGTATAAAAATCAAATAAACTTTAATGCTTGTTTCAAATAAGTGCAGGTCAATAATGTCCAAAATTTCTGCTGGATAAACATAAAATCACCTAAAATAAGAGCAGAAAAGGCCACCAGAGGCCAGCTGTCAACAGCCTTCTACCGGATTATAGTAACAGCCTCTACACAGGTCTCCCTAAATCCACCCTGACCCCTCCAGTTCTCTCTTGTGACTGTAGTCAAAGTGATTTTCTTAAAAATGCACATATGGGGGCGCCTGGGTGGCGCAGTCAGTTAAGCATCCGACTTCAGCCAGGTCACGATCTTGCGGTCCGTGAGTTCGAGCCCCGCGTCGGGCTCTGGGCTGATGGCTCAGAGCCTGGAGCCTGTTTCCGATTCTGTGTCTCCCTCTCTCTCTGCCCTTCCCCCGTTCATGCTCTGTCTCTCTCTGTCCCAAAAATAAATAAACGTTGAAAAAAAAATTAAAAAAAAATGCACATATGTTAATTTCAGTTTCCTGCTTGGGATATCAGTGGCATCTCATTGCTCTTATAATAAATTCCTTTTCTTGGCCCACAAGGCTCTGAATGTCAAAGGAGATATGAGCCAGACCGTGACCCCTCACGCTCTAGCCACAATAGTCAGCTTCCACACCTCACAGCCCAGGCTGTGAGGGTCTTTGTACATGCTGCCCCTTCCGGTTTTGGGATATCTCACATGTCTACCTCATTAATGCTACTTGCCCTTCAGATCTCAACGATGGGATCATGTTCTCAAATAAGATTTCACTGACCCCTTACAGAAAATCAGGTTTGGTTTGCAGCCTCGTGGACTCCTGTTCCTTCACTTCAGTCTACTTATCTCAGTTTGCTTTTATAAATCCACTTCCATGAGCATGGCGCTAGTGTTGGTCTCCCCTACTAAATGGCCATTTTCATGAGGGCAGGGACTGGTTCTGTTCCTGTTCACCTTTGTATCTCCAGCTAAGGACTCGCCACATAGTGGATGCTCAATAAATACTTAACTTAATCAGTTGGTGCCAATTCTCAACCTTGTTTTCATGGCAGTGAACGCTGATGGAATTCTTTGTGGAAACACCCTACAGTTGCTTCATGGGGACTTTGAACCAAAATAGTGCACGTATGCTCAGTGGAACATGAACAACAATTGCACCACAGTGGACAACCAGCGCTGAGCGGAAATCTCCTGGGGTTAAGATGGATCAGATGAGTTATTAACCCAGAACTACAAAAAGTCCCCTAACAAGAGAATGAGTTGAAATTTTGCATGAGGCTGAACTGAAGTTGGAACTGCAATGTCAAAAGTCAAGTTCCATAGCCAATGATAAAATAATAAGAAATAATAAGACATGAATAAATAAGTCATCACCATTAGCAGCAGCAGAAGCTGCAGCCACATAAACATCATGTTTTCATATCACCCAGTTTAAAGTTCCACAATCTGAGAAGTAGATCAGAATCTGAGAAGGAGATCAGGAATTGGCATGGAGGATGAGCTGGAACATTAGATTAATTACTAAAACTACAGGTAGTTTTTGGGATGTGAAGTGTCACCCATTATTTTTGCAGAGGCAACTGTGTGATAAAAACAGCAGACTACAAGGTGTTCACTGGTCTTCTTGAGACCTGGTTTTAAATCCTGTCTCTGCTCCTTACCTGTGACCTTGGACAAGTTCCTTACTATTTTTGAGTCTCAGTTTCACCATCTGAAAAATGGGGATAGTAACATTTCTGATTTCTTCAGGTCATTTAGAGAATTAAATGAAGCCACTTATGCAAAGGGCTTTATATGAGCCTAACCCATGATATGTGCTCAATACATGATAATTGCTATTACTAAAAAGCAATTTTGGGAAGATGCCACCTTAAAATAGATCTTAGAAAAGGAAGATGTAATAGACGCCAAAATGGTTAGAAATAAATAAGGAGATCCATATGTAACATTGAGATTATTCTTTTCATTTTTCCTCTCTGCGCTTTGGGGAAAAGAATACCATTCTCTATAAAACAGTGTTGTATAGAGATACAAACTAAGAATGATTGGCCCATTTCAGCATTTTTGAAAGAATAGTTCAGGGACCTCTAGCCCTTCAAGGTGAACTTGCAAAAAAAGAAAAAAAAAGTCCATGGTCAAAAAAAAAAAAAAAGAAAAGAAAAGAAAGAATAAAAGAAAGAAAGAAAGAAGAAAGAAAGAAAGAAAGAAAGAAAGAAAGAAAGAAAGAAAGAAAGATTTCAAATAAATATTAAAGGCTCTGAGAAACCTTGCAACATAAGTCCTATCATACTCTGCTTAAATTACTTGATCACAGTACCCTTTCTTTATTATCATAATTAGCATGCCAATGAGCGTACTTTGTGAATTGCTTATGTATCCCATTCTTTTCCATTTGACAGATCAGGGAACTGGGCCAACAAGAGGCCAGTTATATGTTTTCCCTAAATGTTACATTTGAGTTAGAAAGAAATATGGAGCTTTAACCAACCATATGAGAGAATTAGAAAATGCATATCATGCAAAACACTACTGATTCACTGGGGGACTTATTACTCTTGCCTAATAAAAATCTAAACTTTTAATTTTTATTTTTCGGCATGTATAGGACATTGAATGGGAAACAATAAAGAGGTATTCTCAAACCAAACTCCCTTTAGAATTTTAGAGTATAATTTCATCAAGATTTAGATACACTGGGATACTGACACAGATTAACATAAAAAAAATTATTCTCCTAGCTTCTCTTTAAAATAAATCAGATGGATGATACCCTTGGGGGTTCAGATATCAAAGGGCATGGCAGATGATATTTTCCAAAAATGGCCACAGCAATATTTGCTGTTCTGTATATTCTCCTAGAGCCTTGTCACTCCCCATCAATAGTTGGAGACTAGTTCTCTTTCCCTTAAATCTCAGTGGGAAAGGACTGCTCTTTCATTCAAGAGTACAGCTTCAACCTGTCTTCCTCCCAGGATCCTTGCAATGACCACCATATTGGGATGAAGCACAGTCCAACATGTAGATGTTCCAACTGACTGTTTAGATGGTCTCATAAAGAGATAAAGTCTCAGTCCACAGTCACTACTATGATGTAGTTCTAGATGTTATATGCCATCTAGATGTCCTAAATTACTAGATATAATATTTGATACAGATAGCATATCAGCTAGATATGTAAGTGACAAAGCCTTTTTAGATAGATTCTAGTCCTAGCCTTCAAGGTTCTGATATTGTTAAGCAGAAACAACGCCTCACAGTTCTGACCTGTCATGGTTTGTGAAACACATTATCTATGAGTATGATAAATGCTTGTTTTACACCCTTAACTATTACAAATTAGTCATAGCAACTGGAACAGGGGGCAAATTGAAAAGGAAAAGGAGAAGAAAACTGACTTTTAATCTATGCCTACTATGTTTTATTGGAGTTTCTTGTAATTAAATAACCCACTCAAATTATGTAAATCCTACTTCCTTTGTATCAGGAATGTTTCTAAGTGTATTTATTTAACTATCACACCTGTATGGTGGGATAATGGGAAATGGGATAGTACATTATCTCCATTTGCAGGTAAGAAATTTTATATGTGTGCCCTTCATTTGCCAGTGTTGCCATAAACCTAGTATATATATATATCTCCCATATTTCTTGGCCATTCATGAACTGGTGGATTTCTTAAAAATTCCCATTCTGTTGGCAATGATTGTCATGTACTCTGCTCAGATGTGTTTCTGTAATGTGCATACCACAGTAGTCACTATGTTTCCAGAGAAGCCTTGGTATTTCTATTCTTTTCATCTCCCCAAACATACCCTGTTTCAATCTGAGAGATAATGGTCATAGGGTCCAGCCAGGGTTGGTATTTCTCTACAGTCCCACTCTGGCATCTGCAGTATATACCTGATAGCAATTTGAAGGAGTGGCCCAAGTCTCAGCATTTCACACCTAAATGGCTCCACTTAATAGCACTTTGTACCTGACTTACCTTAATCTCAAAATAAAACCTCACCTTTCCCTCTGGATTATGTTCCATGATTTTCTCTCTTTCAGATTTGGCAGTCCAACAATAGGTTTTATCTCTCCAATGCCTTTACTCTTTGAGTTTGATTCAATTCATTCCTTCAATAATCACTTATGAAATGCAACCTATGTCTTGGTGTATTGGTAGAAAATAGAACATCTCTTAACCTGTGGGCATCATTCCTTGAAGCATATGCTCTCCTGACTCACTCCGATTTCAGCATCGCACTAAGACAGAATGTGTTTCTCCCCTGAGTCAACTCAACACCCAAAGAACCAACTGAAAAATACCCTGCAACATTTTAGAAGAAAATATGGGACTTAAGTAATTTTTCATGTCAGACTTCCTGGGTGTAAATATCAGAACTGCCTTTTATCAGCTGTGATTCCTGAAACAGGTTACTTAACATTATTCAGTCTAGGCTCTCCATATATAAACCTGGTGTAACAACTTTTCTCATAAAGATGATGAAAGAATTAGATGAGACCATCTGTGCAATGGGTACAATTTAGTTCCTCATGTATGTCAAGCACTCAGTACCTGCTCAGATGATGACGTCTGCCCTTCATGCACAACTTCACCGTGGGTACTCAGGGTTCCTAAAGTGAGTCTTGAGTCAGAGATCACTTTTTCCCATTTTTAATCCTCTTCTGGGGTCATTCCTACATTTGGCTTCAGGTCTTCTAACTTTTCTTGGCAACAGGTATCGTTTTTAGTGTCAGCTTCGATTTTCCTCTCCTTAGCTTTACAGGCCATTCCACAGGAGACAGTTATTACAGAGTTAGTGACCTATAAATGACGGTGGCTCTGCAGATAGCTCCTGGTCAAACATGGGCATATCTGAGCTGGTGCAAAGTGATGTTGGATAAAACAGAGCTCAAGGAAGAGGGCTAAATCAGGTATAGCTAGTGCAGTGTCTAAGATCATAGATACTGGATGGAGACTGTGATCACATCCTATTTGCCTCCATTCCAATTCCACCTCTGCTGGTCACCAGTTCTGTCATCTTTGGCAAGCAAGGTACCCAACCTCTGCAAGCCTTGGTCTCTCCTTGTATAAAACGGGTGTGAGAATCACAGCATCCACTTGAGAATATTGTGTAGGTTGAGTTAATGCCTACAAAGTGCTTAGCACAGTGCCTGGCACACCCCAAGCATTTTTACTGTTCATGTGTATTTGATGCCCTGCCATACCACCTTGGGTCCTTAACCAGTCCCACAGAGGTGTATTTGGTGCCAACAGCAGATATCTATTCAGCTGTGGATTCAGCTGTGGCCATCTGGCAGGCAGTGTCTGGGAGTGCTGGAGAGTGAGGTGGTTTCTATGTGGGGATCAGCAGCATCTGCTTCTGGGAGAGAAGCTTTCCATGCCCCCTGGCATGTGCTCCTCTCATAAATTCTCCCAGAAATGGGGACGCAGCTGAGCCCTACCATTTGTGGAAGCAGGCACACTCCCTTCTTTGGGCTTTATCTGTTTGGAACTAGGGCCATAGCACCACTTGGCTTGATATGTGGATGCTGGCTTATAATGGCTTTCCCAGCAGAGTCCCTGCAGGCATCACTGTCATACTTCCTAGAGGAAAAGGGAGCCTATTGCTAAACAATAGCCACAGAGAAAGGAATGTTTATTTAAACAGGTGGAGGTAATTTAATTTGCCTCTCTAAAGACATTCAATGACTCCTGTGGTACCCCGAATGGTTTACCAAATGTGTCTACACCCTAATCCCTAGATCCTGTGAACGTGTTACCTTAATGGCATAGGGGACTTTGTTGATATAATCAAGGTTACTTTGAACTTTGAAAGAGTGAGGGTAAACCTGGATCATCCAGGTGGCCCCAGGTCCAATTACCTAAGCCTTTAAAAAATGGAGAACTTTGTCTAGCTAGAACTAGCTGTTTAGACCAAGAAGATAAAGTTAGGGTGATTCAAAGCATGAGAGGGACTTGGCCCCTTTTGCTGGAGGTGATTGCTTGGAAACCATGAGAAAAAATGTGGACATCAACAAGGAGCAAAGACAAGCCCCCCTCTGATAACACCAGGGAAACAGGAATTTCAGTTCTACAACCACAAAGACTTTGACTCCTGAATGTGAATGAACTTGAGGACAGACAAGTCATTCTCCACCACCTACAGGTAAGAACCCAGCCCAAGTGACATTGCTTTGGCCTTCCAAAACCTTAATCAGAGGACCCAACCAAGTTCACCCAGACTTCTGAATGATAAAACTGTGGGATAATAAATTTGGGTTGTTTTAAGCCACTAGGTTCATGGTAATCGGCTATAGCACCAATGGAAAACAAATACAACTAAAATAAATAAATTTCACATTCTTTAGCATGGTGTTAAGACGACCTGTCCTGGTCTCGCTCTGATTTTCTCTGTCGCTTCATTCCATACTACTCCCTGCAATGTCAAACTTCCCCGTCCCCCCAAATCACCACCTCTGCCATTCTCAGGCCCTGACTTTTTCAAAGAGGACATTCTTGGAATTTGGGACAGGACATTGGCCCATGCATTGAAAATCTTTCAGTATCCTTGACTCTTGGGTCCTAAATACCAGTGGCATTGCTCAGTCATTGTGACAACAATTAAAAAGAGTCTTCTGGGAGCATCAGCTTGAGCATCACTGTAAGCGATGCATAAATACCCCACGAGTATGTTTTGAACAACTACTAAACTCCAGGAAGTCTTGTAATACTGGATAATCTGAGTGAATGAACAGAACTCCTGCCTTGAAGGGAGTTACACTGTGGTAGATTTAAAGAAAAAATGTATAGAGCAACAGAACACTTCTAGCAGTTTTAAATGCCATAGAGGATGGAATAGGATGATACAGTGGGGAGCAATGGGGGCATTGTGTGTGATTTTTCCAGAGGGATCAGGAAAGGCTTATCCATAGATGTCGCACTGAGTTGAAACTTAATGTGGAACAGGAGTAGCCACCTCAAGGTTCAGAGAAAGAAAATCTCAAGCAGAAGAAGAAGCACTTTCAGAGCCCTTGGAGGTAGGAAGAGCTTGGTGTCTCAAGGCCAGGACGGTCCATGGAGCTGGAGCTGAGTGAATAATAAGGAGACGGGAGCATAAAGAAAGGTGGGAAGCAGGTTGAGCCAGATCACACATGGCATTGTAGGCTATGGTGGGAAGTTAGTATTTGGTTTTGGTGGCAATCCATCAGGAGTTTTCTTGGTAGACATTGTTTATGCACAATTTCAAAGGTGAGTAGATGAAAGAGTGTAAGAAGTTACCCGTGTTAATGTAGTGAATTACCCTGCTTTCCCAGGCCAGTCTCATCTATCTATATCCCTGTTCACTTTCTTCACCCTAGATTACTCTGAAACAAATCCCAGGCATGCTAAAACTATCATCTCTAAATATTCCTATTTTGAAATATTCTAAATACAACTGTGTTTTAGGCATAACATTAATGTCATCATTAATCTTCAGATGAACAAAAATTGTGTCTTACCATAAACTCTACTGAAAGGTTTTAAGCGGGAATATCAACTTGCCTGGTTCACCTGGTAGGAATCTCACCTTGGAATCTCTGTGGAGGGTGGTGTGTGAGGCAAGAGGGCTGGAAGCTGATGGTGGGCAGGTGAGACAGGAGGCCAGAAGGTCAGAAATGATCACAGACTGGCCAGGGTGTTACTGGTGGGTGGTGATGGCTTAGACATGGGCTGTGAAAGAGAAAGAGGAATAGAGGATGACCCCTGTGGTGCTGGTCTGAGTGACTCAGTAGATGACTGTGACATCCATAGACTGGGAAGGGTGTTTTTTTTTTGGGGGGGGGGTGCTGCATATCAATAATATTGTAAGCCCTAGGAACATAGGCATTTCCCCATGTGTCATGCGCATTCTTGCCCTCTATCCCCACTCCCACTTTCTCCCACACCACTGCTTAAATTCTCCTGGGTCATCTAGGCCAAGCTCACATGCTTTCTCTTCCTTTGACTCCTTCTAGATTCCCTCAATTAATAGTTGATGCTTTTCTGGCTAAATCTAATTTTAAAAAATCTTAATACATGCATGTGGTTAAAAAACTTAAGTAATGGTGAAGACGTCACAGAAACCAACTTTATCCACATTCTTGCTCTCTGACCATGAGCAAGTCACTCCCACTAGCTGAGCACTTCTTCTCAGCACAAAATGAGAGCGTTTCTAGCCACCCTCTTGGGTGGTTGGGTAATATGAGATGTTATGAATATGAGGCTTTTTCATACCTATTTGGCACTAGTCAGAGATGATGAGGCAACAAAGCTGTCATTGTTGTCATACTTAGCATTGTCATTTCATATTCTCGCTGAAGAGGGGAGAGTGGCATTCAACTGGGATGGTGCCATTCGTCCTGGGATCCAAAGGCAATACAGCAGAGTCTACAGTCACAGTGAGGATGTACTTCAGGAAACAACCACTGAGCTCCACACACGGTGAATGGCTCTTCAATGACATTGGGTGCAAGGCTTGAACTTAAACCACTTCAGGTCTGAATTAACAAAGAACGGTCATTACTTGAAGCTGAAGACTTTCATATTAGCCTAATTTATGTAAACAACCTGCCTCTTATGCTCCCTGACACACATATATGTCTGCCCCTCCACCTCAACATACTTGGCAATGTGGAGGTGTATTTGACCTATCCCTTCAGTCATTAGGCTCTGTTTGGCTATTATTTAAGAGTTCAAGAGAAATCTCGGCATTTACCATGCAGACATTTTTATCATGGCCACCCATAAATCCTAATTAGGCAGCTTGTAGCAGAGCTGCGAGAAGAGGCAGGATTTCTGTTTGTTCCCAGTGTCTCGTTAATGACATGCCTTCACAATGGGTTACAGATGGAAGTGAGGTCTCCAAACAGGATTGTTAGCAGATGGGTGGAGAGTGAGGTCACAGGTTACTCTTGTCTCTGCTGCAAAGTTATGCAAAGGCAGAAGGCTGGGGACCAACCTAAGACTGGAGGTTGGGACACACAGACCGCAGCTCACCTCACCCCTCTCAATGCTGATTTCTGACTCCGATCTGATTTTGAATCCAGCTTTTAATATTGACTACTTGAGAACCTTGGCAATGCCTCTGAACCTCTCCACGCTTTCAGGATTTTCTCTTATGGAAAAGTTGAGAAGGACATTACATGTCATGTGGGATTTTTGTAAGGATTAAAATGACAATACTGGAACATCATTTTGTAAAATAAAGCAAATTCTCCTTTCCTTTCCTATCCCTGCATTTCTTTGCCTATAAACAAAGGAGCCTGATTCCACCAGAATCTTATTTAACAAGAGAACTTGTGGTATGAAGAAATGAAATCACATATGCATACACACATCTCTTTCTGAAACTTAAGTTTGCTCTTTTGTAATTTATTAATATTTTTAAAAAAAATTGTTTTCAACATTTATATCATTTTTGAGAGAGAGAGAGAGAGAGAGAGAGAGAGAGAGAGCAAGTAGGGTAAGGGCAGACAGAGACAGAGACACAGAATCTGAAGCAGGGGATGCTTAAACCGACTGAACCACCCAGGCACCCCTGCTCTTTTTTAATTTAAAAGTCGGTCTAGCACACTAACTTTTTAGAGACACACACTGAAACTGTCAAATGAGTACCAGTCAATTTGGAAGTTAAAAATCAAAGACAGAGGCAGTGAAAAAAGACAGTAAACCATATCCTGAGTTGAACATTAACTAGAAAACGACATTCCACTAGAGCACTTTCGACTCCTACAGGAACAATATGGAACTCCCGGTTTCCTGGGATATTCCCACCATCCTTTCATGGTTTGTGCAGGAGGAAGTGAAGACTCTAAGGGCCTGAAGTCTTGCAGATGAAGTGTGAAGGGTGGGCCTGGGCTCCAGGTGGGACATGTTTAAGAGAGCCAGTGCTGTCTACAAAGCTGGCTCCCTTTGAAAGATGGGATACTTTGATACTTTGTATCAGGCCAGCATTTCCTTGGCATGAGTCTTTTATGTTATTAATTAATGAATTAGCTAATAGCTAATTCTATGCACTCTTGAGTTCCAGCTTGGACTTAGGTGCCTTCGTGCCCTTCAGGAGCTCCCGGTGAAGGGGAGTGGGAGGAACAAACCAGCTCGATCAAGCCTGAGAGGTGACAGGACCTGACTGCTCCTGATATGTGGGACTCTGGGATGGCGTTAGGAAGAGGTCATGCTTTTGCTACATTCAGACGGATGAGCTGCCAACCAATAAACAGAAGAAGGAATAGACTTCCCTTGTTTTTCCATAGAGAGAACCAGAAACTTGGGAAAACAAAATTCTGTGGAATACTATTAATAGCTGTTTTTTTTTTTTACATTAGAACTTGTTGGTATCAATAGTATTATTTCCCTCAGCAAAATATCTGTATGTTTTATGATGGAAAACTTAAAGAAAGAAAAGAAAAATGCCCTTAATTCAGCTTCCTAGCAATAGTCACCTTTGACATTTTGGTGATTTTTTAATCTATGGTTTTCTTTCTGCATGGGTTTACATATCTGTATCCACTACCAGTTATCCATGTTCTGAAAATTAGCCTCTTTCACTATCTAACTTTACTACGATTCTTTTTCACAGGTCGTTAGTCATCAGTATTTATTCTCCAAAAACATGCTTTTGGATGTCCTCATTATAGCGTCCTGGCCATAGTTAATTAGTGGTTCTTACTGTGGATTTAATAGTGTCAGCTTAGTCTCAGGTGGGTCTGTACTCCAACGAGGTAAGGACCACCCCCATCTCCTCATTTACCATCACATCCCCCGCACCTCACTTAAGGCCTTGCACAGTAGACATCCAGGAAATGTTTGCCAACTGGCTGTAGCTGGATATCATCACCATTTTACTTTTGCTTACAAACAGACACATACATACACATAGCTGCAGCCCTACAGTGAACATTTTTCAACCCAAATCCTAGTTTGGCTCTTTACTTTTTTTTTTTTTTAATTTTTTTTTTCAACGTTTATTTATTTTTGGGACAGAGAGAGACAGAGCATGAACGGGGGAGGGGCAGAGAGAGAGGGAGACACAGAATTGGAAACAGGCTCCAGGCTCCGAGCCATCAGCCCAGAGCCCGACGCGGGGCTCGAACTCACGGACCGCGAGATCGTGACCTGGCTGAAGTCGGACGCTTAACCGACTGCGCCACCCAGGCGCCCCATACTTTTTTTTTTTAAGTTAATTTACTAGAAGTGGATTTTTTGGATCAAAGGCCAAGGTAAACTTGCAATGCTTTGATACATGTTGCCAAATTTGCATTGCACTGCTATAAACATTTTTTCCTCCTACCACTAATGTATGACGAAGTCCTTTCCCTGTACCTCTGCCAACAGTGAATATTATTTATTTTTTAACCTTGCTAATTAGAGAGGTAGGAAATGGTATCTTATTTCATTAATGAATAGTAAGGCTGAACATTTGCTTATGGGTTTGTAGTCATTTGTAGCTCCTCAGCGAATTCTGTGCTTTTTCTTTTTTTAATGTGACTTTGAGTCCTGGGTTATGAATATTAATGTGAGAAGAACTGTGCCTGATATATAGTTATGTTTTATATATTAGTATATTTTTGGTATATATATATATTATATATATATGTATATATGTATATATATGTATATATATATATATGTATTTGTGTGAATATATGAATGTGTGTGTGTGTGTGTGTGTAGCTATAAGTGAGTTTGTAGATGCATGTTAACAATTGAGAAAAGCCAAGTTTGTGAATCATTATGTGCATGTCCGTGTTTTAAATAAGGATACAGTGAAATAATGCATGCACATACAATAATCTCTGAAATATTTATTTTCAGTTGTGAGAGATAAATAGCACACAGGGCTTGGAGGCATATAGGATTGCAATTAAAAGCATGCACTCTGGATCAAGACTTCCTGAGTTCAAATTGTGACCCCTATTTAGTTTCAAGGCATTGGTAAATAAATCAGGAAATCTGTTTCTTGGCCTAGGGAAAGGGAGTAGAGGATGTCACCAACTTCCTTCTGGTATGATGAAGATTAAAGGTTTTAACAACTATAAATACACAGAAGTTGCCGACACATAGGAAGTGTTCAATTTTAGCAAGCATGAAAAATAAACAGACTAAGCACAGCTAGCAGTAATTAACACAAAGGAGGTGCACAGCTTTGTGGCATAGAATGGGGTTGGGGAGAAACCTAAGGATTAGAGAAGATGATTAAGGAAGACACCTCTGAGAAGTGGCTGGATGAGGAGAAAGGCAGGCAAACAATGGGGGAAAGGAATAGTCAGATGTAGGAAACAGTATGTTCAAATGTCCTGCAGTTGAAGGAAGTGAAAGGGGGTCAACTGAGAGAGAGTAAAGGAGCAGGAAAGTGGGGCAACATTAAATAGAAAAATTGGGCTGAGGTCAGACTACTCAGGGCCTTATGGACAATCATAAAAAAAAAACACTTTCGATGCAATTTTATTTAGTAAAAGGATAATATTAACCCTTTAAGTTACAAAGTTAGAATTTTAGGGGAGATACATAGATGATGCTTTGAACTGAATTTATTATACCTATTTGTAGCAAGAAAAAAGACTGCATTTTAACACCAATGCCCGTGAATGTCTTTCAAGTCCTACTGAAGATACAGTCTTGGTCGTGAACTCTCTTTGCAGAGAAAAAAATTAGCCACTTATAAGCAAGCAGGAAGCCTCCCGATCCCTTATCTCCTGGGAGAGTGCTGTATGCTGTGTGCTGTCATGGCTCCCCAAGGTTGCAGGCATCTTTTTCATGTTTCCCTTTGGCATTAAGAGTTTGCACCCTGTCCACAACTTGACCCAACTTACTCTCCCTTCTCTTCACATAGTATAGTCATTGGGATTACATCTATTTTATGTTGGTTGTTTTACATCTTTAGAACCTAAAGGCAGCAGCAAGGAGGTTGGGTCACCATCAAGGTTAATCATAACAGAGAGAAGACAGAACAAAACAAAAACATTGTTTGGGAACAGATGTCTGTTTGAGGAGGCTCAGTCCTAACCAGCTTCCTCTGCTAAACCCATATTTCATTAAGCCTGGGAGGATAGCTTCTAATTTCTTCTTCAATCTCATTTGTTGTGCTGGCCAGCAAGTGGATAATATAATACTTTCATCTTTATCCCAGGATTTGAGAGAGATATTAATCAGTATATTCTCCTTCAATCCTGGAACATCTGTGTAACAAAGATGTTAATTGATATCTACTGAAAGAGTTGCCATTCCAATAATATATCCACTAAGGTAATCAAGCAATATTGCTAACACTTATGTTAAGAAAAAGGAGGGGGAGTTGGCCTAAGAGATATGAAGGCTATATAATTTATTGACCATAATACAGACATTGTGTTAATTTTAACTGGCAATTTATAGTCAGTTGTAAAATGTTTGAAAACATAAGAAGGCAATACTGCAAAGACCAACAGAAAGAGCTCAGACTTTTCACTTAGATCCACTGGGCTTGAGCCCTACTTTTGCCACTTGCTAGCTGTAAACAAATTGAAAAGCCTCATTCTCCTGTATTCTCTCTCCCTGGTCTCCTTACATAATCTCAAACGAAGGTATTGTTAACGCCTTATTTTAGTATTGCTCTACATAAATGTTACTGAGTTACTTGAGTTAATTGAATGGGCACTGTTTATGCCTTTCTCATTCAAACCTCACAATAATCCCAGGGTGTTGCTGTCATTTTCAAGGAAAGAAACTGATATTAGATGACTGGACTAATAGAATCAGGGTTGAACTGGGGTCTGATGATCTCCAAATGTCAGGAGTCTGACATAATCTAAAGGACTGACTTGCATATGTAGCAGTGCTTCTGGGATGCCTGCAAATTCCCTCTAGCCTCCTTCCAGAACCAAAAATCACTCTCTAGCAAACCAGGATGAATGGTTATAAACCTGGAAGACACATCCACTCCCAAATGTCCTCCTCCCAAGAGGATACCACTCAGAGGACCATGTTTTTTGCAGTCAAAGAAGATGGATATTGAGACCAGCTTTCACCTTCTTTCCAGGTACCGTTCACACCTAAGGAACTGTGAGGTCTTGTCACGTGTCTCTGCCATATTTATGACCATACCTTTTGTAGGTCTGTCACAGCTGTCAAATTCATCCTCACATAATCTCTAGTATGGATTAATTACCCCCCTACTGCCAATATGCTCTCCTCAAGAAGATCATTGTTACTGCCATCAAGGTGACTTCTGTATGTCCCCTCTTGTAAAGCTAGACTTACTCCACAGTGATCTCAACCTTAAACATCAACACCAAGGCGTGGCATTCTCTACTCTGGCCCCTCTCCTTTCAGGTCCTCCTCCTCCTTAGTAATGTCCTCCTGCAGGCACCAAGTGTCAGTGCTCCCTACTGCACTCACCAGACCTATTCAATCCATGCAGATGCATCTTCCCTTAATATCCAAATCCCACCTGTCCTGTGCCTTATATGTCCTGACTTCCAGAATTTCCCCCAGATAGAAAAATGAATGGAAATTTGTAATTTTTCTTCATTAAATTTACTAATGATGTATGCACATTTTTTTTTCTCTGATGTTAGACTGCAAGGTGTCTTAGGAAGAACACTGCCATTTCACCCAAGGTCTATCACAGTGCTCAGCACCTGAACATGCACAGGAAACATATGCATGTGTGCGCGCGCACACACACACACGCACGCACACACACACACACACACACAGTAACCCCCAGGTGACTGAACTCATAAATGTAAACTTTTCAAGGGCAGAGGTTCCTATTACAGAGTCCCTAGCACAAGGTCTGAAATTTGACACTTAGGATTTATTTAGGCTGGTAACTGCTACCTAATATTCCTTTGGGGGGAGCGTGGGGGATTCCTCTTGGTTCACTGTAATGTCTTTATGTGGGACTCCATCAATCAACATACTATGCTGCATAGTCCCAGTGGTTATGTGATTGGTTCAGGAATAGGCAGGTCATTCAACTAAAATCAGTGATTCCCAGAGAGAATCTGACTCTCATGTCTTAACAGGGATGTGATGCTACTCTTTTTCTAACCAGGAGAGGAGATCATCTCCCAGTATGGATTCAACACAGGAGAAGCAGAACTGAAATATGGAGGGGGAACGATCCCATTCCGTTTATACCATCTGTGCCCACTTGGATCCAAACCTCAATCTAGCCACTTCTCCCCTCATGCTTACTTTACTTGAAAAAAAAATAGAGTTCTTCTCTCTGCTCAAACCATTTTGAGTCTAGTTTTCTGTCACTTGCCACCAACCAAGTCTTATTGCTAAGTAGGTATTGGTTAATTTGTTGAAGAGATTCTCAAGGCAATAAACAAAGCTGCCATTGACAGCCCATGGAAGAGTCCTTAACAAGGAGCCTTTGATATTAGAGAGAGGATCTGAATATTAATGCCAGTTCTCCAGTGAGGGCAGTGAATCTTGGTTCTGACCTTCGGTAAAAGCTAAACAAACAAGACTCTATCAACTCCTCACAAGTTCCTGTCAAACAGCATTAAAAGCACAACACTGCATAGCAATTGATGTGCAGATCTTTTACGGTGTAGAACGGCTCATCAATGATATATTTAGGACACCACAGGGTCAAGGCCAGAATGAGAGGTACTAGGTTAGATGATACGGTTAGTTAAATGATATATCTAAATGGCAAATAAGAACCTAGGTGGACTTGTGACAATGAGACAGTATTGATTATCTCTCTGTCTTTACTACTGTATCTCAGCCTCAGTATTCCCATCTACAAAATGGGAATAATAAAAGAATACTTGTAAACTTTTAGCAAATCATCTAGCACCTGGATTCCGTAGTTCAAGGATGCTGAAACTTTGGCAGTAGTTCATCTTAACCCAGGACATACATGCACCTACACCTGAAACACAAGTTTCAGAAAACAATCCTTATTCTCACAATGGAAAATTCATTCTCCTATTTTTTCATTCAGAATGTGATGTTCTATTACTAGTCAAAGTAAAGCATTCAATTATGACTTATTTTTATTTTAAAATGACCATGATCCACTAAACTGATTTCATAGTGTTTAATGGGTCTTGACCTGCAAATTGAAAAACCTTACCCGAGATTGATATATGGTACAAGATGCATTCCATGTAAATGCTCCTTACATGTAAGCTTTGGTCCAACATCTCTGTAAATTCTCCGACCCTAATGAACAAGGCTGTACCACAACTGACTTGAAGTTCTCCTTGGTCTCAGGATTACACCAGGGGTTGATGGAAGAGCCTATTCCACAAGCCCTTTCCCCAGGATACATCTCTCACTGTCGCTCTGCTTCTCTAGGTGTTTCTTCCCACCTGTTCTGCTGTATGAAAGGGCTCATCTCAAATGGAGACATTGCAGGGCAATGAGAGGCTAAGGATCTCACAGTCTAGCTGGTACATGAATCTCTCAGGGAGTTCTAAAATACTTTGGGATGTGCAAAGGTTGTATGTCAGTAAGTTAGACAGGAGTTCTAGAGTCTAAATGTTTACCAGGCACACAGGGGTTTCTGATGGAAGAGGAGGGCTGCAATGCTTGGATAAACACTGCCACTAAGAGAGAACAAAAGGTTACCCATCACCCTAAACTCCATTTCAAGCTGGAGATGTGGAATCATGCCATTCACACTAAAATGTGAAGATTTCCTCAAAACTGAGGATTGAGGATGGAGAGGTAGAAGAAGCAGGTTGCCTCTGTCTTCAGCATAAAATGAAAGCGGAATGGGAGAGACCACACACAGAGCACATCCCTGTCCACACACAGGCCCTCTTCCTCTTCAGCCCAGCTGGCTTACTTGGGTAAGCCAAACAGGTGGCTGTCTTTATTAAATGATAAGGGGAAAGAGGGATGTGAAGAGGTGGCTGTTATGGGGGCAGTGAAAGCAATACAGCAGTCTTCAGTCTTGTTATTTTTAAATGTGGGTGTTCCATATGTCGGATCCTAGTGGGTGGCAGCTTCCCTGCACCCAGGGGAACTGTGTTCCCGTATTTGCACTAGGAGGAGAGGCTTGCTGTTGCTTCATTATTTCTCCGAACTCCGGCAACTCTATTCAAGTGAGCGCCTGTTGAGCATTTGTTACAGAGAGAAATCACTAGAATAGTCAGAGCAGTAACTCAGTCACTGGGAAACAGAGAAGAGCAAGCCCGGCTTTCCACTCCTCATTCTCTGATTGGAATGGTCACTTAACTGCAGTTTACTGTGTGATGTCCTTTAGACTAGATGGTTTCCAATGTCCCCTCCAACACGAACGTGTCTAGAAGTCTGTGAGTTACTGGGATACAAACATGATTTAGCTCAAAGCCTTAAGAGATTGAGGAACACCAGAAATGTGTTGGAAATAAAATTTGGCCAATGAGTCCCAAGGGTACAGGTGTCGGAGTCAGCCTGAGAAATAACAACAGATTGAAGAAAAGAAGTCGTGGGAGGGTGGCAAGAAACTCAGCTTGGAGCCAGGACTGACTGAGATAAAAACCACGTTCTCAAGGCTCTCAGCTTCATGGCCTCAAGCAAGCCACTAAACTACCCAACTCAGTTTCACTAACTGTAAAATGGGAATAAAAGAGTTCTAGGGAGAAAACTGTGCCTATGCTTTGGCCACGTACCCATTCATGTATTCACTCACTGAGCAAAATGAAGTATTGATTCTGTCTGGTTTCTGAATTAAGCATTGCTTGGTTCAGTGAGGGAAGGTAGGTGAGCATACCTAGGTCAGTAGAATATGCGATCGATGCTTGGCTGTGCTCTATGCGCAAATTTTTCTTCCTTGGTAGCCTTCCCACATACATCCTCCTTGTCCTGAATCTCTCTCTACATGTCTTATGGTCTCCTTTACTATAGACATCTATGATTTTATTATTCCTAATCTTATGCTTTCTTCTTCTCCTCCTCCTATATCTTTTGTTCCCCTCTGAGAACCACACTTTTCTTTGAGAAACCATTCTGCCATCACTGCAGGTAGCCCTGGCGAGGCCGTCAATCATGGCACACAACCTCTCCCCACAGAGATAAGAAAATGACCAACGCTGTACAGTCAGAGGACTCTATCTTTGCTGGTCCTAACAACTGGGCCTGGGAAGATATCTTGAGAGGCCTGAGAAAACTGAAACTTAAAAGCCTAAGTTACGGGAAACTGAAACCTAACCAAGCCTAACCAGCTTGTTCCGCTTCTGTACAATTGCTTGGCGCGCCCGTGTATTCCTGATCAATCATTGAGATACCCGTACCCCCAGTTGTGGTCTGACCTAAAGGCAGGAACCAATCGAATACTGCTAAGTGTCCAACTTTAAACATCAACCAATCGCAACTCTGTAACTGTGGACAATCCCTGATTTCCCCATGACTTGTTTGTACCTGTCTATAAAAGGGCTGTAAAAACCTCTCTCGGGGCCTCTTAGCGTCACCGGCAACGAGTGCGCAGAGGTCCAGGTTCGAACCTGCAATAAATGACCCCTGCTGCTTAGCTTTGACTCTCAACTCTGGTGGTTCGTTTTTGGGGTCTCTTAGACTCTGGGCGTTTCAACCTGATCCAGGAAGGGCCAATCATACCCTTCTTTAAGATTTACTATATGAATTCTGGCAGAGAAACACTCTCTTTTCTTTTGGATATTGAGTCAAAATTTAAGTATGGCATGGTTTTCCTGACACACAGAGGGATTTAGAACTCAGAAACAAAGATGTCAGAGTCTTTTAAACTTATTTTGAGCACCCTGATGTAACTGTGCTTGAAGCTGAACCTTAGATTTCCCTTTTTGTCTTAACTTTGTTGGAGTTCAGTTTCTCTCGCTTGCAAGTCAAAGAGTCCCAAATACTCCATCCTTCAAAATCTTCCTCAGTTTATATTTCCTCATGTCAGCTTTGATCTCCCTAGCCAGAGAACACCTGCAGAGTGTATTTTCTTCCCCTTCTATTTTCTCCTTTACTGACTGGTTTTCTGGTTAATTGAATGCATGTATGTGCTCTCCTTCTGTCTAGTATTAACTTATCTATTTTAAAAGGAAGTCATCTTAAATATTTATCATTAATATTGTTGTAATTAATAATACTTATTATATGCCATAACTTGTGCTGATATATATGTGCTAGCTTATTTAATAACTGAAATATGCTATAAGCAGTGTTTATTATTCCATTTTATAGATTAAACAAAAAATAAATTGAAGGAAGGTATCCAAATCCTTACAGCAGGTGAACAGAAAGCAGGTTTACAAGTCATGTCTGTCTTAATTGTGCATGCGCGCGCGCGCGTGTGTGTGTGTGTATGTGCGTGTGTGATTTTAGCCAATATTACAGTGATATGTATTCCACAATGCTATCCAATATCCCACACCCTCTCCCAGTTAGGAGAGCCTAGGGTATGTCTGATGCAATGAAATAAATGAATGAATGGATATGAAATTGATAACCAAAGAGGTTAAATTACATGCAAAGGGCACCATATGGGCCATCCATGGCAAAACACAGAGCCAAACACAGATGACCTTTCCGGTCTCACAACTTACTGCTTGGCAAAACCCCTGCAAGGCTACCAATTTCTGAAAGACAAGCCCATTTAGAGAGCAACAAGCTATGATGGATGTTCAAGTCCCGCAAATGCATGATGAAGGATAGAAACATTGCTATGCATGATTTTTTAATAACTACAAAAATCCCATGTACGGGATTTCTGCATGTGAAAATTGATAGCGTTGCCAATGCTGCTCATCTCTTTAAACAAGCAAACTCATCTTCCCTGGTGCTGTTACATCAGTAATAAATTGGCTCCTCAGACAGATCTGCTTGCACGTTAGAACTGAGATTGAGTAGATAATAACTTTTTGGGTAGCAACGCCTGCCATGGCAAATAATAAAGAAATTCATGACCTGAAAAGTGCAGGGTGATCGTGTTCCAAAAATATATTTCACCTGGTCTCCCAGCAAGTTCATTAGGTATCCAGAAGCTGCAAAAAGGTGTTCAGTACATATAGGAGGTGACTCAAAAAGAAATGATCTCAATTGTAGATGAACCAATAGTTATAAAAACATGTAGGTCAACGAGAAGCTTGTTGTTAAAGTGCCTTTTAAAATCAAGACACAAGGGCTGGGCATTTGGGTGGCAGTATACCGATATCCACGAGGGGAATTAAGCTGGATTCCTCTGGTGACCTTATGTAGGGTGGCAGCTTTTGCAAATATCACACTAGATTCAGATCACTTTTATGGAGGTTCAGGAAGTGGACTGACTGTTTTGGGTGATCATTTTATTTTTTTCCTTTAGAAAAATAATCAGGTGTCAACAGTGAACTGAGTCTACAAACATTGTGCAGGCATAATTAAACCAAATGAGGGAGGTGATAGAAAAAATCCCACAGAAAGATGACAAGGTGGAGTGGAAGGAAGTTGCCCTTGGGAGGTGAGGTCTACATTCAAGTTCTGGGCTTAGCATCACTGCCTGTGTGGCCTAGATCATGTCTCTTAACCACTCTGGACTTGAGTTATTCCTCTCTTAACATTAGGAAGTTATGCCAACTAGTGCCTTTCAGTCTCTGCAAAATGGTGATTGAGATCTTGCAAGTTGAGAGGACTCTGAAGGGGGACCAATTGGGACATCATTGGACTGAGTTTTATTTTTATTACTGATGAAGCTAAAGGAAATCTCAGTGAATATTAAAAGTACTGAGGATGGGGCGCCTGGGTGGCTCAGTCGGTTAAGTGTCCCACTTCAGCTCAGGTCACGATCTCGCAGTCCGTGAGTTCGAGCCCCACGTCGGGCTCTGGGCTGATGGCTCGGAGCCTGGAACCTGCTTCTGATTCTGTGTCTCCCTCTCTCTCTGCCCCTCCCCCGTTCATGCTCTGTCTCTCTCTGTCTCAAAAATAAAGAAACATTAAAAAAAATTTTAAAGTACCGAGGCAATAGCAGATACTACATCTCTACAAGAAATATTAGCTGCATCCCCAAAACTGGTAGTCAATTCTTCCACTGAGTGCCCACTTTGGTACCCACCATGACGTCCTGTCCTATGCCAGCTATTAAAACATTCCTGATCCCAGAAGGAGGTACATGAGCCACTTCTGCCATATCAATATGTGGTCCTTGGTATCAACATTTTTGTTCCTTTGACTTTTTTCCCCATGGACCTGAGATGGGCTGGATAATAGTGAGCTTAGACCATCGCTGTGGTTCCCCAAGTTGTTGATTCCCACAGTCCACTTTGTGGGCCCAGTCAAGGCAGCTCTAAGATCAGCACCTGAATTCTCCTTGTACGATTCATTGGTCTTGTCCTTTGTATTTGTTTTGCCAGAACCTGGACTCTTTCCCCATATCCTGTTAGTTCCCTGGCCCTTGTTTGGACCCCATTATTACACAATCAATCAGAATTCTGGTTTTATCAATTGATTTGGGGAGTAGTCCCAGATATCTGTAATGTCCTTATTGACGAGATTCTTCTTCCACATTATGTATCTAAGTCCCTGAACTTTCCATGTTGGACAGGAGCACACTTACTTGAATGTCTGAACTTCTATGTACACAGGATGAGTTTTCAAAAGCTTGGTGTCTATGTGCATATAGGGTTATGTACAAGAATAAACATTCTTAAATTGTTAATTTAACATTTTGTTAAATTGTCACATTCTATATCCAGAGGATTTCTCCTTTAGTAACTAAAATATGTTGATATTTTCATGAATGGGAAGGCACATTCTCACAAAAAAGATACATAGTAAACATTTAAAATAGATTTATACTGACACTATTTTTTTCAGAGAGTTTTTAAAAGATTATTTTAAAAATTACTATTTAAAAGTTGAAATAAACATCGTCTGGGTTATTATGCTAAATGGTTTGAAAAGTAGCCCATGATTGGTATTATTTTAATGAAAAATAACTCAAATGCTTAAGCTTTAGATAGTATGTTTATCCATGTCTATATTGTTGAAATTAAAAAAAAAAAGACATCTTGGCAGGCACAGACTTCACTGTAACTTAATATTCTCCTTTATCCACTTAGTTTAAAACACTGAGGTGGGAACTGGGAATAGGTGACCTTATTCACCCCATACTGAGCAGTGTGGCTGGGAGGAGGAAAAACCACACAAAATGAAACAAAACATAAAAGTAGTAATTGGTGGTTCACTTACTTGATTTTCTCTTAAAATATTTTTTGGGGTCACTTTAATTACAAAAAGAAATGAAGAAAGAAATAACACATACAGGTCATTCCCTTTGACTTTTTGTTTACAATTGTAAACTTCTCCCACAGGGACACCTGTTTTCAATCAAATATGTGTCCTTCCAAACTATTTATACACATTATATAAATAAATAAATAAATAAATAAATAAATAAATAAACAAACACATGTATTCATAGGCTTTCTTTTTATGTGTGCACGGAGCATTTGTTTTTGTTTCACTTAACAATATTATATAATATTATACAATATTATATTCTTATGCAGTATGACATATATTACATTGTATGTATTTATATATACATAGATAAAATTATCTATACATAGATATCTATACATAGATATCTATACACAGATATCTATACATAGATATCTATACACAGATATCTATACATAGATATCTATACACAGATATCTATACATAGATATCTATACACAGATATCTATACATAGATATCTATACACAGATATCTATACATAGATATCTATACATAGATATCTATACATAGATATCTACACATACATATCTATACATAGATATCTATACCTAGATAAAATTATCTATGTATTATAGATTAATACATAGATAACATACATTTTCATATTGATACCTACATATGTAATTTTTATGGAATATAACACAAGACAGCAGTAAAAGAAAATATGATGGATACTGTATGGGAAACCACTAGTTCCTTACTGCTGTACCGTGTTCAATAGAAAGTTAATACCAGAGTTTATACGACCAGCCCACTAATGATGGCTATTTAAGTTGTTTCCAAACAATGTGACAAATCATGCTGCAATTGGCACATGAGTAGATAATGTAGCATTTAGGGTCTTTGCATATAAGAAATTGAAATTCAGTCAAACTATTTCATGTAATAAGTGGAGGAGTTACATTCAGAATTGAGGAATCAATTAAGAGCTGAGCAATCATGTCCCAGAAACTGTAGAGACTCTCCTCTAAGACAATTAATTCTGGAGTGAAATCTGCTCACAGGATCTTAGGAACTAGAAGGTGTAGACCTTCCCCTTGGGGCTCTTTCCCTAACTCAGCCTCTTCTCTTCTCTCCAAGCATTCTTGCTCTCATGCTTTTCCTCCCACACAACTGCTGTTCACACCTGAAGGCTCCCTGGCCACACTGTTCTCGCCAGGCCTTTCAGAGTCAGCTCTCTGTTGGATAATTACATGATTTCTGCATTTCTTAGATTGGATTTCCTAAGACAGAAATTGATTGTCCTGGTATGTGTTGTGTGTTCACCCTCAGGCCATGTCATGTATCTGTGGCTTACTTCGGTGAGGTGTCCACCAAAAAGGAGACAGGGTGGGGGGCAGATTAAGTGTATGGCCTAGATAGGACTGTCCTTTATTTAGGGAGGGGGGCAGTGAGAAGGGGCATTTTCCCCATGAAAGTAGAAACTACATCTGGTTTGCTACTTTATCCCCAGCGCCTGGGTCAGGGCTTGGCTCAGGATGGCTCCCTGATAACTATCTGCTCACTTAGATTCCAGAGAGCTGAAGGGTAGAATAAGCTCCACCCCAAGATGAGCCTCTTTGGCAAAAGGATTCTTTTCAGAAACTGCAGACACGGAAGCTTTGAAAACACAGAAGTTATCCTTTGTAGAGGAAATTTACGTTAGAAAGACAGCCAGTACCAGGAAGAGAGCTATTACAAGAGGTAGATTTTTCACCTGAGAGATTCAGCAGAAAGGCACAGCAACCTTTGTTTTTAACAAACATTTCTCCTTCTCACCTTCTCCTTTGAAGTCCCAGACCCTTATAGCTTTCCTTAGTTCGGGATGGTATATGAACCTTAAATATCTACCTGCTTTTTGAATCCCATGTCTTTGTGGGGCTCCCATATGTACCTATGTATATATGTATGTATGTAATTAGCTTATTTTTCTCCTGTTAATTTATCTTCTATTACAAGGGAGTCTTAGCCAAGAACTTAGAAAGGTAGAAGGAAAATTACTACCCCCCCCCTACAGAATCATTGTATCACCATGTCCCACATACATGGTATGAAAAATTATCAGCAGTGCTAAGCTCTGATCCACGGAACTGATCTAGCTGGTACATGCACCCTGGACTTTACAAAAAATGTCTAAAATGAATCCAATAACACATATATTTTACAAAGTGAGGATTAAATGAAATAATGTTTACACTATTCTTTGAGAACAATAAAGCCCTATGTTGCCAATATGTGAAGCTAACTCTAAGAAAAGCCAAGTAAATCAATAATGAGGAAAACATTTTACTGCTCCTGCACCACAGTTGTAGCAGGCTTCACCGAACATGGTCATTTGATCACTACTCTTCTTAGCTAGGTGCTAAGTTTAAGGAGGTGAACAGAAGAAGCCTAATTTCTGTCTGTCCACCATGCTAGTTCTGGCAATCCAATTTGATAAGTGAGTAAACATAAGTGGTTTTGTTCCCATGGTGGCCAGTAGCAAGAAGGAGAAAGTAAGAGTGAAATAAAAGTTCTCTGTCTCAAGTACACCATCACACATCCTACTTGTCAATGTCCAGTCCTTCCTCGGAGACTTAGATATAAGCCTGCCTCGTTGAGCACCTGGCCTAACTGACATCAGGAAGTGAGTGAGGAAGAGAAAACCTTCCTGTTTATGTATAACAGTCTTTGCATGCTGAAGTTCCCTAGAAAAATCTGAACACCTATATGAAGACTGTTAATACCATTAGATTTATGTTATATAATTTGAGGGGTTTTTGTTTATTAAACAATTTAATATTTGCAAAAGTTTTACCTTTGTATGTGGTAGATATTTTCAGGGATGTCAGGAGATGTGGACAAAGCCATAGATAAAAAATTAAATAGCCTTGGGAAATTCATTGAAGTTTATCCAAAGTCCTTATTTCATGATTCCCTCAGCAACTACATGAGAACCAAGGATTCCTATTTCCATTTCGTAGATGTGGAAATAAAGCTTTGGAAAGGCTAAATAACTTAGCAAGGGTCACAGAGCTAACAAAAACTGGTTGGTTACCTATACTCAGTCCCGATGACTTTGTCCTCCAACTGTTTTTTCATGGGTTGTGGCCTATGTCTTAATTAATGAGCTCTGCATTAGGGTAGCTGAAATCCTGCAAGCATCAGCTGCTAGGTAGCACCTGAGCTTTTAGAAACCCTTTCTGTTCACTAAGCATTGCCATTTATAACCTTCCATTAGAGGGGAATAAGAAAAAACTGTTTAAATGGCATTCTGAAAGTAATACAGGGCCAATCATCTAGCTAAGCCTCATTTCCAGGCAAAATTAAAAAGTCCATGTCAAAAAAGTAAAAAACTGGAAACAACCTAAATGTTCACCAATAGGGGATTGGTGATATAAATCATATTATATTCATGCCATAGAATTTTGTGTAATCAATTAAACTGACAAGGTAGACAATATTAACTGGCTTGGAAAATGGTAGGCAATATTAATTATATGCAAAAAGTAAGCCCCCAAATACCTTATAGAATATAATTTCATATATACAATGAAAATGTATAAATGGATATTAAATGCTGACTGGTTATACATGGCTGGGTGGTAAAGTTATATGTGATTTTTTGTTTATATAAATGAACACGTTTTTAATAGAACTCTTCAACTTACTCTGGGAACAAAGGAAGATCTAATTAAGCTTAAGCCTAGCATGTAGTCTTAGAATGGATGCACAAAGGATACTTCTAATTGAGTTCCCATAACACCTATAATAAGAGACTTGGATGCTTGCGTGCCAAACTATTAAGTGGGTATCGTATTTTTTAAACTCATGTTAATACATTTTGCACTGAACCCCAAACAAAAAGGCTTATCTGGTTATCCCCATGTTCCTACTCCAGTCTGGTTACGATGCCTCTGTTCCTACTTCTACCGAGACTGTTACTACATTATTATTTTTGTGCCTCTCCTTGAGGAGAGGCCGTGTATGATCTCCTTCTGTCTCCCTGACACCTGGCTTCAGGACTGAGTGTGTAGTGAGTCATACATGCTGTGAAATACAAACTGTTATAACTTAGTGCCTGGGACAGACGTGACTAAGAAGCCTGTAAAATCACTGCCTGGCAATTAGCATGTGTGTTTCAGGTCAATGAACAAAAGTGTTGGGGAAAGGTTTGAGGGGAGAAGGAGAAAAGAAAGAGGGCAGTGTGTAGATGCTGCCTCAAGGGTCTCAGAGTGGAGAATTTATGCCTAAGAATGGAAAAATATGCTCACCTTAAAGAGAGCCATCTTCAGAGAAGAATGCCTTAGTTCCTAGGTCATTTTATTCAGCTCTTCTTTTACTTATTCTACAATTACTGAGTACCATTCTGCAGAATCAAGGAAATTGGTTAAAAGCAGGAAGTTATTTTGCTTTCATTTATCTGGAGTGAAGGCTTTTCTGCCCAAAGCACTGAAAAGTTTCTTTCAAAGTTGAATTTTGATTAATTAATTTATTTTTTTACTCTGAAATAGCTTTTCTTGTTCATGAACTTCTTTTAAATAGGATTGTACAGTACGTGTATTCTTTTGTCGGATTTCTTTTACTGAGTACAATGTGTTTGAGATTTATCCATCTTATTCTCTGCCTTAGTAGTCTGTTTCTTTTTAATGCTATGAGCATTCCATTGTATGAATATACCACTTATTTTATAGATTTACCTGTTGATAGTATAACTGGGACGTTTCTAGTTTGGAGTATTATCAATAAGGCTGCTATAAACTTTCTCAAACAAATCTTTTTGTGGATATATTTTCATGTCTCTTGGTCAAATGCCCAGAATTGGAATAACTGTATCATAGGTTGTCTTTAAAAAAGGGAGGGGGCACTCATGCAGATCAATAGCAAAAACCAAATAACCCAGTTAAAAAATGGGTAAAGGACCTGAATACATATTTTTTTTCCAAAGAAGACGTACAAATGGTCAACAGGTACATAGAAAGGTACTCAACAGCTCTAATCCTCAGGGAAATGCAAGCCAAAGCCAGCAAGGGATAGCACCTCGCACTTGTTAGGATGGCTATTATCAAAATGATAATATGTAACACGTGTTGTGAGGATGCTGAGAAGGAGAAATCCTCGTAGACCGTTGGTTTACACTGTCAGTTTACGCTCATTACAAACTGGTACAGCTCCTATGGAAAACATTATGGAGAGTACACCAATAATTAAAACTACCATGTGATCCATCTATTACACTTCTGGATATATAGCCAAAGGAAATGAGATCATTGTCTCAAAGAGATATATGCAGCCCATGTTCACAACAGCATTACTCACAATAGGTATGGAAATAAGCCAAGCGTTCATTGATGGATGAGTGGCTAAAAAAAAAATGTCACAAACACATACACACACACACACACACACACACACACACACACAGACACACATGCACACACACGCACACACACTGGAATGTATTAAGCATTAAAAAAGAAGGAGATCCTGCCATATGTGACAACATAGACGGGCCTGGGTGGGCACTGTGCTAAGTAAAAGCCAGAGAATAACAAATACCATGTGGTATCACTTATATGTGGAATCTGGGGGAAAAAAAGTTGGAGTGATAGAAACAGACTGGAAAAGTGGTTGCCAGAGGTGGGGGAGGGCCGTTGGGAGAAATGGGGAGATGGTAAAAAGTATGAACTTTTCAGTTACAATGTCTGAGGATCTAATACATAAAATGGTGACTGTATTGTATTGTATAATTGAAATGTGCTAAGAGAATAGGACTTAAATATTCTCAACAAAAACAAAAAATGAAAAGCTAAATACATGGGGAAAAGGATGTGTTAATTAACTTGATGGGGAAGTAATTTTATAATGTATATGTGTATCAAATCATCACACTGTGAACTTTAAATAGCTTACTCTTCTGTCAATTATAACTCAATAAATCTGGAACAAAAAAGTGAGTGGGCATGAAGATGGGCTGAGAAGGGCTTGAGATAATTTTTCAGGGTGATGTGATATTCTATATATGAAGAGAAGTTTGATTACACAGATGTATACATTTGTCAAGGAATTGATATACCTAGGGTTTGTGCATTTTAATATGTGTAATTTTATTCCAAATACAAAATGCCACAAACAAATGTTGAACTTTAGTTAATGATATCATGCTGAAGTATTTGGGAAGAATTGTACTAATGTCTGAAACTTCATTTGAAGTGCATCAAAAAATAAGGTAGGTTGATGGATGAATCGACAGATGGATAGATAGATATGTGCTAAAACAACTACAGCAAAACAATTATAGAATCTAAGTGATGGATACCTGTGTATTCACTGTAAAATTTATTCCACTTTTTGTTATGATTGACATTTTTCATAGAGACATAGTGGTAAATGGAAATATCATTTCTCTCTCCTGCACAGAAACTTCTACAGTCTTCTCAACATACTCAGAATAACAAAGTGCTTATTTCGTTCTGTAAGGTCCTGCACAATATGGCACTTGCCTACCTCTCTGACTTCATCTGCTTACATTCTGACCCTACCTGGCTTTTTCCTTGTTTTTCCTTTTTGCCAGTGGGTTCCTTCCTGTTCCTAGGTCTCTTCCAGCCTGTTCTGGTCTCAGAGATCTCACACTTATTGTTACCTCTTCCTAGGAAGCTCTCATCTTAGGAATCTGCATGGCCATCTGCGTCCTCACCCCACCCCTTACCCTGTTCAAGGGCCTCTCCCCTAAGAGGTCTTGCCTACCTTGTCAGTCTCTTTCCCCTATAACTCTTATGCTGTTTATTTTCTCACAGCATTTAGCACTCTACGATATAATTTATATTTACATTTTATTTTCCTTCCCCTATTGATGTATAAACTCTTTGGGGGAGGGCTAGAACTTTAACTGTTTATCACTCCATCAGCAGTCCCTAGAATGGTGTGTTTGGCACATGTAGTCACCAAATACATATTGGCTAAATCCATGAATGGGTATTCTCCATAACGCTATTTTTAAAATGTCTAAAATAAATTTTCTAGGGGTGCCTGGGTGACTCAGTTGGTTAAGTGTCTGACTTCAGCTCAGATCATGACCTCATAGTTCATGAATTGAAGTCCCACATTGGGCTCTGTGCTGATAGCTCAGAGCCTAGAGCCTGCTTCAGATTCTGTGTCTCCCTCTCTGCCCTTACCCTGCTCATACTCTTTCTCTGTCTCAAAAAGAAATTAAAAGAAAGTAAAAATTAAGAATTAAATAAACTTTCTGCTTAAAAAAGAAGGTTTAGACTTGAAGAAAAATTATGAAGATCTGGACTTTCCATACACTCCACACAACCAGCTTCTTCTATTATTAATATCTTTATGGTACACATGCTAAAATGTATGAACCAACATTGAGACATTATTATTAACTAAAGTCTATGCTAGATTTCCTTGGTTTTTATCTTGTGCCCTTTTTCTGTCCCAGGATCTCATCCAGGACACCACATCACATTTAGTCCTCACGTCTCCTTAAGCTACTCTTCCCTGTAACAGTTCATCAGACTTTCCTTGTTTTTGATAAGCTTGACAATTTTGAAGACTGATTAGGTATTTTGCAAAATGGTGTCAATTAGGGAATTGTCCATAGTGCAAATTTACAGGTCAATGAATTAGCTTGGAAAACCCTGCTCTCTCAGGAACTCTGACTTGAACCCAATGATCCAAAACTTTTGTACTACTTTTAGAGCATGAATACGTTTTACATGTCCTGTGTTGTTTGGTGCAGCTATAAACCCTCTGACAGGAATGCATTTCTATGTCCACCTCACCAATGAGCAAACTAAGTTTCCATAATGGTAGCTATGAAAGACCACATAAAATACATCGCTGAGAATTCAAACCCAAGCATTCCAACTGTGGGTCCAGCTCTCTCTGCCTCCTATATCTACCTGCTGAAACCATCACAACCTGCCCTTTGCAGAAAGCTGTTCAAACCTGAAACTATTTAAAGGCATGTAGTATCAAGCATCCTTTTTCTCCACTGCTTTCTATCAAAAGAGAAGCAGTGAGCACAACAGTCCTGTTCAGCCAGAAAAAAAATGAGTACTCTGGGATAACAATTAAATTTACATAGATCCATCTTATCGAAATACCTTGTTCTGGGCTTGTCAGCAGTTTAAATGCTTTCAAGATATTTCATTTGAAAAGAACCAATAGTGATTAGGCTGATAGCACCTGTACCTGTATTGTACCCTTTTCTGTATAGGGGTTCCTTGTCCAGACCGAACATTGAGCACTTCCTTCATCACTGTTTACCTGAGGCATCTTAGGTGAGAAAAGCAGTGGCCTGGGCCTTGCACACCTGATTCCATCCTCCTGGAGCATGCATGATAGACCCAATTCAGTATTATCAGTCTCAAAAATCCTACTTTCCTTTTGAATATAGACTCTAAATTGATTTGTTTTGCTCCAGTATAAAATGCTTCATTCTGCAATTTAAGTGCAATTTATTATGCTGAGTACAGAAGAAAGAAAGACATATTAGCTTTACTAACTCCTTTTTCACCCTCCAGGCAGCCTTCCTTCACTCTGCCATATGGTTCCATCGCCCTGGGCTTTGACTGTCATGTCACTGAGAAGAAACTATCACCTCTCTTCTTAAGAGTGGGGCCATGTCCATCTTGTTCATCACTGCATCCCCAGAGCTGAATGCTCCCCCCTTGGACAGGTCTAATAAATACACATTAAATAAAATGGGTTTTTATCAATCATAGGTATTGTTTATAATTTTTGTTTGTGTAAGTTAAAATATATCATAATTTAAAACTATTTGAAAGAATTTAAAAAATTCACTTAGCACACAGGAGGAAAAACCACACATTATTGGCAAATCAAGCATTTTTGAGTGAATGGATAAATATTGAATTGTGAACAGCACAAGGTTCTTGTTCAAACCTAGATGAAGGCAAATCAGCACTGGGAGCCATCCCACTGTGTGAATATGTGCCCACAAGCATGGGAGAATATGAAGGTCCTTTTTGAATGCACACTTTTATTAGAGAAGAAATAGTACTATGTGCTCTGACTCAATAAGGGGTATGCCTGTTGGTAGTATTTCCTATTTCTGAATAAGGAATAAAATTAATTTTATGTGAGTATAACATGTATGTTCATGAAGAGGCTGGTTAGAGGCCATGAATCGGAGATTTTGAATTCATAAGTCCTCTTCCACCTCCCTTGGATTCACTTCTTAAGTAGGATCCAGGAAAGCCATATTGGTCTAACAGGGTATTTGCACAGGCCATAAGTGACATAAATTGAGCCTTGTCTTTTAATGATACACAGGAGAATCCTGTTACTTATGAGTCCTTTTGGTTAAAAGCCACATATGTCCTTTTTTTCTGAATGGCATACAGTTGAGCAAAAGTCTGCTCACCTAGGACATCATCTTTTAGTTGTTGGGTAGTGGCCAAAGGGACCTGTGATTTTATTTTTTTAATGTTTGTTTTTTGAGCAAGAGAGAGAGAGAGCGAGATGGAGCATGCGCACGTGAGAGAGAGACAAATTGGGAGAGAGGCAGAGAGAGGGGATAGAGAGAGAATCCCAAGCAGACTCCATGCTGTCAGTACAGAGCCAGATGGGGGGCTCAATCTCACAAACTGTGAGATCACAGACTGGGCCACCCAGGCACCCCAGGGGACCGGTGATTTTAAGGAGGTACAAACAGACTCAGAGAGGTCACATTTGCCAAGTTGTTTGCCACATCTAATTTTCATCTCTAAATCTAGAAATTCTATGGAAGCTTACCTCTTTTTACATTCTGCTGACATTGACTTGACTGAGATAGCTTATCCCAATATCTGTTTTCCTATAGCCATCTGTACCAGCTGGGATACTATCTTGTGCAATATTTGTCAAATTTCAATTCCATTTTCTTCCCTTTTTATATTGTTTGCTATTTTCCCTATTTAACTCTTTCTTCCATCTGGATCATAAGCACATTAGAATTTTACTATCCTTGTATGCAATAAATTATACATTAATAGGATAGTTATGGCTTGTGAGAAGAAGTTATTTGTGATTTGCACTTAGAGAGATTTTAATCAAGTTTACCATTCTCAAAAAGTCTGTTTTGCATATAAATAAGGACCCCTAAAAATCGATCTGTTTTGCTCAATTATAAAATGCTTCATTTAGGAGCCTAAGGGTAATTTATTATACTGAATTGGGAGGAAAGGAAGACATATTACATTATGCTTAATCTTATCAAATGGCTGCTATATTTAATGACAATGTCTGTTTATCATAATTATTATAAGTTGTCTAGGTTAATATAATCAGAAGACCTATGTGAGATTATCAAATGCTAAATTTATTATTTACATACTTCCTCAGATACCAGCTGCCCCCATGGATGTGCACTCAATCCATGTGTTTGATCTCTACTGAGGTTGCTAGAGAAACTTGTCTGCCAGACAAAGTAAACTATGAAATTAGTTCCTTAGAGATTTCTACAATTAAGTATGTAAAGGATAAAAATACAGAAGAGGAAGTAAATAGCATGTACCAGGTTTCAGATACATAAGTGTTTTACAAAGTCACTTCTTCCATCATTGAAGATGTCCTTTCCAGACATGGCCGATTCAACAGGAACCAAAGCAAAATCACTGCTCTCTCAGAATTTCATAAATGATGGAGTATGCGTGTGTGTGTCTGGGGCGGGGGGGATGAAGGCTGGGGGTGCTATAACATCAGATATCTTACTCTGTCTCCAAAAGTATCCCCAGACACGTGTATCTTCTTCCAAATGTAAAAGTGAGCACACTTAGGCTCAGACTGGTGAGTAGGGAGCTGCAGCTCACAATTAATGGAGAAGTACTGTTTTAAAAACATCTTTGTGATTTCAAGGCCAAACTTTTCCCAGAATGAGCTGTGCTATGGTCTGAATGTTTGGTTCTCCCCAAATTCATAAGTTGAAATCCTAGAGCCCAAGGTGATAGTATTAGGAGGTGAGGTCTTTGAGAGCTGATTAGGTCATAAGGGAAGAGACCACATGAACAAGATTAATTCCCTTATAAAATACTCCAGAGAACTCCCTTGCCCATCCACAGTTGAAGATATAGTGAAAAGTATACCACTGTGAAGAGGTCCTTCACCTGACCATGCTGGCCTCCTGAGCTCTGACCTCTAGCCTCCAGAACTATAACACATGTCCAATGTTTATAAGCCACTCAGTTCATGGTACTTTGTTCCAGCAGCACTAATGGGTTAGGACAGGCTACTGAGGAGTCTAAAGGTGGAGGTGAAAAAGCAGGTGAACAAAGTATTTAGGACTCAGAATTTGAAAACTGTGGTTTGGTTCTTGCCTTCCCAGCTTTGTGATGCTGGAGGAGCTAGATTTTTCATCATTCGAAAAATGTAACAATCCCTCATGTGTCTACTTCATAGAATTTTTGTGGGGGTAGAAGTTGACAGTATTATTGGAATACCAGTATTAACCTGTATGTCTACCCAAACTCATTGCTTCTGAAAAAAAATCATTAAAAGCATTGTCCATGAAAATGGGAGATTCAGAATCTATTTCTGCAATGACTACATCACAATTAGAAGATAATGCAGCCCCATCCTGTTTTTTCCTATATCTTTGTCTTAGAAGACATGAACTTATAGAAAAGGAGAAATTTGTTCATTCTTGGATACTTAGAACTCCCTTTATAGACACTGTCTTCAAATTTGGCAAATTCCCCAGTTCCAAGAAACAATATTAGCCTGTGCTGGGTGTATGGCAGCTGACATTTTGACAAATAGGGTTATTAAACCATGCATTGAATTTCAGTAAGGACTTTACCTTCCCCCTTTTTTTCCAGATGTAGATGTACTTTAAATAGAAGGGGAAAAAACATGGAGTAGCTTCACTCTTATGTAAATGCTGTCATTGCCAAAAGTGGTTATTTGCCATAAAAAAATATAACTGGTTTTCAAACCAGAAGGAAAATTCTATGACATGTTGCTAAGAACTTAGGAGTAAGATGATTGCGCTGGGGAGATGACTGGTCCTGGAATATAGGAAGGCAATGTCTTGCTCAATTTGTATGTGGTTCATAGAACTTGTCCAGGCAAGTACTAAGGAATTGAAAAGAAGGGAAAACTAAATGAGGTGTGGCTAAGGCACGGACTTGGGGATTCTGTTGGTCCCTTCCAATCCTCTTGTCCAACGCTTTCAATCAGAAATCTCATTCAGTAAACCCTGCCTCTTTGACATCCTTCTTATAGCTCATTCTTCTCCATTTCAACTGAAACTGTGAAGTTCAGGACTTAACATAAACCTGCTTATTGCCCTCCACACTTTTAGATTGTCCACTCCAATCAGCCCTTGAACCAGTATCCCAGACCACGTTGACTACTAGCAAATCTGATGCTATAGTTTGTTCATTCTTACCCATTGCTGGATAGGAGAATCAGCAGGAAAGCTATAAAAAAAAGTACTGAGGACCTAGGTCTATCTCTAGAGATTCCAATTACATTACTTTGGAATTAGGCCTAGGTGCTGGTATTGTTTTGTAGCTCTCCAAGTGATTCTGATATTAGGGACAAGTGCCACTGACTTAACTCTCTGCAGACAATCCTTTAGTATCTGCCCATCACCTCACCATGGCCCACGAGGACCTCCAAGATAGGTATTCATCTTCTTTCCCTTCAGAGACAAGATAGTCTTTGTTGCTTGACCATAGGTTTCTCTTCATTATCTTACTTTCTTTCTTGTCTTTCTTTCTTTTTTTTTAAGTATAATTTATTGTCAAGTTAGCTAACATACAGTATATACAGTGTGCTCTTGGTTTTGGGAGTAAATGCCCATGATTCATTACTTACATACAACACCCAGTGTCCATCCCAACAAGTTCCCTCCTCAGTGCTCATCACCCATTTTCTCCTCTCCCCTGCTCCTCCCCCCCCCATCAACCCTCAGTTTGTTCTCTGTATTTAAGAGTCTTTTATGGTTTGTATCCCTCTCTGTTTGAAATTATTTTCCCCCTTCCCTTCCCCCATTGTCTTCTGTTAAATCTCTCAAATTCCACATATGTGTGAAAAATATATCTGCCTTTTGCTGATTTATTTCACTTAGCATAGTACCCTCTAATTCCATCTACATTGTTACAAATGGCAAAATTTCATTATTTTTCATTGCCAAGTAGTATTCCATTGTGTATATAAACCACATCTTTTTTTTTTTAATTTTTTTTTAACGTTTATTTATTTTTGAGACAGAGACAGAGCATGAACAGGGGAGGGTCAGAGAGAGGGAGACACAGAATGGGAAGCAGGCTCCAGGCTCTGGGCCATCATCAGCCCAGAGCCTGACGCGGGGCTCGAACCCATGGACCGTGAGATCGTGACCTGAGCTGAAGTCGGACGCCTAACCGACTGAGCCACCCAGGCGCCCAAAACCACATCTTCTTTATGCATTCATCAGTTGATAGATATTTGAGCTCTTTCCATAATTTGCCTATTGTTGACAGCACTGCTGTAAACATTGGGGTACATGTGCCACCATGAATCAGCACTCCTGTATCCTTTGGATAAATTCCTAGTAGTGCTATTTCTGGGTCAGCGGATATTCTATTTTTAGAAGGAACCTCCATGTATTTTCCAGAGTGGCTACACCAGTTTGCATTCCCATCGACAGTGCAAGAGGGTTCCCATTTCTCCACATCCTCACCAACATCTGTTGTTTCCTGAGTTGTTAATTTTAGCCATTCTGACTGATTTGAGGTGGTCTCTCATTGTGGTTTTGATTTGTATGCCCCTGATGATGAGCGATGTTGAGCATCTTTTCATGTGTGTGTTGGCTGTCTGGATGTCTCTGACTTCATTTCTGCTGTTACCCTTCTGGGACAATTCCCTTCATCCACCATATCAACTTATATACATCTAAATGCTGAATTATATGAAAGCTTCTCTGACCTCTCCAGACACCTGGCATCTTCTTATAGTATGGACCACTCCTTTATTTATACTTCATTGTTCGAGTATATAAAAATATGTATATAACACCTAAGTGTGTATTTATATGGGTAATGTATCTTTAAAAAACAAATCTGTCAGTTTCATGTTGTTTTCTCAGTGCCCAGCACAGTGCAGAATCCACATTCAAAGCAATGAGAAATGGAGAAGCAACAAATGAGTCATGATTAATTTAATGATTTAGGATAATTTAATGAACATCCATTCAGATAGTGAGAGAAACTCATGATAAATGTTTGGAAAGAGATGGTATGACCAGTGTCCAAAAGTGCTGGTCTTCTCTTGGAAAGATATGGAACCGTGTAGCAGGACTCACTTCAAAAAAAAAAAAAAAAGTGCACCAAGTATTAACACCACCAACCATGTTGGGTGCATTTAAGACATGCCTGATCAGAAGACTGCAGGTTCAGTAATGCTTCACATTGTGCAACAGAACTGTGTTCTCAACATGCATGAACTGTTTCTTTTTTCACTGACTATGCTGCTTCCTCCTCTGCAGGAGGTCTCTCTGTTGTTGCCTTACTCCAGGATCACAGTCACTTATTTGACTTTAGAAGACTTTTCCAGTCAGGGTTCCATGAGAGAATAAGCTCTAATCTCTTAAGGGTATGATTCTCAAAATGTGGTTTCTGAGCCAGCAGCACCAGAATCAACAGGTGAAAAAAATTCTCAGATGTACCAAATCAGATGAAATTCTCAGATGTACCGAATCAGAAATCCTGAGGGTGAGGCCCAGCAAGCTGTATTTTAACAAGCCCTCCAGGTGATTCTGATGGATGCTCACATGTAAGAACCACTGGCCTAGAATGATCACAGTCATGGATCTATATCTCAGAATTATAGGCCCAGTGCAGGTTATGTTACAGGTCCACTGCAGGGGTGTCTATATGAGAAGCACCTAAGGAGAGTTTTAAAAATACAGGTTCCATGGGATGCTTCTTACATATTCACTTTTTCAGTGGGTTTGAAATGGGGCTTTGCAATCATAATTTTAAAACAGGTTCCTTTGCTTAATCTGATCTTCACTCCATATAGGAATAAAGGGGTTGGCAGGTCTCAGTTCTTTGTTAAGAAAGAGATGTCATCCTCTTTCAATCATTACTCCTTTCCTTCTTCCTTAACTTCTGCTGGAGGCAGTATCATCTCAGACAAATGAACAGGTCCCAGCCTCACTCAGAGTAAGTGAAATATATATGGGGGAAGGGCCTAAGTACTGTTTTTTTTAAAGCCCCCACAAGTGATGCTGTGTCAGCAAAGACAACGGTAGTAGGAGACCAGGCAATGAGGACACCATGCCACATGGGAATCACAGTTGAGTATGAGACTTACAAGAATTTGGCCATTGCTATGCTAACCCCAAGCCATAGACCTGAGACACAGAGCAGATATACCTGCCAATAAAGTTCAGCCAGTCAGATTTTCCCCTGCAGGAACTGGAAGCTTAAGGAGAGAGTGGACCACATCAGCTGATGCTATAGAAGCAGAGTCTCTTTATGGACATATTCTGGACAGAAGGTCTGAAAACTGCTGTTCATGCAGCTACCCTGGTTTCTTTGGTTGTCAAACTTTTCTTTTGATTCTTCTGGCTACTCTAGCATCCTCCAAAGGATTGTCATTTTTTCTTGAGTAGGTTAAAGTTAGTTTCTTTAGCTTGCAGCTCAAAGAACTTTTATTAACACATTCTCCTACTAACTGATGATGTGACCTGTGGCAGGCCATCTTGTCTTTAGGTCTCATTTTGCCTCAGCTGTAGAATGAGGCTAGTGATCCAGATCCATATTTTTTAACCACTTATAAAAGAAGACTCTTTCTTTAAAAAAATGAGTTCTGGAAAACTTGAATAAATAAAACATGTGGAAGTGATGAGTGGTTTCCCCAGCTCAAATCTTTACTGTTCAGTAAAACTTAATTTACTCTGAGTGGAGCCTCACCAAACATCTGAGAAAGGGCTAAGTTTCCTTACCGTACAGAGCATCTTAAAGTGCTATCTTTCTATACTTTTGTGATTCTTGATTCAGAGCCTTGAATCCAGAGGGGACAACTGGCATGTTCTGTTTCAGTGCCATGCATTCATAGATGTAAAAGGCCTTGTAATAATACTTAATGGAACACACAATGTGGTAAATGCCATACAAACTCAAATGTAAAAACTGCTTGTCTAGAAGACCTTTTAAAAGAGAACTGATTGACTAATTTTTAGTTATAGAAAATGCTGTCTAAAAACAGGGGCACTATTATTCTGGAATGTTTGGTCACCTGTGGAGTGTTGTCTCTGAAGTCTTTCAGGACACAGAGTTTAAAACCCATGAAAAGGTCAAGACAGCTCTCAATTTCCAAATTAAATTGCTTGGAAACACACTTCAGTAGGAAGTTGGGTTTTGGGAGGCCTGCTGTGAAAGTTAGCAAATGAAATGTAAAATGTGTGAAGTTTTCAGTTTTAGAAAAAGTACCAGTTTTAAAAGATTGTGGCATTTTTGCTTTACCAAATTGAAGCTCTTTTGGTGACTGAAATATATCTCTTGCATATTCTGAGACTTAAATGAAAAAAAAATCTTTAAAATGTGATTCCATTAAAACATGTCCCCACTGCTAAAAATTTGGAGGTCACAGTCTAGATTATTTCTTGGAGCATCTCTGCATGAAATTTCTATGTGATACTTCAAGCACAGGCTCCACTGCAAAAAAATAATATGTCTGAACATAATAATGCTTGTGATAATCACACTATGTATAAAAGCAGGTGCTGGGCACTCTTATATTCTTAGTTCTCTAAAACACCACTATTCTCCATCAACCTATTCCCTTTCTTTCCCTTCATTCATCTTTCTCCAATTCTTTACTAGAACCGTCCTTGGTGAAGGTTGGAAAGAGTCTTCTAAGTGTCTGTACCCAATAAACATGATGATCCTTTCTTATAACTAACTGTTCTGCTGTGTGCTGTAGTAGGCATTGATGTTGCAGGAGGCATTGTCTATTTAGAAACTACCTACCACCCTTGACATTGGATACTATGAATTCTCTGACTCCTCTTTTCTGTAAACGTTACTTCTCTGTCTCATTATTTCATTTTCTCTCCTCTCTAAATGTTGATATTTCCCAGCACTCTATCCTGTGCACCATGACTTTAAACATGCTGTTGCCCCCTGGGTAACTCAACCAAATGACGAAACCCATCCTCTCTGAGTTTCAGAATCCTGTATCCAACATACTATTAGACATTTCCACCGCGATGAGCTAGGCATTGCAAACTCAGCATGCCAGAAGGTGATGTTTATTAACAGAGTGGTCTCTGGCATCAGAATGTCTGTCCATGAATCTCTACTCAGCACTTCTTATAGATATGAACTTCAGCAAGTTTCTTAGCCTCCCTGGAACTCAGTTTCCTTAACTCTAAGAGGATTTATGGATCAAATGGAACAGAATATGAAAACACATTCAGTACAGTATATGACGCATACTACCCGTTAAATGAAACTGAGCTATATTCAACCGCATCTCCTTCGAACATACTAATTCTTTTATATTATTAACTTTTGACTTCTGGCATTTGCTCACATCCATAACAATCATCTAATTCTATTAATTTTCAATTAAAAAAAAACATTTTCAAATCTGTTCGCTTTTCCATCACCATTAAATATTCCCTAGCTGATATATTTTTATGGTTCCATTTATCATCTCTATCTTTCTTATCTATCTATCTATCTATCTATCTATCATCTCTATTCTTCTGTGTGTGTTTTATCCTTAAGAAACAGGGAGCTTAAGGGTTAAGGGAGAGAGGGAATGAAGAGAAAGGGGTTAGACAGAAAGAGAGAGAGACAGAGGGATTGAGGAGAGACTACCTACCTTGAAAAATCTAGGAAATTTTCTTACCACAGTTTTGTGATATTGGGAAAAATGTAGAAAAATAAAAGTCTATTAATAAGTACACTTGGGCCTGGTGCCAGTACTTAAGGAGGATGGCAAGCCAATGCTAACTGAATAGAACCACAGAACCATACTGTTGATGTAACTGTTAAAATAACCTTTCCTTCCTCTAGGGTTGTTTAATAAAAATGCAGTGTTTTTATGTACATCCTAAATGTTGCTTTATTGAGGACCTTAAAAGCAAGTTAATAACAGCATTCTTAGGGTTTAGGTGCAAGACTACAATAATGGCATATTTGAAAAGAAAAATTACATAGTAAACCCAGTCACACACTGGAAGTGATTTTACAGATCAGATTTGGAATTCTAAGCAATCTGATGCAGGCACTGCTCAAGGTTACCCTATCTAGTAAAGTTTAATGAACACAAGGGAACATTCAAAGCAAATAATACCTTCAATATTTTAACCACTGTGGGACTACTTTCTTATGTTTTCCCGGTACATGCACAAATCAGGAATAAACACCATTCTTTTAAAAACTACTAAGGTTTAAAATCATACTTGAAAAATGGGATGAAAGAAGTTTTTTAAAATAGTAATTTTCTTAGGGGCTGTTTTTTTTTTCTAAAATGAAAATTTTAGGCTCTGCTCATATTTTGCAGCTTATAGACACTTTCTTGTTCTAATATAACCAACCAAACTAGAGTCATGAAAGACTTTTCTAGGTTTCTAGTATCTTTACCTGAGTTGTATTACTGTTAGTTTGAAGTCTTTTTGGCACCTTTTAGTAGTACCACAACCAAGTTGCTACCTAAGAATATCATTAATTGTATTTTTAAAAATGAAATATCTTGCAAGATTGGTCACAACGTTTTAGTTTCCACAGATAGAATACACGATCAACCCCTTTATGGCTATAAGTAAAGCAGACTGCAGCCTCCAACTTGTGAACTGCATACAATAAAATGAGATTAAATGCCAAATCTGAGGAACTCAATAATAATTTATGCATTTTTCAATTAGTTTGCTACCTTGGAATTTAAATCAAAATAATTTTTCTATCTCACTCACTTCTTTGTTGTTGTTACCTAAGCCTACAGTACTATTTCCCAAGTGTATAGCATTAAAATTGTTTTGTTAATTTTTAACCCAATTTTCTGTTTGTCTACAAGAAAGACACATTTAAACCAGAGCTGTTGCATTTCCTTTAAATTCCATTTAAAATTTAATGCAGTGTTGCTTTACATTTTAAGAAGGGCAGAATTAAGGGGGGGTTGGAGATCCTCAGATTCTATGTCTTACACTCCTTGTGGAAGAATGGACAGGACTAAAGGGAGAGTATAAACAAAATATAAATATAATGATAAGATTCTTAAAGCCAAGAATTTATAAAACTAAGTGGTAAAGAAAAATACAACATGTCCTACTTCTGGAATAAATTTTAATTTCATTAGGAAACAGACTCTAGCCAAGAGAGAGGTGGTTCTTTTTAAGTGCATGACAGGTAGCAATGTGTAGCAATTTATGGCTAAACATACACAGAAACACAAGCAATTACCTTAATTAAACATTGTCCATGTATGAGTATGATTTTGACATGTAAAATCATTATAAAAATTAAAATGTGGTGAGAAACTAGAAGCTTTCCTGATAAGCTCAGGAACAAGGCAAGGATGTCTGTTCTCAGCATTCCTTTTCAGCATCTTACTGGAAGTCCTAACTAATGCAATAAGAACTAATGCAATAAGAAAAGCAAAGAAAATATATACAAATTGAGAAGGAAGAAATAAAAGTGTCTTTGTTTGGAGATGGCATAATTGTCTATGTAGAAGATCCAAAGGATCAACAAAAAACCCTGTAACTAATAAGCAATAATAGCAAAGCTGTAGGATAAAGGGTTAATGTAAAAAAGTCACTTGCTTTCCTATATACCAGCAATGAACAAATGGAATTTGAAGTTAAAAACACAATACTGTTTACATCAGCACCCCACAAAATTTAATAAAATTTAATAAATCTAACAAAATGTGTTTGATATCTATATAAGGAGAAGTACAAAATCCTGATGAAAGAAATCAAAGAAAGAAATAAATGGGGAGATATTCCATGTCCACGAAGATGACTCAGTATGGTCAAGGTGACAGTTCTTCCCAACATGACCTATAGATTCAATGCCATCTCAACCAAAGTCCCAGCAAATTATTCTGTCGTAATCGATTAACTGATAACTCGTTTATATGGAGAGGCAAAAACCCAGAGTATACAACACAATATTGAGGAAGGACTACTCCACTTCAAGTCTTAGTGTAAAGCTATAATCATTAAGGGATTATGATATTGGCAAAAGAATATACATATAGATCAATGGAACAGAATAGACAGTCCAGAAACAGAAACCAATATGAACATAGTCAACTGACCTTTGATAAAGCAGCAAAGGTAATACAGAGAAGAAAAGACAATCTTTTCAACAAACGGTGTTGGAACAACTAGACATCCACAGAAAAAAAGAAAGAAAGAAAGAAAGAAAGAAAGAAAGAAAGAAAGAAAGAAAGAAAGAAAGAAAGAAAAAAGAAATCTAGAAACGGACTTTATAATCTGCATTAATCACATAGGGCAGCCACTGTACAGACTGGGTGGCTATAAGTCCAAGATCAAGGTGTTAACATAATTAACTTTTCTAAGACCCCTCTCCTTGGCTTACTGTCTACTCCCTTCTTGCTGCAACTTCACAAGGGCTTTTCTGTGTATGTGTACATCTCTTGTGGCTCTTCTTCCTATAAGGACATTATTCATGTTGGATTAGGGGCCCACCCTTTGACTTTGCTTAACTTTATCTCTTACAAGGCCCTATCTCTAAATATAGCCACAGTGAGGTTTAGAGTTTCAACCTGTGAATTCTGGGAAGACACCATTCAGTTCATAATACACCCTTCACAAAAATTAGCTTAAAATGGACCACAGACATAAATTTAATGTAAAACTATAAAACCTAACAGAAAATCTAGATGACTTTGGGCATGGCAATGGATTTTTAGATATAACAGCAAAGGTATGTTCTATAAAAGAAATAATTGATAAGCTGAACTTCATTCAAATTACAATTTTCTGGGGTGCCTGGGTGGTTCAGTTGGTTAAGCAACTGACTTTGGCTCATTATCTCACAGTCCATGAGTCTGAGCCCAGCATCGGGCTTTGTGATAACAGCTCAGAGCCTGGAGCTTGTTTCAGATTCTTTGTTTCCCTCTCTCTCTGCCCCTCCCCCACTCATGCTTTGTCTCTGTTTCTCTCAAAAATAAAATAAACGTGAAAAAAAAATTTAATTAAAATTTTCTGCTCTGTGAAAGACATCAAGAAAATGAGGTGACAAATCACTGAATAAGAGAAAATATTTGCAAAAGACATCTTATAAATGATTCGTATCGAAAATATACAAAGAACTTATACAACTCAACAATAAGAACAGAGACAATCCAATTAAAAAATGGGCAAAAGACCTGAATAGACACATCACCCAAGGAGATACACATATAGCAGATAGTTTATATGTCCAACATTATATGTCATCTTAGAATTTCAAATGAAATCACCAATCAGATAACCCTACACACCTATTAGAATGGCTAGAAGTACAAAATACCAACAAAATGCTGACAAGGATGGAGTTGGAGCAACAGGAGCTTTCATTCATTGTTGGAAGGAATGCAAAATGGTGCAGCCACTCTGGAAGCAAGTTCAGCAGTTTCCTACAAAACTAAACATTTTCTTACAATATGATTCAGTAAATACACTCCTTGGTATTTACCAGATGAGTTCAAAACATATATCCACACAAAAACATGCATATGGATATATATATATATATATATATATATATATATATATATATATATAGCAACTTTGTTCATAATTGCCCGAACTTGGAAGCAACCAAGCTGTCCTTCAGTAGGTGATGGACAAACAAACTGTGGTATACCCAGACAGTGAAATATTATTTAGTGCTAACAAGAAATGAACTATCAAGACCATGAAAAGATATGGAAACTTAAAAGCATATTACCAAGTGAAAAAGCCAATTTGAAAAGGCTACAGTGCGTATGATTCCAACAGTATGATATTCTGGAAAAGGAAAACCTATGAAGACAGTAAAGAGGTCAGTGGATACCAGGAGTTAGTGGACAAGGAGCCATAAGTAGGTGAGGTAGAGACAGTTTGGGGCAGTTAAACTCTTCTGCATAATACTGTAATGGTGGATACCTGTCATTATACATCTGTCAAAATCCATAGAATATACTGCACCAAAAGCAATCCCTACTGCAAACTACGGACTGGGTAATCACAATGTGTCAATGTACGTTCATTAATTATAACAAAGACCCATTCTGGTGCAGAATGCTGATAGTGGGGGAGAGTATATATGGGAATTCTCTGTACTTTCCCCCAAATTTTTCTGTGAGAGAGAAGAGAGAGAGAAAGAGAGAGAAACCTTGGTTTGCAAGCATAATTTGTTCCAGAAACATTCTTATAATCCAAAGCACTTGTATATCAAAACAAATTTCTCCATAAGAAATAATGGAAACTCAGATGATTTGTTCCACAACCCAAAACTATTCATATAAAAATGATTACAATACTGTAATATAATATAAAATCATAAAGAAAATGCAAAACAAAGAAAAATAAACAAACTAGCCTGCACTTAGCGTTAAAAACCTTCGTGGCTGGTGTGAGAGAGATGAGAGAGGAGGGTTGTTGTGTAGGATGACTTTCACTATCACTAATGGAATCACTGCAGTTGGAATCTATTGGCTCAATGGACTCTCTTTCTGCATGGGGGCCATTATCTATGCTCATCCGGATGTTGACTACAATAGAGTATTAATAAACACTTGTCATATACTGTATTTAATGTAACTGGCAATAAAGCAGCAGAAGGGTCAATATCTGTAGGCAGCCTGTCCTAGAGTGAAGCTAAGCATTCCTAAGCTTACCCTTGAATGGAAAAGCAAAGGATTGTCCATAGGTGCTTTGAAGTGACAAAAAATACAGTAGTGTCAGTTGCAGACACCTTCAAATGTTCTGAAAAATCACTGATTTCTGCCAAACACTATGGCCTCAGACTGAGCATCCAAGCATGGGAGATGATCACCCACAATCCCGCAGTGAGCGAGAGAGAGAGAGAGAGAGAGAAAGAGAGAGAGAGAAGAACAATTGGCTCAGCTGTGATCATATGACGTTCAGCGTAACACTAATTGCATTGCAAGACATCGCTTATTTATCAAGTTAAAATTAATTAGAAATGAAATGCTTGCTCATCTTGTGGAATACTTGCGGAACAAGTTACTCACAATCCAAGGTTTTACTGTATATGTATATACACACACATATATATTTTAGTATTTACTACACCAAACATGGGGCTCAAACAAGAGTTGCATGTTCCTCCAATTGAGCCAGTCAGGCGCCCTAATTATAAAGTATATTTTAAAAATATAGAATTCCATGTAACAGTCACATCTTTAGCAAACATTGAACACCTATTATATGCCAGATTCTGTAGTTGTATAAAACTTTAAGACAAAGATGAATTAGAATAGATCTTTATCGGGGCGCCTGGGTGGCGCAGTCGGTTGAGCGTCCGACTTCAGCCAGGTCACGATCTCGCGGTCCGTGAGTTCGAGCCCCGCGTCAGGCTCTGGGCTGGTGGCTCAGAGCCTGGAGCCTGTTTCCGATTCTGTGTCTCCCTCTCTCTCTGCCCCTCCCCCGTTCATGCTCTGTCTCTCTCTGTCCCCAAAAAAATAAACGTTGACAAAAAAAAAAATTAGAATAGATCTTTATCTTTGAAGATTTAAAACTCAGGTGAAAAGAGAAGCCAACCAGAGGTTACTATACACAGTGAAGACAAGACAATATGTTTTAATAATTTTTATGTTAATTGGTATAAGTTGGATATAAAAATAATACTGATGATGATAATAATGAAATGATAATAATGATGATTTGATATGTCAAGTTCTCTACATATCAAGCATCATAGTTTGTACTTAATTCTCATACCAGCCCTACAATAATTATTATATCAGTTTTACTAATAAGCAACTCAGAGCAGAGAGATTATATAGCTTTCTGAAGCTCATATTTCTACCATGCAATGTAGGTGGAATTCAACCTTGCTTCTCTTTAAATTCTGAGTCTGTGCTCTTATTATCTACATTTTGCTCCAGAGCAGCCAATGGTCAGGATGGCATGGCCCTAAACCTGTTGTGTGGAATCTGCCTTTTTTTACATCGGTGCAAGAGTCCTATTTGCTCTCTGTCGTCCTGCTGAAGAATTAGGCCAGAGCCACTACTTCTCAATAAAATGAACACTCCCTGAACAGGGAAAACAATATCCTAAATGAAACCTATTCATCAAAGATGTCTGAAGTTGCTGAGAAATGAACAGAAGTATCAGGAAATGGCTACCTATGTTGTAGGAACATAAAAATAAACTTCTGTTTTAACAAGTCGCCAATGCTTGCCAATAAGCAGCTAAATAACAAGTTGTAAAAGTTATTGCATTTCACAATTTAATACTTTGCAAACTTGTTTTTTTCCTTTTAAACTAAATGATAGCTTTGGTGATACTCTGGTCAAATGGTGGGATTTCTTTGTCACACAGCTGGTTGTGAAACATCCATCCCTCTTCAGACAAGAAATATGTAAAAGAAAGCACCACTTCTGATTCTCAACCAGCAGGAAAACATACCAAACTCTTCAGGTTCAAACAAGAAGCACTAGTTGAACTTGTGAAGATAATTTTCTTGCAGTGATTGATTTAGTAGTGTCAAGGATAATATGGTTTTTATGGCCACAAGAAGGCTGTAATCTAATTTTGCAGAAATTCTTATCTCATTGGCACTGTGTTATCACTTTTAATCTTAGCGTTTTCATTTGAATTAGCTTAGAAAAATTCAATGGGCTGCTTTCCTGACAGCTCAACCCTCAGATTGGTCTTCTGCACTAAATTTTCTGGTGCCGACGTTATGTTTTAAATCATGTTATCATTACTTTCAACAGTCAATTAGGAGTTATTTTTGCAGACTATTACAGGCTGGAATTGCTGGGTATAATTTCTTCCACATAGTAAGAACTATTCTTTTTAACAATAGACATCCTAAACTTAATTAGGATGGCATGGCTGGCTCCATGATGAATTTCAGCAAGGGATAGTATTCAAGTATCTAGATCTTTGTAAAAGAAGACATAACTTTTTCTTGCTCTCTTGCATTTGCCATATGGCCAACCAGGCTCCAGATTATGAACTAATTCCCCAAAAGCCTGCAACTGGTTATATCTTTAATATGGGGGTCTAAAATATCTTTACAAAAATGAAAACCTAGGCTCAGTCGGTTGAGCGTCTGACTTCGCTCAGGTCACGATCTCAGGTCCGTGAGTTCGAGCCCCACATCAGGCTCTGTGCTGACAGCTCAGAGCCTGGAGCCTGCTTCAGATTCTGTGTCTCCCTCTCTCTCTGGCCCTCCCCCTGTTCATGCTCTGTCTCTCTCTGTGTCTCAAAAATAAATAAATGTTAAAAATTTAAAAAAAAAATGAAAACCTACAGAAGGGTGTCGGCTGGCTCTATAGTGATAGTTGTAAGAGTGTGGACTAGATAATATGTCAAGCACACTTCCCCCTTCAGAGGTAGGGTTAGCTTCTGTAAACACTTCCCCTGACAGGTGAACACATTCATGGACATCAACCCTTGTCATTCTTTTTTTTTTTTAATGTTCATTTTTTGGGAGAGAGAGAGAGAGAGAGAGAGAGAGAGAGAACAAGCAGGAGAGGGACAGAGAGAGGGAGACAGAGAATCAGAAGCAGGCTCCACACCATCAGTGCAGAGCTCAATGTGGGGCTCGAACTCACAAACTGTGAGATCATGACCTGAGCCGAAGTCAGATGTTCAGCCAAATGAGCCACCCAGGTGCCTCCAACCCTTGTCATTCTTGATTCCACTCCACTAACTTTTCAGGCCAGACCACAGTGGCAGAAGTTTAGACAAAAAGGTGATGAAGTAGGTGTTGTCTTTTAAGAATTCTGTGGATTTTAGCTACTGCCTTTCACTCATGTATTGTTTTGCCTTCTGACCTGATGGTACAGGTAATGTGATTCACACCAGGAAAACAGTCCTTGGAATCGCCCTGCGAGTACCTGCCTGTAAGATTCTGTGAAATGGTCCTCGGAAACCCTTTTTGATCAAACTGCTCACTACATAGCTGAAATACATTGAAGGGCCAATTGTCATGATTCTCCATTAGGAGGTCATATTCAGCATCATCTCTACATGTACACAGTTAGTGAAACTTTGCCAAAAGAGCATGATCTCTACAACACTGGTAACATTACCATCTGATGGCTGAACTCAGTTTTCTGTATAAAGTGCCTGAAAAAGACACACTGATGAGGCAGGAACAGCCAGGGGTGACTCTCAAACTCTAGCCTAATTTATTTCATTCACATCTCAATTGGGAATGTGATAAGAGAAAAAGCAGAAATGTAGAAATATGTGCTTAATATATGCAGAATTCAGAATGTTTTTTCTCCTCCAGCTAAAAGGAAGCCTGACCAGAGGACTTTTTATCTATGAAAATGGAGGCATAAATGCAGGAGGGTTTTAGAAGTAAGAAGTCAAAGCCTTTACACTTGTTTGACTATAAAGTGTTACGGCTCACACAGTGTAGTGTATGTCATGCACTACATTTTGTAGATTTGGGCAGATTACAATAATTTGTGTAATTTTTTATGTACATCTATCATTTTCACTAGTGTGTAGATCTTAGAAGGACAAGGACGAAGGAGGGTATCTACTTTTGGTACAATTATATCAAAGTACATATCTCAATGTGTTGAATGAATAAATAATTTAATTAATATACCTATTGTTTATTATTTGAAAGAATTACCATAATCAGGGAATTGAATTTAGTAAACCAAATGCTTGTATTCAAGACCCCTTGGCAACGATAATGTTCAGTTTTAGTTAATATAATGGAGTATTTTTTCTGTCATTGTTTTAGGCACTGGTTTAATGAGAGACAGTCCCCTGGAGTCTGATGGTTTTGTGCCCACTTTGGAGTGACAATCACCAATATCCACCAATATTCCTATCTGGGATCTTGTCTCAGCAGCAACCTTGTCCCTGATGATTTTTATGTTGTCCTTTCCTTTAAAGGCAACATCACAAATACTCCCCACCTTTCAGAATGGCAGTTAATACCATTCAATTCATATGCAGACATCTATAAAAATCTCCTTTGGATTTCCCATGGTGAATATAAAACTAAATATATAGTACTTTCAATATTTTCCTCTATAAGTGAATCAATGCTAAATTCTATCCAGTTTCCTTATATGATCCAAAAAGGAGAAATACTTTCCCTACATTTAAAGTATATACTTTAGTAGGATAGACTGCTAATATCCATATATTTAGTGCTTGCTAGTAAAATAAAGATATTGCAAAGCATAATATAAAATGTCTCAAAAACACCTATGAGAAAAACGTATTTATATTTAGTTAAATATAAAAGCCACAGACTAAAGGATCTGAATATCTCTTTTTCTTTCTTGCCAAATCCAATTTCAGATTCAGATTAACATTTACTCAATAGCTAGTATGCACTTGGGTGAAACAATTGTACATGTGTTATTTGTTTAAAACTCAGATACTTCACAGAGGTAGAGACAGAGGCCAGAGAAATTGTGCGACTTGTGAAGGTCAGAAAATGGGTGGAGGAGACAGAACTGGAAACCATGAACTTCTTAAACCACATTAGGGAATACAATCTCTTACTTCCCTTGTCTTTGAATGAGTTGATATTAATATCTACTCCACTGATATTGTTGAAGAATTTGAAGGATTATGTGATAGCTAACAAATGTACACAAAGTACTTAGAACAGTGTGTGGTTCATAATCAATGCTGAATGAGTAGTAGATGATGTTCATTTGTTCATTCATTCATTCATTCATTTATTCATTCTAGTCCTAAATCTGTAACTGCATTTACCTAATAAGTTGATAACTGATCTTTATTGTATTTTTTAAATTTTTTTGTATTTTTTTAAAATTTTATAATCAATCAGATATTATTTGCTAGTAACCCACTCAATGTATGAATAGTGGTTGATAAAAATAGAAATGCATCATAAAAGTTAGAATTTCCTGAGGAGTCTTCGGTAGTGTTTAAAGAAGTTTGACTAACGTGCAGTTCTTTGCAAGTTCTAAAGCCCTTACTGGGCACACTTAGAAAAGAGATTTTGAGGCCCCTGGGTGGCTCAGACGGTTAAGCGTCTGACTTTTAATAGTTGCTGAGGTGCACTAACAGAGGAAATCCTCTCTCCTCTGTCTCTGGCCCTTCCCCGTGCTCTCTTTTCCCCTCTCTCTTTCAAAATGAATAAATGAGTTTAAAAAGAAAGAAAATAAATTTTGAGGACTTTACAACTTGATCAAAAAGGCTTTTTCATTGATGTAACATTAGGTTTGCTTTCAATTGCTGAGGGAATTTCTGCTAGTTTTGCTTTTCACTTACAAGTCACTATAGGTTTACTTTCTTTACTAGCAATTTAGTTTATTGTGCTCAGTTGTCCTTAAAAGGAGAATAATGCATATTTGTGAAACATGTTTATAATGTTATTTTAAGGGGACTTTACAATGTGTATGGACTGCAGTTTAAATATATTATGATCTATACCCATTTCTAAAGCTGATGACTATAATTACCCTAAACATGCTTGTGCAGTGATTTTTTATTAATGGGCTACTTCTGAAATTTAATTATTTAAATAATTTATGTCATATAATCGATAAGTGAATTGGTTATTTTAAAGCCTGAATCACTTTGTTTTGCAGCCTAAATTATATATATAGAGATTTAGATTTAGATTTAGATTTAGATGTCTCTCAGAGAGAGAGAGAGAGAGAGAGAGAGAGAGAGAGAGAATGAATACTAAGCAGGCTCCACCCCAAGAGGGAGCCTGACTCAGGGCTTGACCTCAAGACCATGAGATCATGACTTGAGCTGAAATCCAGAGTCAGACACTTAAGTGACTGAGCCTCCCAGGCACTCCATCAACTACACTTTCTGATAGATATTATAAGCAATGAGGGCTTTTGCCTCTAACTGTTTGTTATAACCAAGATCTTTCAAACAGGGATGCACTGGGTAAGTAGGGCTAGAGATTTGTGCCCTACTGACAGCACTGTGCTCATAAAGTTTGCAGGTCACTTCTCCATTCCTTGCTAAGTCCCTACTGGTAAGTGCTGCATACAAATAGTTAGTTCAGGATATCCTGAAAATGCCTGGCCTATATTTCCTGCTCAGTAGTGGACTTTCTTCATAAACCCTCTCAATCTGTTATTTTCCATGGAGTGTTCCATTAGGAGTTTACAAAATACAGGGAAAGCATGTGCATCAGGTTTATTGAAAGCCTGTTCATTGCCCTTTAATTTTATGGAGTATTTCAATCTCTTTCCTGAACCCAAATCCTACTTGGACTAGGTTTGACATTATGTTTTCATTTGAGCTTTAGATCCTTAATCTTATTACTTCCTGTTTTCCTAAAACTAGAGTGGATAAGCTACTTACAGGCACACAAGCTGAATCTGTTCAAAGCCGTTTAACTGTATTTACTCTGCTCTTTGGTTGATCCCTAGTTCCCATCTTGTAAAAATTTCAGAAAAATTACAAAGTCCAAAAACACAGTTCTGATTAGAGCATGACTTGCCTGGATAGCTAACTCACTGCTACTTAACTTGACTTGTCTTCTGTGAAAGTCAGAATCAGACACCATACACACACACACACACACACACACACACACACACACAGTCAACTTTGAAGTTTGTTGTTCCAGCTTGGTGCTTTGTCCTGGTTTTAGTTAATACTTGCAAGAATCCTGAGAGAAAGTGAGAAACTGTTGCCCCCATTTTTTAAATTTATTTATTTTAATTTTATTTTTGAGAGAGAGAGAAAGAGAGAGGGAGAGAGAGAGAGGACAGAGTGTGAGTGGGGGAGGGACAGAGAGAGAGGGAGACACAGAATCTGAAGCAGGCTCCAGGCTCTGAGCTGTCAGCACAGAGCCCGACGCGGGGCTTGAACTCATGAACTGCAAGATCATGACCTAAGCCGAAGTCAGATGTTTAACCCACTGAGCCACCCAGGCGCCCCTGTTGCCTTATTTTATAGATAAGATGCCTTAGCTGCCAAAGAGTAAGCCACTTGTCCAAAAGCATAGAGCTATTAAGTGGCACAGCCTGGATTCAAATCCAGATCTCGTTAAGTCCAAAGTTCATCATTTGGGTCACTGGATGCAATGCCTCCTGCCTTGAGTGTTCCAGACATTCACAGAGTGAAAGCATGTGTATGTGCTCACAAAGAGAGCTTTTGGCTTGATTACAAGTGCTGTTACCTTTGGCTAGGCCACCAAACTCAGGGTGACATTTCTGGGATTCATATATTCCTGGAGGTAGTGCTTGATGGTGGGCTCTGTCCAGGGAGCTGTAGAGTCCTAGACCCTTGTGCTGAAGGCAAAGGTTTCTTGTGTGCTTTCTCAGCCACCCAACCCACAGCTGCCAAAGTTCTTTATTGCACAGGCATTAAAGCCAATGGATTGTTCTCTGTTTCTAAAGAAACCACATTAATGTAATCTCTTTGTTTTGCAATTGCTCATTCAGTAAGCCATTGTTCATTAGACTCCTGAGAGTTTGCAACCCTGGAACAATTGTTTCTCTGCTGATCTGGTCTCATTTGTCATTTTGTAGACAGGGGAATTTATTTGCTTATAACACAACCAAAATAATTAGGTGTTTACCTGGCAGGTTGGCCATGATTATGTACAAGTAATGACCATAAATGAATAAATTCAGGCTTTGTTGAAAGAAAAAGACAGTGCCATTAGGCATGACTTTGATCATTGATTTTCCCCTGCGACTGACAGTCTTAAACTAAGCATATCTAACTATAAATATGGAATATTTACCTAGTTTCCCGTGTAGAGCCTTGGCACAATCAGACAAACCGGGATTCTACTCCTCTGCCATTTATAACTGTGATTTTAGGCAAGTTTGTCAAACTCTGTGAAATTCAATTTCCTAACGTGTAAAATGGGTGTGATGATGGTTAAATCATGGGCTGTTCTGATGATCATGAGACAATGAAGACAAAATAAACAGTACATATTAGCTTTTCCCTATATATCAAATAATCTCCATACTTTCCACATCTCAGTTGCAAGCCTTTGGAGACGAGTGCTCAATTCTGAGACTCCTCCTATTTATCTATAGCATGTTAAGATTCATAGCATGTATAGCTATGAAGATTAAATTGGGTAACACGTTAGCAGTGTTGAACTCATGGCAGGTACTTGGTAATTGTTATTCATGTAGTTTTATATATTTGGGGTAAAAATCAATAGACACTTATGATGATGTTGACAATGATGATGGCTGTGTTGATGATGAAACAGTCCCTGAAATTATTCATTAACTTTTCCAGTATGTTTCAGGAAACTTTATGTAACATCTCTTTCCTCTTGCCCAAGTTAAATTATCCTACTGAAGTAACCACAGGACAGGTTTTGTATTCTTATCTCCTGAAATGTATTTGACCTCTAATCCAAACTTTGTCACTCTTCCTTTTAGGAGCTTGTGTTGCAATTCTGCATCTCTGACTGGTGATTACAGTCAATTCTTGATATCTGTAATTGCCTTGTTTTCTGCTCTACTGCAAATGCACAAACATTTTCCACTCATTTCCTAACAAGATTTTTTTAAAATTAAATATAGTGTTCAACAGTACAGTCTGTTTTGTTTCTGTTGTGTACAAATGACTGTGATAATCACTATTTTGCTTTAACAAAGAAGGAGAAGAACATTTGTGAAATTCCTACTATGCGCCAGGCACTCTACCAAGGTCTTTGAAAACTATTACCTTATTCCTATAACAAACAGGCCTGGGATATAAATATTACCATCCCTTCTGTTTATTATATTTCTTTTTATAATGTTTTTATTTTTATTTTCAAGAAAGAGTGAACATGAGTGGGGTAGAAGGGCAGAGGGAGAAAGAAAGAATCCTAAGCAGGCTCCATGTTCAATGCAGAGCTCCATGGGGGGCTCAATCCCATGACCCCGGGATCATGACCTGAGCTGAAATCAAGAGTTGGATGCTCAACCAACTGAGCCACCCAGTGCCCCTATTGATTATATTTTTATATTAATTTCTCAGACTCTAAGCTCACTACAGTGAGGACCATGCCCTGCTACCTCTCAGAAGATGATCTGACAGAGAAAAGGCAGCTTAATCACACTTAAGATATCTGACAATAACAGAATCACACTTTGCATGCCAAGGCATGGCCAATTATCTGTTCAACAGTGACAGACAAAAAAATTTTATCCAGACCAAATTAAAAGTTAACTCTCCCTTTTTTCCATTAAGGGTAAGGGATACAAACTAGAACCTGTGACTCTAGCCAACACTAAGCAGAACCAAGGTTTATGTCTCAGGAGAAGCCTGTGGATCTTTGCACTTTCCATACCAGGATTTCCAAATAGGTTCTTAGATCTGCAACCTGGCACAGTTTGGCATATCTGAGTGATTCAAAATGTGACTTGCAGGATCCAAGGACTTAAATTTAAATTCTGGCTTTGCATTTTACTCTCCATGTGATCTTGGGCAAGTTACTTCCTAAATATGTGCCCTAGTTTCCACATATGAAAAACAGGGAAAATTATACCTACCTCACCTGTGATAAGGATTCAATGAAAAACAACAATAACAACAACAAAAACAAATACATAAGGCACTATGCCTAGATCTGGTAGGTAGTAAGTATCACACATTTGGTATCTCTTATCAATACAAATTGAGTAGGTCCATTTTATTTTTCAAAAGTTAACTTTGTATCCTCACCCCTTTGTAAATGAACACTGCTTATCACTCCCTTCCCTACCTCTGTTCTCTTTCTTGTTAAAACAGAGGCAATGCAAAGGATGGCTCATAGCTGGAAATTGTATTATTTCTAAATGTCAGTCAGTGATATTTTCTCAGGAGAAATGATTCTTCCAAATACTCCAAGAAGAACATTAATTGAGGGGAAAAACAACTGAAGGACGAATTCAGAGTTTTGAGTTGGTATTTCTCATGATTAGACTTGTCTTCCCTCTTTGAACAACTTTAGGTGAGCTTTGCAATCAGACAAGGCCTTCCTGAATCTGGGAGCAGGAGCCTGCTGTCAGTGATGCTCATCATCTGTGGTACGCTAAGTTTTATACATCTTTAAATTATTTTGTTTAAAAAGGGGTCTTCTGGGGGCACCTGGATGGTTCAGTTGGTGAACTGATCTCACAGTTCAGGCCATGATCTCATGGTTCGTTGAGTTTGAGCCTTGCATCGGGCTCTGAGCTGACAGTATGGAGCCCGCTTGGGATTCTCTCCATCTTTCTCTCTCTGCCCCTCCCCCACCTTCATGCTGACTCTCTCTCTCTCTCTCTCTCTCTCTCAAAATAAATAAACTAAAAGCTCTTCTGAGCTTTTATGAAAAACACTGCGAATGCATTTGATGCACTGTCTTTACTGGAGACAGTTTTGAACAGAGATTACATATTTATTTGATTCTAAAAAGAATTACTGCGGGACATTTACTGAGGTCTCTTTAGCAGGAGAGCTGTGTTGGGAGTTATATGTTTTTGGGACATGACATCTACTGCTGAATGCTAGAGGCCTGCTAAATGAGGAGTTACTTCAATCTGGGGCCCTCCCTTCCTCTGGTAGTTGATTATCTCCTTCTTAGTGCATGAAGTGACTCTTGTTAACCCCTCCATTGTGAAATGGAAATTAACTATTTGTTTAATTGCTCCCTACTTCTAAGCAGCCGGGCTGTTTCTTATTATTTATCAGTAACAGCAAATACATTTTGAGCACATGCTATAGGCAGAATGTGCTAAATGTTTTTCATTCTACACCTCCTGCATTTCCATCTTATACAAAACCCTATCCCATGTTAGAGATGAGAAAACAGAGGCAGAACGAGCTTAAGCACATTGCTCGTGGCTGCACAATAGGATATAAATCAGGCGGTGTCCTTCTCCACCAACCCATCTTTGTACTGCCTTTATGACCCCTGGCTGTGCAGGTCTTCAGTGAATATGTGTACAATTAATGCATAAATCCAGAACTTCTCTGAGTCTTGATGATCTCATTTATAAAATGGAGATAATATCCCCAACTGCTCTGGTATTTATGAGCACTAAATGAGTTCATGGACCTGAAGACAGCTAGTGGAGGGTGAGACATGGAATAGATGGTAAGTGTTCAATCTTATAAACAAGGCACATTTTCTCTTAAGAAATACGCTCATATGTTGTGTGGCTCTGAATCTGTCTTTTCAGGTTCTGATCACTGGACCCTACCAAAGAGTGGATACAAGGGGGACTTAGCATTGTGGGTGTGTGACAGTGAAACGCACCCTAGAGAAAGGGGGAGGGTGTCACCAGGGCTATTGTAGGACTGGTGTTGGAGGCCCGTATAGAGCAAGAGTTCTAGTTGTGGAGCATTCACTCAATTGTCAGGACTGACCCAGCTTGAATGTCTTTGTGGGACTGGGGATAGAGAAGTAGAGAAGGCATCATTAAGGGAATAGATATTTATAGAGTGCCTGCTGTGTGCTGGGAATCTCTCTTAGGTTTATGACAAATCTGGAATAGGAATTAATAGCCCATTTTACAGATGAGGAAATGAGCTGTAAGTGGCAAAGGCAGAGCCCTAATGCAGGTGAGCCTGAGGGTCCCCACCTACCATCTTTGCTATGAGTGAAAGAGATGGGCTCCACTGTTCTTCGCTTTGGAAGGGGGCTAGTCACACTGAAGCCAAAGCAAAGATCTGTGCTTTAATTCTTCTTTGATTTTTGTTCTGTGAGTTTTCAAATATCTCACCAAAAAGAACAACAACAACAGCAAATCCAGAATCACCTGAAAACACCACAGTGCTTTGCGGAAAGGTGCTTGAGAAAGGGAGGGGCTTATCAGCTGACCTATTTAATAACTATTTACCATTGTCCTCCTGTGTCAGCCACTGAGGAGGCATGCATTTGGCATTTGAGGAGCCAGGAAGAAAACTAACACAGCTTTAGATTCAGAAACACCTGGGTTTTAATCACAACTTGCAGCTTTTACTAACTTTGGCAAAATTCTAAACTTCTCCGAGCCTCAGTTTCTTCTTCTGTAGATTGAGAATAATAAACCTACTTCACAGCAATATAATGAGGCCTAGATAAACTTGAGAGTAGCTGAGAGAATAAATGCTATTTTTCCATCTTTTTTTAACAAAAATATAGGAAGATAGAAAATATGATAATGGTAACTCCTCAGGGCTCATAACTGAACATATTTTCATTTTCATCTCAGTATTCAGAATTGGGTATTATGATTCTATCTGGCATGCGTGGAAACTGAGGAACAGAGAAGTTAACTAACAGGTTAAAGTAGCCAGGTTGCACTTTGAATTCAGGATGTACTCCATGCATATAATTACATGGTTTTACTCCTGCTCTTGGGTTGATCAAGGGATCTGGGACCGAAGGGGAAAGCGGAGAGGGGGCAGGAAAAGGTGGTTGAGCCAGCAATGCTTAAATTGCTGGTGTGTGTCTGAGAAATGGTAAAATGTTCAAGGTGCGGCCATTTGGTATTGCTTATGGAGCACTATTGTGTGCACGTGATTGCAAGCAGGAGAAGGGAAGAGCTATGCTTTAAGCTGGAGCTTCTGGCAGATAATTAAAAAGATCAGAGCCAGTGTAGACCTCCAGCGACTCAAACAGCTGATGCCAGGAACTCATACCCGGGGTTCCATGGGGGTCCTCAGGGCCTCCTGCTTGCTTTCCCTGAATCAGCAAATTCATAAGGAACTGAGAATCTGCTTTTTTCTTCTTGAAAGCACTAATATAAATGAATATCACAAACTCAGGTCCTCAAGAGGAGAAAATGTTTATCAGTATATTGAATGTGAATCTTCTCAATTTGCCATCTGTTTGGGAAAAAAAAGAAAAGTAGAAACACTTCTTTGGGATTTCAGCTCTTTCTTCAATACATGCATCTGCCTTGTATCCAAGTCCAAATAGTTAAATGTTGAAGACTCAAGAAGATAGTGAGGCAGGACAGTAAAAGTCATGTTAGCGAGAATGTGAGGACTATACTTGGAACTACTTAGGGACTGTTAAGGGGGATACCTTCATTTTATATCTGGGAAAACACCGTAAGGAGAACATGCAACAGAATTCAGTTGACTTCAGTTTATGAACGTTTGCCAGGTGGTTTCTCTGTACAGATGCTATAATAGGCCCTAGGGGCAGAAGGAAAATTTGGGCAAGTTCTGTATTCCTAAGGTACTTTTTGATTTATTCATACAAAGTATTCATACATATAAGAATGTAATTTTATAGTAACTATCATAGATGTACATCAAGGCACACTGAGAACACAGAGTAATTCCCTAAATCAAACTAGATAGAGGCCTCTGGATAGTTTCCCGATATTATCTGAGATACATTTTGAAAGATTACAAATAAAGTACAGACTTTGGAAGGGTATTATAGGAAGAGGGAACAAAATAAATAAGAACCCTACATAATGAAATAGGCTTTTGTGTTCAGGGACCCGCAGGCAGTTCAGTATGACTGGAGTGAATTTTACAAGGTCTAGAATTTCTATTCCCTAAATAAATAAAGGGCATTTCCCCAACTTTATCAGTGTGTGAAAGAAATGATAACATGAGAAGAGGAAGTTTTACTTAAGGAAAGTTCCTAAAAGTGAGGAAGAAAAAATAAATTTAAAGATGGCTATCCCAGGGTATCACTAGTATATACAACATGAATTTAGGAGGAGTCTATATAAGACAAATTGGGTGAGCAGGTTTTAATTTATATATGTATTTAAATTATCTCTCTCTCTCTATTTATGAATGTATATTAGAATGATGTAAGGTAGCACAAACCCTGAAATTTTATGGAAATTATTGTTTAGAACAAGACTCAAGTCATTAAAGTAAAAATCTTGCTTGAAATAAAATTACTAAAGCTACTGGCTGGGTAATCCTAATTGTGTTGACCTAAAGTATAAAGTTTGAAGGAAGCAAAGGAATCAATGTTGGTGTGACATAAAAGGAGTTCACATATAAGTTGAGAGTTCAAAGTGAACTCAGGAAGTAATAATAACCAAAACAAGAAGAGGAAGAAAAGGAAGAAGAAGGAAGAGGAGGAGGAGGAATCGTGGGGGTTGGGGTGGGTGAGGGGAAGGAGAAGAAGAAGCGGAGGGAAGAAGTGGAGGAGAGGAAGAAGGAGAGAAGAAGAAGGAAAGAGAATGTACAGTATTTGCATTCTTGCCATCAGGCGCAAGAGCTAAGAACATGGTTGGTGGTGTCTCTTCATGTGGCACTGAGTTCTCAGCAAAATCCAAGCAGAACTGCACCCCTCTTGGTTTCCCAGGCAACAGCCAGCCCCCTCCATCACGCTAATGATATAATGATAAGAATGGTATGTGTAAGTGGCGGGGACTCTAAGGGAAGGGGAGCCACTGATGTCTGGCTTGCTCCACTGGGAGTGTCTGAGGAGGAGTTTAGAGGTAACTGGACAGCAGTGCATGCAATTTCCAGGGGAAAAGTCCAGGCTGTGCTCAAGAGTGAATGCAGGACTGCATGCTTTAGAATTTAGAGTCCTGGGGGCGCCTGGGTGGCTCAGTCGGTTGAGCGTCCGACTTCAGCTCAGGTCACAATCTCGTGGTCCTTGAGTTCGAGCCCCGCGTCGGGCTCTGGGCTGATGATGGCTCAGAGCCTGGAGCCTGCTTCCAATTCTGTGCCTCCCTCTCTCTCTGCCCCTCCCCCCGTTCATGCTCTGTCTCTCTCTGTCTCAAAAATAAACAAAACCTTTAAAAAAAAAAAGAATTTTGAGTCCTTACAGAGAAATTTCACTTACTAGTTGTTGTTATTACAAGTGATGTTAATTAACAAGAGCATATTTTTATCCTTAGAAAAGAAGCTGCCATCAATACCTGTTAATGGGAAAGGCACTCTAGAAATAAAAGGTGTTTGCTTGACCTGACTAGCTGCCTCTTCATTCTTGGGCAGACAGGCCCCTCCCCTTTTCTGACTCCAGAAAACTGTCTACCTTAAGGGGTGCTAGGGCAGGAAAGTGAGGAAACTCTGTTTCAGGCACTTTACTCTCTCAACTTCCCTAAGCAAGCGGCAAAATGAAACCAAATTGTGGAGAAAGAGCAATGCTTTTCTCAGGTTTTTCCTGGATGGAGGTAGGGGTGGATATTGAAATGGGTAAGCTTCCAAGGCTGTTTGCAATCTACTATAAACCTTACATTTTACTCTTATCTTTATCTACTTCCCTACAAAATCTATGCTTTAAAGCTGCCTTAGCTATTACAATTTGCATTGGCTTCTTCTGCCCCTCACCTTCAGAATGTGAACTCTTTGGGGCAAAGATTAATTGTTCATTAGTTTAGAGCACAATTCTGACATGAAGCATACCTCAGTAAATATGCATTTAATTAAGTCATTTTTTTCAAATGTTTAGAATCTTCTATGTGAAAAGACTTCTTGGTGGGCAATAGGGTGACTGAAATGCTTGACATGAGTTTATGAACTATAAAGATTCATTAAACATACAATAAAGGATTTCAGTGTCATTATCACATATGTGCTAAGTCAGAAGAATGGATGCACTTATCTGTTATTAGAGAAAGAAAGAAAAGGGTGAGGAGAGAAAGAGAAAGCAAGAAAATAGAGTCCTGGGGGGGGGTGGTACCATACCCATATAAGAAATAGTGTTTTTGAAAAGTATAGCAAAGTGGCTAGAAATTTAAAAGAAAAAAAAAAAAGAAAAACAGAAGAGACTGAAGGAACAGTGGATGATTAATGGTGTCAGAAGCTATATTGTGTCTCTTTCATAGGTATATGAGCTCCCTGCAGGTGAGCAAGCTCCAGAAGATCAGGAACAACCTGCACATTGTTTACTTATCAATGTTTTTCTGGAATCTATCATAATTTCTTACATGTGACAAGCCCTTAATAAATGTTTATTTATTTGTGTTTGATGACTAGCACCAAGTATAGTACCTGGCATGTCATAAATGTTTTTTCATTGTTGCTCACGAAGTGAGGAAGTAGTCAATTATCTCAAGAACTGGAAATTTTCTGTTGACAATTATATATTCATCAGTTCCTTGAGAAATCTCAACTTCAAACATGAATGTGGTTTCCCCCTTCCCATTTATTTGCCATTTGCAGAAGAAGCTTTACAGCTCCACCAAATGAGAAGATTCTGGAAAGAATTCACTTTACAGCAGCATATTCCAAAAATATGGTTTTTGGAATGAGTCATGTGAGATACTTAAAAAAAAATACATGGTCCATTTTGTTTGGGAAAATGTAGCTACTGTGGGTATGATGTGGCATAAAATTGGATATGGTCCTTACTCACATAGTGCTAGACTATAGTAGGAAACACACTCACACCACTCATATTCAACACAGTACTGGAAGTCCTAGCCACAGCAATCAGATAAGAAAAAGAAATAAAAGGCATCAAAATCAGTAAGGAAGACGTAAAACTATCACTTATTTGCGGATGACAGGAAACGATACTATATTATGTCTCTCAGGCAAGGGAAACAAAAGCAAAAATAAACTATTAGGATTAAACCAAAATAAAAAAAAATACTTTGCACAGTTAAGGAAATCGTCAACAAAATGAAAAGGCAACCTACTGAATGGGAGACGATACTCACAAATGATATATCTGATAAGAAGTTAATTCAAACTATATAAAGAATTTATACAACTCAATACCCAAAAACAATCTGATTAAAAAATGGGCAGAGGACCTGAACAGACATTTTTCCAAAGCAGACATATAGATGGACAAGAAGAAGCATATGAAAAGATGCTCACTATCACTAATCATCAGGGAAATGTAAGTCAAAACCACAATGATATAACACTTTGCACCTGTCATGATGGCCAGTATCAAAAAGACAAGAAGTAACAAGTGTTGGCAAGGATGTAGAAAAAAAAAAGGAATCCTTGTACATTATTGGTAAGAATGCAAAATGGTGTAGCCACTATGGAAAACAATATCAAAGTTCCTCAATAAATTAAAAAGAGAAATAAAATACAATGCAGGAATTCCACTACTGGGTATTTACCCAAAGAAAACAAAACAAAATGAAACAAAAACTATTTCAAAAAGATACAAGCACCCTTATGTTTATGGCAGCATTATTTGTAATAGTTAAGATATGGAAAGAGCCTAAGTGTCCACTGATAGACAAATGGACAGGGAAGATGTGGTATATGTGTGTGTGTGTGTGTGTGTGTGTGTGTTTATACATGTACATATATATGTATATATACATATATACAATGGAATATTAGCCATAAAAAGGAATGAGATCTTGCCATTTGCAATAACATGGATGTTATGCTAAGTGAAGTAAGTCAGACAGAGAAAGACAAATACTGTATGATCTCACTTACATGTGGAATCTAAACAAAACGAAACAAAATAAAAAAATGAACAAACAAACAAACAAAAGCAGAAACAGACCCATAAATACAGGGAACAAACTGGTTGCTGCCCAAGGGGAGGAGTGTGGGGGTTGGGAAAAATGGTTGAAGTAGGGGAGTACTTCATACACATAGTGATGTGTACTATCACACAACATAGTACTATGTTGAATATGAAGTAGGGGAGTAGGAGATACTGGCTTCCAGTATGGAATGAATAAGTTATGGGGATAAAAAGTACCACATAGGGAATCTAGTCAAGGGTATTATAATAGCACTGTAAAAATAATGAATAAAAATAAATAAAATGTACTCTGGCTCACTAAGGGCTCTGGGAATCCCTGGGATGCAAATATTCCTTACACATTTCCACTAGCACAGCATCCTCACCAGCAATGTGGAACTCAGCTCTGACTTCATTTTCTCACACCTGGAGAGACTGAAGAACATACCCATGTGTGAGCCCCTTTGGGGACAAATAAGTCTGTATCTGTGAAATAGGAGCCCAGAGGATTCTCTTGTGCAGGGAGGGTGAAAAACTTCTCAACCTTAATTGAGTTTGGCACCAGATTAACCCTGTTTAATTCACACAGAAGTAACACCCTGGACACAGCTCTGCTCTCAGTGTTGGGTCTTAATACGTCCCTCTTCCCTGTGCTCAGTGTTCAGTGTCTTTAAACACATTTTGTCTGCTATGTCCCCATGGTGGGGGCTCAGTGAACACTTGCTAACTGAAAAACTACCATTTTTTGTCATTCTTAATAAGGAAACATGTATTTATTCACACAATTTTTGAAGTTTTAGTATCATAAAATATGACACAAAGATATAATTTAAAAAAAAAGGAAAATGGTATCTTTTACAGATGTCATGTCCTAAGGATTATTTGCACACAGTCTAAATAATTAAATAGAAACTACTAAATGACGTTAGTATTAAGTCTGATTTAAAAAAATCTGAAATTGAATGAGTCTTGCTATCATGTGTCTATTTAATATGGTTATATTTTAAGTTCTTATTAAATCAATGGTGTATTTTACAATAAAAGCTATTTTAGGTTTTAGTAAAATGTCACTTGAATCAATAAATGTTTATTATACTGGCTGAGTACAAGATAAATAAAATCAATTGTTTTCTGTAAAGAGCAGTAATCTGTTAGATGATGGAAACAAAAAGTAAGATCCCATCTTCAATGCTGAAAGCAAAATATTTTTAAAATAAACATACTAAAATATCTGTGACCTATATTTGCAAATAAAATTCATAAAAAGAGCCTCGCATAAAAGGTAAACACTCTGTGTTTCCACAGCGGAAAGCTGAACAATATAAAGATTGCTTTTCCAGGTTAATTTTAAGACATAGATGTGGTTGACTAAAATGTACTGGTTTATTTATTCATTCATAAAATATTTTGAGCCCTTAGTAGATGCCATGTTGAGTGCCGGGGATTCAGTGGCAGAAATCCAGGTGGGTCCTCACAGAGTTTAAAATTTACAATCTTTAATATAAAGTGTATAAATAAATGATACATATAATTTTAAATACTTATATATTTAATTAAATAATAACCAAAATGAAAGAAGCTTATTCTTATGAAATAACAAATGTGTTTATCAAATATCATCTTGATAAAGAAATACCCAGCAGAAAGCCTTTGCTGATAGACAGCATAAATAATAGGGTTGTGTCTGGGTGCCTGGGTGGCTCAGTGGGTTGAGCGACTGACTGTTGGTCTCTGCTGTGGTCATGACCCCACGGTTCGTGAGTTCAAGCCCCACATCAGGCTCTGTGCTGACAGTGCAGAGCCTGTTTGGGATTCTCTCTCTCTCTCTCTCTCTCTTTCTGCCCCTCTCCTGCTAGTGTTCACTCTCTCTCTCAAAATAAATAAACTTAAAAAAAAAACATAGGGTTTTGTCTCTTCCTTCAACTAAGACAAGAATCTAGGTCAAAGGAGCAAAATAGATCTAAGGAAAATACCTGAAAACATATATGGAATTTAATATATGATGGAGTAGTAATGGGGAAGAGAAGCAACTTTTAATGATGTGAGGAGAACTGATTACCTGTTGAAGAATAAAAGTTAATTTTATTTTTACTTTTGAAAGTGAGGAATTCTTTTTTTTTAATCTGTATTTATTTTTTAAGTGATCTCTATGTGCAATGTGGGGCTCGAACTCATGACCCTAAGATCAAGAGTAGTACACTCTATTGACTGAGCCAGGCAGGGCCCCTAAAAGTTAATTCATATCCACATCTTACAGCACATGCCAAAACAAACAATAAATAGATTCATTAAGTCTATGTACTCATTACCTATATGAGTATACACACATACACACACACATACATATATAATAAAATGGAACTACTCAGATTATATGAAGCATAACAACTTTCTTAGGTTTAAATTAATAGGGAAAATCAGAAAGGAAGAGATGAATTCAATAGCACAGATATTAAATATTCATGTATGGGAAAATAATATGATAAAAAATTAAAAATACAAAGCAAGAAAAAACACCGACACCAAATATAACATGACATAATATGACTTTCATATTTGATGAGGAACTAACTCACACAACTTGATGAAGAAAAAAAATCAGATCCCCAGTAGAATTGGAAATAGAAAGGAGAGGTAGAACTCACATAAGAGGAAATACATTTAGATTTAACAGATATAGTCTGTCCAGATAATCATAGAAATGTATAAAAAGACATTAAATGCATAATCTATATATATTAATAGAAACAAGGACAACATTACTGTGAAATATCTATACTTAAAATGTGGTGGTTTCAGTGTAATTGAGAGGCCATTTGACCAGACCCATTAACCATCAACCTCTTTCACCTGACCTATGGCTTACATTCTTAAGACATTGTTCATCCTGCTCCCCAAATATATCTTGGATCTGACCAACTCTTCATTTATGCTTCCATTGCCTTAGTTTTAAGCCACATTAACTCTTGTTTGGAAAATAATTGTAGCATCTTCCCTGACCAGCCCATTTTCACTCTTTTTTATTCTGCACCCTAAAGACAGTGGCATCATTTTAAAACACAAACTGCACTAAGCTCTTCTGCATAAAGACGCCACTGACTTGTTATTATATCTAGGATAAACCCCATACCCTTCATTGTGGCCCACAAGCTGCAGCATAATCTGGCTCGCATTGGTGGTCTTTGATCTGATTTTCTGACACCCCTATTTCCTCACAATACTCTGGCTCTCTGTTCTCTTTCTAGTCCCTTTCCATCCTCAAGACCTCTTTTGAAAACCCTGTTCCCTCCAAGAATGTCATTCTCTCTTCCCTTCCCAGCCTGATTCTTCCCCCTCCTTGAGATCATGCCATACCTGTCCTAGAGCAGGGACTTCTTTAACACAATGCCCATATCAAACTCCCTACCTTGGACCCCTACCTACTGCCATCCTTCACATTCCTTTTCCTCTTTGCGGAACACACAATTGTGATTACTCATTTGCTTTTTTTTTTTGGGGGGGGGGGTCAATCTCTTGACTAAATTCTAAGTTTCACAAGTAGGGTATATTTTGTTCTCTAAGAATCATGCACAGTGCCATATACATAGCTAATTAGCTATTATATTTATTTATATATTATCTAAATTATAAGTATTTGGAGAAAGAAAGGATGAATAAATGAATGAAATCTCTCTGTTCTCATTACTCTCGTCTTTCTACTTCCACACTTGCTCTCACACTTGGATAAGAAAATTGTTTTTCTTTTTCTCCTTTCAGAATCCCATAAACATACCTATTATTCCATAGATATCTCTTTGCTCACTGATATGTTTACTGCCTTAAGTGTTCCACCTGCTGGTAAACACCTGCAGCAGTGCTTCTCAGCTCTCATTGCATTAGCTTTATCTAGAAAACTTTGAAAAATGCTGATGTCCAGTCCCTTCCCACCACCAAGTTTCTGATACAACTGATGAGGCAGAGACCAGGTGTCCATATTTTAAAGTGCCCTGATGGCCATGGTTGAGATCCACTCTCCTGGGAAGAAGTTTCTGCTTCTGCGTCAAGACTATCCCTGAGCACTTCTCAAGGGCATATCGGGTATGTGCAGGTCTGCATTGGCAGACCTAATGTGCAGGTGTTGAATAGGCATGTTCCTGGAGTAGTTGTCAAGAGTCTGCATTCTGGGGGCTGCTTCATATGTCAGGTCTCATTTATTGCCTGTAAGATAAACTTCTCTGACCACCTCATCAAAAGTCAAACTCCATTTCTCTCTGCCATAAAATCCTCTTTGTCACATACCCAACGCCACTCTGTAAGGAGGATCAAGCACAATGGTGGGGTCACTCGGGAGAGGAAATACTAGGATTCTTCCTTCCTGAGAGTGAAATAAGTCAGATCATTCACTTAAACTGTCTAAGAGGCCCTTTGGGAACCCAGAGATGAAGATATTGTTACGACACACCGCCTTTCCCACAACTTTGTTAAATTTATGTCCCCAAATTAACATTTGTAACTAACAGAGGGGTATAAGGTGTACAAGTAACAGAAATAGAAGAGAAATATATCAGAGAAATGAATGTTGCTTCTAATTAAAGAGATTGTTTTCCTTCTTCATAGACCTTAGGGATTTTCTCTACTGACTACATGTTACTGTAACAAACAGCAAAATAACGGTAATAATATGTTTTCCTCCAGAAATAAGAAAATGCTGATGTGAGTCACAAATGGGTTTAAAGCAACTATGAAGATTGCTCTGGGGAGGCGGGAAGCCACTGCCCTCCCCCTCCCCCAGGTTCCTTTCAAAATCCAACATCAATAGTCTAAGACTCCAAAATATTTGCATTTGCAATTTTATTGCTTTCACCCAATAAACTCTGTTTCTATAATTTCTCAGTTCTGCAGAATTTAAAATGTGTTTCTCTCGTTTAGCCGAAATCAGGTCAATTTTATTGGCTCCTAAAACTGGGTAGTTAGTTGGTTAGCAAGACTATGAAGAGGTATCAAATGACTCCAGGTTTATGGAAATAGCTTTAAATAGATTCCAAGTTTATGGAAAGATTGAACCTCAACCATGCTGACTGCAGCAGAAAGTGGAAATTAAGTCTTCCCTGAGGATGGTCGACTGTTTAATATAATTTCTAATGATGAAACATCTTTAAATTAGGAGGAGTGCAGCTATTTTGACCACAGAGGGTAATATATAATGTAAAACCTGAAAGAATGAAGAATGAAAGTGAATTGAATAAGAAAAGATGAGAAGCAAAATAGCATTTCAAATCCTAAGATGATAAAAGTCTGTCCTCCGGGGACTGGTTTTCAAAAGTGTCCTCTACAATAACATCCATCCCCAAACAGCACTGGTGTTTGCAAACAGGTCCCAATTACATGACTTGATTGCAGATTCAAACCAGTGTCTTATGCACCCACTAGATTCAATGCCCTTTCTTCTACTTCTCTGCCCTTGCAGTGCTGGATGAAGGGCAGCTTCACAGAATTGCAAATATTTTTCTCTTGGGCAGTGTAAGGGAGGGGAAGTTTTCTTCTATCTTTATAGGTTCTTTTAGCTGGTCTATTAATTAAATTGACATGAGACAGATTAAGAGGAGAAAAACAAATTTAATTTTGTACATATGGGAGCCCCACAAAGACATGAGAGGCTCTAAGAGAGTCAGCCAATTGAGGGGACTGGAGCTCAAAGGGAAAGAAGACAATTCACAGGAAGATGGGAAGAGCAGTATTTGGAAAATCAATTTTTGTCATAGCATGCCGAGACAACGGGACCTGGAGAGCGATCTGAATAGAAGTGCCCTGAGGAGCTCCCTCCAGTTTACCACACCTAATCCTTGCTCTCTAGTTATCCCTGGTGATAGCTCTCTCCTGGACCAGGCCCCCAATCTCAATTCTCAGGGACAGTCAAGAGGGAGGTAAAAAGCTCTTCGGGAGTCTTTTGGACCTTGACTATCTTCTGCTCAAAATAAGACACGTGCCAAAGTGGCATGTTGGAGGGAGGCCCGTTCTGAACCCCTTTGGTAAGAAAATAGAGAAACACATCTCCAAGGTGATAAATGTTACAGGACATGTCCCAGGGAGTGAAGTTCACTGCTTTTCTCATCTCGCAAGACAAAGCTGTTGACAATTAGGAGTGTGTGTGTGTGTGTGTGTGTGTGTGTGCACAAGCGCATGTGTGTATATGCATGTATGTGCGTGTAGTGTGTGTATGTCTGTGTGTGTGTGTGTGTGTGTGTGTGTGTGTGTGTGTGTGTCTGTGTGTCTGTGTGTCTGTGTGTGTTTGGGGTTACTTCTGCAGTTTTATATAAATTCATTTACATCCAAAAAGCATTATATGTATATTATTTACAACATACAGTTAAGGTCAGGGTTTGCTTTTGTTATTCCAGATCATATCTGACCTTTTCAGAAATAGTGAAAACAATAACTGGCTTTATTTATTTTATTTTTTAATATTTATTTATTTTTGAGATAGAGAGACAGAGTGCAAGCAGGGGAGGGAGGGGCAGAGAGAGAAGGAGACACAGAATCCAAAGCAGGTTCCAGGCTCTAAGTTGACAGCACAGAGCCCAACGTGGGGCACAAACCCACTAACCGCAAGATCATGACCTGAGCAGAAGTCAGAAGCTTAACCTACTGAGCCACCCAGGTGCCCACAGTAACTGGCTTTAAAGAAAAGAAAACCAGAGTATTTAGAGTCCTTACTTGTTTGTAAGAAGAAAAACAGACTACAAAACCAATCTCCGGATTCCTAAATCAGTGCTCTTTCCATCAAACAGCACTTCCTAAACATGAATATGCATAGGAATCACATGGGTTCTGGTTTATTTTTTATTATTTTTTTTCAACATTTTTTATTTTTTTTTATTTTTGGGACAGAGAGAGACAGAGCATGAACCGGGGAGGGGCAGAGAGAGAGGGAGACACAGAATCGGAAACAGGCTCCAGGCTCTGAGCCATCAGCCCAGAGCCTGACGCGGGGCTCGAACTCACAGACCGCGAGATCATGACCTGGCTGAAGTCGGACGCTCAACCGACTGCGCCACCCAGGCGCCCTGGGTTCTGGTTTAAATGCTGACTCTGGTCATGCTGGTCTAGAGTGAAGCCTGAGATTCAGTCATTTCTAATAAGATCCAGCACAGCTGGGCCAAGCACCACACTTTGAGAAGCTAAGTATTAAATCACAGTAGCCCGCCAGAGCACATTACTTAATCATACTTTGGCGTGAACATGCTGAAGTGAACTCGTTTTTTCCAGGATAATTTTTCTTTCTTCTGGTGAGAGGGTCCCAATGAAGGTAAGGAGAAAATGAAGGAGTAGGGGATAAAGTTTCTGCCATTCCTTAATATGTGCCAAGAATTGTGCTAGATACTGCTGCTGACCCCTGTTCATCCATTATATCATTCAATTCTCACCAAAACAACATGCTGTTTTCTCTTTTATATCCATCATGAAATATCCTCAGACAGATTAGGGGGCTTCCCCAAGGTAACTGAGAAAAATAGCCAAGCAGGGGTATACCCCAATTCTGTCTATGGTTTACATTACAGCATGGTAAAAGGTGGCTTCTTTGAACGAGTTAAAACACACCTTTGTGCCCTTTGTTTTCTTTTGGTTTTTAACAATCCTAAGACTGAAGTTATGTGACACTTCTAGCTTCTGCTGTTCTGGTGGCTGCTGATCCTGACAGGGAGTTCTCAGCTTAGAGGAGGTACCCGGAGTTTGCAACGCTGTCCTAAAATGTAATTTTGGATGGATACCAAAATAACTTTAACTTTCATCCCTCCTATGTAGAAGATGAAAATCTTTTTAAAAGCTGGAGCCCAAAGAAATGTAAATACAGCTTATTCAGGCCTGACATTTCAAAAGAGGTCACCCCCACCAGCAGTGCCAGCCCTTGTCTATTATCAGGTTTTCTGTCACTCATGTTGATTAAGGTTGATAAACAGCTCAGAGCGCTGGGCGTAGGCCAGAGGGCACAAAGAGAGATGTAGCTGACTTGAAAGGACTGCATTTCCTGAGAACAGAAAAGCCCATCCTTCCTCTATACCTTTGCCTTCAAATAGGATATATTGTTCTTTTGGAGCTGGAACAGAGTGTCTTGCAGAGTTCTGCTAGAATGTCGACTGTGGGGACAATTAGCCAAGCTAGGAGCCTACTGGGTGAAAGAGTAGCTGTTCTAATCATCTGGCTCCCATTGTGATCCCCATTCCATTCCCTCAGAGCAGTCCTAGATGGGCTTTGAAGTCAGTGCAAGAGGCCACTGGGATGCCTGAAAGCTGGTGTAGGATAAAGGAAATGTTTTTGTCCGTGGTGTCTCATCTCTATCCCTACCAGTGTCCTGGCATATTCTAGGATAATTCTAAGGTGTGGGGTGTTCTCCCACCAACATGCAACTGTCTGACATCATCTCGGTGTCCTACAATTCAACACAATTGGACACTATCTGCCTGGAGATAGCACCAGATCTCACAGGTTAAGGGCTCGGTCTGTCCCTGATGCAGGGACAACACTGTCCCACCCCCTGGACCCCCACATACACACACCCACTTCAGACACAAGTTTAAGTTGTCACCTGTGCTTCTGACTGACTGGCTATGGAACAGAGGTTCCAACAATCCCTTCCCTGGGTTCAGTTCATTTGCTCATGAGGCTAACAGAACTCGGAGAATCATTTCACTTACTAGATTACTGGTTTATTATAAAAGGATTTAACTCAGGAACAGCCAGTCAGAAGAAATGCACAAGGCAAGGTATGGAGAAAGGGCACACAGCTACCATGCCCTCCCTGAACATGCCATTTTTCCCATGCCCCCCCCCCCCCACTGCCCCATCCCCTGCCCTGACTCTGCCCCATGTGTTCACAACCTGGAAGCTCTCCCAACACAGTTTCTTGGGATTTTATGGAGGCCTCATTACACATCACAACTGATTACATCATTGAACATTGATGACTGATTTACTCTTCAGCCCCTCTTGCCTCTCCAGAGGTAAGGGGGTGGGAATGAAAAGTCCCAGCCTTCTAATCAAGCCATTGGTTCTCCTGGCAACCTGCCCCCATCCTTAGGTGGGGTCCAAAATCACTTGATGAACATAACAAAACACACCACTGTTGCTCTCATCACTTAGAAAATTCCAAGAGTTTTAGGAACTCTGAGTAGAATAGGGGACAAAGGCTCAATATATATTTCTGTTATATATCACAGTATCACACCCAGCATTGGAGACAACCCCGTGGGCCACTGTATCTACCACAACTCTTTCCTCTACCTGAAAGAACAACGCACTTTCAGATGTAGCGCATGTTGTCTCCTTATCCACTGTGAAGCTAGAGTATCCCATCTGTCCAGGCCAGTTCTGTCTCCTGATTTGGATAACTTCTACTCTCTTTCCTCCCCACTTTCCCTTTAAAGCCCATCACATTTTCTTTTCAGTATTTAGGAATAGACTTTGGTTTCAAGCAACTGTTTTCTGCCTTATAAATTTTCTGAGGCAAATAAATAAAAAGGGAAAAGAAACTATAGGGAGGGCACACTCAAATTTGTATCTCAATAAATTATAGCAGTAATTAATTTTCTTTTAGTTTGCTTGCATTCCCCTCAGAAACACACCCTGAGGAAATATGATAAAGGCACTGGACACAAACAGGCTGAGATCCAAAGTCCCAAAATTTAACAGAATACTGTGTGAATCTGGGCAAACCTTAGTTTCATCTACTTCAAAATAGTAGTCTAATAATATCCCATCGGGCTGGCATAAGGAGATGTTGAAAGTTCTAACTCATGGTCTTATACAACCCAACAGAGTGAATCTCTGTTGCCTAGGATGTGTTTCATCAAGCCAGAGGAATGATATTCCAGAGAAATAATACTATTTATACCTACCACATTCAGAGAGGTTTGAAAGGAAATATACTAACTTGAAATAATCCTCAAGCCATAACATTCTAAAGTCAGATTAACCCTTCAGACCAACACCCACCAATATTAATGGTTTAAAGAAAAAAAGAAATAAGGAAAAAAAGATTTGAGTACACAGTTCACAGTTAAATTAATTTTTGAGTTCTATCTTCTAAATATAAAAGTTCAGCTCTATCATATAAAATATAGACAGTATTTCCCAATGACTTTTATATTATGATAAACAGATAATATGATTATTTTTGTACAATATTGTGGGTTAAATAGATGAGGTTGCTTGCTGTGGAAAGCAATGGATTTGGGGACCCAGCTAGCCCCATGTCCCATCTGGCAGGACCTAGAGCTGATATAACCAATCTTTTGGCCTATTTGCAATCCATTCAGGAATACTAGAAGTTAGAAGTTGGGAAGGAAGCTTTGAGCTAGGACACAGAAAATGGTTTTCATACTTGTATGGAATCTGAAGCATATACCTATACTTGGGGGTGAAGTATAAATTGTAACAAATAATAACTTAATCGATATATCCACTGATTAATTTTTTAATGTTTATTTTTGAGACAGAGAGAGACACAGTGTGAGCTGGAGAGGGGCAGAGAGGGAGGGAGACACAGAAACTGAAGTGGGCTCCAGGTCCAAGCTGTCAGCACAGAACCCAATGTAGGGCTCGAGCCCATGAAGTGTGAGATCATGACCTGAGTGGACGTCGGATGCTTAACCATCTGAGACACCCAGAGACCCCTATCTACTCACTCATTCAATGACCATAAATGACTTCTGATCACTGGTAACATGGAAAGGAATAAGACTCAATTCCTGCATTTGAGGGGCTACTGTTTAGGTTACATCTATTAGAAATAAAACGCAAGCTTTAAATCAGAGCCACCTATATAATTTACAAATCTAGGAAGATAAAAAAAAGGCGATATGAATTCTAATACATATTTTAACCCCTTATATCCAAAACAGCATCATTCCAACATGTAATTACTATGAGTCACTAAGATATTTTGCATCCTGTTGTTTTGTTTTGTTTTGTTTTGTTTTTGGTACCAAATCTTTCAAATCCAATATCCACATGTCAATTTGGAGTAGCCATAGTTCCAGTAATGCTCAATTGCAGTGTGTAGCAAACAGCTACCATATTAAACAGTGCAGGTCTAGAAAGATAAGACACAGGCATGTAGACAGATAAGAACACTAGAAAGGTGAATAGAAGTGAAGGAGAAAATAAAGGGGAAAAGGGTCAAACCCACCTTTCAAGAGCAGTCAGCAGCAAAATATGCAGATTTCTATCTCCTGTGATAATCAAGCATAGGCCCACATTCCTTATTCATTTACGTAAAAAGATAGGAGCCAAGGTGTTCTTTTAATTGCCCTAGAAGTTAAAAAGAAAAATCATTTTCAGTATGTTTATTTGTTCTTTTTTGTTTTTCTTTCTACCATTTGTAGATTGACAAGTGCATTTTAAAATTCCATATGAGTTAAAGGTACAGTGTTTTTCATCAAGGAGACATGCCTATTGGTTTCCCTCCCCCCAGACAGTGATGGGGCTGTGGCAGCCGTCCAGTATGTAGCTTTGATCCAAGTGTGTCACATCAGGCAACACAAATATGGGCCTCTATGAGCAGGATATCTATCTAAGGGGGGTGGGGGTGGGGGGAAGGGCGTGGAGGGGAGACAGACAGGGAAAAGGAGACAGCTTTAAAATCATTACCCAAATCTCACAATCATTTGACTTTCAAATGATTTGGGGCTGTTGCCTGTCTGGGAAAAAAAGTGTCTTTAAGAAGGGACAGCCTCTAGAAACAGACTAGGCAGTAAAATAAAGCATAAATGACTAAGTGGCTCAAAGGAAGGGGAGAAATGTAATTCAATAAGTAAAAGTACTAGAGAGATATGCAAAATTTGTGGGTTTCTTATGCCTGGCATTTTAGGATAAGACTGTGCCTTATTTTAAAATTGGACTCTTTGGCAGGATTACTCAATATCAGCAGCATTGAAGTTGGCTTTAGAACCATAATTTAAGGTGTAAATTAAGGTGACCTCAACTAGGATGAAATACCTTTAAAGAAGTTGAATTATAAAATATGAGCCATTTTCAGGAAATGGAAGACAATTGGGAGCTGTTGAAAATGGACCAACACAAGTGAAAAGGGGAAATAAGGAAACAGATTACAGGACAAAAGCCTAAGCACCTAATTTAAAACAAAAATGGTTTTCTATGGTTTATGATGAGTGATAAACAGAGTCCACTGTGTGGCCATAAAAATATATCTTTAGCTCAGAAAATATGAGTCCCACTGTCAGCTTAATGTAGTGATTTAAGTTCATAGTCTTTCTCCTTGAAGGAGTTACAAGGCTGAAGTTAACCATTCTAAATGATGTGCATTTGGAAATTATGAACTATGACCAAGAGGCATTAGTTTTTAGTGCAACTTAATCATGAATTTACCTATTTCCAGTTATTGTTTAGTTACATATTTCTTAGAGCAGCTAGAGTGGTGGAGTATTAATAGCTATAAAACTTTATTAAACTGGCATTAGACTTCTGAGAAAAACCCATAAAACTGGAAAGAAAGCCCAGCACTGGAGTTCTGCCTCCTCTGGCTCCAAGTCAAATTTGTTATAATAAAGTCGTTCAAAAGACTCAACGAGGAGCCAAGAAGGTTTATTGAGAAACCTTGTGGTGTTATAGCAGGAAATCTCTGATTCAGCTAGAAGACTAATGAGCATAAAAATCATAAGAAATCTGAGATAAAGCTTCCTAAAAAGCACTATAATGGCAAACAGTGATGTTGACTCTATTGACATATAAAGACAAAGCAAAAAAAAAAAAAAAGACAAAGGAAAGAAAGACAGAAAAGAAAAGAAAAGAAAAGAAAAGAAAGAAAGAAAGAAAGAAAGAAAGAAAGAAAGAAAGAAAGAAAAGGGAAAACAGAAAATAAACTTGAGGATGATAAAATAAACTTTCATTCAGTTCTCTACATCCATAGAAAGTCTACTCCCTGTGTCTGGGCAGCAGTCTCCAATCCCAAGGTCACTGTCTTATAAACATACTCAGGAAAGAGGAGAATCACAAATCACTGATTGTCAAGCAACATTAAACAAAGTGCAGGAGCCACAATATTTTAAATGAGGAGCACAACTGAGAAACCATCAAACTGCAGATTGAGAACAAATACAAAAATCCATTTCTGTCTTCTGGAAATTTCTAAGGGGAAGCTGGAGGGAGTGGAGACCAGAAACCAACATTTCTGAGTGTGTATTGATATTAGATGCTCTGTAGCCTTGTTATTCAGGATGTCATCCATGGGCCTCTGACACCTTTCTCATCTGGGAGTTTATTAGAAATGCAGAATCACAGACCCTCCTCCTTTGAACAAGATTCCAGGTGATTCTTAAGCACATGAGACATTAATTGAGAAGCAAAGTTTCACATCACTTTTGTCATTAAGACTGATAATAATACTACCAGATGATACTGTAGGGGCCAAAGGCAGGCGACTCCAAGATGAGCTACTTTGGTGTGAATATTATTTGGAGTTAAAAGCAATCCAAACTCACTGGATGCAAAAAGAAAGTCCTTATCTTCCCTTCAACTGCCTGCTTTATCAGGAAGAGAGCTATTCATAGAGATTCCTCTCTACCTGAGAAACTTACCTGCATAACAAGGCAACCTCTGTTTTCCAAACATCTCCTTTCCTTTTCCTGCTAATTGTCTTTCTCCCCTTTGTACCCTCAGATTCCTACCCCTGTCCTTAGGTGAAATAAGCATTATGTTGCCTGTCTTTTAATTTCTACCTCTGTGTGGATTCTGTGTACAAACACTATTAAATTTGATTTTCTCCTGTTTTTTAACATATTTTTTAATGTTTAATTTTTTGAGAGTCAGAGACAGACAGAGAATGAGCAGGGGAGGGGGAAGAGAGAATGGGAGACACAGAATCCCAAGTCTGCTCCAGGCTCTGAGCTGTCAGCACAGAGCCCCACATGGGGCTCAAACTCACACCGTGAAATCACGACCTGAGCCGAAGCCAGACGCTCAACTGACTGAGCCACCCAGGCACCCCTGATTTTCTCCTGTTAATCTATCTCACGTCAGTTTGATTCTAAGTCCAGCTAGAAGTACCTTGAAGGGCAGAGGAAACTCTTCCTCTACAATATTACCTCTCACTTCAGAGACAGGAAAATAGAAACTCTAAGAACTGCCCAAATTTGCTCTGCTAGCCAACTCCAGAAATGCAATTCCAACTTAACTCAAATACCTCTGAAAACAAAAATAAGAATAAGTGGAAATGCAACTTAAACTTAAATCATTCAAATTCTTCTAAAAACAAAAAAAAATGTTCTTTTTTTTGCTTTGCAATATACTTACATGTATTACATATATTTTATATTTATCAGTAAATGAAAACAAACAGAAAGGAACACTTATCAGATTGTGTTTCACTTGTTCTCATTTGCATTTCTCATTTGCATAGAGTGCCTACCAATTGCTTAATTGTGGTGTTGGATTATGAGTTTATTTGTGGAGTACTTGTTCTGTGTCCAGTGCTTTCTAAAATATATCCAGTCTCTTAGGATGATGGACAGACAGATGGGTTGAAATCTAAAATCAAAGTAAGACTAACACTTTGAAAAAACAAGACTGAAAAAATAAAATATTTAAAATCTGCAAAAATAAAACAATTTTCTGTTACAGAGCCATGGGGAGGGGGCGGGGGCAGATAGCCATTGTCCAAAGCAATCTGTCAGTCTAAAAATGGAGGTGGGGCTATCAGAGGGAAGAAACAAATGAACAAACAAGACACTGATAAAGTTCCTTTCCTGAATTTCAAATCTTTTTCTGGGCAAGACATTGACTTGTTGATTTTCTAAAGCAGCACAGTTGCCAGTTTCAGGACTACAAGTCCCCATTGTAGGCTATTTAGATAATAGCTAACTAACCAATCATCTCCCCTCTCCACACAATAGTCTTGCAGAAAATGCTAGCACAAAGCAGAGAGGTTTGGGGTGATGACAGTAAAAAGATTTGTTAATGGGGTTTTTGAAGAATCAGACTGTATTGGTGTGGTAGGTTAGTGGCAGATATAAACCCCACTTCTCCTCTCTTCATGAAGTAGAGTCTAGTTTCCCTCACCCTGAGCCTGAGATGGCCTTAGCTGTTTGTCCAGTAGCAAGTGATGTTCTGGGACATTGACACTTGGTTACAGAATTGTTGCATCTTCCAACAAGGGGCCTTTGAGTTCTGGGAGAGCTCTGAGCCACCAAGCAAGAGGGTGCCCTGCCTCATTCTGCCAGCTGAGGAGGCCACATGTCTGTGCTTTAGTTGACAGTCCCAGCTACACCCAGTCTCTCTGTCACCTTTCCCTCCTGGCTCCAAAGCTCCAGACATCAGTGTGAAAGTATATTGGACCTTAGAGCATGCTGGCCCAATGCCAGTAAATGGCCTTTACTATTGCACCCCCCCCCATTTCAACTCCTGACCCACAAATTAATGAAATATAATTAATGGTTATTGCTTGAAGCCGGTTAGCTAGTTTGGGAGTAGTTTTTGTTTTGTTCTGTTTTGTTTTAGAAATGCAGCAGTAGAGAACTAGAACAGCTGGAGTAACCAAGTCTATTTATAGGGAAGCCTTTTCTCTAGATCCACTTTCATCATTATGTTCATAGCAAAAGAAATCAAATAAATTTGCTAAGGAATAGATTTACTTTGCAAACATGTCAGGAATTTCAGAAATGTGTGAATTGATTATGCAGTAAACAACTAGTCAAGAATCGCTACCTTTGTTCATTGCCAAGTGTGCATTTACACTGAGGGATTACAGCCCTCCCTACCCAAAAATGGAGCAAAGCAAGATTATTTGATGCAAGAATCTACCAGACTATGCAGATGATTTAAAGCTTCCAACACTTCCTTTATGCAAAGAGCACCTTGAGTGTTCCAAAGCAATTACTGCAAAGATTACTGCAGATGAAATGAACCAGAATGCTGGATTTATCTTCATGTACACTTTTCCATGTAGTAGAATCTCTCCCATTTGTCTCTGCTCCTTTGACATTAGATTGATCAGTTAACTAGCTTTAGAAGCAAAAGATCAACTGGTTGACAAATTGTTCCCCTTGACTTCAAAGCACACGGAGGCCTACATTTTAGGCTTAATGATTTTAAATCGCCCTTCTCGTTACAGCAAAAATGCATGATGTGACTTAATCAAATCTTTAAGCAGTTTGTAAAACACGGTTTGTTTGTGTATGTCGGAGGCATTAGGGTAATAAATGCATGTGGAGTGGATACAGGTCATAATGTCTTCTATGTGCACCGTGAACGTACAGGGTTCTACTGAATTAAACAGACGTCCCTTCTAACCAAGAGACCACATAAATGGACTCAGCTATAAATTAAGCAGACCTCATTAGCCTGCCTTTCTGGGGGAAATGCATTCCTTTTTGTGAAACAGATTGAAGTAAGATCTCAAGGCCTCACATAATAAGAAAATGGAAGATTCTACCTCCTAAAAGCAAAGCGTCCAATGGTTTTAATGATGATTCATCCACCAATTTTGGGTCATGTTCAGGGAATTGAATATTAATGATTATAATAATATAATCTGTTTGTAGTGTAATATTAGTAATGTTATTGCAGTTATAATTATTAACACCAGCAATTACAGTTCTATTTAAGACAGTTTTCTTAAAATAATAGGAAAGGCAGACAACTTTTAGAATCTAATAAAAGTTAGGGACTTTTTACCAAAGAAAAGAATGCTTACATGCAGAAAAACACACTGTCAAAGGGTTTAGACGTGCCTGAACTTCATGTGAGGACCTCCTGGGAGGGGTTTTTGGTTTCTAGGTTAAGAATCTCAGGATATGTACATAAACTGAGCTGACTTTTAATATACTGTTTATTTCATTAACCAACTCCATGTGTTAGATGTTATTATCTTCATTTTAGTGCTAGAAAAACCGAGTCTCTAGAGGTAAATGGGTGAAGGAATTGGGTTTGAATATCATGTTTGCCTGCTTTCAAAGCCCTTGGTCTGTGGAATAATGTTAATTAAATAGAGGAAGTAATCTTCCTTTGAATAACTGTTTTATGGGAATTCTAACCCTTCATCCTTGTTGAGATTGAGGACAGAATGGAGATGGGTAATGTAACCTCTCCTAATTCCCAGACAGCGGAAACTGCCACATATTTCGATCAGTGGGGGAAAAAATGAAAAACAAATACTCATTCATATCTTAATACATATATAAGTCATCAGTAGGCACTTAGTAGATGATTATAATCTATCATTTGTTTTTTTTAATTTTTAAGTTTATTTATTTATTTTGAGAGAGAGAGATGAGAGAGCTAGTGGTTTTAGGGGGAAAGAGAGGGAGAGAGAGAATCCCAAGCAGTCTCTGCACTATAAGCACAGAGCCCAAGGTGGGGCTCGAAGTTCATGAAACTGCAAGTTCATGACCGGAGCTGAAACTGAGAGTTGGATACTTAACCAACAGAGCCACCCAGGTGCCCCAATCTATCAATTATTTGTAATGGCTAAATTGTTTCCTTTTTCTAAGGATATTATTTTTCTCATCAATAAAAAAGAAAATGTTAAATATTTTAAGGCTTATGCAGTTATAAAACTGTCAGAGTTTTGAAATATAAATTGGGGCACAGGAGTGGGGGAGAAAGGAAGAAAGGAGGAGGTGGTGGGGAAAGACAGAGAAAAAGAAAGAGAGAGAGAGAATGCAAAAGAATAGACTTATCAGGGAATGCAGTGAGATCTATGCCAGGTTTGTGCTGGGGGCTTTCCTTCAGACAAAACCCCTTGTATCAGGCCTGTCTAGCACTATTGCAAGCATCTGTTTTATGTTGACAAGGCTGTATTCACTCTGAATAACAAAAACATAGTTTGTCTTTTTAAAAAAATGTTTTCTCCCTTATGCTATGGGACTTTGTATCTGAACCAGGGTAAACACTTTCTCCTACATTTTGCAATAACATTATTAGCACATATAAATCTACATGGTGGATCTCGTGATTAATCAGCTCTCTCCTTCCTGGACTTTGTTGAAGAAGTGATAGGTAGTTCCCTTGGGTATTTTAGATGACATTCGGTCTTTATAAGCTCTTTTCTAAAACTAGGCAGGTTTTTTTTTTTTTTGTAATTACTACAACAATTGTAGATATTCGAGAAAAATGAAATGATTCAGAATGAAAAATCAGTTAAATAATAAAAGCCACTTTATCAATGCCTTACACCAGTTCTGGTTTCTAGAAGCACCACTGTTAAGAATATCTTGCATATATGGCCCATATGTCTATCATAAATAGCTACAAACAATGGTTTATTATAAGCAAATATGTCAAAAAGTAAACATATATTGTGCAACATTTAATATACTTTAAGCAAATTCTCACATTTATAAACAAAGGTTTGTTACATTCTTTTTACTGGCTGTGTACAATTCCATTATATATACTCTATTATTTATTTGGTCCACCATTGAGAAGACATTAAAGTATTTTTCCTAGAACTTTACTATTACAATAAATACTTCAATAAACACCCTTGTGTGATACCTTTGTACTCTTGAGTAAATGAATGTAGTGTGTACATTTCTAAAAGTGGCTGGGTCAAAAATGTATTCTGTCTTCAATATACGTGTATGTGTGCGTGTGTGTGCGTGTGTGTGTGTGTGTGTGTGTGCATTTGAAATGTTGACAGATATTGCTAATTTGCCTTGCAAAATGGTTATACCAATTTTCATTTCAACTAACCAGATGAAGCAGTGTCTGTTTTCCCACTTGGTCAAAATCCGGCAATACCAACTTTTTTCACGCAGAGCCAGTGATATTAGTAAATTATGGCATCTTAATGATTTCTACTGTTTCTTCATATAAATTATTAATGCATCCCTCATTCCCCTCACCTCTTAATAATTGCCAAGTATCTCTGTTTCTATTTTCAAATCATTGTTTTAAAACAATACATTACTTCTGGAGCACCGCTTCTATTTGCTGATTGTAATTTACACAGGAAGAATTATCCTTTTGGATCTTACAATTTCTATATTACTCTCTCTCGTCTCCCATTTATTTAGGCTGCTGCTTGCTAATATATTCATTTATATTCCATCCATTTCCAAGGCTGATTTGAAGTGGCATATGATAAAATAGCAGGCATAAAGAAAAATAGCATTGAAATGGAAGGAAAAAATATCCTTAAAAAATTAATATTGTGACTTTAGCAGTAAATCTAGTTTGGGGCTTCCTAGATATCAAGGCCAAAGGAGCAGTCAATGTTTTGACAAATGCATAGCCTATAGAAACAGAAAGCATATTATTTCATATGGAGATAAACCTTTTTTCCGATACTCAATTATTTAATGAATGTTTCAGGTAGACATTAACAATAGAACGCACTGTGTCCTCAAAACTTATTGGCCACATAAAGCAGAGAATTTCTTTATAGGACTGCTTAAAAAAAGAGAGAAATATAACCTGAAAATGCCATTCAAAAGGCATTTCTTGTAAGACAGAAGAAGCTTAGCCATTACTATAAGATATTAACTTGAATATAAATCAATTTTATTATATTTAATATATTCCCTAAATGCATAGGCTCACTGCTATTGTTATATTGAATTTTAGGTCTAAAGAGAAAAATAAATGTGAAATATGTTTAATTGTCTGAGTAAAGGAATGCTGATGATAATTATGATAAAGATAATTATTATTTATCCTCATACAAATTGTACCTGCCCCTTTTTGCCATTTGTATCCAATATCATTCTTTTTTTTTTCCTCATAGTACCACAAGAACTTCAGGTAAACCAACTGAGAGAAATTTGGAAACATAAATAACATTTCCCAGCATTAATTCACTCTAATCCCACTTACCAACTAAACGACATCATCACACCAATTCATCAATCCCTGTGTTCATATTATCTTCAGGAGACAGATCTCATGTTTCCTAATCACATGGGTCTCAGTGTTCTCTGATGAATGCCCTGTTCCTTTCTCCCCCAATAAAGTTATCTTTTGATACTTTTCCATGTGCTGGTTGAAGAAGATGTTGACTTTATCCTCAATGGTAACTGTAGAAAAAACTAGGTAGAAAACCCAAATAAACTGAATCCTACCATTTGACAAATATATATATATATAATATTAATTATATTATATTTATGTATATTTATATTAATTATATTATAATTAATTATATATGTGTTATCATATTATAACATTAATAATATTATTATATAATATTAAATATATATATATATATATAATTTTTTTTTTAAGCCTCATTTATCTGCACCCATTGTATGCACTGGAGAGAGTCCAAACTCTAATCCACCCTTTGCTTGTATTTATTCCCATTTCCCTTGTAGCACTTCCAATCATTTTGGACTACTTGTCTTCTGAAAATACATGGCAGTCCTGCCTCCCAGATTCTTCTCCTGCTAGAATTTCCATGGAAAGAATCCTTATTGCCTAAAGCCCTTCTATGGTGAATCGGCAATTTATATTTATTACACTATGCAAAATGGCTTATAAAAATCTATTGACTTGGTTGTGTCAATTGATGAATATATATATTTATTAATATATCTAGTAGAAGGTCCTATGAATTTAGCAAGCACTAAATAAATATTTCCTACACAAATAAATTAATATTTCTTAAACAAATAAATAATAGAACTTTTTCAGTCACTCATCAGGCATTTGTTCCTAACTGTGTTATATAAGGTGGGAGGTTCTATAAATGCAATGAGGGCTACACATAATCTCTGCCTCAAGAAGCCTGAGTGGGAAGCTTCATCCACATACTCAAAGCTTACTGGTGGAAAGTAGCAATGCTAGAATACAGATGTGCTTGGATCTCTCTGAAGTTGCCCAGAAGGGGACACGTGCATCTTCATGTGTGTTCAGGAAGAGTTTCACAGAGGAAGGAACAATGAAGGATGACTAGGAACCTGAAGGTTAAACACAGACAGAAGAATACACTGGACTGGGGACTGGTGTGCCTGGGTGGCTCAGTCAGTTAAATATCTGACTGTTGATATCAGCTCAGGTCATAGCCTCATGGCTTATGGGTTTGAACCCCATGAGAGCTTGGAATTCTCTCTCTCTCCCTCTCTCTCTGCCCCTCCATTACTCCCTCTCTTTATCTTTCTCTCAAAATAAATAAATAAACTTAAAAAAAAAGATGTTTACAGTGGACAGAAGTAATAGTGTAGCCACTCTCATGGATGCCTTAGATCCATATTAAGAAGAACATACACTAACAAAATTTCACATATGGAAAGGAAATACATAATCCACCTAAGCTACTACTAGCAGATTCATACGTTACCACTCCTAGTGTTACTTGCATATAAACAGTAAACACAAAAGAATAATCTGAAATAAAAATAGATCAGACATAAGGATAAACCACACAGTATTTACTAATCAGAGACAAATGCACTAACTTAATAATTTATATTTGGATTGTTTACTCAAAAAAAAAATACTTGTGCCTGGGTGACTCAGTCAGTTAAGCATCTGACTCCTGATTTCAGCTCAGGTCATGATCTCACGGTTCATGAGTTTGAGCCCTGTCTTGGGCTCTGCACTGACAGCATGGAGCCTGCCTGGGATTTTCTCTCTCCCTCTCTCTACTATGTCCCCCTCAAAATAAATAAATAGCCTCAATTGTATGGGAAAAAAAAGTCTACTGACTTTTCTTCACCTTCACTATTTTACATTTAGCCCAACCAATGCTTTGTACCACCTAGGTAAGTATGGTAACTTTGGAGCTTATCTCCTAACTCCCAGCCATGTGCAAGCCACACTGAGGGGTCCTTCTGAAATGCCAACTAGATTATGTCACTCTTCCTCTCACAGCCCACCATCTACTACTACCCATCTCACACAGAATAAATTCCAGCAATCCTTACCCTGGCCTCTAAAACAGTAGATCATCTGGACTCTTGAGACATCTCTCCCTCTCCCACTTCTTTTCCCATCTCCCACTAGCCACACAGCCTTAATTTTTTTAAGTTTATTTATTAAGAGAGAGAGAATGAGCACACGCAGGGGAAAGGCACTGAGAGAGAGAGAGAGAGAGAGAGAGAGAGAGAGAGAGAGAGAGAATCCTAAGCAGGTTCTGTGCTGTCAGAGCAGAGCCCCATGTGGGGCTCAGTGCCACGAACTGTGAGATCATGACTTGAGCTGACATCAAGAGTCAGATGCTTAACCACTTGAGCTGTCCAGGGGTCCAGTCACCTCGATTTTTAACCCTACAAACTGTATTCTCATTTTAGGACTGCTGCATTGCTCCTCTGTAATACATCCATACATTGCTCCCTACCTCATTTAGGCTTTTATTCAAGTAGAGGTTTTTCAGAGATATTTTCTCTGACTGTCCTTTATGGAACAGTACGTCCTCCAACGCTTTGGCTCCTTGCCTGTTTTAATTATCTTTATAGCACGTACTTGTTTACTTTCTGTTTCCTCCCAATTAAAATGCAAGCTTCATGAGAGCAGGGAATATTTCATATATAACTAACTATTGTTCCTGTGCTTAGAAAAGTGCCTTACCCATGGTATGGCATTCTGTAAATATTCACCGAGGAAATGAAAAAAATGCCTTTCAGAGCTCTTACACTGTTAATATGCATTACAGAAAATAAAATGAAGCATAAAGATCCAAGAGAAGGGCATGATACTGGCTGCTTACTAACGATTTGGACATGGAGCTATCTTGCAAATTCTTTCACATTTATCCACCTGTTCAGCAGCTATTTTTACCTATCATGTCCCTACCAACTTAGCATGGAACCTATCCTGTTTTGAACACACTTTGGGAATTACTCTTATAACAGATACCAAGGGAAGAGAAGTATCCCTACTTTGGGACTTGGAATAAGTTGGGTTGAAAGGGAATGGAAGTGGTCTGCAAGCCTGTCTCAGTGACTGTCTCCAATTGGGAGACGAGGTGACTCTGGACTCTGTAGTCAAGAGAAAGCTAGAATAGAAAATCTGTCTAAAGCCAATGAGCACACTCTCAGAAGATAGCTGTTAAGATTATTAAAAGGAATGATGGTTAAACTGCTAAAATGCAAGTCGTGACAGAGAAATGGACAGATGTGTATATATAATATATAGTTATATATTATATATATAATTTATTTTTATTTATTTAAGTTTATATATACTGTTATTTATATCTGTATCACCAACTAATTTATCCTGTTGGTTTTGTTTCTCCAGAGAATCTAGTCTAATAGAGAAGTTAATAGAAGGAGAAAATATAATACAAAGGAACCCAGATCATGAATCGGATTTCCAGTTTTAAGTAAAAAACTTCATTTAGATCCATAACCAGGGAGCAGTTAGAAAATTCCATAAAAACTTTGGAGGCCATTACTTCTCTAGCCAGTTGGAAGTGACTTCTGAGGGCTGTGGTTTCAATAACACGCTCTGTATTCATGGATAGAGGAGAAACACTCATGAGAGACGGGAGGAACCAAACAGTAGGAAAAGAAGAAGAAAGAGAGGAAAGCAAAGAGGGAGAAAGAAAGGGAGGAAGGTGGGAAAGATCCATTAAGTGCCACAGGGTTCTCTACTCATTTTCTCCTGGAAACTTCTGAGATATGTTTCAACAAGAGCTGGCTGTTCTCAAAATTCTGTATTTATTTTTCTTCCTCGGGAGATTCAAATAAAATTGCAGGGTTGGGGAGAGGGGGTTGCATTTAGTTTCCATGGAAATATCGCCGATTCCACAGTGGCACCTCTATCATGTCTTAATCAGCATGTTGTTAATAAGATAATTGGATGCTGCATTATAAATATGAGCAATGAGAGAAAAGCAAGACGTGGCAGTGGGAGATTTGTGCGGAAGTCATTCAGCCTCAGAGAAGAGCAGGGGCCAGATGGGCCTGGATGGACTCTGTCCCAGGCTCATCACTGTCCTGCTGCTGTGTGCAGCACCTTGCCCAGAGCAGGGGCGCTGAACTGCAACAAATCAGGGTTTAGATCCAGATCTTGCCAAATAGCCCTGTGACCTTGGGACATTCATCACACTCTCTGGGCCTCATATTTTATTTAAACTTTGGGATGAAGATAATCATGCCTACCATTGACAATGCTCCATGATTATTAAATAGCATAAGAACATGAGGTGCTTGGTGGGTGGATGGAGCATATTTGGTATTCAATAAATGTTAATTCACCCTTCCTTTCCCGAGAGATTATTTTTTTCACTTGTTCAATTATTAATTTATTCAACAAATATTGACTGACCACCTCTAGGATGTGCTAAACACCGAGGATAAGATGTTGAGGTGGAAGGAAAGGGAGAAGGCAAAATCCAGTCATTTATGACAGAATTATTATTAGTAGTAGTAGAAGTATTGCTATTATGGGGGTTGCAGTTTGTATTTGTGGAGTTGTTGAGGCTCCAATGCCCTGGGGTGAGAAATGGGTCATTTCACTCTGATGACAAAAAGTGGCTCTGCACTGTCATGATGTTGCTTGTCTCATCTAAAATACTTCTGTGTTCCTGACAAGTTCCCCAGACTTATTCTGAGGCCTGTTATGTGTACCAGTGCTTGGCACTGAGATGACAGCATAGAACTAGAAAGGTATGATCTTTGCTCCCAGAGGCTTACAATCTATTTTTACAACCCTGGTCTGGTACCTTGCATCCAACACAGATGCATCTGCATCGTTGGGTTTAGTTGGAGACCATTCATTTTTGTTGCTCTATAATATTTCATTGTTGTGAGTGCATCATGATTTATTTATTTATTCTACTGCCTGGCCTTTGGATAACTTCCAATCTCGGACTATTACCAATAAGGCCACTGTGAGAAATTTAATACAGTGCCTGTATTTTGGTGAGCATATTATGAATTTTTTTGATTATATATCTAGGTGTAGAAATATTCATCGAGGGTATACATATGCATATGTTGAACTTTGGTAAACAACTGTCAAAGGAACTGGTGGTAGCGGTGTGGAAGAGTGTCCTACATGACCTTCACATGACCTTCCTTAAAGGGTTCCACTTGCTCCACATCCCAACAACAGTTGGTATCATCAGACTTTACCATGTTAGCCACTGTCACTGGCTAATAGATTACTGAGATTCAAATTTGTATTTCCATGACAATTGGAAGGCATGTGTTCATATGTATTCATGTGTTGATTATCTATTTGCATAGCTTTTTTTTCAGAATATTTTAATTTTTTTTTTTGAGAGAGAGAGAGAGAGACAGAGACAGAGTGCGAGTGGGGGAGGGGCAGAGAGAGAGAGAGGGAGACACAGAATCCAAAGCAGGCTCCAGGCTCGGAGCTGTCAGCACAGCACCTGACTCAGGGCTCAAACTCACAAATTGCAAGATCATGACCTGAGCCTAAGTCAGACACTTAACCAACAGAGCTACCCAGGCACCCTGGCATAGCTTCTTTTGTAAAGCACTTGTTCAAGTCTTTTGCCCCTAGTGAGTTTTCTTTTTTTCTTACTGATTTGTTGGCCTTCTTTATGTATTCAGCATTCACAAAGTATGCATTGGATACATGCACTCAGAGTATCTTTTTCCCACTCTGTGCCTGGCGTTTTCACAGTTCTAATGGTCTGTTTTGACAAATGGAATTTCCTGACTTTAATAAGACATAAGAAAATAATTTATCATCTTTTAAAATCTTTTATGATGAGAGCTTTTTTGTTGGTTTTTAAGAAACTGTTGCTTACTCCAAGCTCAGGACACATTTGACAATGAAAGTGGCATTGCAATATTCTCAGACAAAAGACATAACTGAACTGTCCTGGGCATACCAAGACATGTGTTCACTCTAAGTATACTCTCCCCAATCTAAGTTACACCAAACCAGTGAGTCTCAATCTTGGTGGCACATTAAATTACCTAAGAAGCTTTTAAAAGCTATTGCTATCCGATGAACCACCTCAGACCAGTGAATCAGGATTTCCAAGTTTGTGGCAAGGGGGGAAGGATTTTTTTTGGTAGGGTGTTATTGCAGAGCTTCCCAGATGACTCTGTGACCTATTATGTATAAAAAAAAAAAAAAAAAAAAAAAAAAAAACAAACCACCACACTGGCCTAGTGTTTCTCAAATTGTAGAATATTTTGGAGCCTTGTCTAAGTAAAGATTTTTATTCCATCTTGGGGGCAAGGTGGGACACGGAACCTCTATTTAACTTCCAGGTGATGCTAAGGCTTCTGATCCACAGAATACAATCTGAGTACAAGCGCTCTAGACCAGATTTTTCTGCCTGGGCACTACTGACATTTTGGATTAGATAATTCTTTCTTGTGAAGGACTGTCCCATGCATTGTAAGAATTTTACCAGCATCTCTGGCACCATCCACTAGATAATAATTGCATCCTTCAAGATTTAACAAACAAAAATGTCCATGCATTGACAAAAGTCATTTGGGAAGAGGGGGATCAGACTTGGTTAAGAATCACTTGTCTAAACCTTTTAGACACAGCTCTAAATGGCTGAAAAATACCAGAGATTACCGTGGTAGATGCCAGGTTACATTACCACAGAGTTGATTAGATCAAATATTATATAAGCATTATATAGTATTTTATTGTTATGACTATATCACAATCTTGATTTAAAAAGTCAAATCAAGTATGTCACATCTATATTGGTTGAGCTGCTCAGATATTAGCTCATTTCCTCTGAGTAAGATGACAAAACATGGCACTTGATCTGTAGACACTACTCCATTTGGTTCCCAGTTATAACAGGTAATCTTGAGGTATGGTGGAGGAAGAGAGACAAGGGTGTGTACAAACATTCCTTCACAAAGGATTCAAAACAAACAGATATCTCACTCTCTCTCTCTCTCTCTCTCTCTCTCTCTCTCTCACACACACACACACACACACACACACACACAAATCTCTTCATGTCTATCCCAAAAATGCAAAATACCTCTCTCAACACATCATCACTTTAAGTTTTCAGAGCTTAAAATCTCAGAAAGAAATTTTTAGCATATTTAGTAAAGCCCCATAGATTAAAAAAAAACACTGCTCTGTTTTGTGGGTAGGGGAAGACTTAACACATGCATCTAAATCCTACATCTTGTGGATCATACCATGGCTGTTTCCATAGCCATTCTGCCTTCTCTACCTCCCTGTGACATCACAGCTGGCTTCTCATTCATTCCCCCCACTTTTGGAAAAGGAATGCTCTGGTGTACAGAGGCATAATAACTTACCTTCCTTGGCTCCTTGTACTTTAATTTTCTAGGGATCAAAATTCAAGGAAGTTCCAACTGATATAGCACAATGGACATCTTAACGGCCACAATCGTTATCATTAGACATCCACTATGTTTTTTTTTTCTTTATAAGAATGCTTCTTGCTACATTCATTTTACTTTTTTTTTTTAAAGAAAGAGTGTGCCAGATAGAATAGAAGTAATCAGAATTCTGAATGCCAAATGGGATTCAAAATACCCATGAATAATCTCAGTTTAATATGCTCTTAGCTTTGGCTTAGATAAGAGATCCCAGCCATAAAATAGTAGAAGAAAATTGATGTAAAGAAATTGTTCAAAATGTAAAGACTATATCTTTTGCATTTGCAAGCCTTCAATTACCCTTACCCTGGTAGTTTCCAAAGATATGATCTATCTTTGAAAGATGGACAAAAGGTCTAAAGAAGAGTCATGGAAATGAAAACAACTCTGAAGTTTCAAACACCAAATGTGCCAAGAACATCAATTACTCTGTTTAAATTTACAGAAAATTTACGCATTAGTCAATTTAATTCAAGCAAAATTATCAAGCACCCATTATGTGCATTTCAATACACTGAAGAGGCAGGAACATTAAGATATACTCAGTTCAAGGGGCGCCTGGGTGGCTCAGTCGGTTAAGTGCCCGACTTCGGGTCAAGTCATGATCTCACAGCTCCTGAGTTTGAGCCCCGCGTCAGGCTCTGTGCTGACAACTCAGAGCCTGGAGCCTGCTTCGGATTATGTGTCTCCCTCTCTCTCTGCCCCTAACCCACTTGCGTTCTGTCTCTGTCTCTCTCTGAAAAATAAATAAACATTAAAAAAATTTTAAAAAGATATCCTCGGTTCAAGCTCTAAGACCTTCACCTTTTAATGTTGAAAATAAGACATGAACTTCAATCATCATTATTATTATCGTCAACATCACCATCATCATTTTATCATCAACATAGTGATAACAAATATCAACAGGTGTTGTACCCTGAGAAATGATTTTTTTTTTATTTTTAGCATTTTGCGGGCTACAAAATTCAGGAAAAATCATTTGAATTAGATGTTTTAGAATGACATTCATATATTACATAAGTGCAAAAATGAATAGAGGAAATATATTTGGGCCTTTTTAGGAATTGTAAACAAAACAAAAAAAAAGTAAAAAAAAGCAAAAAAACCCATAAGAGTTTATTTGTTCAGGCAATGATGCATGGGGGGAGGTTGTCAGGAAAATTAGGTATGGCCAGAACACAGCATTGTTGAAGGAACTGGGGGTTAGAGGTAGCAGTAGCACAAGAAAGTTCTAAGATGGGTCTGGGAACAGTTACTTAGGTCCTTAAATGTCAGAATACATGGAAACCTTTACATGATAGTCCCCATGAATACAACACAATCTGAATTATACAGACGTTCTGGAACATGTGTAGAAAGTGTCTAACTTGAAACCCAATCCGTCAGTCACTCTGGTTCTCTGAACTGAATGGTCTCACCAGAGGTTCCCCCTAATAAGCCCTTGTCAGAAAACTTCTCTTGCCATTTCCCTGAAAGGCAGTGAATTAGACTCTCACATCTGACAGGAAAAGATTCTGGGGCATAGAAGGACATCAAGTAGGAGAGAACCGAAACTTGGCAGAAGCCAGGCTACCCACCAGTGTGTGCAAATCTCAGCAGAGCCTAGGTGATGTAATCAGGTGAGTCTAATTGAAAGACTGTGTTTCCCTTAGAGAAAGTCTTTGTTACAGCGGATGAGAGAACTGTCATCATTTCTGCTCTCTCTCTTTCAATTTTGTTTTTCCTTTCCAAACAAGCAATAGAAGCCACAGGCTATTTTTAGTCCCCTGGCTGAGGGTGAGTGATAGAGTACATTAGTGCATTGGTGGGGCTGGAGGTAAACTTAAGTGGGAGCCTTGATGGTACAGCCCCACAGAGCTGGCTAGAGGCAGGAGATTGGCAGCAACATTATAGCGACAACAAGATCTGACCAGAATTCTCCAGGACCGTAATTTCAAGTGTTGCAGCTAGTAGACTCTATATAAACAGAAAAGAAGGAGCACAGGGAAAAAACCAAGCTGTAGGGCTGATTCCTTTCTGATTCAGACACACAGTTTCGAGGGCCAGCATGAACATGAAGTCAACTTCAGAGGCACAAAAGACCCCAGATGGTGGGCCCAGGCAGTCTTGGGGATGGTGGGCATTCTATGCGTTTGGTTTCTATAGATCTTAAAATTAATTTCATATATATATATATATATATATATATATATATATATATATATATATATATATATATATTTTAACAGCTGGTGGTGGAGTTGCCTTAAACCTAAAGTCACCTTACCCTCTGGCCTAAGGAAATCTCACCTTTTCCTTTTCCATGGTGAAGAATAATGACAATAGCTATTCTCTGAATCAAGTATTTATTTATTGGGGATCAGCTGTCACACATACACAGTATAATCTAATGACATATATTTGTATGGGTATGTGTATGCATGGGTGTGTGTATGTGTGTGTGTGTGTGTGTGTGTGTGTATGTACTTCAATATTCAAACAATATTCAATGGAATTCTGCAATGTAGACAACATCCCTACTTTGTGCATAAATAATGTGAGACTCCCAGAAGCTACAAGACTTGTCTCAGTTCCTGTTACCTGTAAGGAGCTGAACTAGAATTTGAACCCAGATCTCTTTGCCCACAGAGCCCATGTGTTTTGCACTGCCCTGTCAGCTTGTTGTATGTGACTGGGGTAGGGAATACAAAGGTTGTTGGTATATCAAGGTTCAGAGACATGATAGGAGAGGATGGTATAGGGCATCCATGCTTTGGGAATGAAAATTGAAAGCAGTTCTTTGCAAATGGTTCGGGCAACAGCTGTTAAATGATAATCACTTCACATTTTTTAAATGCATCAACCCTGAATAAAAGTGGGTTATGGAAAATGAAAATTGGTGAAATTTGATCAATTAACTGTTGAGTCACTAACTAAACTCAGCTAACAGCATTCTGGGCATAAGCTCCAGAGGAGGCTAGCGCATCCAGTAGGCCAGTAATTATGGAATAATACGATTCCTCTAATTAGAGACTGAAATTGCTCTTAGGGAAATTTATACAAGCGAGGAGGATCAAGAAGGAGGAGCCAGAGCTTCCTGCTGTCCAGGGGAGGATTTTCAGACACGCAGACCTAGAAACACTGCAAAGTGGTCCCTGACTAGCAATTAATTGTGTGAAGAGAAAACAGCCAAGAAAGATAAGTGGGGCTAGGGTGAGTTCTTATGGGGCCAAGGGAAGCATTGGAGGCCAAACTCAGGAATGGGATGTCAGTCAAATCTCAGGAAAGCCAGATGCCAATCAGTGTGCAGGAGGGAAGCCCAAGGAGTGGGCAGTGTTCTTCATCAAGCCACACGGTGATGTCCGGCTAAAACCAGAGCAGGCTAGTGGGAAAAAAAAAAGGCAAGAGTAGTGAACTGGCAGCCAGGGTTTTGGCATGGTTAGAGAGAGTGATGTTTGGAGAAGGTAGTTGTTTGCAGACAGTCCCTGCCCAAAGCCTGAGGTTCTGCCCTGAGGCAAACTTTCGAAAGCCTTCTCTCACTTAACTTTGCTTTGCAGCAGTTCCCCCAACTGAAAAACAAATAGAAATTATATCCCCTTAATGCCCTCCCTGCTGCCCCACACACAACATGTATCTAGGATACATAAATTTTTTTTTCCTATAGATCCTACAGATTGCAGCCAATGCTCTCTTGAAATACAGGACAGAACTATTGTACGCAAATCAGCATTTATGGAATGAAGGCATAAATGACGGGGTGGGGGTTGAGAGGCAAAGAACCATGGGTCTGAAGCTGTGTGTGTGTGTGTGTGTGTGTGTGTGTGTGTGTGTGCACTTGCACCTTACTGAAGCAATGTCCTAAAACCTATAGAAGTCAGAGGACGTAGAATGGTCTCCTTTAGTTACTTGTGTGAGTACCTGAAGGCTGAAAACTGGGATAAACAAGCCTACATTTCTTGGAGAAAAAGTGGGAAAATACAAATATTAAAGGAAATCCCCAGTCTAAATTAATTCACGGTTATGGTGAAGCCATCCCTATTCTGGAAACAGACAAAATAATAATAATGTTGATAATAATATCACCACCAACAACAATGAAATTGGTAACAGCAGTTATTGTGTTCTTTTTTTCTATCACTTACTATGTGATACACTGAATTGTATTACAGTTAACACAACAGTACTAGAAGGCATGCAGTTATAATCCCTCTTTACTGATGATAAAATTCACCTACAGTTAAGCGATTCAAACAATGTTAGTTAAACTAAATACATGATGAAGCTGGATATTCGTCCCCTTCATCTGACATCAGGCCCAAACGAACTGGGGACACAGTAAGGCAAATATCAAGTTAAGTGTTCGGATTTCTCTACTCAATGCAAGGACAGGATAGGCATGATTTTTTGAGGAAAACTCTGTTCTTCAGTGGTCTATTTTTTCTTCATCTTATCTATGAGGTACATCTATCCATGCTCATTAAACCACACTGAGCCTGTACATAGCACATCTGGATGTGAGTAAACTGTTGAATTAAGTAAATGCTTGTCACTTTAGGGTACTATCATGTCATTTGTGATCAGTATCCTTCCTCCCTGCTAGTTTCTCTGAGTGAGGTTTATCTGCATAACCCAAGGTGGAACGTCCACTGATTCTCCACTGAAAATAGAATTCGCCTCTGCTTAGCTAAGTGCCTTTGCAGGCTGCTGACAGGGTTATAACTTGGGAATGAGACATTAGGATTAGACTCTTCATTCATAGTCATGATGTATTTTTCTGATCCAATGAAACCATAGGCAGGCACATTTAGACAGGAAAGCACAATTTAAAAGACTGTACAAGGTACAATTTATAAATAAATGTACAATTTATACCAATCCTGTGAAGAAGACAATGAGGTTTTTCTCCTTGGTTACTTCATTCTGGCATTTTCAACACCTTTAACAATTATTGGAGATGGAAGAGGATTTGGAACCAAAGAGAATGAATTCTAAATTTAGGCTTAAATGGTCACTTTTGAGTTCTTTTGAGAATAGGGGAGTTAATATCCCAGAAATTTTTGAGTATGTGTTAAAATTAAACTATGTCCTCTGGATGAATTTTATTTCTAGAAATTTGGACTAATGCCTTCTTTGGTTGAATGAGGATGGTAACAAATGCTCCCCAGAAGCAGCCACAAAAAATTGCTCTATTTTGACCCTGAAAATTACAATGAATTGTTTTGCATTTCATCTTAATAAGAAAGAAAAATACCCTAAAGTTTCTATTTCTTCCATATCCACCCGCCACAGGGACTCATAAATGCCTGCTAATGAAATTAAGAAGAACTATGTGCTCAGGCACTATTAGCCCCAAGCATGGAAAAATAATTAAATTAAATACTTAATGAGAGGCAGTTTTGGGGTTTTTTGTTTTGTTTTGTTTTGTTTTGTTTTACATGGTTCTGAAATGTTTAGGTTCTGGAAACATTTTGACCTTACTGTATCTGCTTAACTTAGGCAGAAACTTTTTGCATTCATTTGAGCATGATGAAAGCCAAATACTTTTGAATATTTTAACAACAGCAGCAACAACGTAATACTTGTGGTGCATATTCCATTTTTCCTTGTCAACACCTTTGTACTTTTATCTCACAAAACCAACACTGGGGAAAACAGTGTTTTCCTTTGTTTTATAGACAGGAAACAATGGGCGTTTGCAAAATTTTGAAACCAGCGTCGAAATTTATTTTAAATCAATTTTTATGTAATTTTTCAAGTTGCATCAATATTTAATTAACATCTCTGTAAATATCAGAGGAGAATATTTAATGCTTTTCATATGAAGTCCTCCACAATCAGATTTCAACCTTCAACCCCAGTGCTGTCACTGAACTCCACAGGCAATCACTATTCCCTAAATTTCACTTACAACAAGAGTGAGGCAGTTACACATCAAATAGCCCATAGTTGAAAACCGATGAGTCAAAGTGTTTTGTTTGACCTATTTGGTGTTTGAAAACTAGGATATTTTACTTAAAAAAGTTAGAACTTTGATGACGCTCTAAAAAATAAAAATAAAAAGGGGAAGATCTGAAAACAGTAGGTTCATACTCCTCCATGGCAATAATTAGTTAGAACTAAGTAATGTCTAAACTGTGTAGATGAAGAAGGGATTCTCCTGTGTGCCATGGTCCCTACCCCTCCCTATTGCTGGTCTCTGGACCTTTAGCTCATTTACAATATATATTTGGCCAATATAGATATGTGAATTTGCTCATCACATACTTTATATGTCATCGTCTTTATTTATAGTACCTCTTGAACCCTCCTTTCTGCTTTTCTCACCCCCAGCCTCTTTTCTGACAGATGCTTTCTCAGACTTCTTCAAAATTTACCATTTTTGCTTTTTGTATCTTTTCCTGATACTTATACCCTTTGTCCAGAATTGATTATACCTTCAGCTGTCTTGATTCATTCAACCAACATGCAGGGAGCATAGGCCATATGTCAGGCGCTCTGCCAAGCACTGGCACTTAAGCGGTAGGTGACTGCAACTGGCCCACATGTATCTGAGATGCGTTTCTGGTGTCATTGGAACACACTGCTGTTAAGGCTCTGATGAGGCTCATGGATGCGAAAACTAACTGATGTGATGTTAGAACTAACTGAAAGGTCAGTGTGGTTAATGTTATAACTGTAGTTTTCTACCAGGCATATTGTAGTGGACATGAACTCTGTACAATACATAAAACTCATTCTTTTAACTTCCATATTTGTAGTTTTACACAGCATATCCTATTCTGCCTCATTTAGTGCTTCTCAAACTGGAGACTAAAAGATTCTTAAGATTAAAAAAATTAAACATATATTTACAGCTAAAACACATTTTATAACAGGATAATAAATTTCCTTTGCTGTGATCATAGAGGATTTGAAGCAGGCTCTACATTGACAGCAGACAGCCTGATGTGGGGCTCAAACTCACGAACCACAAGATCCTGACCGAGCCCAAGTCAGATGCTTAACCCACTGAGCCAATGAGGTGCCCCAAGATTTTATTTTCTTAAATTAAATATTATTCACATCATTTTCTCTGAACAAAGTGAACCCTGAGACCTTTATGTAAATAGAAATATTTTTTCCTGTTGTGAAATGATCCATGTAATATTTAAACTCAGGAAATACTCTCCTGGGGGAAAGTCCTCATGAAAAAAAGTTCTATTTTTGAGGTAAATGTCAGTGAAATATAAGACATATGCCGAAAAATTACATAAATCATAAAGGTGGATACATGTTTAAAAAAATGAACACATCTGAGTCATTATCTTTACGACCAGCATGGCTCTCCCCATCAAAATTTCTCTTTTACCCCATTTCAATCAGTACCCTCCCTGCCTATGGTCATGATTAACCCTATAGGGACTTCGGACACGACTGATTAGTTTTCCTCATTTTTAAACTACATTTAAATGGGATCATGCTGTACCTAGTCTTTGGCGTTGAACTGCTTCTGCTTAATTTTCACAAGATTCATTCATTTTGTGCTGTGTAACTGGGGTTCCTTCATCTTCATAATGCTATTGAAATCATTGTGTAGATATACCCTAATTTATTTATCTGTTGTACTGCATGTGAATACATAGATGGCTTCCAGGTTTTTACTACTAAAAATAGTGCTGCTATGAACATTTTTGAAAATGTACATTTTTGTACAGGTCTTTCAGTGAACGTGTGGACATTCCTATGAGCACACTTTGGAGTGTGGGGTAGAAGTGCTAGATAATTCAACTTGAGAAGATATTGCCAAGCAGTTTTCAAAGTGGCTATCCCATATTACATGTCTACCAGAAATGTGTGAGATTTCTGATTATTCTAAATCCTTGTCAATACTCGTTATGTCTACTCCTTCCCCCCTTTCCCTTCCCTCCTTCCCTCTATTTCTTTCCCTCCTTCTCCCTTTTTGCCTCCCCTCTCTTTCCTATTTTTTGGGGGGAATGTTGTGGTATTACACTGTTGGTTTAATTTCTCTTTCTCTGAATACTAGTGAATTTGAGTATCTGTTCATTTGATTTGCCATTTGAAAAATATTATTTTCTTGTTGACTTGTAGGAGTCAAGGAGTCTGTCTTATAGATAAGAGTTCTTTGTGAGATATGCTTTTCAAACCACTGAAGAAAAAAAAGTCTTACTGATTACCTTTTACTCAGATTCCTCAAGTATTAATGTTTTACCACAAATGCTTATTCCTCTCTCCTCCTCTCTCATTCAGGTAGATATTGTTGAAATAAATTTCTAGGAACAAAAAGGGGTTTCTCCTGCCTGGGCTGCCATGTCAGCAAACTGGAACTTACATAATTTTAGAGTCCCTGTAAATGTTCCACTTGACCAAAAATACAGTATATTCACCTCAGCATAGTTTAGCCAACTCTAGGCTTTCTCACTCCAAACAAAGTTGACTATATAACTCCAGGCAATGAAATATTTCTATTTCTCTCTTCCTTATTCTTTATCCTATAAAAGCTTCTTGCCTTCTGCCCCATGTTGCAGTTCTCCAAAAGGAGACTGTTAGCTTCATGAAGTGTTAAATAAAGTTCATTTGCATCCACCTAAACTGTCTTCTTTAATCATTTTTAACAATAGGTTAAGGTTTTGTTTGTTTGTTTTAATGAGTGTGCATTTTAAATTTCACTGTAGTCCAGTCCATCTTTTGTTGTCTGTACGGTTAGAGCTTTTGGTGTCCTGTTTAAGAAAACTTTGTCCTCAAAGCCATGGCTACATTCTGCTTGTCTTTCTTCTGCTTCAGTTTAAAGGAAGTGTACTGACCTTGTTGTTTATATTCTGGATGTTTATGAGGAGGCAAGGTGGACATCAGGTAAATATGTGCGTAGAACTGTGGGTGTCTTCATGATTTCCTTAAAGGCTAAACATCTCTCTTTGACACTATGCTTTGGCTCTATGTTTTTTTGTTTGTTTTGTTTGCTTTATTTTGTACACATATTTTGGTCCTTGTTGTAGTTGAATAATGCTATTTTAGACTTACTAAATAGTAAGTTCCAAGAAGCAAATCTTGTCTTAAAGAAAGGTATCATTTAAAATTTCAAACTACAGCAAAAGAATTCTCCATATAACTCAGCTCAGCCTAGTAAGTTTAAGTAAGGCCAATGCTAGCCTTGTGTAGAGTAAAACTCTGCCTGTCTTTGCCTTCTTTGGGTTTCTATCTCCTTCACACAATGGAGAGGAATTATTGACAGATGACTACAGTGTCTAGGTATTTTTAGATCCAATGGACCCAGTGTCCCTTAGTAGCCTCCCATCCTCAAGCCCCCACAGATATATGTCTTACTAATCTAGTGAACTTTCTGACAAATGAAAGAAAAATCACTAAGAAAAAGGAAAATCATGATTGGTTTGATTCACTTGGGGATGAACTTTATGGGACAACTCGATGGAACTGAATGAGGAAGAGGAGGAATAATAACACTACCTTTTGAGCACAATTGTTTATTAATAAAACATATGGAAATTAAATGAGCTAGACTAAACAGTCTTCTCTTTATAACATATCCCAAGGACTGTGTTATCTTACACTAGGATGAAACCTTCCTACAGTATGCCCAAATATTTACTTTCACATTACGAACATTTGAACTCTTTTGACATTTTCTGCAAACCTCAGAGCATCCATTTAAACCCAACTGCTCACTTCTGCCTTTTAATTTCTTCGTGCTGTAATTTAACACTAGAGTTACTTTTCTGATGTATTTGGTATGAATAAATTACATTCTACAAATGTTTCAAACATTCAATAGGCTCTAACCAGTCATCATTTATCTATGAGTACCCTTTAGAAAAGAACAAAATGATCCTCATTTTTTTGATTTGTACAATTTAAATCTAAAAGCTGTGCAGTTATGTAAGTGCAAGATTAAGGACTTTCTAATCCTCCCCCTGGGGGATTATAAACTCCCATGCTGTTATAAAGTTTCTCTGTACACCAGGGTCTTATAACTGACTGGAAGATTGAAGGTTTTTTTTTTTTCAATTTAAATATGTTTGAATCATGGGAGTCCATTAGAAATATATGGCTTCATTGGAATTAGAAGAAAATATATCCTTTGTTCAACATTTAATAATGCATTTCCAATTCATATGTAATTGTTTATATGGTTTTTAGTCTCCCACAACCCAAATAAAAAAGGTTTTATATTCTATAGCTGTAAATTTCAAAAGACAACGTCAAAACATTCAGTAGAACAGAACTTTCTTATCGCTCCCGGCAGACTCTCAGCTCCAGCCTGGCATGGGGAGAAAAGGGCTTAATTATAGCAGTTTCCTATTACGGTAACCTGCTTGGTTACCACATGTTGCAAAGTTAACAGACATGAAAAATGTGGATCTTGTTTCTGTTTATTTCTCCAAGATGTTTGGGGAGGGACATTGCATCAGGGGAGCAGAGTCATAGCCTGTGGGGCACCCCAGAGTGATCACTAAATTTACATTAAAATGAACCATAATAAGATTTAAACAGTCTCCATCCTGTGTGTGCCTACATTTAGTGGGTTATTGAACAGAGCTCAGGCCTTAGTCTAAATCAAGACATGTGTGTGTGTGAGTATTGGGAGATATTCTTCTGAGCCTGAGCTTACATGTGGTAGTGAAAATAGGAAGCATAGAGGAGCAGCCCCTTCCTTTTCTCATTGATTTAATGGAAGACATAGAGGTCTGAGGAGGGCCAGTGGGATGCAGAATGCAGACCTAGAAGTTTGGTCATGGAAATAGCCCAGCTACTTGGGCTTGCTTCAGTACCTGCAATGCATTAAAATAACCAAGCAGACAAAAGAGAAAGGAAAAAAAAAAGTATCTTCCTATACTGGTCCTTGGGATCCAGGTCAAGGTACCTGAGTCTACTGAAGCTAGGTATAACTCTCCCATAATGGTTCATAATATGAAACCTTAGTCAAATCACTTCCTGTCTCTGGGCCTTAGTTCAATCATTATTAAGAAATGGGGAAGATGGTGATTTTGTCTGTGAGGTTCCTTCGATGAGTGTCCTGGGTACTGATGTAAGTGTCTAGAAGAAGCTGGGCCAGGGCCTAATAACCAGGGGTGATGGCTGTACCAGGATGCCAATTACACGACCATGAGAAAATGTGAGGTGTAAAAGGATGTCACTTGAGCATTTATTTTCAATCATCTGTACTTGGTCCAGAAATGAAGAATAAAAACCTGGTACCTGAACCTAGGGGAGAGTCAAGGTGGTCCATGACTAAAGCGGATATAGGGGCGAAGAGTGTTGTTGGTTAAAGGCGCAAGTGCACACCCTGATGCAGTGTTGTAGGTCTGCTGACCTCGTCAAGGGGACTGATATCAGGTGTTGGCAAGGTTATCACCTTGGTCCTGCAGCTGTGCTTTAGTTGGGCTCTGCTAAGTAAGGTGGTGACTGTCGTACCCAAGGTCGGCATCTCTACTGCCTATGTTCAATGGTGTTAGCAAAAGTATCAAACCCACTGGTGTAAAAAGCTCTCCCCAGACTTTCTGAAATAGGAGCCCAGCATCCAACCACATAGTCATTGGATTGTATTTTTAAATAAATGAAAATTATGGAGGGAAAGGGGAAAAGGCTCAATTTCACTTTAGAAGATTTGCTTCAAATCCCAGTATTCCTTCTTTCTCCCACATTTCTGTCTCTTCTCTTCCTTTCATTTCCTTCATTAACATGCTCATGTTTATTCTGTTATTTTATCTGTTATTTGTCCCCGGTACCATCAGGAAAAGTGGGGGCAGGTGTTAAACAAGAACAACATGCCCTTGGTCCCAGAGTACTTAACTTTTAGTGGTGGAGACAGGAAATAAAGAGGCCACTAGAAATGATCATGTAATAACTAAGATGACAAATGATCTGAGAAAGAAGTATGAGCTCTTAGAAAACCAATGATATGAAGGAGAACTATGGGATCTTAGAAATCCATATAATAAGAGGACTAATCTTTTTAAAGAGGTCAGGAAGGCTTCTCTGAAGAAGTATCATTTAAAGAAAGGATCGCTATATAAGTAAAGCTAGTACTAAGTTTCCATCTTAATTAAGATCAGACACAAATTGAAACCACTGTTGCTTTTTCTTTTTCTTTTTCCATTTCACCGTGTGTGTTTATTTGCATAGCCAGCACATATGCGACTGGTTATTATTCCTGATACATTGAAAATTCCTGTTTTCCTCTTTCTCAGGCAAATGATCTAGGCTTTTATGAACAACAACAACAAAAATCTTAGATGCTCTCTCGTATCTTAAATTCATGGACAAAAGGAAGCTAATAAGATTCTTACTCTAACTGGAAATGTTCGTTTGTGTAAAACATCAAAAGATCTACAATTATCAATTTTTGACTCTGTGAGGCTAGACACTGTAGTGAGCATTTTAAATATACGATCTCCTTTGATGTTTGCACAATTGTAAAGTATTTCCTATCACTTCCTTTTTTTTTTCATTTTCCCATTTTACAGATGATAAAACTAAGTTACAGAGCGATGAAGCAGCTAGTGCACAATATAGTGATGTATTGAACCTGGAATTTGCAACCAGAAAGTTCTGAAGCTGACATCTCCATATTTAATTTCATTCATTACATGCCTCTTCAGTTTAATCAGCTTTTGCTTTTCCTGAAGCTCAAGGAAGAGAAATTGATTTGCCTAATATGGCAGAACTTTGTGAGTATAATGTCCTTATATCACCAGTATCCAGTATTGGGAAGAAAAAAAATATATAGTTTAAGATGCAAATTCTATTTCATCAAGGTGCAAAGATACAGAGATAACAGCTAGACTTAGTTTAGAAGTAATTATGTTTATCATTTGGAAAGACCTATATATAGATATAAGGAGGCCTTTTATGGATATACATTTTTAATTTATATTACAGTACAGTTGATCTTTATTTTTTAAATTTTCCATTTATGGCTCGAGTTTTGGTTTCAGGATGGGAATCCAGAAAAGCTGTGACTTTTGGTAAAGCATCTTAAAGTCTCTACATTGCATCCTCCCATCTGAAAATGGAGTAATTACATCATCTATTAGGTAGACTCGCAGTTGATGGAATGCACATTGGTAGCATCCCCAGGGGTCATCAGACAGTAGACATCAAAAATGAGAAATCAAGTCATGGTGAACACATAGGCTAGTATGAAGGAAGAGCTGTCTCAAGGGCAGGCTAAGTAGATGTGCGATGGAGAGAAGTGGAAGAGAGAAGGCACAGCATCTTTTTGATTTTAATCAGCTGTCCTGTAGTTTTTCATAAGGCTTCCTAATCTGGAGACATTGTATGAACTCTAACAATGTGAGACCCCCAAATTATAAATAAATTTCCTTCAAGTAGGCTGAAGATAATTGATCACCTTTGAGATCTATTGGTTCTCTAACCTCAATACCATTTATCTGCACTGTACTTCCAAAAGGTATTTCTTCCAATCTTTGTGACTAAGGTCTACTCTCTCATAACAGAATGTGAGTCCATTAAAGACAGGGTCAGTGTAATGGCTCCTGCCCCCTGCCCTTAGCACCTGAGTTTTACGTGGAGAAGATAACTAATAAATGCTGGCTTATTAAATATGGATCAATTTTTTCTTTGTCTACTTTTCTTTCTCTTCTCTGCTCTTTGGCTTAGAGTCATTATCACAGACATTTTTTTTTTCTGCTTTCCAGCTTTCTTTGCCTCCAGGTCATCATGACTTTGTTTATAGGTTATACCTCCAGGCTTTCAGGTGTTCAGCTGACTGCGGTGTGATTCATAATAACCTGCCTTTTTATTTAGACTTTGTTACAAATCTAGCTGCATGGCCTTTGACAAGCCACTTCCCTTCCTGAGCCACAGCTTTCCCATCTGCAAAATGAGGCCGCAGGCTTGCTGATTTCTAAGAGCCTTAATTTTCTAAATTCTGTGACTTTGGAAAGCTACCCTCATTCCAGAAGTAAGATATGAAATAAATTTCAAATGAAAAATTTTCTTGTGAGCAGGTGAGGCTTGCAGATTCTTATGAGGTTTATCATCGGGCATGAGGATAAGAGGATCTTCCCGGATCTGTCTCTGGGTCTGGATCTTGCTTAGCTCTTGTGGCTATAGTCGTCTTTCTGTAGATGATGGCAGAGCGCCAGGTCAGTGCCATTACCTGCCAAATCACCTCTTCTCTTCCTTTCTAAAAAAGGAAACAGTACTCTCAGGCACATTTTAAGGTGTGAAATGCACATGCCATGTAGATTCTTCACTTTCTATAGAAAACAAAGTTTGGAAAGACAATAAAATGTTTTCCAGACTAGTTCCATTTTTAAATTCATATGACATTCACTTCAACACAGAAAACAAAGGTTTAGTTAGAAGAAAGATAATCGTGGATCATTATGGCTTTTGGTATAGTTGGCTCCAATTCCATCACCAATCCAATGTGATATTCTAAATAGTTTAACATCCTTTTGCCATATCTGTCTTCATGTAAAATGGGGACAGTCATATTTGATTTTGTTCCTGAGAACATTCAGGTTCTAAGTTTGAGATTCTCATCCCCATTGAGTAGGAGCATTAGATGGGAAGGCCCTGATGTGAAGTTCTGTCTTTATCACTTAGTCACTTTCTTTATCACCCTGGAGTGATAAATCACTTAAGTTTTCTGAAGCTTTTTGAGATGATGATACCTTCTCCATGAGACTGTTGTGAGAATTATAGATGGTAACTTAGTTTCTGGTACCTAGTAGGTGTTCAACACAGGGTGGTGGCAGTAGATTACATCCATCACAAAGGTTTATATACATATTTCTTTTGTTACGTCCTAGATGCAGATAAGGGTGACTGTTGCTGAAGAAGCACATTCTAGGACACATGGTATGGCCCAGTTGTCCCTTCTTCTGGGGTCTGGAAGAAGATGTACAATTGCTTTGTGATCCTGAATGCTTTGTGACCTATTGAAAATTATTTGTCATTCTCTGTCTTTTCTCACCTATAATTTAAGGGGTTTCAGTTGGGTAATTGTCAATGTTTTTTCAGGCTTTACAATGTTAGGGGTGAGAGACTGAGCTTTTTTTTTCTTTTCCCCAGGAGTAGTCACAAGGATTTCATGGTTTCAGATTTCAATAAATGGTAGCTGTGCCTGGAGGTATAAAGGGGGAACTTCAGGTTTGTGAAATCCATTGCACAGTGGGGAAACCTTCGATTCAAGGATGCCAGCAGCAATGCCCTATTTGTAATTTTAGCACATCATGCATTTCTTGGTCAATATATTCACCAAGCCTCAGAAATATTTATGCCATTCTTTTTTCTACTCAAAGACCAAAAGACTTAGCCTCTCAGAGCCTCATGTGCATTTTTTTTAGACGGAGGCTTGATAAACAACAGGGTATGCTAATAATAATCATTATGAGGATTTTTTTATGATAAAACTATATCTATGCCAAATTCTCTAGGCACCTAAGAACGCCAAACTGAATATATTGCCTAATAAAAGGGCAGCCCAGCTCTATAAATCTCAAGCATAGTGAAGAAAAATTCTCCATAACCACCATCAACTGCATAATAAATAAAGCTACTATTCACCCATGTAAAACAAAGAGAAAAAGGAGCTTTAAAAAGCACCAGCACTTTGTATCCAAGGACTTTAAAGCAGAAGCTGAAAAGCTAGAAAGGTGTAATGGGCCAAAATGGTCTATTGGCTACTCAAAGTTAAAACCAGACCTCTTCTTAGGTAGTGGGTAACCCAACTAGCCATTGACAAGTTTATAGCAGCTGAGTTAGTTAGAAGAGCATAGGTATGCTGCAATAACACACATTCCCAAAAGTTCAGTGCCTTAATCCATCATACTCGAGTTCCTGCTCATGTCAAGTCCTATGGAGGTTCTAAGTTTGAGATTATCATCCCCATTGCCTAGGGACCCCAGCTGGATCTTGGCTGCTTTCCTCTGGTGAGTTGGACATCTTGGTGCCCTCTGCTTCCATGAAAATAAGACAAAAAGATAAGAGAGCACAGAAGATTTACATCCCTTCCTAACTACCTTGGGCTAAGAATAATACAAGCCAATTCTGCTCTCCGCACCACCACCCACCCCCCCCCATCATCCAGAACTAGCCATAGGGCCTTAACTTTATTGTGAGAAAGACTAAAATAAGGGTGGTTCTTTTTTACCGACAAGGGTGGATCTTGTCTCTGTCTCTTACCTTCTCACATGACCTTGTAAAGCTTGCATGGCCTCTTGGACCATAGTGTATTCAAGAGTGAATACACAAAACTGTATTTTCAAGTGGTAGGATTATGTCAAATATCAAGTAGCATTATGACCACAAAAATGTCGAGACTGCTATAAAGCAGCATCCAAAGGTGAGCTTATATACACCATGAAGAGTGTGGGGCCTGGTGCCATAGTATCTTCATTCAAATCCTTACATCAACACTTAATTTAAGCTACTTTTTCTCAAGTTACGTATTTAAGTTTCAGATTTCCCATTATTTAAATGGAATAATGATATATGCCCTAAAACCATCGGAGGTGAGTTATGAGTTTCTTTTTAGATGATAGGTTCAGAAGTGTGGTAACAATCATTATATACTTAATAAGTGTAACATTGAAAGGTGGATTGAGTTGAGGGTTTTTGGTTCCTATAGATCCTTTTGAAGTCAGAATGCTTTCAGTTGCAAATAACAGATGACCTAACTTAAAACAGAATTAAACAATGGGGACACTCATCCTCCCTAATGGCAAGTCCAGAGAAAGCTTAATATGGCAAATCATTAATAACTCAAGTTTTCTCCATACTCAAATCCTTTATGCTTTGTCCTTAGTCTATTAAAAAAGAGATTGGGGCAGTTCCATGTGTCAATATCCAGAGAAAATGGTTAAAAGTAAGATGAAGGATCAATATTCACTGTTTTTCTTCCTTTGGCCTCAAGAAACACATAAATTCCACCCTTCCTTACACCCCTTCCTAGCAGAAGTTTCCTGAAAACTTATTTGTCACAACTGGGTGACAGGCCTATTCCTAAATTAATAATGGGCAAAAGAGTAGGGGTGCTATAACTGGCCTGAGCTAAATATTGCATGGAATTTAGGACATTAAAGAAGCAACCAGAATAACATCTAGGGCTATCTTTTTTTCACTTCCTGGAACAGCATTTCCTTGTGGAAGGAAGGTTTACCTCTGCTAGCATCTGCATTGTGTTCTCTTAGAATGTGACAAAGAATCTAAGCTTGGTTATAACTGCCATGGAATCCTACCTGACGCTAATGTGAGAATCTCAGATGGACCAAGACTAGGTTGGCCACCTATTCTTGTGAAAAACAAAACAAAACAAGAAAAACAAGGACATTACTGGCAATCAGATTTAGATTAAAATGCTGACTCAGCCACTAGCCACATGAACTTTGCAAAATGCTTATTATGTCTCTTAGTTTCATTTCCTCTCTGCAAAACCAGATATTAAAAGCTACCTCATGAGCCTTTTGAAGCGACAGAATTAAATAATGCAACATTTCTGGCACAGGGTAGGCACTCAATAAGTTTTATTATTGGTAATAGCACTAATAATTAGTATCAGTGTAATGAATAAGTAGAAGAAGAGAGACTATCTTTGGTATCTTACAAAGGTACCCACAAGGTATCTACATTCCTTTTCTCTTGGTCATGTTGGGCATATATTACCCTATTTCCTTTTGACAAACTTTCTGTCAATATCGATAGTTGTCATTTTTATGCAAATACAGCTTGAAAAATATGTTTGCCCTCAATGTTCAAGAAGTTAAGTAAATTGAGGAAAGACAACAAGATGGAAAGTTAATCAACCATTAAAAATGGTACTTGTGTAACATTTTAATAACATGGAGAATAGTGTGTTACAATATTAAAAATGTGTTTCCAAAGTATATGCATACTATGATCTCAATGATGTAAAAGAAAGATATTCAGACGAGAAAAGCTTAGAGGGAAAAGCACCAAATTTACACACTTTGGCTGTCAGAAATTCTATGCATTTTTTTGTTCATTATTTCCATATTATCCAATTTTCTTTTTTGAACATTATTTATATATTTAAATAAAACTGAAATGAATATTGAATACAGACTTATCAATACAGACAAACAGATAGATCTATGTATATAGTTATTATCATCTTTGAGCTTATACCTTGCCTTGTATTAAACTTGTTATGTAGACATTATCTCAAAAATTTATTGCTAGAACCCCAGGGAGGAGGTACACTTATTTCCATAAGATGAAATTGGATCTTAGAAGAGTAAGTAAATTACCAGGTTTACCCACTCCTCTGAGGGACCTGGGATTGGAAACCCTAGGTATTAGCTCCCAAAAGTGATGGTTTAGACCACTCCAAATACAGCTCCTTTTATGCAGGGACTTAGAAATGATTTGCTTGTTGGGAATACTATAGAGGTAATTTAAGCACAGAGCCTGGTAAGTTTAAAGGTCCCTTTCAATGTAGTGATTCTTTAATTCCATGAAAAAGTAAAGTGGGATGCATGTTTTGGATGTGTAAGTGCCCAGCAGAAATTGATGTGCAAATAGGTAAGAAATACCTAGTTTTGGTAGAGATGAAATGGGGGAGAGAAGTATGAAAGTCATAAGCAGAAAGTGACATTTTGGCCTTTCTGATAACTTTGCAGCAGCATCATCACAGTAGATGCTGGCTAATTCTAATGGCAGCTGTTGTACACTCTACTTCTCAGTGGCTTCCTGTTTATACAAATGTGGCTCATGAATATACTTGCATTTCAGATTGTGGAATAATGCCTGGTAACTAACAGTGAGAGCTCTTGTTTCTTAAAATGGGAGATAGAGGTGATTTGGTTAAAAGTCAAATAATTAAAGATCTAAAGTTAAGATAAATTTGTGCTGACATTTTTAGTACCCTGGCAACTCTAGTGAGGGACCAATAGTGAAGTAGGTAGAGGGAAGTTGCCCAAGTTAAATTTTTATAGTCAGAGTTAAATCTGATCTTCCATAGTTCTGTGATATGTAGTTTTTTGATGTGCACCAATATGATGATTTAACTGGGCAAATTATCTGTTGGAAAAAGAGCACTACCACAACAAAACCGCATGCCATTTCTGCTTGTTTTTGTCATGTTGAATAAATATAAATGTGAAGATTATGTTTGTGTAGTGGATATACTTAGATGACATAAAATGGACAGAACTCAGCATCTATAATGTATACTGTGCGACATGTTATTTTTAAATGTCAATCTCAAACTTTAGGTGCTGCCTAAACTGAAATGTGATGTGGATATAAAGTTGCATGTGACCTTGACACACTGAAATCTATTAAATAACGATATGATGGCAGCAGAAATCTAAGGACACTTGGGACATGGTCACTAGGGAAATCTTTGGGAAGCATATGGTTAATACCATAAAGAGTATTTATTGTTTCTACCTCCTCAGTACTCAACCCTTCTTCCAGAAAAGAACACTCAGATTCAGAAGACATTATCCTTCGTCTTTCTGGGCATGGTAAGGCTGACTGTTTTTAGTGCCAGGACTTGAGTAGGTAACCAGGTTTGGCCAACACACATCTCACACATCTCAGTCCTTAAAGCTTGATTCAGGGATAGTGAGAGATAGCCTGGACTGGGCTACTCTGAGTTAACACTCCTAACAATATTTTATTTATTTTTTTGTTTTAATTTCAAAGGAAGACATAATTTTCTATTTAACCTGAAGATCAGATTATGTCTTCAGCTTCTGAGGATGGGCAGGTAGACAATATGTAAATCTTAGGGTGAAAACAGCACACAAGTGAACAGAGAGAGTAGAATGGCAAAGAAAAGCCTCATTCCAGATGCATGGAATGAGCCCCTAAATCCTGCCAAGTCTGAAATCATACTCACATTTGGATTTATTAATTACAATGAGTCAATAAAGCCCCTTTTTTGTTTATTCCAATTTGAGTTGGGTTTGTTTCATCCAAACGTAAGAATCTGCATTACTACTGAGTTTATATATATATATATATATATATATATATATATATATATATATATATATACACACACACATATACATATATATGCCACATTAGTTACATATTATATATGTATACTAGTAGTATTAGTAAATATACAAATATATATTATGTAATATATTAAATAATTAAATATACCCCTCCCCCGTTCATGCTCTGTCTCTCTCTGTCCCAAAAATAAATAAACGTTGAAGAAAAAAAATAAAAAATAAATAAATAATAATTAAATATAATTTACTTTTTATGATATATATTTCTATTTTATAATGAATATTTAATAATATAAAATATATAAGTAATATATAATAAATCATATTAATGTGTGTGTGGAGAGAGAGAGAGAGAGAGAGAGAGAAGTGGTATGAGGGAGGATTTTACTATAGTTGAAAAATTACACTGGTAAATGGCAAAATGATGTAACTTATGCACTGCAAACAAACAAAAGAAATTCTCATTGTTCCATTGTCAAGTGGAATGACTTATTTTAGATTTAATAAAAAGAGCCAGGATCTCCTGGAACAGGTTATAGAAGAAACCAAGATTTGTCTCCTGAAAGAGGGTATTCAACCCGATGAGTCAACAGCAGCTGATAAGTGCATTCAGCTGTCAGTGTTTGTGGAGTCCATAAAAGAGAAAGTAATCACAGACCAAGGCTTATGTTATGAACCACTGCATTTAAAAGGAAAATACATAGATGTGTTCAAGCTTATCAGAGAGTTCTGTTAGCAGCATAAAAACACGTCGCCACATGTAGATTGATCTACACGAGTGATGCCCTGCTAAGCTTGGGGAAATTCCAGAATTGTTCCCTAAGAAAGGAGTACCTCACAGCTTCACTACAGATTTTATGTTGCATAATCATGAAAAGGCTGCAAACCCCATTCATCACAATCAAAGGATGGTTTGCTTACCACAGTGAACATAGTCAACTTCAAGGGAAGATGTGCTCTCAATTATCATTGATTCTATTTCTTTTGCTAATAAATGATAGAGAGCACTGCTTTTCTTTTCCTTGAAAAAGTGAGGTGACTTTCTTGTAGCTAGAAAATTACTTTTATATATTTTTTCAAATGTGCAAAATGAAGATGTGTTTCTTTACAACTGAAACGATAGTTTAGCTGACTTAGAAGTAATTGTATATAGCAGATACATTCAAATACTTAAATGCACTAAATACACATTAGTCAAAACCATGGTAAACAAAACAATGGCTAAAGTGACATTGCATCCTTTTGTTAGGAAACTCTATGTGGCTCAAAGGACTTTGATAAACATAATTATTTTGGTACTTTTGTTTGTATGTTTGTTTGTTTAGAAAGAGTTGCTCTGTAAAATGAAGGAATGTCTTCCACATGGAAGGTAACTGTGCATTTGCAACATTCAAAATCTTCTTTCCATGGATCTTTTCACACTGGGGGTATTAGTGAGAAAAAGAAAAGTGAACACTGGACCCTTTTCCAGGATGGATGTGTCAGAAGCAGCACATTAGGTGTAAGCGTTTACAGTGTTGTGTCCCAAGTGAAAGCATCTGGGACAGTGCCTGGCAAGTAAGAGGAGCTCAATAATATTTTGTGATAGGAAGGATGAATAAAGGGAATGATACTGAAGTTTGAGAATCTGATGTGCTTGAGTATCATATCCCACAACTCACAAAGATAGTGCTGTAGACCTGGGTGCCAGACAGAATTATCATCACTGTGCACATCCAAGCAAAGACCTGCAACCACCTAAATGTCAGTGATGATGTGCACATGTCTATTTCTAGACATGTTCCTTAATTTTTCCAAAGTCACAGACAATAGAGTGTGACTGACCTAGCAAAACAAAATTAATTAATTAAAACATTTAGAAGGGACAGTAAGTTTGACAAGGTTTCACGTACTCTTAGGATTCTTTTGCAAATAAAAATTAAAAATAACAAATCTTACATTGCTTACTAATTAAATAGCTAAAATTTTAACAACTAACCCCTCAAGTGGTTTTTAATGAGGTATAAGCATGTATTTAAGAATAAAAGATAGGGGTGTGGAGATGGCTTCCATGAGGTTAAGTACTACTGTTGTAAGTCAAGTGAGCACAATGTTCTAAAATGCACTGAAGCTGTCAGAAAGTAGACAGAGTGCTCACAGGTTATGTTGTGCAATCCTTTCGTACAACCTCTGACCTTGCAGAGCTGATGTGAAGGATGCGAGAGAGTCTATAGTTAGCCTCTGTTGTGTTCATTGCCCTCTTCTTCATGTTGTGCCAAGACCTCAGTTAACCCTGGACTTTCATTCTCAGGATTCTGGTGGGCAAGTCACAAGGTTTCAAATCCACTCGCAGCGGCCGTGTGCTGGGCATCTACATTTGAGAGTGAAGTGCTCAGTGAGAGCAGGAGGGCCCGTGTCAGGATGAGGAAAGCACACACTTACAGGAAAAAAAAAATCAGGTATTTGTTTACTCTAACCTCATAGCCCTGACTTAGCCTAGAAATGGATGACTATAACCCCAGTGCTAGAGCTCACAAAAATAAACAATCTTAGAGTGACCTTGATTTAATCTCCATAGCCAAGTGTAGCTGGAGGACAAATCCTATGGGTATCTAAGCTATTTCTCCATCATTTTCATGAGCAATACAAATGCTAGAACCCTAATACACAACGTATGGCCTCAGCTTTTCCATGAAAACATCATGCCAGTGTATGGACAAAGGTCCATTACCTCCTTCTTGTCTCAGCTCCTTTCTCTCCTCCTCCTCCTGAGATTCTGGGATCTGCTCCTTTCGTCTGAATGCACGAGGATTTAATTTAATCCTCTTTACTAAGAGTGCACTGCAAAAAAACCATGTCTTTCTGTTGTGATATCCATTTTACATAGTATTTCTGTTCTAACCTGCCAAATCTTTCTTTTTAATTTATTCCCTAAAAGTATAATTGAGAGTTGGCTCATAAGTGATCAGACACTAGCTTTGTGAATGGTGCTAAGGGAAAAATGATGTCTGAAGTGAGGGAGAAGCGGTTTCTACTCTGCGACAGTGGCTATCCCACCCCCTGAGTGTTGGTTTTCACCCTGGGTGTCACCCTAAATGACCTTTGACCAATGGACGGATGGTGTTCAGAAGGAACTGGCAAGAATGGAGAAAGAACTAAAAATATCCTCTTATGGAAAAATTGAGGAACTGGAGGTCAGAGAAGAAAATGAATAGCAGGACAAGAGGGTAGAATTAAGATATATAAAGAAGCATCCTGTGAAAATAAGATCTTTTAAATTTTTCAGTAATTCTAAAAGTTTGAAAATATATTTATTTCAACAAATTAAGATTACTTTGTAAAAATCAGATTCATCCTCAAATTAAAGAAAAAAAAACTTTAAAGGGTATAGTGAGATCCCAGTCACTAGAGGATCCAGAGCAATCTTGGAAAGCATCTGAATGGAAAGTTGTAGAAGAGGAGTCAGTAAAGTAAGGGTTCCAGGCAAAGGTCAGCCAGCTGCCAGTTTTATGAGGATTCACCCCATCCACTTATTTACACATTATCTTGTCTATGCTTTAACTTTACAAAGCAGAGCTGAGTAGTTACAACAGAGACTTTATAAAGGTCCAAACAACCTATAACACCTACTATCTGTCTCTTTAAAAAATTTGTTTTTCATCTTTATTTTTAAGAGAGAGAGAGAGAGAGAGAGAGAGAGAAAGAGGGAGGGAGGGAGGGAGGAGCAGAGAGAGAGAGGGAGACACAGAATCCAAAGGAGGCTCCAGGCTCTGAGCTGTCAGCAAAGAGCCCAACATGGGGCTTGAACCCAACCCAGGTGCCCCACTAGTGTCTCTTTAAAGAAACATTTGTGAATCCTTGCTGTAGAAGAAACGCAGGTATGCAAACAGACCTCGAGTGGTTAAATTTTCTGACTTAGTCTTGCCAACTTTTAAAAGAGAGAAATCTCTATTTGGAAGCAATGGAGAAGAAAATGATTTAATTTCCAAAAATATTTTTGTAGAAACACACCCTTATAAATAAGTACTATAAAGGGAATTATAGTTTGATGGAGGATTTATGGATTACCTCATTAAAATAATCATGAGTGGGAGGCATTAATATTCCAAGTTTAACAGTTCATAATAGCTACTGCAAAGTCGTTTTCATGATCATCAACAAAATATTATTACCTAGCTCTTTTTGAAATACATGGAAGAATTTCAGATTTCATCTCTATAATGTATGCCCCCAAACATATTGACAGGGGAAGCAAGTCACTGAAAGAATACAATTTTTAAGAAATAAATGATAAATCTCTGTATAATAAAGCATACTCCAATTTTTATGAACTCTTATTCATAGTCTTGGAATACGTTTGAAAGGTTCAGGCATGTTTTTACTGTACCTGAAGTGAAGTAAGTCTTTTAATTGCAAACATTATGTTCATTTCCATATGCTCATAACTTCGAAGATGGTGAATAGCAGACATTTTGCAAGATTTATTGGAGTGTTATTTCCTGTAGGCATTCATTTGGTGAGTTTTTATGTGATGAATGCATTTCTAATTGGGATTATTTACATAGGCATCTGGGACCCAGTTAGGGATGGAAGAGGGGCACAGGGAGACTGAGGTTTAGTCGATTTTACATTTGATTTAACATTTTCTAGAGTGGAGCACGGTTCATCTTGTGTCATTTCGGTCACAGTTTTGGTGTGACACAGGTAACTTTTATGGTTCCTTCCAGCTCTTAGTGTTTATAATTCCCTACCCCAACTAAATTTATCTTTATAACCCTCTAAGATATATGTTAAAGGGCAAACGAGAAGAAGATAAAGAGGTAACAGACCACTAGCTTAGACTGGAGATTTGTTGATTTCGTCAGTTGGGTTAGAATGAAAAGGAAAGTACAAGTCTACTCTAAAAAAATGAGAATTTTTTCAAATACTGGCTGAGTGCCCATCCTAGTGAGGACTAGAGAGAGAATGAAGACTATTTTTAAAAGTTCATAAATAGAGTTTTGTAGAAACTATTTTTGTACATTCATAATTTGTGCATACCCCCCACCCCTTCTAAGACTGCTATTGAACAAATTACTTTTCAAAATCCACTGCCAGCCTGGATATCTATCTTGCCTAAAACAGATCAGCAATTTAGATTAATATAAAATCAAGAATAACAATGACAAAATGTGTCTAAGTCTTCCACAGGGTGGATAGTTCTCACTTTGGGTTCTTTGTTGGCAAATAGCTCACAGGAAAGTATCAGGAATGTCTGATAGGAGGCACAGGAGACTGGCTGGGTAGAGGCAAGAGAGCAAGGAAACAAGGGTAGAGCTTGCAGAAGCAAGAGCTCTCCATTCTGGTGAATGGGCACTGAGGAAGAGCTATGATTTAGACATGACATTGTTTAACCATGGCAGAAAAGCAAGCATGTACCAGATGCCGTATGTATCAGCTCAGGAGCAGGAGGTATCTCCTGTCATGATTGTCCAACGTTTAACCCTGATGCCATCCACTTTTCCAGTGTCTATGTGTGGTCTAAACTGAAAAGCAGTAGAAAAGTAAAATTCAGGCTTGCCCGTGGATTCTTCCCTGTTGTGTGAGATTCTATGTGTTTTACCTATTGCTACAAAACAACTCCAAAACGTAGTGGCTTAAAACAGTTATTGATTATTGCTCATGATGCTGAGGTTGGGGAGAGTGGTTCTTCTTCATTGGCTCAGGTTCCTTGTATGGTTCATTTAGCTGGGAGCTTGTGGGGCTGGAACATTCTGCACAGTCTCTTTCCTATGTCTAGGCCCTTGGCTGTGGCTCTTGGCTGGAGACCTTAAGTTCTTCTCAATGTGGCTATCTTCCTGGTGTCTCATTATTCAGTATCTGGATCCAATACTGTTTTATGTGAAACAAAAGTTGGCACTGTTCATATATCTTATGGGCTAGTTCCAGGTCTGGAACGGTGCTTCTTCTGCCACATTCTATTAGTTCTTTACAGCCTCAGTAAATATACTCAATCATTTAGTGGGAGGAGCCATAAGTTACTGCAGACTCTGTACTATGTGCAACCTTCTTTGGAGATAATCTATCACATCCTGATTAATGAAAGTGTTCAAAAAAACCAAATTGCAACCATGGAAAACTCTTTTCAATGTCTGTATCTTATTTAGGGAGTGGGTGAAAGATGATTCGATTCCTTCCTTCCTTCCTTCCTTCCTTCCTTCCTTCCTTCCTTTTTCTCTCCCTTCCTTCCTTCTTTCCTTCCATCACACCTCTGTCAATCCTGATGAATATAATTATCTGATTCTACCTCTTAAGTTTGAAGGCCTTAATGTCCTGAATTAACCTGCTGCAAGACTTTGAATAGTTATGTTAGCATCATCTGCTATAACAGAACCTATCATTTGCAGTTATTGAACATTAACTTCTGTTGTGAAATCTAAAAAGTCACATTTAAGCTGGATTCAGGTCATAAGATATTTCAAATCCATATTTTATGGGGTTTGTGGACATGACTGTTGCTTACAGAATATAGGGAACTATAGTTATTTGTCCTATAATGCGGGAGGAAAAAAGTACCATAGTGTCATATATTTGGGAAACATTTCATTTTTCTTGAAGAGTCATAACATATATTATCATCTTAAAGTTTCTGACAAGTCCTAGAGCCAAGAAACATTTATCTTTCTTTAACTCAAAATTTTCCAAGGTATTGGAAGATGGAATAACAACAACAACAACAACAACAACAACAACAACAACACCACAACCTACCAATATCCAGGATCAGGGGAAGAAGAGTAATACAGAGGGGTTTCAGGAAACCTGCCCTGTAGTTTCTCGGAATTCTTCAGTTGGTTAAATCATAATTACAAATTCACAAAATCTCTCCATGGATTTGTTTTGTTTGTTTAATATTTTCTGCAAAATTCTATAACTGAGAATAATCCCTAGACTGCTTGGATCTAGTAACTGGGATACACATTACAATGTTGTATGAGGTGGTTTCCAAGTATTTCATTAACAGAATACTGTTTTTAGCATTTTTCTATCAACATCATGATCTGAGTTTGCTTACCAACAAACTGCTTTTATTAACAGCTCATTTGTTTTCTTATGGTTATTAATCCGAGACATACCTTTCAATCAAAGTGCCTTGCCAACATGAGCTAACCACCAGTAACTTCATATAGTTTCAACAAATTAAAAAAAAAAGAAAGGAAGTAACCTGCAAATGTATTTAAACTGCACAGTCAAGTGAGGAGTAGTTTTTGTGTGTTTTTTAACATAGAAAATAGCTCACAAAACCCAATTACTGCTGTTGAAATATCCAAGGATCTAGAGTAATGGTTCTCAACTTTGCACATTACAATCACCTGGAGAGACTTGGAAAAGATAATGCCAATGTCTGAGCCCCCATCTGAGAAAGAGACAGATTTAGACTCCATTATTATTTTTTAATGCTTATTTGAGGGGAGGGGGGGGGGAGAGAGAGAGAGAGAGAGAGAGAGAGAGAGAGAGAAGCAGAGAGCGAGGGAGAGAGAGGATTTGAAGCAGGCTCTGCACTATCAGAGCAGAGTCTGAGGAAGGGCTGGAACTAAACCCACAAACCGTGAGATCATGACCTGAGACGAAGTCGGATATTTAACCGACTGAGCCACACACAAGTGTCCCTAGACTCCATTATTTTTACATGAATGCCCTCTAGACTATTCTCATGTGCAACAAAGATTGAGATTGTCAACCCCTGGTATAATTAATCTGGTTAAATCATACAGGTAAGATACAGACTGTCATAGAGATGGAGTCACCTGTTATGGGACAGAAAGTAAAGGCACTGCCTAATTATGAAGAAGTGCAGTCAGTGCCACTGTTCTCTTTTAAAAGAAGGGTTCTTTGGTTCTATCTATCTCCTACCTTGTTACATAATTTTTGTCACAAATTCAATCTTCCCAAAGCAATCATGTGGGATGTCAGTAGATGTTAGATTTGAGAATTTGGTTAAGAATCCAAATTACTTACTTTGGGTAAGTAATTCCTCTTAGTGACATCAAGTATTTAATTCTCTCACTCTCTATACTTTTCAGTTTATTCATTTTTATTGTAATGGAAATACCTGTGTGTAGCCTTCTGTAAGGATTAAAGCAAGTCTTTTTTTTTAATTTTTTTTTAACGTTTATTTATTTTTGGGACAGAGAGAGACAGAGCATGAACGGGGGAGGGGCAGAGAGAGAGGGAGACACAGAATCGGAAGCAGGCTCCAGGCTCTGAGCCATCAGCCCAGAGCCCGACGCGGGGCTCAAACTCATGAACCGTGAGATCGTGACCTGAGCCGAAGTTGGACGCTCAACTGACTGAGCCACCCAGGCGCCCCAGGATTAAATAATAAAATACAGGTCGAAGCAACAAGTACAGTTTTGGTACAGTCAATGCTCAGTAAATGGTGGTTGATTCTGAATCATTAATTCTAGTACATCTCTTATTTTTAGGATCAGTGCCAATAATAGGGTTCAAAATTAACCAAGGAAAACAGTATGTAGAAAATCTGATTTTCATTATAACCCTGAAATAGTGGCAATATATTTTGATAAATATGTAACATCACATTCTACCTACCAAATATTATCAAATAAATTCATTGATTACTTATTTCTGTGCTTTTTTTTTCCCCATGAAAATATTTCCATCATTCAGTCTAAAAACCAAACATCTGTTCCCATGGCACTTCATAATCTTGGATTAAAAAAATAGCATTAATGATTTTCCTTTTTACATTTAGTATAAATTTGAAGGACACAATGCTTGTTGAATATGTGCATAGTCTAAAAAGGCTAATCAAACAGTTCTTTAGTGATGTATTGATACATGTAGATCTGTGATTTTTCAACTCAGTTTGTCTTTGAGTTAGTTTTTATCCTCAGTATTTGAAACATTTTCAGTGTTTGGATTCAAATCACTGTATCCTTTCTCAACTTGCTTTACTGCTTAGTAGTCCTTCCCCTCCATGATTAATTAGCTACCTATATTTACTCCTTATTTTAAAAATATTTTTGTGAATTTTACATTTAATAATTTCATCTAGTTGGAATTGCTTTGATATATATACTGACATAGAAAATCATACTGATTTTTAGCATTGCTCCTTTTTAAAAAAAATTTAATGTTTATTTTTGAGAGAGAGAGAGACAGAGAGAGAGACAGAGAGTGAGTAGGGGAGGGGCAGAGAGAGGGAGGCATAGAATCTGAAGCAGGCTCCAGGCTCAGAGCTGTCAGTGCAGAGCTTGACGCAGGGCTCAAACTCACGAGTCTTGAGATCATGACCTGGGCTGAAGTCTGAAGCTTAATTGACTGAGCCACCTAGGTGCCCCAATTTTTATTATTGCTTTTTAGAAAATATTTGGAATATAAATGTAATTTTAAATCTTTTCATTATATTTATGTCATGTTATTACTAAATTTAAGTAGACTGGGACACCTGGGTGGCTCAGTCTGTTAAGTGTCCAACTCTTGGTTTTGACTTAGGTCATGATCTCATGGTTCCTGGGATTGAGCTCCATGTCTGGCTCAGTGCTGACAGCATGGAGCCTGCTTGAGATTCTCTCTCTCTCCTTCTCTCTCTATCCCTCCCCTGCTCTCTCCCTCTTTCAAAATAAATAAATACACTTTACCAAAGTATATTAACAAACATAATATAAAAACTCAGCATAGCCCACAAGGTCCCTCAAAATTCAGCCCTCTTTTCTCTGATCTGCACCCCATTTTCTCCATTGTCTGTTGACTCCTAGAAAGGAGTTGATTCCTAGAAAGTCTGTTGACTTGTCCAATGCAGGGAACATTCAGCTGATCCGTGATCCCGCCACATCCTTTCATTGGCATCTTGATGCATTTACATTCACTGACACCTCCTCCTCAACTGGTAAATTTATAAAGAAGAGGAAGGGAGAATGAATAATGTCTTTCAGACATTTCCTGGATGCCTGGAAGTATTCATAATTATTCCTATGTCTCTTTATACGCACGATATTTTCGAGTGGAACATTCTCCCTATTTTCACACCAGACATGTCTAAAGTTGTGAGATGTTAGAAATCTGTTCAAAGTTATACAAGTGGCGAGTAGCCAAAATTTGGATTTTATAATGTAGATCTGTCTTAACCCAGAGCCCACCTCCTTATATTCAGTACTATTTTGCTTCTCATTTTAGCCACTCAAGTCAGTCTGCTTGCCAGCTTAGACTTCTCTAGTTATCTGTACTTCAAAAACGTATATTACGAGGCATCACTTATTTATCACGTATTATAATGTGGGTGTCAATATTTGTGCCCACTCATTTATGATTTTATGAGCTCCTTAAAGAATCATGTAGAATTAATGTTTATGCATTCAGCAGTCAGCACAGGGCTGGACACAGAGTAGATGTGATAACAAGATATGTTGGTTGAATGAAAGAATGGGTATGGATGGACGGATGAGGGATGGATGGATGGACGGATGGATGGACGGATGCAATTTGGTCACAGAAAACTGTCTATATTCTCTTATTTTGCTTGCTATTAGTTATATTATACATTTCAGAATAAAATTCTATCCTAATGTGTGTATCATCCAAAATGGTTTAGAGAGGCTTTTATTTTAATTGAAGATACAGTATTACAGTTATGTGAGTGATATCATACCTCTGCAAAAACAAATTCTATTCTTTTAAAATATATACTGAAGAGTTTGCATAGAAATTGTTTCCAAGCTGTAAAATTATTTACTGCTGCAGTGAAGAGAAAACAAAATCAATTTTCTTCTAAAAATTTATGAGTGGTCTAGATAGAGCGTTAGCTAATACATCTCAAGGAGATCTTTCAATAGACCCTTCCTGCTGCTGTATTTCTTTTGAACTACATTCTACACTTCCTAATCAGCTATATCCAGACATTAAAGTAAAATTTATGATAAAAATAGAAAAGCCTAAAGTCCTTGAATTCCAATGGCTCAAAAAAAAAGCCTTGATGACAAAATTTTCCAACAGCTGATTTTTCCCATCAATTGTCTTATTTCAATTTTTTGTAAGTCAGAGATATAGAATTGGATTTTCCACATTATATTCTATAAACTCTATGGCAAGGTAAGTTTCCTGCATAACTAGCATCAGAAACAAATTAAGAAAAAGAAAAAAAATCATTATTATTTTATCATTATCAGTGTCCTGCATTTTCAGCACACTCATTTTAGTACATTTAAAATTAGGAAAAAGGAAGAAGACTTTATTTTATCATCACCAAGGCTCTAAAATTAGAAATTTATTCTGGACTACATCTTTGACACTAACAGGTTAAATATGTTGGAGCACACTATTCCCATTTTTAAAAATTGTGAATATGGAGAATTCACCAAAAATCAATCTATCTTGCAATTAAAAATATTAAGTGATTGGACCATTTTGTCATAGAAAAAATTAGGACAAAATTGAATTCATGGATTCAGGAAACAAACTTTCCCTCCCCAATGTGAGTGGGCATCATCCAATCCCTTGATGGCCTTAACAGAGCAACAAGTTGGAGGAAGGAAGAATTCACCCTTTCCTGCCTGAGTGCTTGAGCCAGAACATCCATCATGCCTGCTCTTGGTGCTCCTGCTTCCCAGGCCTTCATACTTAGCCTGAATTATACTACAGGCTTTTTTGGGTCTCTGGTTCATGTACAGACAAATATTGGGACTTCTTGGCCTCCATAATGATGTGATCCAGTTCCTTATAATGAATCTCTTCATATCTATCTATCTATCTATCTATCTATCTATCTATCATCATCACCCCTATTGTTTTTATATGTATATCCCCTATTGTTTCTATATCTGTGGAGAACTCTGGTTGTTGTTGTTGTTATTATTATTATTGTTATTTACACTTATTTTTTAGAGACAGAGTGAGACAGAGTGGGAGCAGGGGAGGGGCAGAGAGAGAAGGAGACATGGAATCCGAAGCAGGCTCCAGGCTCTGAGCAAGCTGTCAGCACAGAGCCCGACATGGGGCTCAAACCCACAAACCATGAGATCATTATCTGAGCTTGAAGTCTGCTGCTCAACCGACTGAGCAACCCAGGTGCCCTTCTAGAGAACTCTGATTAAAACAGGACTCATTCTCATGTAGAAGACCATCATATAAAACAGATGAATGCTAAACTGTCCTGTTTGAAGCAAAAGTGGGGACTGGAGATCTGCCCAATCATCTCTGTCCCAAATCCAAAGTTAGAAGTCCCTCAACTCCATAGACTACAGTTTAAAACCACCAATTACCTCCTAACACTTCCTTCTAAAGCTGTGAAGATGGGGACTGAGGGAAGTTAATGGACCTGACCAAAATAAGAGACTTATATTATGTAACAGCCAAGTCAAGCTTCTGTAGTTTAGTTTCCAATTCAAGAACTTTAAAAAATAGAGATTAAGTATTATTTTCAATGGAAACAAAGTGGAAGCATGGGGATTATACAACTGTGTAGTAAGGTAAGAATTTTAGGAATGGAAGAGAGGTCACATTTGTTCTGACCTTCTAATTCTCAGTACAGAGAACTTCCATTAGCATGGAGAATTAAGACAGCCTCATTTTCCATTCTGCCACAAATCATAGAATAATTTAATATGCTCTAAGTCATTTTATAAGGTTATAAGAAGTTTAAAGACACACAAATGAGGCACAGTCTTGCCCACTGCTGGCCTCAGTGCAAAGATACACATGGTAAATAGAGTCTATTTGCTCCAGCAAGCCATATTATGAAGAGAGAGGCCTCTTTTTCCTCTCACTGGGTCTTCAGGATAATATTATGGTTTCTTCATTCTTTCATATACATGAGATGCCCCAGAATCTTTTTTTCCCCCACTTGTCTGCTTTGCTTTTGTTTTTGGTACTTGACCAAAAACAGAATGCAGATTTATTTTGGCCTCATTGTTCACTGAAGTACTATCAGCCTCTCTTTCAAAGTCCATAGGACTTTCCCCAGTGCAGGATCCAACTTTGCTGTATAAAAAGTGATTGTCTCCTGTCTCCAGCACCTGGTCCTCTCATGTTCTGCATAATTGTAGAAGATGAAAATTTATAACTGGATGAACCGTGTCAAGAACTATTTACTGCCAAGACCCTGACAGTCTTGCTTCTACGTTGCTTCTGTCTCCAGGAGAGCAAGTGCCCACCATTCCCTTTTACTTCTTGCCAATTGTCTTCTTGGCATTTCACACTCTCTTTGATGTTAAAAGAAAATTTCTCTGGAGGAGGAAGATTCAAAGCAGCAGCATTTGGGAAGCCATACGCACACACGCACGCTCACACACATGCACACACACACACACACACACACACACACACACACACATAATCAAATGATGACAAATTGGCATTCAATGTTGAGAGTGAGGTGGGTAACAGCTTGTCCAATATGCAACACACTACAGAATGTGAACTTGTGAAATAGGACCCAAGAGTGAAGGAAGTAATTAGAGATCTTCCTACTAACTTTCTGGGGGAACAGGAATATTCTAATCCTACTGTTTTCCCTTTTATTTATTTATTATTATTATTATTATTATTATTATTATTATTATTATATTATTATTATTTGCCTTTAGCCTTGAGGTGAGTAGAAAGTCCTCTCAAATTCTGGTAGTAAAATTGACAGCCTTGTCTAGTTTTCAGAAATGTGATTTCTCACCTCTGATATTGTCTTCATAGGTATTTTGGCAGAGAGATGGGAAAGATGCCATCAAGAGCTGCTTTCCAAATGCCATTTTAAACCACCATCACGACTCTCTCTTGATAAAGGATGGGCAGAAGAGAAATGTTCTATGCTCAGCTCCAGAGGATTTTATTTCCCTCTTATGTAAACCACTTCATGTCAGAGTAAGAGTTTATATAAAATTAATGTGTTATATATACCAAGCCTAAATGACTTAATTTTGGATATATAGACATTTTCAATGATTAAATATTAGTATGTAGAAATTGAAGGGCCTCTCAGGAATGACAGAGCTCCCAACCCTCCTTTATGTTTTGTCTAAAGCAGGATTTAAAGGTTTTTAATAGACTTTAGAAGGGCTAGAAATCTCCATATATACAGCCTTGCCTGCCTGATTTATTGGTGGATTTCCTGTGGAATTTTTATGCGACACTTGATTTCCCCTGTGGGGCTTGTTAACTCCTGATTGGGTAATGTAAATTTCCAGCCAAGATTAAGTACAAACAAAGCCAAAATTCATTTATTTTAATAAGGGAAATTGAGGTTATGAAGGTCTGGTGTTTCCTTTTTCAAATAAACCAGTCTGTCAGGTGATTCTTTAAAAAATATTTGGTGGGAATTAAAAAAATAAAACCCACAAATTTTATGCTCTAATTTCTGGATTATTCATTAAAATTTTCAAATGAAACTGGTTCTATGTGTAAGTATTCTGTTTTCATTTTCTCCTTCCCCCCATGCGCCCCTTTTTTTGGCTGATAAGATAAACTACTATGGGGGCTATGGGAAGTATTTCTATTTTTCCTCAGGCCTCAGTAGTTACCATCTCAAATGCCTTGCTGGACTCATTCTCAACCTAGACATGGCATTTCTGCTGTCCTTTAGCAGATGAACATGAGTTTTCTAGCCAGAGAAAAACTAATGATATACTTGTACTGGAAACTGCATAGCCTCCTTCCATGTTTTCTCAATCATTTATGTCTACACAGAAAACAATTGCTCTAATGGAATTGAGAGACTCTCCTCAGAGTGACGATGACATGTGCCAGAAGACACATCTAGGAGAGAAACTTGATGGTAAGACAAGGTTCAATGGGAATGGAGGAGGAGAAGAAGGAAGAAATGAACATTCCAGGTTTCCTGACTTTAGTGAACTGATGACAGATTTACAGATGGGAAAGACATGAAGAGGAGTAGATGGTTGGTTGAAAAGTGAGAAGGTTAATAAACTAGTACTTGGATATGTTGAGTTTAGGATACCTTTGGGACATCCCAGAGGTCACACTGACATTTTGAAATATATATCAGGACTGTGGTAGACAGTCTGAGGATAGGGTTACACATTTGGGAAGAGTTTGCTGAAACATTCATTAAAAACTCTGGACACCAAGGTTGTAATCTGCATTTTACCTTGTTTTCTGCTATAATCCTTACACATAAATACCTGTATTGCTTAATATGTATTTTTGAAGCAATACATGAATAGACACATGAATCAGTGAATGAACTGAAAGAATATGAAAGAGAGAAACAGTTATGTTCTGGTGAATGAAGACAATAAATAGTAAGTTAAGCAATCTTTCAGTACTCTATCATTACTTATCTGCTTCTAATTTTCTATACTCACTCATTCAGCAAGTTCATTGGTTTTAAGTTTCAACTCCTTAACTCTTCTGGCAATTCTGTATCAGTTAGAAATTACCACAATGAGGCTTAACAAACCACTTCAATGTTGTGTCTTAAAACTACTTACTTTTGCTTCCACGACTCCACATTGGTTTGGGTTCAGTTGGCCTAGACAGGACTCATCTGGTCTTGGCTTCAGGCTATGGACTATAGGCTGAATCTAGGTTTGGTTTTGTTTTGTTTTGTTTTCCCATGTGTCTCTCATCCTCCTTTAGAACAATAGCTAAACATGGGAGGCAAAGCCTTACTTACCAAGCACATTCCAAAACTGCTTGCATCCTGTTTCACAGTATCTTAAAAAGTTACATGACTGGATTCAAAACTAAGGGGCAGAGAAGCCCATTCCCCACATAAAATTATGGAAAGGGATAACAGCAATGCTATCTACCACATTTGCCAATATCAGTTTTATGGTCCTCTCAACATGTTAGGTCAGTGAATTGCCTACTGGATAAGTTTTCTTGAATGTACTATGTCATTCCTAAGGGGAACCACTTTCCATATACTCTTGCCAAAGGAATCCCATTACTTTATAGTTTCTGTATTTTACATGAGCTCTCTGGCTAGGAAGCAGAAATGGTTTATATACTTCAAACCTTTCAGAGCAATCAATCCCCAAACATTTTCAAATTTCCCTTCTCTTCAGCATCTCTTTTTCTGTCCCACTTCAGCTGTCCCCAGGGTAGTGACTCCCTCACTCTGTTTTCCTGGTACAGTCACCAAAATGAGACCCACATTCAAGTCACCCTCTACTCAAATCAGCCTACATGTTATTTCCACTTGCCCATTAAAGTGTACTTGACTCATGTCAAACATCTATCTAAATATTGGTTGACTATTTTATCAACACAGCGAATACCTGTTAAGTCATCCTAAATACCACATACACTGTCATGTACAGAGATAAAACGGTAAACAAGGACTAAAGGTCTTGTGGAGTTCATGCAGCTTTATGCTAGAGGAGTCAGAGAGAAAAGAAACATACAAATCATCTGAGAAATATCTTAGATGATGATAAGTACAATACAGGACTGAAAGGGATGGTAACAGACCAACACTGGGGGTCCCTTTTAGAATGAGTGCTGTCAAGTCTTCTCTAAAAAGGGGACATTTGAATTGAATACTTGAATGGCAAGAAAATGTCAAACACACAATGGTTGGGGGAAGAATATTCTGGGCAGTGTGGCAGAGGGAAAATAAATGGTTGATAAATGAAACTGCAAAAAGGCAGAGCGAAGAGCACTTTGGGCTTGAGGTCAAGGAAACAAGATTTAGATTTCATTCTAAGAGTTATGGAAATACATGAAAGGCTTTAAAGATTGTGCCTTACATTTAAAAAAAAGGTTTATTTATTTAATTTCAGAGAGAGAGAGAGAGAACACATGTAAGCAGGAGAGGTACAGAGAGATGGGAGAGAGAGAATCCCAAGCAGACTCTGTGCTGTCAGTGCAAAATCCAACACAGGGCTTGATCCCACAAACTGTGAGCCAAAATCAAGAGGCAGAGGCTTAAATGACTGAGCCACCTAGGCACCCTGCGTTATACTTTTTAAAAGGACACTTTGGCTATGGTTTGGAGAATTTGTTGGTCAGAGGTAGTCAAAATTGGGAGAAGAAACCAAAATGAAGTGGCCAAGGTAGCAGTGCAAGCCAAAATCATCATCACCATCACCACCACCACCACCACCACCACCACCATCATCATCATCGTTTTGCTTTATATTTTGCATTGTTTTGTTTTGTGAAGGGATGAAATAAAGAGTTCTTTTAAGACATGATACATCTGAATCCAAGTGGAGATGTCAAACAGTTGAATTCAAAGGTCTAGAAATCTATTAAGATATCAGGGCTATTAATGGCAATTTTAGCAATCATACAAATATTGCATTATGGTTTCATTTGAAGGCATGAAGACATTATGGATTAAGTGAGTCTCAGTAACTTGTTAAGTCATAAATATCCAGGGGAGGGTAGAACTAATTCCTAGGAAATTAACTTCTAATTAGTGCAGAGCACTTGTTTGGCCTCCTCCTGTACTTAACCCAGCTTAGGTAGTTAATACGTCCATTATAACAAAACAAAACAGATAAGGCAAAGAGCAGCTGTCCACAAAGACTTACTAGTTCTCCTTGAGCATGGCCATACACTACTTAACCAAATAGATCTCCCACTACTGCCCCACCCAAACTGGCCACTCTAGGCAATCAAATCTCCCTGTGACTAAGATGGCCTTTCTCACACACAGCTAAATGCTCCTACCTTTTCCTTTACTTAAAAATCCTATTTCTGGGGCGCCTGGGTGGCGTAGTCAGTTAAGCGTCCGACTTCAGCCAGGTCACGATCTCGCGGTCCGTGAGTTCGAGCCCCGCATCGGGCTCTGGGCTGATGGCTCAGAGCCTGGAGCCTGTTTCCGTTTCTGTGTCTCCCTCTCTCTCTGCCCCTCGCCCGTTCATGCTCTGTCTCTCTCTGTCCCAAAAATAAATAAACGTTGAAAAAAAAAATTAAAAAAAAAATAAATAAAAATCCTATTTCTGTTCTTCTCGATTTCACTTTCTCCCATTGCACTCATTCTTCAGGATCCTGAGTATGTTCATTCATGAACCACCCCCCCTCCGCTTTTTGTTTTAATTTCTCTTAGCCTGGGTTAATAACTCATCACATTTTATTTTTTAATAAAAATCCAACACCCCTATATTGTCTTATGTCTATTTAATTGTCCTTGCATTCTCAAGTGATTTTTCTTCCTAGCCAGACCAAAACCTCTTTGTAGGTTCTTACACCCTATTTATGAAAACATATTAATGAGAAAAAAGTAAGCTTTCAAATTAGAAAGATCAAAGTTCATGTGGCAGCTCCATGTTTTATTAGATTGGACCTTGGGGTAATTATTTACTATCTCTAAGCTCTCAATTTCTCTTCTTGTAAAGTAGTCCATATTGGTTGTATCTCATAACGATGTTGTAGATGTTGAAATGTAATATGTAAGAATTTCCCATACAATGGAATGCATATTCCAAATTCTCAGTAAATATTAGGTTCTCTTATTTTCTTCTCCTTAGTATCTACCAAAAAATTGCAATCACAATAGGAGCCACCACCTGCTATGTGGACAAAAGAAGAAAAAATATAATTGGTTATGAATTTCTATACTAAAGATTTTTTGTTTGTTTGTTTTTCCATTTACAATACCCCACTGTGACTCACTTGATTTTCTGAAATGTCCTTCTTAATCAAAATTCTGTGTGGCCTGCAATTTTGCAAATTGAAGTGGATTAAAATTAGTTTCATCAGAGAATTTCCTGACACCCTCAACCCCCACCTGGAAATAATTGGAGACACCCTGGGGCATCACAGACCTGGGCTCAGGAATCACCACTCTACACTGCCTCACTTGAGTCTTTATGAGAACTAAATTGACAGCAGCAGTTCATTAGGGGAGCATGATTGAATGTTCATGGCTTGCTGATAAACTTGTAAGTACTTGGGGAACCATGAAAGATGCCTTCCTTTTTCCCAAAGAGGTTGAGCAGAAAAGGTCAAAGTGTAGGTGTGTGTGCATGCGTGTCTAGGAAAAATTAATCTGAAATAGGATGCTTAGACATCCAATTCTAATTAGAAGTTAGTCAATATCAGGACAGGCATTTAGATACCTACTTAGTACTTTTTACTTCTTCCTATCATGCAGATACCTAAAAGTAAGAAAATCACATCCCTCCTATGTGTTTAGTGCCTTTAGGGTGTACATAATTCAACAGAAGGAGGAAATGAAAAAAGGAAGGTGGAAAGAGAGAGTGCCATGAGGTGTTTACTGAATTCCCCTTCTCAGGATTGGACTGCTGGGGGTGGGCTGAAGACAGAGGCAGTTAGACCTGAATTAGACAGCTGCCCATCAGGGATCCTGAAGAAGCTATCTCCCTATGCCCCCCCTGGAATGTACCATTTATTAGTGACATGTGTCTCAGAATTGTTTACCAGAATTTGTGTTGTGTACTACTGCCTTTTTTCAGGACTTGCATTTGGAAATGGATTCTCTTCTTTCTCAGCATACCAGACAAGGAAAGCACTCAGTAGAATTCTTTACATTCTTTGAGCATTTAAAGGTTATTCTATGGATATGGCCATGCTCATTAGCAAATGATCTGCACACTAATTCCTCAGCCCAAAGGGCTCACAACTAGGAGAGATCTCATTAGGAAGTCCTTTGACATTCCCCTCCTCTCTACTTTTCATCTGCTCACTACATCCTGAGGAAAGCATGTGCCCCACCAGATCTTCCTCCTTTGGCCAGCGGCCTAAACTTATGGAAGCCCTCCACAAAGGAAATGTGGGGGCACCTGGGTGGCTCAGTCGGTTAAGCGTCCGACTTCGGCTCAGGTCATGATCTCACGGTCTGTGAGTTTGAGCCCCGAGTCGGGCTCTGTGCTGACAGCTCAGAGCCTGGTGCCCATTTCAGATTCTGTGTCTCCCTCTCTCTCTGCCCCTCCCCTGTTCATGCTCTGTCTCTCTCTGTCTCAAAAATAAATAAACATTTAAAAAATTTTTTTTAAAAAGGAAATGTGGATTTGGGGGAAGGAGCCTCCTTTCAAGCCCTTAGGGACCCTTTCAGTGCTAATTACAGCAAATGTCTGAGGCAGGCATCAAGTCATGGAGCCAGTGATGGTGCGTCATGGGCCAAAGCTGCAGGGGCCTCCTCTCTTGTGTTTTCTGAAATATTTTTTATCTTAATGTTTTCTCTCCCCACTTCTCCATGAGGACCCTCATGCAAGTTAGAACATGAGAACACAGTATAGTTTGAAAAATGAACTCATTGTAACAAAGGCATTCAATATAACAGCTTATGTAATAATATTACTAATAGACAATATTTATGGGTTGGTAAATCATGGGAAAGCAATCTGTATTTGTAATTTGATATTCGTGGCAATTCATGGATGTTACTGCTACTGTTTAAGTTAAAAAAAAGTGGCTCATAATAATAAGTAACTTGTTCAAAGCTAGGAAGTGGGAGAGTCAGGTTCTAAATACCAAGCTGTATTATATCATAGTCTTTGCCCTTCCCACCATAAGAGGCTGCTAAAAGATAGATAGATAGATAGATGGATAAGCAGATGGACATAGAAATAATTATAAATACAAGGGCATCCATCAAGTTCATTTTTTCTTTTTTAGAAACAAAACCTCATATTTTATTTTAGAATTTTGAGATGGTATTGTATTCACTCATTCCATCGGTCAGACAACAAATATTTTTTAGCATCTACTCTTTCCTGGGAATTAATTAATTAATTATATTATTTTATTGAGGTATAATTGGCATGTAATATTATATTAGTGTCAGGTATATGACAATAATTCATATTTGTATACAGTATGAAATAATTACCACAATTAAGTCTAGTTACCACCTGTCATCATACAAAGTTACAATTTTTTGTCTTGTGATGAGAACTTTTAAGATTTACTCTTTTAGCAACTTTCAAGTATGCGCTACAGTATTATTGACTATAGTCACCATGTACATTGCATCCCCCATTATTTATTCATTTATTTTTTAATTGGAAATTTATACTTCCTGACTCCATTCACGCATTTCGCCCACCCACCCAACTCCCCTTTGTTCTTAACAAGCGCTGTTCTGTTCTCTGTATCTATGAGGTTTGTTTGGTTTTGTTTGTTCATTCAATTTGTTGTAGATTCCACATATAAGTGAGATTATGTGGTATTAGTCTTTCTTACTAGTCTGACTTCTTTCCCTTAGCATAACACCCTCTGGTTTACCTATTGTTGTCACAAATGACAGGATTTCCTTTTTTATGGCTGAATAATATTCCACTGTGTATACATACCACATCGTGTTTAATCCATTTATCCACTGATGTACACTTAGACTGTTTCCATATTTTAGCTGTTATAGATAATGCTTTGATTAATATAAGTTTGCATATATCTTTTTGAATTAGTGTTTCCATTTTCTGTGGATAAATACTTAGGAGTGGAATTGCAAGATCATAGGATAATTCTATTTTTAATTTTTTTGGAAGCTCCATACTGTTTTCCACAGTGGCTACACAATTCACATTCCCACCAACAGTGCATGAGGGTTCTTTTTTTTTTTCCATATCCTTTCCAACACTTGTTATTCCTTGTCTTTTTGATAATATCCATTTGAATAGGTGTGAAGTGAAATCTCATTGTAGTTTAGAGTTGCATTTCCCTGATGACTAATTATGTTGAGCATCTTTTCATGAGCCTGTTGGCCATCTGTATGTCTTTGAAAAAGAAAAAAAAAACACCTATTCAGAATGCCTGGTTGGCTTAGTTGGAAAAGCATGTGACTCTTCATCTTAGGGTCATGATTTTGAGCTCCATATTGGGTATAGAGATTACTCAAACAAACAAAAAAGCTTTTTAAAAAGCGAAAAAAAAGTCTCCTCAGATCCTCTGTCCATTTTTTAATTGGATTATTTGTTTCTGTGCTATTAAATTGTGTGAATTCTTTATATATTTTAGTTATTAACCCCTTATCAGCTATAGGGTTTGCAAATATTTTCTCCCATTCAATAGGTTGCTTTTTCATTTTGTTTGTGGTTTCCTTCACTGTGTATACTGGGTTGGCTTTAAAAGATCCCTGCCATCCCAGGGGAAGATCTTACGTGCTGAAAGCCTTTCCAGAAGTCAGAGTGTGCAATTTTGGGGTTTCTTTTACTCTAGTCATTCCTACTGTGGATCAGCTCTCCTCCTGCACCTAAGGATATATCTTGTTGACAATGTTGACACTATCTCTGAATTGATTCTCATCTGATATGCAACCTTTGACAGTGATTTGTTCTTTCCTCAGTGTTCATTGCCTTTGGTTTGGTTTCCTTTTAATAAGCAAAATGTAATTAAACTTGGAGGCATTTCTTTAATTCAATTCCCCAGTGCCTTAAACTTTCTCTTCCAAATCAATTTAATCACAGAAAATATCGAAGCTAAAATAGATCCTGGAGGGGGAAAAAGCAAAAAGCATATAGTAAGAAGATCATGTTCCAAGGTTTTGGGTGGTCTTGTGCACAGTCAGAGAGTTGACAATGTTTAAGAGGTGGGGTGTGGGTAGAACAGAATAGACTGAATGAAAAATGAACGTGTAGCTCTGTCCAAGAAGGGAGGCTTGGAGGTCAGGTCTGGAAGTTCACAGGGGATAGACTGTTCCCACCTCTTTAAACATTCCTAAGTGGCAGCCCTACTACTTGAAAAGTCAAGGTGCCTCCCCCTTTCAGGTGTCGTTTGCCAGTGAACACCCATTGGCTATTTTTGATCAATGTTGCTTTCTTGGTTCCTCCTTTCTCTTCCCAAACCAGATGGCATGCAGGTCTTGTGGCTACTGGTGCTTTTTCTCACTAACTTGAATTTTAGTGTTTGTGTGGAGACTGTGTCACACCTAATTTTGCTATAAATGTTATATGTTCATTTGGTTTTGCAACCTTCTCTGTTTTTGTGTGTGATTTGGAGAGTTTGAAACTGTTATTTTCTTCTACCCCACGATTCCCATAGGGGCTGTAAGTAGTGCAGTATTCCCTGACTTTCATTGCTGATCCAGACCATCTCCTTTCCCTACTCCGAATAACCTGTGTTCCTTTGAAACACATAAGATCAGATCATTCTACTCACTACCTTTTAATTAGCTTTCTGGTCACTTCTTCTCATTCATCAAAGATTGTAATCATTAGATCCCTATATACTACTCACAATTGTTCCTTATTCTTAGAAAATTCAACATCCACATCAACCATTTATTCAACACCCTAGTCTCACGAGTCTCCGACCTCATTGTTAGATTAGCCTGCTATTTCTCACCTCAAGGTCACATTGTCATGGTCAGATCTGAGACATTACTAATAACTGCGTCATTTACAGAGTCTCTATTTCAAATACAGCACTCTCCTCTTATCACTTGCCACCTTTCTATCTCACTATTCTGTTATCCCTAATCCAGAATGCCTTTGAGGTTTTTGAAGCCTCCAATCCCATTTACCACAGTAGTTTTTCACTAAGCATGCCCTTCATGTTTTCATTCTCATCCATAAATAATTTAGAAGACATAGGCAATCTTTAGTCCACTCCCTTGAGTATACCAGTGCTGGAATATAGTAAGAGCTGGATGAAGGTTAGATCCTTGTCCACCATTTTTAAAGGGAATTCCATATTCAAAGGCCTGGCATGGGAGAAGGAGGCACTTCTAGGAAAAAATAAGGATTCCTATTTTAAAGGTCAAATCCTATGAAACAAGTGTTAGGCTGGGCAAGTACACAGAGGACAGGTAATAAGAGCTCTTTCAAAGCCATGCCAAATATTTTGTTTATTTCCTTAGGCAATAAGATACCATTAAAAATTCATGAATTGGGGGTGGTATTCTGGATTGCCTTAATTTTCTAGGGCTGCTGTAACAAAACATCATAAACCAAGTGGCTTAAACAACAGACACTCATTATCTTTCTGTTCTAAAGGCTGGAAGTGTGAGATCAAGGTGTTGGCAGGACCTGCTCCCTCCGTAGGTGCTAAAGAAGGATCTGTTCAAGGACTATCTCCTAGTTTCTGACAGTTTCTTAACTTGTGGTGGCATAATTCCAATTTTCAGATGGTGTTTTCCTAGTGTGTGTATCTCTGTGTCTAAATTTCCCCTTTTTATAAGGATGCTGATCATATTGGATTAGGAACCAATCCTGCTCCTGTATGTAGCGATCTTAAGTAGTTACATCTGCAATGATCCTATTCCCAAGTAAGGTCATGTTTTGAGGTACTTGAGGGTAAGGATTTCAATATGTGAATTTTGGAGAAGAGTATTCAACCCACTGTATGGATTTCATAAACAACATTTTTGACATCATACGTGAATTCAGATGCTACTTCACCAAGTAGAGGACCCCATTTTATCTCCTATTACTGGGAAATATGTCTGCTATGGAATGAGTGAGAAAAAGCCCACAAGGCACCCTTTGCAGATTTTCTTTTTCTGCAAGTGACTTGGTTAAGAAATGGAGCAAGGCTTACAATATAAGCACAGCCAACACTCACTTCTCCTCAAGAAGATCCACATGGCAGGAGAGGAAGATCCAGGGCAAAACACACAGATGGGAGCTGTACCTCTGTCTTTCCATGGGTGATGCTCAAAAAGGCCTCTGTTTTCATGTCTGGTAGCATTCACCAAAGTTAGGCCAAGAGAAGTCAAAGTAATTTAGATTCAATCTTCTCTCAGAAATGAAATGAACAGAAGTTTTATTAAAAGGAAATGAAGAGGAAATTGAACTTTCATATTTCATTGTGCAATTGTGATGACAAAAAACAATATTCGTGAACAGAAGTTTGAAAGATTGTTATTTATATGTCTTTTCTCCCCCCTTGTCTTCACCTACACTCTCCTTGCTCTTGTCAAAATAGGGGGCAAGGCATTTTTTTCCCATAAGAGCTTAGTCAACAGTAATAGCACAGGTACCTAAGCTAATGTGCTCTGTATTATTTTAAACAATTTTTACATTTCCTAATAGGACAAATTTACTAAAAGTGTTTAATAGTGGAAGATGGAATAAAAGTCAAATTTTAGTTTTTGTGTCATATTAGCTACAACTTAGATAAAAATATATTTTTGGCCTTTGTTATCTTTTCTTGGGGAAGAGCATATTAGAACATGGTTATAGTAAGTACAATCATAAAGGGATTAGAAATTGCTTTAGCAAATTTTCCTATTGAGAAATCAGAACATGTATTTTTAGGACTTCATTTCTATTTAGTAGAGTGATTCTATATAAAGATAGTATGACTGAAATAGGGCTTGCTATGACTGAATTATTTAAGAAAAAGGAGGTGTTGCTTCCCCCATCTGAGCCACTCTGGGCACTAAAATGTTGACTTTGATGGTCAGGTGAGGCTTCAAGGAGAGGAATCTGTAATAAGATCCCGAGAATTCCCTAATATAAGACTTCATGAATGTGTAATGAGTCTACGGGGAATAGCTGAAGACATATTTAGAAATGGGGACTGGAAGCTGCTTCCTCTCTATACCAAACTATCAGCCCCTTTCTCTGCAGCATTGAAATGTGTCCCGAGATCTCTTTCCTGTCCCTTTTCACTATGGGGCTGGTGATAATTCTTAACCAATGATTTTTGGTAAAGGTGCTGCATACAGAGTGGCTTCCAAAGTTCAAGGAGGAGCTGGAAGGGACACAATGGAACACAGCATCATGTTAGGATGGGATAATAAATAACTCTAGCCATGATGGATTAACTCCACAGACACTTCTTACTCATCCCACCATCCACATAGGTGAACAGGGGACTCTGCTCCATACAGTCTTTCAGGGACTAAGGCTGCATAATCTTGTAACTGTACCTGGAGTCATCACAGCAAAGGAAGAAAGATACTAGAGATCTGTACTTGGCATTTTGCTGCCATGGCTCTCAAGTGACGCACATCAGTTTTGATCACACTGATGGGCCAGAATTAGTAACATGAAGAAAACTTAGAAATCTTGTTTAGTGAAGTGTAACATGGATCCAGGTTTTATTATTATATATAAGGTCCCATCTCACTCTCACGGCCCTCCATCTCTATAGTTTGAGCTTTATGAAGTAAAGTTCGTAATTTTGCTGGTGGCCAAATTATCTCTTACTGGTTTCCAACGCTAGGAGCGAATAAATGGAAGCTGGACCACCATGTGGGGTGAGATCAGAGGTTACAGAAAAAAAAAATGAGGAGGGGCCTTGGATCTGAAACAGTTATGATTTGGGAAGGTTATTCAGAAGTTAGGCTATTTCCTTGACTTTTTCAACCATAGGTTTATTACATCTTCAATTTTCTGTCCTTTTTATTATAATATTCAAATCCATAGGCTCTATATCCATAATAAGAAGATTAGGATACCAAGGTGGAAGAATAGATTTTGAGGGAAGAATCAAAGAACTAATGTTTAGAGAACTCAGACGAAGGACATTTGGGGTCTTCTAATTAATTAAAGTTGTTTCTGGTAAAGGTGCTGCCTCCAGAGTGGCTCTCCAAGTTCAAGGGGGAGCTAGAGGAGTAGATACATATTAAAGCAGAAGAGACTGAGATCTTAAGTACAAGAGCTTCTGCCCTTGGATATGATAAATATTGAAATTGGTTAGCAATGGGAAGAGGTGGAGGAATATACATCCCTGAGAGCAGAGATCCCGAAATTGAGAGCTAGGTGGGTCCTTACAAGTCAGCTAGTGCATCTCCTTAACTTGACTGCTGGAATGTAACCACCACAGGAATAAATTCCATTGGATCGTCATAGGTACTCCTAGAAAATAGTGTTCTGTGGATAATTACATTTAGGAGATGATGCTTAAACAAACTTAAGGAGACAGGTGAGCCACAGGCTTCGTTCAGTCTTTAATAAGATAATGCACATAGTAATTCTCCAAGAGAAGGGATATAATAAGAAGCATGGCTTCACGATTTGACCATGGTACATGATTTTCATCAAAAATAATCTCTGGGGCCAAACATGCATGTAGAAGTATTGGTGTTAACAGTCATTTCTTCTTGAGAATTTAAACACTAATGCTCTTGTGAGAAAGCTGATGCTCCTAGAATCTTTTCTCCCCTTTGATTCATCACTGTCAACAAATCATCAGGTCCAGGAATAATTTCCTGAGCAGTAATCTCACTCTTACAACTTATCAGCTCTTTGCTTTCTAGGTCTTTGGGTTCACAATGGGAATTTTCAACCTTGAGGAAAATGCAACATTCAGTTCTTCTGCTATTGTTTGCACTGAGGTCCACCCAGTCTGTGCAGTGCATGTGAGGGGGTGTGACTGTTCTTGGTGGTGCCTATGTCATTCATCTGCAACTTGAATTCATTTATACAAGGATGGTTTGGTATTTAGGCAAATCTAAGCTGAGGATACGCATGCAAACACCCTTAAGAAAGCCTTCTGCTGTAGCCCTTGTCCTGGAAGTCTGGATGTCTTATGTTTCCATCCACAGCAGTGGTGAGGTGGAGTCGCAAAATAAATAAATAATAAATAAATAAATAACATAAAATAAAAAGAAAAAAAGAAAAGGAAGAAAAAGAAAAAAGAAAAAGGAAAAAAAAAAAGCTAAAATGCTCTGGATGGAGCCTGTGGCTTTTTTCTGCTCATCTGATGTTTGAAAATGACCATGATTACAAAATGTAAACAAATAAACAAACACATAAGGCTTTGTTTATGTGGGGTAATATCTGTCTCAGGGAAAAAGCTCCACTTTTCAGCTCTGTGGTTCCTCACTGGAACCTGCTGATCACTCAGGGCCCTGACAGAAGACACTAAATGGATACAAAGCGATTGACATTTTCACATTAAGGATACATAGATAAAGAACTCGCAATGAGCACTGCATTGTTCCCATACAGTGGTTTATTTTCTTTGATTGCTTTGAAAATTAGGAAATTGCAACAGAGCTGCTACTCTGACTTGCTCACTTAGAGAATCCATTTTCTGGCTGCAGAAAGCATGAAAAGTTTTGGCTAAAATTAAAATTCAATAAAGGTCAGTTCTCTAGGCTATGAAAGAGAAATCAGAGCATGAGAATAGCTGAGTGGATCCCACCAAGCTGACCTATAGCAGTTAATAATAATGATTTCCAAGGTAGGGCAAGAGGAAACCATGACTTCTGTGAACAAATGGTAAAATGGTTTGAAAAAAAGAGGAGAACAAGGGAAAATGAATATCCTTTGTTAACATAATTAAATATCTTTCTCACTGGGATCATTTCTAGAGTAATTGTCCATAGTACTTCCATTTTTATTAAAGGAGCCGCTTTTATTCGTGGTAAGTTAGGTTATATTAATGGCATTAGGGACTTTCAAATATATTTCAGTAACACTTTTTACAGGAATGATTTTTGAATCCATTTGGAGAACTGAAATAGACCATGGAATATTTTTTGCATTTATTGAAAAGTTGAAAATCTGGCTGGAATCTGATGTCAACACATCTTCCTGGGGTCTATTTGGATTTGTTAACAAAAAAATCATTAAATCCTTTTACAGATCATTGAAGTAACGATTGGCAGAAGGTGACTTTTTGTTGTTTAGTTTTGGTTTTGGTTTTGAACGCAGGGGTGTGAAACAAAAGCTACACAAGGGTGAGCACGTGAGTGACACATTTGTGGAATGGTTACAAAATGAGTTTGTTTCCTTGATATTTCCTTGTGAATGACAATTTAACCTAAATACATATATACTATATTGAGATATAGGGTGTACTTAATAAGTTAGTTATATTTTAAGGGCATACATGTTTTTAATAAATTGGCATATCCTTGAGAATACTGAAAATTATGACACTAATAAGAAAACTTACATTCTCTCATTTTAATCTTTATCATGTTTCTATGAAGTGAACATTATTCTATCCTCTTGCAAATTAAAAACATGAGGCATTATTTAAATTTTTCCTTGAAAATTCATAGGACTCTATTAAGGCTTTCAATCTGCATCTGGATAAGATTTTTCAGTGCATGAGTGAGTAAAAGAGTGAACACCCCATATAGCAGAGCTGACTATAGCTTCCCCTTGAAATTGAAATGGACGCTGTGGTATCTGTGGCGTTTTGTGATGGTGCACATTAGTTCCTGCACCCAGCACAGCGGTGCTTGTTTAACATTGTTTTCTTGCATGTGATGTGCACACAGTCGTTCGAATATGGGGGTAAGTTTCAGTTTATTCTACCAAGGATACTGAAAGCAAGGTGCCGCACAAAGCAAGAACCCACACAGCAGAACTGGGGGTGTCTTCCCCTGGCCCCAAGAGTGCCTACGGCCATCTGTCAGGGGTTGACAAATCCATCTACTCAAGCTGGGTTTAAGGAACCAGAGAGGCACAAATGGCTGCACCAGAGCCTTGTAACTGGTTTCACACCGTCCTCAGGATTTATGGGGAGTAGGACCCTTCTGCATTCCAGAGCCAAACTTAGGGTCAGCCTCACCAGAAGGACAAATATCCTGGCACAGAATCTCTATCCGTGGCCTTGCAGCGCCCTGCAATCCCACTGCCCTGTTTGTGGAGTCCTCCCTAATACCCAAGGGCATTTCTCAACCCACTGGAAGATACAATCCATGAGATGGGGCTTGCCTTTCAGGCTTGTTTTTACTGCTAAATCCTTACTACTTCAAACATTGCCTGGCACAGAGTGGAGACTCAACTGATTCCAACCAAATGAAGGAATCATTGCCGCACTAGATATAACTCTGGGCCACACCCATGCTCCCTTCTTTTGGAACAAACACAACAGAACTTACTGGGGTCCTCTGATCTCACTGGCACTCCCGTCACTCTGGATTTTAGCTGCTTCCTATGTAACAGACGGAAACAGCATCCTTTTACCTTTCTCCAAGTTTGAATTTAAAACTAACAGTACTCCCACCAAGGTATATAATTTAACTTTTTCCCTGTTCTCAGACCATAATCCTTTCTTTTTCTCATTTGTACCAGTAAGAAAAACCTGAACAGATTAAATGTTTTCTTTCAAAAGCACTGTTACAACTGTAGCTTGAAACAGTGACCAAAAGACTATATATATATATATATATATATATGTATATATATATGTATATATATATATATATATTCCTGTATTTTTCATGTTTATTTTTTCTTCTCCTAAAATCAATATATTTATATCCTAGAAATTATAGATAGAAGAAAGATAAACATCTCACATGGGTATACCTTTCAGGGATTTTGTGTGACTGTGTTTTATATCCTTTTCTGTTTTGCCAATACACACACACACACAAACACACAAGCACACATAGGCCACTGCATATGTCTTTCTATAAATTGCTTCTTTGTCCCCCCACAAGATATTTTATTGTGCAAATTTTCTCCCAGGAGCTCTGCATCATGTATATACTAACGTATATAATAAATATGCTGATATATATGTAGATGTATACTAATACACACACACACACACGTATATAATGTATATGTTAAGAGGTTGTGATGTGAACTTGCCTATTCCAAACACATAGCAACATTGGACACAATATTACGAATCTTGGCAAATGCCAACCAGAGGGGTAAATAAATCTATGAGCAGGTGGGTAGAAGAAGGAGCAATAACTGGGGTGGGAGAAAGCCTTATTGTTTTAGAAACATCCATAACGTGGGGCACCAGAGGCTTCCACAGAAGATACTACTCTCTCTTCAACAGAGTTTAGAGTTCACAATTACAGAGCAGAAGGAACGATACTCTTCGCAAGAGTCGGCACGTATAACCAACAGGAACATGAACACCAGTGCTGTACCCAGCACATTTGTCACTCACTGCACCATTCTCTCTCTCTTTCTCTCTTTTTTTACAGCTCCCTCCTCTATACTATAAAATTAGTCTCAATAATAGGTATGAAATGTCATGTTAATGATACTGACTAGCAAAGAAATGCAGACAATGAAAATTTCTTTCATTGAACATTTTATATGAAATCAATCCCATAAAAATAAATTTAATAATGCATAAAGTGAAAAAAAAGTAATGGAGTGAGAGTATTTGAGTACATTAATGTATTTTTTAATAAAGAGGTAAAAGCACTCAAAGAAATACTTCTCAGAGAGAGATCTGTGAGGTTCACAGAACAATTTGACACAGAATATAAAACTGACGTGTCTTAAGTTTTCTGTCTGTGTCTTTATAATCACTGTACTGTCCTTAGTTTCAAACCTCAGGAATATTAAGTACCACAGGGGTGGAGATCCAATTCCAACGAAAGAGAAAAAAACCCCACAATGTGTCCAAAACTATGAGCTCACTTTCTAAACAAATGCATGTTGCTGGGGTCATGGAATTGGAGACCCACCACATAACTGAAGTACTCCAAATATTTTGTTTTTGTAAATTATTTATAGCACTACCTATTTCAAGGATATGGTTTATGATAAAGGTAAAAATATTACAAGAAAAATACTTACAGTTAACTTACTTTCTCCTATATCATTTGATCAAATAGGGAAAAAAAAACTATAATTGTGAAGAGAAATTGGCAAATCCATTTTTACAGCAGGTTCATATCAAGTAGACATGTCTTAAAATTACCAGTAAAGAACCTCAATCCAATAGGATGCTGAAACAAATAATGCATGAATACATTTCTTTTATACACCCACAAAAATTTTAAAAAATTAAATGCTAAGATGCAGAGAATATCTTAATGAACAGCAAATTAGAAACCAAAGGAGAGGGGCGCCTGGGTGGCGCAGTCGGTTAAGCGTCCGACTTCAGCCAGGTCACGATCTCGCGGTCCGTGAGTTCGAGCCCCGCGTCAGGCTCTGGGCTGATGGCTCAGAGCCTGGAGCCTGTTTCCGATTCTGTGTCTCCCTCTCTCTCTGCCCCTCGCCCGTTCATGCTCTGTCTCTCTCTGTCCCAAAAATAAATAAACGTTGAAAAAAAAAATTAAAAAAAAAAGAAACCAAAGGAGAACATCTTTTAAAAAAGTGTATTTTTGGAAGTGTAAAGATGTGCATAAGTGAAAATTAAGATTTTCAATCATATTAAAATTTGAGTACTTCAGCTAATGCAATCTCAAGGGGGGGAATATATGGCCCTAAATGTGAAACAGGAAGGCAAAAAAAAAAAAAACAAATGACAATCATTCAACTCTAAATGATAATTATAGAACATTAGTCTAAATTTCAAATAGCAAAGGAAGAGTACAGTAAGCATATAAGAAGAATATTAGTAAACTTTTAAAAAGAAACAAATAGGGGCACCTGGGTGGCTAAGTTGGTTGAGCGTCTGACTCCTGGTCTAGGCTCAGGTCATGATCTCATAATTCATGGGATTGAGCCCCACCACGGGCTCTGAGCTGACAGTGCGGAGCCTGCTTGAGATCTTTCTCTCCCTCTCTCTCTGCCCCCCTCTCTCTCTTTCTCTCTCCCTCAAAATAAATAAATAAACTTAAAAATAATGATAAAGACAAATAAGTAAAAGGAAACAATAAAGATTATCAATAAAACCAGGAATTTGTTTCCTGAACTTTCAAAAATGGGGAAAAAAAGCATGGAAGAGGGTAATGAGCATGGGAAATGAAATCTCTACAAATAATCAATAATAAGGACTTGAAAAGGGACATTGCTGCAACACTAAGATTATTTTGCATGAAAAAAATACTTTCACTTTCATTGGATATTGTTCGGAAACACAATTTACTGATGACATGCTATTCACTAGTTACAGGGCTATCTTGGAAAACACTGAGGGCTAGTGTATCAGAAATCATTCCTCACCCATTCCCATGGTTCAGCTAAAAGAGCATCTTCTCACTAGACTTTAATAAAACAAAACGGAGAAATGGCAGCAATCATCCATCTTCCCTGACTCCAGCCCCAGTCAAGGTAACCCTCACACAGAACATTTTTCATCAGAAAGGCATGACTGGTAACCAATGGGATAGTAATAATGCATTTTGTAACACAATTAATTGCTTTGTGTTTACTTTCTCTGTCTCTCTCTTTCTTTTTTTTCTCTCCCTCTGTGTCTCTCTTTCGGTTACTTGGTTTGTTTTTCAAACCATAATAATTTGGGCTGAATTACATCTCAAGCCATCATCTGTATAACAAAAATCAATTCTACCTGCTAAAAACTACAATTAAGCATTCTTTTATCCCTTTGGAGCAAACTTTCTCTGCAGTGGTGCTACTGTTGTAGGGGTGTTTGTTACACCAGAACACCAGGGTTATTTGCCAAACAAACAAAACAATATAGTAACACCTAGTGGAAAATTCCCCATAAATAAGTGGCCACCTGCTTTCATTGTTCCTTTCCCTAAATTTACTCCAGGTCAAGTAAGAAAATCAAGAAAAGATCATTAAAGAGGGCTCTAATATACTTACTTTTATAAATATCCTCTTTGTAATGGATTTTTTAATTGATTCTAATTCTTGCTGTTATAAAATTTTTATAATGGACCTACATGTATATTTATTCAGCACCTCTAACATCCTCCCCCAGAGTATATTCAGAAAAGTAGAACTATTAAGTCAAGGGTATGATGATTTTTAAGGATTCTGATACATATTGTTTTATTAATATTCATTAAAACCTTCTAATTTGTGCTGTTATGAGCAGTGTTTGACTTATCCATCTCATTGCAGCACATGAGCTTGAAAATTCAAATATTCTTTTTCTTATCTAGTTTGATATATAATATCTATCTGTTGTTTAAATTGAATTTATTTGACTATTAAGATGATTTTTCTTTTTAATGACATATATTTTCATCTTCTTTATTTCTTTGCTTATCTATCTGCTACTTATATCATTCGCCCCCACTTACAGCCAGTTGCTAATATTTTTTTTCCCATTGACGAAAGCAAATATTTATAGGTGAAAGGTTTGAATCTGTTGTCTTACTTGTTACTGATATCACAAATCAGTGCTCTGCATTTTAATGTTCCTTGTATTTTATTAAGTTTACCCTTGTTTTACCTATTGTGTGGTTATTTTCATTACTTCTATGCTTTACCAAAACTTTAGTATCTTGAGATCAGTTAAGTATTCACCTTTGTTTCCTTTTAATATTTAAGTTTTGCTTGTATACACAACTGTTTAATCAATAAAATGCATATTTACATACAATGAATAAGGTGATAGGAATGAATTTTTAACAATGGGTTTTATATTTTGCATTCAAAATGTTAATCAGGGTATTTTCTATTATCTGCATGATACATCTGTAAAGTCACTCTCAGGTATAATATTTCCTGACAGTCATTTCTCATTTCCTCAAGAAGGCATGCAATTTTAAAATTTTGTTTAATGACAAAGAAATTTTAAACCTGGCATGGTTCTAACCACTTGGAGTTACTTGGTGGCCACAAATCTCTCAGACAGAAAGATGCATGCCATAGAAATGTATTTTAAATTCAAAATTTGTTTTCTTGTTTGGTAAGGGGAGTGTGCAGCTATTAGGAATCAATGGGCACAGATGGAATGTTCTTGATTACTTTTTTAAAATCTTTCAGGGACATTCAACATGATTTCATGCTAAATAACATTCACTTTCAGTCCATTTCACACTGATAAAGATTTCCTGATAAACAGATATTTTCCTCTTCAATTTACCTGAGAAAAACTTATATTCTTACTGCTTTGGTTTGTTTAGGTAAGCTTGTATACATATGACCATAATGGATGGTAATGATTATGGAATTAAGGGCAAGCTTCACTGGTGGAAAACTGATTGGAAGAGAAAAGTAACTGGCAATGTGAAGCCTAAGATAACACATAAAAAACCCACAAAACATTCAGAGGTTACTTCTAGAGACAAAGAGAATGTGGTGGAGTTGAAGGCTTCCTTAAGAATTTGTACCTTTCAAGGGCCCAGAGCAGATTTAGGAGGTCATTATTAGCATAGGCACTGGGACCAGTTGGAACTGGTTAGATCCTGCCTCTGTTACTTAATAGCTGTATAAGCCCTGAGCAGTACCTGCAAGTACCAAGGACACAGTAGGCATCAGGTAACAACAATAATGAGAATTTCTATCTGCCACATCAGTATTTTCCCATCGCAAAGCTGTTATCTGTGATCATGTCTTCGATCTCCTTCTACAAATTCAGCCCACTAACACTCTGGCAAAATGTTTGTTTTGTTTGTGATATTTTTGTCTGCATTTCTGATCCTGCCTTTTACTCATTCTCTTATGTGCTCATTCATTTGTTCATTAATTAACTCATTTTCTCATCACAAATTTACTGAGGAATACTACACTCAAGGTATTGGTAGTTTGTGAAAATTACAAAGGAAATTATCTGCCTTCTTAAAAACTGTAATAAGGGGTGCCTGGGTGGCTCAGTCGGTTAAGCATCCGACTTCGGCTCAGGTCATGATCTCGCGGTCCGTGAGTTCGAGCCCCGCATCGGGCTCTGTGCTGACAGCTCAGGGCCTGGAGCCTGTTTCAGATTCTGTGTCTCCCTCTCTCTCTGACCCTCCCCCGTTCATGCTCTGTCTCTCCCTGTCTCAAAAATAAATAAATGTTAAAAAATTTTTTAAAAAAACCTGTAATAATTACAGTGTCACATCATAAGGGTTTAAATAGGGTTAAGAACTGAGGCTGCTCTGGAACACTTATGGAAGGCACCTGTTGTAGTCTTGATGGTCTCAGGATGCTTCCTGGAGGAAATGGCTTTGAAAGAGAAACATGAAGATGAATAGGAGTTGGACAGATGGGAATCTGTAAAAGGTCAGGTGGTGTGAATGTTATCAGAAGATGGAAATAGCACGTACAGGGACACTGTATGGGTCAGGTTTCTCAGAGAAATAGAACCAACAGAGTATTAATATTCTACAGACAGGGAGTTATAGATTTTAAAGAATTAGCTCCTCTGATTAAGGGGGTTGACAAGTCTGAAATCTGCAGGCAGGCTGGCAGGCTGGCAATTCAGGTCAGAATTAATGCTGCAGCCTTGAATCCAAATTCTGTAAAGCAGCTGGCTAGAAATTCAAATAGGATTTCTATGCTGCAGTCTTGATGAGAATTTTTTTCTTCATTGGGCAACCTATGTCTTTACTTTTAAAGCCTTCAACTGACTGGATAACTCATAATATGGCGGCCACCTCATTATAAATGCTAATGCATCTAAAAAATAACCTTCATAGCAACATCTAGACTAGCGTTTGACCAAACACCTGGGCGCCATACTTTACCCAAGTTGGCACACAAAATTAACTATCACAGACCTTAAGAGAGCATCACCGTCTGTGGTCCTGAAAGAGGTGTGGAGTAACTGCAGAAGAAGGAGTAAGGCCAGGTATGACTACAGACACTCAGACTACAAGAGGATCTCCTAAGATGCTTAGGAGTTTACTCACAATATGAATTGTTTGGGTTTTAAAAAACTTTTTAAGCTTATTTATTTAACTTGAAAGAGAGAGAGAGAGACAGAGAGAGAGAGAGAGAGAGAATGCACAAGTGGGGGAGGGAAAGAAAGACAGAGGGAGAGAGAGAATCCAAAGCACTGTTAGCACAGAGCCTGATGCGAGGCTTGAACTCATGAACCTCAAGATCATGACCTGAGCTGAAGCCAGATGCTTAACCAACTGAGTCACCCAGATGCCCCTGAGGTGTCTGAGCTTTAATATTCACTCTACCACAATGGAAAGAGGCCTTTCTCTGTTAAAGGATATAATCTGTGTGCTCTCATATACAATAACCTTGTACTTAAATGCAGTTAGACTTCAGTAGTACTAAAATAAATTCATTAGTTTTACATGTCTGTATTTACAAAGGTGTAAGGTTCCTTTTAATTCTGAAGTCATGGTGGGGGGCAGAAAGAGTTTCTCCCCCTGGCCTCTGCTCCATTTTGCCAGTTATCTGTCAGACTGTGTGTTTTCTATCTCCGTTTCATTACCAAATTTCTAGTTGATATTATTTTTTTGTGAGCCAGTGTGATTCTGGCCACCTGGTGCCTTCCCTGTGCATTATTTAAGTTCAGCTGCTTCATTGGCTGCTTCGTGTTCTTCTGCTAAATGGTCATTTCAGAGGATAATAGAGAATCTAAAGTTTTCCATAAAGTTCCAATGTTTTAATGAATTATCAAATTCTTTGTCTTATTAACATGATTACATTTTTGTTTCTTAATTTGCTTTTCTGTGACAACATTCTAAATCAATAATCTGTGGATAGAAGATTCAAACATTTTTTGAGAAGAAATGTTTCCGTAGCATCCATGTCAAACCAAGTTGCTAGAGATTTTCCTGCTTCAGCACTCTCCTACAACAACTTTCTGCAACAAGAAAGGTATTCTATATCTGTCCTATCCAATATGGTAGCCATTGGCCACTTGTAGCCACTGAGAGCTTAAAAAGTGGCTAGTGAGAGTGAGGACTTAAGTTTTAATTGAATTGAATTTAAATCAATTTAAATTTGAATTTAAATATCCATATTTTGCTAGTGGCTCTATATTTGACTGCACAATCTTAGACCCTGTATAGGGTCCTGGCACCAGAGAGTCTCATTCTGTCAGTGCTTCTTCTCAGGAAGGGAGAGAGTCTGATAGTCCAGGGGACATTCCTACCTGGAGCCCATCCTTCTCCCCTTCTAGACCATTCTCACAGGAGCCCAGAATTCTATGTCCAGAGGAGCCCAAATACAATTCTGAGGTCTGTGCTGGCTATTTCCTCAGGTCTTCCCTCTAGAAAGAAATTCTTGCTGTCTGAGTGGGGAGCTGGAGCTTCTGATTGCATTCATGGTTGTACACACATGTGTGAGGGACCAGGAGATAAGTGGAGAAAGGCTAGAGACAAGAAGACAAGTGGGGGTGGGACAAGGATCTGCTTTCCTGCACCACCAAGATATCAGAAATCTAATCTGAACTTCACATTTATACCTCTGGCTCTTAAGAGGGATGCAGGGTATGGTCCCTTATGGGCAGACATGTCCTGGATTAGACTGGGTCCAAGGAGAAGAAACCCAAAAGCAATGGGAATGAGAGCACTGTTAGGTGATCTTAGACACCAAGGCTAACCTTGGACAGAGAAAATGGGCCTCTCCTCCCCTACAAAGGAAAACAAGGGGAAAAAAGTGGAATTCTGTCCTGTGAATTTCCCAATTAATTAGGAGATTGAGGAGCAAAATCAGCAAGTCAGCAAGAATCTATTTGATCTTTGTTGTGATTACATATTTCTCAAGTTTAAGTATTTTATTCAATAGCTGCTAGCTAGACATATTACTCTTAAATATTTAAAAATTAGGTACATGAGCCTCCATGTGTATTCTTGCTTCAGGTCCACAAACATTAGGGGTGAGCCTAATACCTACACTGTGACCTCACCATTACAGTACCCTTTAGGATTTCTCAACTTTAATTTATATCTTTTATCTTTACTTACTAGATTGTGAGATAATCTATTCTCCAATGACTAACCCATAGGTGACAGAGTGTAGATCCTTTATTGGTAAGAGTTGAAGGAAAGAATGAATACAGTGCCACATAAAAAGGATGCATTTCCTTCCTCAACATCTCCAGATATGGAATACCCCCTTGTTCTAGGACTATTATATCACCAATTTTTAAAAATCTTAACCCTCATATATTCTCACAATGATAAGCCCACTTGCTCCTCTATCAGCCTAACTAGTGGATGTGAGCACATCTTTCTTCCTTTTCTGCAAATTACTCTGTGTGAAAAAAAATGAAGGAAGGGGGAAACAAGGAGGATGCCAACTGCTAGAAGAACATATTTTCCAAGAACCCACCATTTCACTTCTGTGTCACCTTGTTTTAAGATCAGGTTGTGCTCTGACCCTTTGGAATGGATACGTTGCCTATTTTGATGAGAGTTCATCTGTTGGTAGAAGTCTGTTGCTACCTGTTTGGTAAGCCCTGTTCTATTTTATACAGTTGTTGGCTTGGTTGTGATGTAGAAGATAAATACGTTAAAATAAATACATGGTATTAAAAATTCAGGAATCAGAACAACATTCCTTTTACTGGATACCATGGGTTCTTCCATCACATGTTCTGCAACTCAGGATTGCTTATTAACAGAACCTAGTGTGTGAGAAATGGGCTAGCAGGACAAATAAAACACTGCTGGAATAAATCTGAAGTACAGTGTCAACTGATTCAGGTTTCTATGCATGGTGTCAACGTAACTGGTGAAAAATAAATTGGCTCTCTTTCAATGCATAAAATAAATCCTTTGAAATATTTTGAAGATTACTCAGGAGAAAAACAGTTACTTGTCATTTTTAATTTCCATTCTCTTGTAAGAGCAGATCCTGGCAGGTAGAGGTGCTTTGTTCTGATCACAAAATCATTATCTTCTGGGTACTGGTCATTGCCACACTTGAAGTTGTCAGTGGAAGTAGGCAACTTTGGTGACTGAAATGGGGAGACAGATAACTTGTTTTGTAAGTGAGAAGGATGAGTGGAGGTGGGGAATTTCCTGAGTAGGGGCCAGGTGCAAGAAGGCTAACTCCCAGAAGAGAATGCAATGGGACACACAGTGGCTTAGAAGAGGGACATACAGAGACAACAGATGTGGCTCAAAGGGGTTTCAAGTGAATTGTTGTCCACTGTGGGATGAGAACTCCCTCCTTCATCTTTTTTTGTAAGTCTTTTTATGTAATGATACCCAGCTTGTTAATATGCTTGGGTAGAGAGCAGTGCATTTCAAACATTCTGAAAGAGGTAAAATCATATAAATAGACAATAAGTATTTATCTGTGCCTGTGCTTGTGTCTATGTGTGTTTTCCTACCAGAGGTCAAATTATTATTATTTTTTTTTTTAATTTTTTTTTCTTTTTTTTAACGTTTATTTATTTTGAGACGGAGAGAGACAGAGCATGAATGGGGGAGGGGCAGAGAGAGAGGGAGACACAGAATTGGAAACAGGCTCTAGGCTCTGAGCCATCAGCCCAGAGCCTGACGCGGGGCTCGAACTCACGGACCACGAGATCGTGACCTGGCTGAAGTCGGACGCTTAACCGACTGCGCCACCCAGGCGCCCCTATTTTTTGTTTATTTTTGAGAGAGAGAGAGAGAGAGAGAGAGAGAGAGAGAGAGAGAGATCTGGGGAGGGGCAGAGACAGAGGGAGGCACAGAATCTGAAGTAGGCTCCAGGCCCTGAGGTGTCAGCACAGAGTCTGACATGGGACTTGAACTCATGACCCATGAGATTATGAACCTGAGTCAAAGTCAGACACTCAACTGACTGAGCCACCCAGATGCCCTGGGATGTCAAATTATTAAGTAGGTAGGGTACTTATTAGTCTTGGTCTGGCCCTAAGTGAGCCTATGACTGAGTTGATAGAAGAATGTATTTAACAGTCGGCATTTCCTAGATGTTGGCTGAGAGTTAGACTCTGGATTACACAACACATACCAGTGTCTACTCTCCTAGAGTTCTAGTCTCCTGTTCATTCATCTGATAAACATTTGCAGAGAGCCCTTCTAGAAAAATATCCCTCCAGAGGAATAAATTTACCTTCTATACAATAAAAATTATGGCTTTTTATCAGTTGAGTGATGAATAACATTATTACACCAAGGGGAATTTTGGATTTGATGTGTCATATTTTAGTACAAATAAACTTAAATGAAACATGTATATATTTCTGAAGTTCAGAAACATATCCTGCAGAAAGGTAATAGGTTTACATTATCTTGGAAATGATGGAATAACTAATGGCTGTCTAATTTATTCAATACTACAATTTTAGTTGTCATTTTATATTTCAACAACCTCTTATCAAACATCATTTATGGGTTCCTGCTGCCTGTTAGTCACCTCCAGTGTGACATTTCCAACTGGAGGTGTCTAAAATGGATCTTACAAGGTACACGCATTTCTTCAAAAATGGCATATGCTTTGACTTTCTCTGTGGACTCACAACTCGGCAATAAGAGTCTGGAATCATCTACAAATCTGTTTCTTTCTCTCCACCTTCAGTCACCAAATTTCTGATTCCCTCTTCTAAAGAGATTTATTCAACTACTTTCTTATTGCTAATTCAGAGCAAGTCAGTGTGAGTTATAACTGAACTATTCAAAGAACATCTTAACTAACTCGGGGTCTTTAGTCTCTGTTCCAGTAACCTGGTTAGATACAGGCTCCAGAGTAGCCCTAAACTACAGCTCTGACCCCACCATTCCCAAGTCTTTACACTGGCATTTGTTTTCCCTTTTATTTTAAATGAAATCCAAAAACAAAACAAAACCACAACAACAAAAACCATGACAACATATCTATTCTTATATCCTACCATCTTTTTATGTGAATCTCACTCTCCATTTGAACTGCCTTTTTCCACCATGGCCTACATCTATCTTCTCTCTTACCTTGACTGACAGGATGTCTTTCCTCTGAAATAACCTTGCTAGGTCCATTTCCTAAAGTAGTACTCCTCTGAGACTCAGACACGTAGCAGATGCAGACGAATCTCAGCATATTAACCCTTTACTTGTTTTTATTCATTTATTTAATTTTTTTTTCAAATGCTAAATGGGTAAAGTTCCTTGTGTCAGTGAATATTAATTAGTACTCTCTGGGGTTCAGATAAGAGAAACTCAAACTCCTTCAAGAGATTATTTATATCATGTGGTTAAATTGCAATGAGGAAGAGTGGCAAGTGATTTATACACATCTATGTTTTGGGCTTATTCAACTCCCTGGAAGATTTGAATTTCAAAGACTAAGCAGAATGTTTACAAAAATAAGTTAATTGAACACTTTTTCTCTACAGGTACTCAAGTATCTCAGAGAGCCTGATAACAAGATCACTGTTTAAATTCAGGAAAGCCTGTTTCCTAGGACACAAACACCATCACTTTTCTTCTTATTGTTATCTGACTTCATTCTCTGTGTAATCTATCTTCAAAATAATATGGTTGGAGGAAGTTGGTATTTTCATCCATTCCAAATATCCAGGAAAGTATCTGATTGGTTCAACTTGGATTATTTGCTGATCTTTGAGCCAGAGGTTGGGGCTACTTGGTACAAGCCTGGTTGGGAAAGTGGCTACTTGCAGAAAAAAAGGAGCTCTGGGCACATAATATTGTTAAGTGCCTACTCCAGAAGTTTATAAAGCTAAAGAATACCAAATCCCGATTCAAAAGGTCATGATAAAATGGTGGATGAGGTGCTCTCTGGACACATTTAAAACCATTTTCAAATCCAATAAGATGGTTCATCCAATCTTAACATTTTCATGGCTCTTTTTGCATTAATTTGTGACTTTACATTTTAAATATTAGTCCCAACTTTAGCAGTTTTGGATAGCTACATTTAATGTGAATTTCTTAACAGCCATACTGTGGGGAAATATAATACCAAATTAGTCTTTAATATATTTTTTTTAGGTAATTGAGTAGCACTGGCATGCTTGCACTCTTCCAATCTAAACTTACTTGTCTTTGTGAATCTTCTGAACCATTCTCCATTTCATGGGATTGCTCCAATTAAATTTCCCAAAGTTGTGTGAATGTCACTGTCCAGGTATAGGGAAAGGTTTGAAACAGTCTTGAAAATCTAAGGGGGGAACAAAGTCAGCAGCGCCTCTTACAATATCTACTTCCCTTCCTCTGTTACACCTGGGCTGCTTTATTTATCTGGCAGAGTCCTTCCCTGCCAAAAATATATTTAGCACATTCACTACTCTCATTACCATAGCACAGAGAATCTTCTCAGAGAAACTTGGAGAGGAGTCCCTACAGTAAAAGCCAAATGAGGAGAAGAGTGAGCTATTACCCAGACATTTGTTGAGTAGGAATTTGTAAACTATGGTGGCCAGAAGACTGAGTACAATCTGAGGCAGCCACAGAGAGACCACTGGGCATAGTGTCAAAAGATCAGTGGATCTGGGAAAATTGTACTATTAACAACTGCATGTTTTTAGACTCATTTTTAACATTTTCTATGTTTCAGAGAAAGACAAAGTGTAATGAAAAGCATAATGACTGTAAGAGTTAACGGGCACTTCCCAATTTTCTTTTCCAAGTCATTACATAGTTCAGTGACATTCTTTTATTAAAACAATTTACCATTGGTCTTTTATAGACAAGTTCACTTGGAAGTGACTAATCTTTATTTAGGACCCTTCACTGCGTGGGTGTTATTGACAGTCACTTCCAGACAATATAAATGGTTATCTGTCCCAATGAATTCAAAGTTTCTTGATCTCTTAATATTTCCATAGGATATATGAATATTGTTTTCACAGGAAATGGAATGCAAGAATTTAAATACTATAAAAGTGTGCTATATTTACCAAAACCAAGAATAAATAAATTGTGATTCTTGAAAAGTTAAAAAAATTTAAATTTCAAGGTTTTATACATGGTTAAAATATTTGAGGAAACAGAATCATGTATTTCTTTTTTAAGATAAAAAATCAATGAAGTTTTTAGGAAAAAATAGAAAGAATACTATGTTGCTCCCTAACTTTTGTTGATGTTACTGACCATGAATGGATTAATTCATAAATTGCCCTTGACCTTTCTCTTAAGTATCATATTTACACCTACTTGAATTCAGTGTTCATAATTTTTTCTGATTCATTTCTGATTATATTGTACACTAATGTGCATGTAGATATACCTCTTTGTGATAATTACAGATTTGTTTCTTATATTGTCAAAAACTGTTACGTTGATAGTATTATTTTAAGGGATAAAGACGGGTCCAGAGTTTTTGTCTGTTTTTCATTTGTGACTAAATCCATGATTTTATTCTTTTCTTCAGTTGAATTATACGCCTTTTAAAATTGAAGAACTGTTCTCTGAGATCAGCTGGAAGCTTTTAAAGTAGTCTGAGTGCAAGATCTGGATTACTCAGACCAACTTGTCTTTGCTTTGAAGTCTAACCTGTTCTGAGAGCTTTGACAGTTTCTATTTTCTTCCATCACATTGCCTGACATGTGACTGAAAACGATCTATTCACAAAATGACTGACACTTCAACCTTGCACCATGAATATAGTCTTATAAAATGCATTTTAAGGGACAATTAAAAAATTAAGTTCAAGTTAAAATTCATCCCCATAGGACATCACCACACAAATGCCACATCTTGCCTCCATCATATAGATGATTACATAATCAGATTAACTGTATACAACACTAAGCTTGTTTGGTGCTGACAATATCAACTCCTCATTCCTTGGTGTTGGCTTTTGATATCTATGGAAAGACTTACCTTTATGTCACAGGTACTAAACAGTAAAATAAATGTATCATAATCAAAAACTTTCTTGCAAATATGGATTTTTAAGAAATAAAAAATTAAAATCAAATAGACTCATCATCTAATTTCTTAGATAAACTGAGACCCAGGTAGACCCAAAAAGGTTATTAGTTACCAAATACGACAAAACAATGTAGGAGTGGCACCTACCACAGCTATAGCTTATTTTCCTTCTCAGCTGGGTATTCTTTCTACCTTGACTATCTGCTGTGCTTGTGGAAGCAAATGTGCCAATTGAAGAAATGCGAAAAATAAGGCAGAGACAAATATTCAAGGAATTCGTCCTCACTAGTATCTTTCTACTTGTGGGGAAAGTGTTGATCTCAGAGGTGAAATAATGAAAGTTGAAATGAACTGTTAGATAGTCCACCAGGAAAAAGTTAAATTTTATCAGATCAGTAATCAAGAAAAAGGAGAAATTGGGATTTCTTCGAGATTCTTCAGGTTTCACGGGTTTAAGAGGAAGACAGAGTATATTCCACAACCACTAGTAAATCTATACAATAAAAGTTTTAGCAACAACCAAATTCCATTTAACATCTATTCAATTGGAAAACTTCAAACAATTAACACGTAATTGGTGAAAATGCTTAATTAAAAATACCCTACATTGGGGCCCATGGGTGGCTTAGTCGGGTAAGCTTCCAATATCAGCTCAGGTCATGATCTCACGGTTTGTGAGTTCAAGCCCCACATCAGGCTCTGTGCTGACAGCTCAGAGCCTGGAGCCTGTTTCAGATTCTGTGTCTCCCTCTCTCTCTGACCCTCCCCCGTTCATGCTCTGTCTCTCTCTGTCTCAAAAATAAATAAACGTTAAAAAAAATTAAAAAAAATACCCTACATTGGTGGCAAGCAAGGTGGCTTATAAAATCAAAAATATCTTGACCCAATAAATTCTAGGAAAGGTTACTAAAAATAATTGCAAAAGAAGTAATATTATATGCACATTAAATTTTACTTTGCAACTTATTATTATCATGAATAATAGAAATGGCTACAATGTTTCAGAGTAGAGGAGTCCTTAAATGAGTTACTATTTGTTTTTAAAGACAAAGTAAAGCATCCATCCAGAATGGTAACTGTGAAGTCAAGAAAACTATAAACAATTCTTTTTGTATAATAAGTCAAAAAGGCACAATGCGACTTTCGGCAAGATGGCGGCTTAGGAGGACGCTGGGCTCACCGCACGTCCTGCTGATCACTTAGATTCCATCTACACCTGCCTAAATAACCCAGAAAACAACAGAGGATTAGCAGAACGGAGTCGCCGGAGCCAAACGCAGACGAGAGGCCCGCGGAAGAGGGTAGGAAGCGCGGCGAGGCGGTGCGCGCTCCACGGACTGGCGGGAGGGAGCCGGGGCGGAGGGGCGGCTCGCCGGCCAAGCAGAGCCCCCGAGTCTGGCTGGCAAAAGCGGAGGGGCCGGGCGGACTGTGTTCCGACAGCAAGCACGACTTAGCGTCTGGGAGGTCATAAGTTAACAGCTCTGCTCGGAAAGCGGGAAGGCTGGAGGACAAAGGGAGGGAGAGCTGCTGAGCCCCCTGACAACAGAGCTCAGTTTGGTGGGGAACAAAGGCGCTCGCCAGCGCCATCTCCCCCGCCCATCCCCCAGCCGAAATCCCAAAGAGAACCGGTTCCTGCCAGGGAACTTGCTCGCTCCGCGCAAACACCCAACTCTGCGCTTCTGCGGAGCCAAACCTCCCGCAGCGGATCTGACTCCCTCCCGATGCCACAGGGCCCCTCCTGAAGTGGATCACCTAAGGAGAAGCGATCTAAGCCTGCCCCTCCTGCCCCCGTGCACCTTGCCTACCCACCCCAGCTAATACGCCAGATCCCCAGCATCACAAGCCTGGCAGGGTGCAAGTAGCCCAGACGAGCCACACCACCCCACAGTGAATCCCGCCCCTAGGAGAGGGGAAGACAAGGCACACACCAGCCTGACTGTGGCCCCAGCGGTGGGCTGGGGGCAGACATCAGGTCTGACTGCGGCCCCGCCCACCAACTCCAGTTATACACCACAGCACAGGGGAAGTGCCCTGCAGGTCCTCACCACGCCAGGGACTATCCAAAATGACCAAGCGGAAGAATTCCCCTCAGAAGAATCTCCAGGAAATAACAACAGCTAATGAGCTGATCAAAAAGGATTTAAATAATATAACAGAAAGTGAATTTAGAATAATAGTCATAAAATTAATTGCTGGGCTTGAAAACAGTATACAGGACAGCAGAGAATCTCTTGCTACAGAGATCAAGGGACTAAGGAACAGTCACGAGGAGCTGAAAAATGCTTTAAACGAAATGCATAACAAAATGGAAACCACCACAGCTCGGCTTGAAGAGGCAGAGGAGAGAATAGGTGAACTAGAAGATAAAGTTATGGAAAAAGAGGAAGCTGAGAAAAAGAGAGATAAAAAAATCCAGGAGTATGAGGGGAAAATTAGAGAACTAAGTGATGCACTAAAGAGAAATAATATACGCATAATTGGTATCCCAGAGGAGGAAGAGAGAGGGAAAGGTGCTGAAGGGGTACTTGAAGAAATAATAGCTGAGAACTTCCCTGAACTGGGGAAGGAAAAAGGCATTGAAATCCAAGAGGCACAGAGAACTCCCTTCAGACGTAACTTGAATCGATCTTCTGCACGACATATCATAGTGAAACTGGCAAAATACAAGGATAAAGAGAAAATTCTGAAAGCAGCAAGGGGTAAACGTGCCCTCACATATAAAGGGAGACCTATAAGACTCGTGACTGATCTCTCTTTTGAAACTTGGCAGGCCAGAAAGAATTGGCACGAGATTTTCAGGGTGCTAGACAGAAAAAATATGCAGCCGAGAATCCTTTATCCAGCAAGTCTGTCATTTAGAATAGAAGGAGAGATAAAGGTCTTCCCGAACAAACAAAAACTGAAGGAATTTGTCACCACTAAACCAGCCCTACAAGAGATCCTAAGGGGGACCCTGTGAGACAAAGTCCCAGAGACATCACTACAAGCATAAAACATACAGACATCACAATGACTCTAAACCCGTATTTTTCTATAATAACACTGAATGTAAATGGATTAAATGCACCAACCAAAAGACATAGGGTATCAGAATGGATAAAAAAACAAGACCCATCTATTTGCTGTCTACAAGAGACTCATTTTAGACCGGAGGACACCTTTAGATTGAGAGTGAGGGGATGGAGAACTATTTATCATGCTACTGGAAGCCAAAAAAAAGCTGGAGTAGCCATACTTATATCAGACAAACTAGACTTTAAATTAAAGGCTGTAACAAGAGATGAAGAAGGACATTATATAATAGTTACAGGGTCTATCCATCAGGAAGAGCTAACAATTATAAATGTCTATGCGCCGAACACCAGAGCCCCCAAATATATAAAACAATTACTCATAAACATAAGCAACCTTATTGATAAGAATGTGGTAATTGCAGGGGACTTTAACACCCCACTTACAGAAATGGATAGATCATCTAGACACACGGTCAATAAAGAAACAAGGGCCCTGAATGACACATTGGATCAGATGGACTTGACAGATATATTTAGAACTCTGCATCCCAAAGCAACAGAATATACTTTCTTCTCGAGTGCACATGGAACATTCTCCAAGATAGATCATATACTGGGTCACAAAACAGCCCTTCATAAGTTTACAAGAATTGAAATTATACCATGCTTACTTTCAGACCACAATGCTATGAAGCTTGAAATCAACCACAGAAAAAAGTCTGGAAAACCTCCAAAAGCATGGAGGTTAAAGAACACCCTACTAACGAATGAGTGGGTCAACCAGGCAATTAGAGAAGAAATTAAAAAATATATGGAAACAAACGAAAATGAAAATACAACAATCCAAACGCTTTGGGACGCAGCGAAGGCAGTCCTGAGAGGAAAATACATTGCCATCCAGTCCTATCTCAAGAAACAAGAAAAATCCCAAATACAAACTCTAACAGCACACCTAAAGGAACTAGAGGCAGAACAGCAAAGGCAGCCTAAACCTAGCAGAAGAAGAGAAATAATAAAGATCAGAGCAGAAATAAACAATATAGAAACTAAAAAAACTGTAGAGAAGATCAACGAAACCAAGAGTTGGTTTTTTGAAAAAATAAACAAAATTGACAAACCTCTAGCCAGGCTTCTCAAAAAGAAAAGGGAGATGACCCAAATAGATAAAATCATGAATGAAAATGGAATTATTACAACCAATCCCTCAGAGATACAAGCAATTATCAGGGAATACTATGAAAAATTATATGCCAACAAACTGGACAACCTGGAAGAAATGGACAAATTCCTGAACACCCACACGCTTCCAAAACTCAATCAGGAGGAAATAGAAAGCTTGAACAGACCCATAACCAGCGAAGAAATTGAATCGGTTATCAAAAATCTCCCAACAAATAAGAGTCCAGGACCAGATGGCTTCCCAGGGGAGTTCTACCAGACGTTTAAAGCAGAGATAATACCTATCCTTCTCAAGCTATTCCAAGAAATAGAAAGGGAAGGAAAACTTCCAGACTCATTCTATGAAGCCAGTATTACTTTGATTCCTAAACCAGACAGAGACCCAGTAAAAAAAGAGAACTACAGGCCAATATCCCTGATGAATATGGATGCAAAAATTCTCAATAAGGTACTAGCAAATCGAATTCAACGGCATATAAAAAGAATTATTCACCATGATCAAGTGGGATTCATTCCTGGGATGCAGGGCTGGTTCAACATTCGCAAATCAATCAACGTGATACATCACATTAACAAAAAAAAAGAGAAGAACCATATGATCCTGTCAATCGATGCAGAAAAGGCCTTCGACAAAATTCAGCACCCTTTCTTAATAAAAACCCTTGAGAAAGTCGGGATAGAAGGAACATACTTAAAGATCATAAAAGCCATTTATGAAAAGCCCACAGCTAACATCATCCTCAACGGGGAAAAACTGAGAGCTTTTTCCCTGAGATCAGGAACACGACAAGGATGCCCACTCTCACCGCTGCTGTTTAACATAGTGCTGGAAGTTCTAGCATCAGCAATCAGACAACAAAAGGAAATCAAAGGCATCAAAATTGGCAAAGATGAAGTCAAGCTTTCGCTTTTTGCAGATGACATGATATTATACATGGAAAATCCGATAGACTCCACCAAAAGTCTGCTAGAACTGATACATGAATTCAGCAAAGTTGCAGGATACAAAATCAATGTACAGAAATCAATTGCATTCTTATACACTAACAATGAAGCAACAGAAAGACAAATAAAGAAACTGATCCCATTCACAATTGCACCAAGAAGCATAAAATACCTAGGAATAAATCTAACCAAAGATGTAAAGGATCTGTATGCTAAAAATTATAGAAAGCTTATGAAGGAAATTGAAGAAGATTTAAAGAAATGGAAAGACATTCCCTGCTCATGGATTGGAAAAATAAATATTGTCAAAATGTCAATACTACCCAAAGCTATCTACACATTCAATGCAATCCCAATCAAAATTGCACAAGCATTCTTCTCGAAACTAGAACAAGCAATCCTAAAATTCATATGGAACCACAAAAGCCAAAGTTCGGTTCCATATGGAACCGAATAGCCAAAGGAATTTTGAAGAAGAAGACCAAAGCAGGAGGCATCACAATCCCAGACTTTAGCCTCTACTACAAAGCTGTCATCATCAAGACAGCATGGTATTGGCACCAGAACAGACACATAGACCAATGGAATAGAATAGAAACCCCAGAACTAGACCCACAAACGTATGGCCAACTCATCTTTGACAAAGCAGGAAAGAACATCCAATGGAAAAAAGACAGCCTCTTTAACAAATGGTGCTGGGAGAATTGGACAGCAACATGCAGAAGGTTGAAACTAGACCACTTTCTCACACCATTCACAAAAATAAACTCAAAATGGATAAAGGACCTAAATGTGAGACAAGAAACCATCAAAACCTTAGAGGAGAAAGCAGGAAAAGACCTCTCTGACCTCAGCCGTAGCAATCTCTTACTCGACACATCCCCAAAGGCAAGGGAATTAAAAGCAAAAGTGAATTACTGGGACCTTATGAAGATAAAAAGCTTCTGCACAGCAAAGGAAACAACCAACAAAACTAAAAGGCAACCAACGGAATGGGAAAAGATATTCGCAAATGACATATCGGACAAAGGGCTAGTATCCAAAATCTATAAAGAGCTCACCAAACTCCACACCCGAAAAACAAATAACCCAGTGAAGAAATGGGCAGAAAACATGAATAGACACTTCTCTAAAGAAGACATCCGGATGGCCAACAGGCACATGAAAAGATGTTCAGCGTCACTCCTTATCAGGGAAATACAAATCAAAACCACACTCAGGTATCACCTCACGCCAGTCAGAGTGGCCAAAATGAACAAATCAGGAGACTATAGATGCTGGAGAGGATGTGGAGAAACGGGAACCCTCTTGCACTGTTGGTGGGAATGCAAATTGGTGCAGCCACTCTGGAAAGCAGTGTGGAGGTTCCTCAGAAAATTAAAAATAGACCTACCCTATGACCCAGCAATAGCACTGCTAGGAATTTATCCAAGGGATACAGGAGTACTGATGCATAGGGCCACTTGTACCCCAATGTTCATAGCAGCACTCTCAACAATAGCCAAATTATGGAAAGAGCCTAAATGTCCATCAACTGATGAATGGATAAAGAAATTGTGGTTTATATACACAATGGAATATTACGTGGCAATGAGAAAAAATGAAATATGGCCTTTTGTAGCAACGTGGATGGAACTGGAGAGTGTGATGCTAAGTGAAATAAGCCATACAGAGAAAGACAGATACCATATGGTTTCACTCTTATGTGGATCCTGAGAAACTTACCAGGAACCCATGGGGGAGGGGAAGGAAAAAAAAAAAAAAAAAGAGGTTAGAGTGGGAGACAGCCAAAGCATAAGAGACTGTTAAAAACCGAGAACTGAGGGTTGATGGAGGGTGGGAGGGAGGGGAGGGTGGGTGATGGGTATTGAGGAGGGCACCTTTTGGGATGAGCACTGGGTGTTGTATGGAAACCAATTTGTCAATAAATTTCATAAAAAATAAAAAAATAAATAAATAAATAAATAAATAAATAAAAAAAAAAAAAAAAAAAAGGCACAATGCAAAATTAGCATGGTATTAACTGTGTTTTTATGTTGAGAAACATTGGGAGAAATATTTATAAATGCCAAGACTGACTTTAAGATCTGGGGATTAAAAGTGACTATCCATTTTCTCTCATATGTCTTTACATTTCTAATAATTTTAATAACTGCAGCCTAAATCCCTGGGTCCCTTCCCACTTCAGGAGTTTAGCCCACATTCCAAAGACTTCCCCCAGTATTCCAGGCAATATCCAAAATGCCAAACAAGACCTCTGCAAAGCATGCCCAGTAATTTTATTCCTTTCTTGCTTTATTTCATCCTCCCCCCACCCCCGTCCCCAGGGGATTTTGGCTGCCCACAAAAGATTCAGAGAACCATCCGTGAGATTGCTGCTGCTGTCCTGGACATTTTCAAGAAAGCACTGACTCCCTTGAGAACTAACTGCTTGTTGGCTATAAATCTGCAAGACTCTTAGATAGCAAATTAGGTTCTCCATCTCCTGGGGCACAGAGATCCTCTGCAAACATTGAAAGACCTTTAGAAAAGGCCAAGAGGATACCTTCCTCTGGAGTCCTTCATTCTTTCCCATTCTAGTCTATGGACTGTCCTCCTGTACAGTCTCCTCCCTTTACGTGGTCTCCCCTTCTCCACCACAAAGTGCACAAGGGGCAGTAACCAGCATATTTTTTTAATTCTCTTATTATCTTTAGAGTCTATGGTGGAATCAGGAATTTGATAGTTCCTCAACAAATGATTGCTGAATGAATGAATAAATAAATGATTGAATACACACAGAGTAGCTGCCAGCCTACCAGGATGCCAGTCACAATCAAGATTAATGAGGAGTCAAGACTTCACCAGATTCAGAATTATGTATTTCAGTTTTGTATGTCTGATATTTGCCATGCAAAGTAGGTTGCCCATCCAGTCCTATTTTTAATCATACAGGGTAACTCAATCCACAAAGCTCTGAAACACCCCTAGCCTCCCATCTACTCTTTCAAGTTTTTAAGAGGCTCTGCCTCATTGACTTGTTGTAAGAGTCTTTTATTCTACTCTCCTACTTTACAGGGAAAGTCTTTTGGGTCCTCATCTTGCCAAGATCTCTCTATCACATCTGTGCTTTGACACATGTTTTCTCTTCTTATAGAAGACCCTTATCTAGCACCCAGAACATAGTAAACAGTCAATTAAAAAATAATAAGTCAGCTATATAAATGTTGTTTGGGAAAGAAAAAAATATAATCGCATGACTCTTTACTTACCTTTAGGACATTCTCATGAAAACAGGGCTTCCATTTCTTCTACAAAAAAAAAAAAAAAAAACAAAACAACATCTTAATTCATGAGAAAAATTGAAACGTCCTGTCTAGTTATCTTCCCCCTGTCTTTAGAAAGATTTAAACAGTCTTAGAAAAAAAGAAAGAATTAAAAAATCACATGTAAAACACAACTTCTTTTATCTTATAATTATTGTTTGTGTAATTATAGTTATTCCTTATTTTTCCACATTTTCTTTTAATTAAAAAAAAAGCCCTGGCAAATATACTACTATGTTTGCTCTTTCATTCTTACCCATTTATTCATGCATAATTACTGAGCACTTAATAAGTGCTGGGCACTGTATTAGGAACTGGGGATTCAAAATGGACCAGATAGACATGACCACGAAGACAGGGCGAGGGAAGAGGCTGTAAGTAAACACGTAAAGCTACATGAATACATATGTCATCACAGTTGAATAAGCGCTACGAAGCGAAGTTCAGGGTACAGTGAAACATGAAGGAAGGTGTCCGCATAATCATATGTCTTCAGCTGAAACTCACATGATAGTAAGCGGTAATCTAGATGGAGATTATGGTTAAAGCTCCCTATGCAGAAGGAATGGAATGCACAATGCCCCAGAAGTTGAAATAAGTTGGTCCAGTTCGAGAAAGAAAGGGAAACTAGCATAGAGTAAGAGGTAGCAGGACCACTAGAGTGATGCTGGCGGGAAAAACAGGCCACAGATTATTCAGAGCTATATAACTCAAACTAACGCTTTTAAACATTATTGTCAAAGGAAGGAGAGGACGCAATGCTTTTAAGCAAGAAAATTATGTCATCAGATTTTCTCTTTAGAAATGGTTTCTCTAGCTACTGTAGGAGGAATGGGTTAGAAGAAGGGTCAAGAGCAGACAAGAGTGCCCCCTCAGAAAGCCATTATGGAAACTCCCCCAGGAGATGATTTGACAGGAGGATGGAGAGGAAGGAAAACGTTTGGTTTTACTTTGGAAGCAGAACATCTGATACTGACAAACTACTCTCATCTCAAAAAGAAGGAAATTAGTCCTCAGAAAAGAATGTTATAAGCGTTCATAAATCTGAGTATTCACCATTTGGCCATCCTTTTAGTTAAAATTAAATTTATATTTTCAAAAATCCTTGAAGAGACATAGCTGACTCAGTAGTGCAATCCACCAAATACTTTAATTCTGCCAAGGACATATTTGGGGCACTTCCCTCTTGATGCCAGGTTTGGTTCTGTACTTTACTTTGGCCAAGGAAATAACAGCAGGAATGCCACTTCTGGATTGAAGCTTTAGGAGAAAGCACATGATTTATCCTATTCTAATTCCTTCTAATAAATCAGGATGGAAGCTATTTCATCATCTTGGCTCTCAGAATGAACAAAACATGAAAAAGAGTCCCAGTCAGCTGATGATAGGCATATAGTAGGAATAAGTGATTATCATTTGTTATTCTAAGCCACTGAGGATTTTGTAGTAAGTTGTTATAGCAAAAGCAATTACACTTGATGTATGCGTGTATATATATATATATATATATACACACACATACATACATATATATGGTTGTATGCATATATACATACATATATATATACATACATAGATGTATATATATACATACATATAAATATATATACATATAAATACATATATATACATATATATACATATGTGTGTGTGTGTGTGTGTGTGTGTATATATATATATATATATATATATATATATATATATATATATAAATTATTCTCACCTCATGTTTTACAAATTGAGGGCTCAGAGTACATCCAATAAATCACAGGGCAGGAAATAGAAACCAATTCTACCAGACACCAAATTCAAGCCTTTCCCAACCATGATTACAAGAGTCTTCTCTAAATGTCACAAACCCAAGACCCCAGAAATGGACACAATGAATGCATTAAGACCTAGATGTCAGGGAGCAATGAAAATTATGTAAGTTAAAGGCAAACAGTAGAGCTTTTTCAACAGTTTGAGAAGCAAGTACATGGACTATATGTAGCTGAGAAGGGAGAAAGAAAATTCAGGTACTCCACAGGAACAAGGCATTATAAAATCTATGTTAAAACTGGTTGTACGGAAGAATCATTAAAACTTGGTGTCAGAGTGTACGTATATAAAATTTAATATAGAGATAATCAGATGAAGAATTTTGTTTTTAGTTTCTTTATTTTGTGGCTTTTATTAAAGTAGGTTTTTTGTTTTTTGTTTTTGTTTTTTCTTTCTTGTTTTTTGTCAAGAGAGATAGAGAAAGGTACACTGAATAATGGGTTCCAGGAATAATAGCCATTGGAGTCTTAAAAATTACTCTAACTTTAAGACTTGTCAAAACAACTCCATCATTTCAGAAAGGAATTCTACAACATATGTCAGTGTCAGCTGTGTGACAGTAAAGTATCCAGTTTCAGTGTAAGTGGGTTTACACGGCTCCTGCTTGTCCCCCTTGGGTCTCCGTTCCTTAAGAGTGGTTGTTAGAGAAGATCAACATATGGCAAATTTGGCAGTAAAACATCATTAGTAAAAAAACACCCACAACTGCAGAAAGTTGAAAGAATTTTGAAAATTACAAAGAAGACTGAGGGCTCTTATGGTATATGCAGTGTAGAAATGTTGCTAGTTTTCTATGCCTATGGGGAGTAGCTTGCCAGTTACCTCCTCAGCACTCATTCTAATATGGACCTACTGATACAAGAGTCTGTATCTGCATCTGTCTGTATCTGACCTACTGATACAATCCCCACAGTGACTGGTTCAGGCTGAACCCATGACATACAATCATCAGATCAGATTTGCTGCCACTCCCTGAAAAGAGTATTTCGTCATCAGATTTCAATTGTGAGGAGGTGAGATTAGAACTTTGCTAGCCATTTTTGCACAATGAAAAGAGAACTGAGCCAACTTAAAAAACAGTTAAGTAGGAAATAAAGAGAAACTGGAACTGATGATGTTGTAAGTACTCCTGCACCAAGTCACATCCTCAACCCAGGCTCGTCTGCTACATGAGCCAATAAAAATCCTGCTTTTTAAAAGTTTGTTTGGGTGAATTTGTTGTTATTGTCATTGGTATTGTAGCATTTTTTTTTTGCCACTAATGTCTTAAAAAGTCATAACTGATGAAGTACTCTTCAAGTTGATTATCTCAAAAATGAATATCTTATTTTCAACTATTCAGAATCCAAACTATTGATGAAAGTATATTTAAATATCCTATAAACATTTTTAGAATTCCTTCCTGCCTAAGGGAATAAGAGAATGGAATTGATGAGAATAACACAGAGACCTAGCCCCTAGGAAAGTCTTCATTTATCTGGAAAAGGAAAATACATAGATAATTACAGTACAAAGCAAAGAGGGCAAGGTAGGAGATTCCAAGAGAGCAAAGAGGTATAGTAAACCTGTGGACACTAGAGCTGTCTTAAGGGAACTAATGCCATGTCTCTGTTTCTGGGGTCAAAAATCCACTTTTATGTGGTCAAAAATCCACTTTTGTGTGGGGGTACAACCTGAGGACTGGCATTATCATTTCAGCATATGGAACACCAGCTCCCTGAATGTTCCAAGGGGGTATTTCCTTCTGCTTGGAATTCCAGGTTCCGGGGAGTGGTGGCACTTCTTATCCCAAGTGCTTACTGCCCACTTCAAAGCTCTATCCCAAAGCTCCAGCTTTAGGAGACTGCTGTCCCACACCATCACGGACAATCTTCTCTCCTTGGATGGCACTTTGTCGCAGATCTCCTTTTCTGTTTTTACAGATTTCCTCAAAGACTCTGTTCTTCTTCTCTTCTGGATCACATGACCCACTTCTTCCGTCCCTGAAGTACTATATACAGCCCTACACAAGGCTATCGAGAAGCTAAGGCCAAGACAAGGCACCTTTGGGATCTCTCTGGAGGATTTCAAGGTCTCTTGAAATAAAGGTGATATTTTAAACAATAAGTGAGAAATCCAATGCATTTAAAAAGAAATTCAGGGGCGCCTGGGTGGCTCAGTCGGTTAAGCATCCGACTTTGGCTCAGGTCATGATCTCGCGGTCCGTGAGTTTGAGCCCCGCATCGGGCTCTGTGCTGACAGCTCAGGGCCTGGAGCCTGTTTCAGATTCTGTGTCTCCCTCTCTCTCTGCCCCTCCCCCGTTCATGCTCTGTCTCTCTCTGTCCCCAAAAAAATAAATAAACGTTGAAAAAAAATTAATAAAAAGAAATTCAGCCTGGGGAAAGTGAATTACAACCAAATGCTTAAACTACTTTTATAATTATGAGATTTTGTTCCTGTAAACAGTATGCATTATCTGCTAAAAGCTTATATATATACATATATACATTACAAAAAAGAGACAGAAAAAAGGAATATAGCTAGGAAATAGAACTTCAACAAATATTACCAAAAATTCACTAAGTTTTAAATCAGCTATTGCTTGATTTTGCTTGATAAATGAAACATACTTTAAAAATACTTAAGCATATACAAATACTTGTGTTCTTAACAAAAATATTATTAAAAATGGAAGTGGTATTTCATAATTACCTATGTAAATATATTTATTATATTATATTAATATTCTAGTGAGATCAAAACATTTAATGTTAATAAAGAAAATAATATTTAAAGTCTATTTCATTTTATCACTTTTCTGCATTTTGGGGTAGGTTTTATTCTGTATTTTATTTATATTGCATTATAGCATGTAAGTTATACACATGTTATTCAATAAATAAATATGCAGGCATTTTTATTTGCATTTAAAAAGATCTTGCTATTCAGTATGTGAACAAAAAGTAAAAGACTAAAACCACTGGGTTAGGTTATAAGATCTACAAAGGCAAAAATCTTGTCTTATTAACTGTTTCATTTCTAGAGTTTAGAAGCATACCTGGCACATTCTAAGTACCTAATCGATATTTTATAAATGAGTAAATGAAGGGAATAGATCATTATTTTAGATAACATTATTTTCTAATGTTATTATGTGCCATAGAAAATATCATTATTCAAAAATCACTCTTTTATAGGTAATACTTTGATGCTTAGCACTTGTATTATGTTTTGGTTGGTTTGCATGTCTATACCACCACTGAGACACTTCTGTTATTATTTGAGCACCAAAGAATTATTTGATAAATGAATTAATGAACAAGTGAATGAAGAAACACTAGTGTATTTATGATCACATTTCCTATACAACAGACCATCACTTTATAATAAACACCTTTGTTGCCTATTGCAAAATGCCAGAAATGTGATTTTAGCCATGCAGAGCTGTTAGATTTTCTGATTAGCTTTGTATCAGGAGGTATGGGTTTGAAAAGTTTAGCAGTTTAAAGAAAACTCATCACCAGAATTTGTTGACGGGCAGAAGAAGATTTTAATCTAGCAAAAAAAAAAAAAACCACAGTAATTTATGATGTATACTTCACTGCGGTGCTGCAGAATTTCAATCACAGATTATTGGAAGTAGATGTAACAAATACTTCTGGAATCCAGGGGACAAACAACAAGGCTGAGGTATTGGGTCCATTTGGTAATGGAGAATATTTGAGTGAGATGAATGGCATACCTCTTTATTTATTTGCAGTGGCTCAGAGGCAAATGTACAATTCAAAGCTAGTTTTTAATGTGAAGTATTAAACTGAAAGCTTCCCTTGGGGACTTTGAATGGACGTCTAAGACCATAGTAACTCTCAAATCTTTTATGATGATTTTGCTTGTTTTTAAATCATTTTAGGTGGCGTGGAGCTTTTGTAAGGCCTTTTCTAATGAGCATACAGCTTGGATAGATATTCAATAATGTGGATTGTATTACAGATGGTCCCTGACTTGGGATGGTTCAACTTAGAATTTTTCGGATTTATAACGGTGTGAAAGTGATATTCATGCAGTAGAGACCATACTTCAAAGTTTTAATTTTTTATTTTTTTCCAGGTTACTGATATGTGGTATGATCATTTCTTTAATACTGGTCAGCTGCAGCAAACCACACTCCCCTGACAGCCACATGTCACGAGGGTAAACAAATGATACATCTACAGCCATTCTGCACCCATGCATCCATTCTGTTTTTCACTACCAGTACAGTATTCAATAAGTTGCATGAGATATTCAACATGTTAGGCTTTGTGTTAGATGATTTGCTCAAAGGTGGGCTAATTTAAGTGTTCTTAACACATATAAGGTAGGCTAGGCTCAGCTATATTTGGTAAGTTAGGTATAGTAAGTATATTTTCAACATATGATGGGTTTTTCAGGTTGAGCCCCATCATAAGTCAAGGAAGATCTGTAGTAGATTTAAAACAGTCATGAGATGCATGCTATGAGGAATCAGCAATATAAATCACCTAACATAAGTGATGTTCTACTTGAAGATTATTGTTATGTTGAGCATATCAAAAACTAAGGTCTTCAATAGAGTTAAGGGATTCCATATTGGGAATCTGTATGGTGTTGGGGGTAAGAGATGCTTATTTCCTCTCCTACAGTGTGAAAGAAAGAATTTCCCTAAATATCTCTATCCTATTGTTCCACCTGTTTTCCTCCCCAAAGAGAAAAGAAATCACCTTGTTGGTAGGTAATCACTGTTCAACTTTCTCTATTGAGAACAGATCAGTCCAAATATTGGAGGCAGGGGATTTGGTTTACAGATGTGTTCTAGCCCTCCCTGACAACTGGGAAGTAGAGATTCTGGGCTTTCTGCTCTGCATTCCAAACATTTCAAAATCTAGATTAATAAAGATGTGTATGTGAAGGGGGTATGAAGGGGGTGTGCAGGTGATGATAAAAGTGAAATATTAAAATGCCACATATTCAATTTATCAGCTAAGTCTTCCAACCCAGCATTTATGGGATATGATGCTGGTATGTAGAGATCCATCTGAATGTATTCTTGGCCCATATTATTTGTTATTGTTGTGCTCAAATGTCTTAGTTGCTGTCTAATTCAGGGGGGAAAAAGAGCCACTTATTGGTTATATCAAATTACATCTGGCTTTCTTAACTTTATGCCACACTGTTTCTGTTCTGCAACTAAACCAAATTACTTGCACTGCCCATATATTCCAATCTTTTACAACCATGTTCTTTTTCATGGGTTGACATCGCATTTTCCTTTCTGTGGACTGGACAACAATGATTTATCTCTCAAGGGTTTATGCCTCTTTGCTCTACGACACGAGTCCAGATCGGGTGGCCCGCTTTTTCTTGAAATAGAGAATGTTAGGCGAATTTGAATCTAAATTTCTGTAAGACCATATTCTGTACAATGCATCCTACAGGCCAACTCTGACCCTACTACATGTTCTGTAAATAAAGTATTATTAGAAAATAGCCACAGCCATTCAGTTATGTATTATCCATGGCAACTTTTACAGTACAAAAGCAGAACTGAGTAGTTGTAACAGAGACCATATGGCCCACAAAGCCTATAATATTTACTATCTAGCTCTTTACAAGAAAAAAAAAGTTTGCCAATCCCTACTTGAGGCAAAAATTGGCTGAAATCCAATAGCAAATATTTCCTTTATATAGAGGCAGTGTTTTCTAGCTTACCACAAGCCCTATCAGTATCTTCTGTGCTTCATTCTGAGTATAGCATTCATTTATATTCCCAGCATGACTCCTCTTGACATTTGACTACATGAGATCCATCTTAAAGATTTACTTGATGACTATAATCTCGGATGGGGATAGTTCTAAAATATTTGTTTAGTGCTTTTTCTTTATCATTTATGTTTTTCTGCAAATGTTTTCCACTTCTTCATCCATTATACACATACTTTCTTTTACATTGAGCATACATATAGTGGTTCCTATAAAATCCTTATCTGTTAATTATACAAGGCTGGATAATCTTAGGTTTAGTCTCTATTGATTGGTTTCTTTTGAAAAGTGGCTTATTTTCCTACTTCTTTTTTTTAACGTTTATTTAATTTTGAGAGAGAGGTGGGGGAGAGAGGGGGGAGAGGGAGGGAGAGAGAAAGAGAGAGAGAGAGAGAGAGAGCAAGTGAGCAGGGGTGGGAGAGGGGCAGAGAGAGAGGGAGACAGAGAATCTGAAGCAGGCTCCAGGCTCTGAGCTGTCAGCACAGAGCCTGATGCAGGGCTCAAACCCACGAACTGTGAGATCATGACCTGAGCTGAAGTTGGCTGCTTAACCAACTGAGCCACCCAAGCGCCCCTTTCCTATTTCTTTAGGTGTTTAGTAACTTGGGACTGCATCCTTGTCATTGTGAATGATATTTTGTGGAGGAATCTAAAAGAGTATTTTTTACATGTTTTAGTAGGCAATTAATTTGGATGAGCTCAAACTGATAAATTTATCTTTTCTGCTGGAGGGGGGCACTTAAAATTTTAGTTATTTTAAATTTACTTTATAAATAAATAAACTTAAAACAAAATTTTAAAGGGACATCTGGGTGGCTCAGTCTATTAACTGCCAGACTCTTGGTTTCAGCTCAGGTCATGATCTCATGGTTTGTGGGCTCCAGTCCCACATGGGGCTCCATGCTGACAGCACAGAGCCTGCTGGGGGTTCTCTCTCTTCCTCTCTCTCTGCCCCTCTGCTGCTCTCACGTGTGTACGCGTGCTCTCTCTCTCTCCAAAATAAATAAACTTAAAAAAATACTTTAGGGGTCATCCAGACATTTATGTTCAGTTTTCCAAATCCAACTTTTGGCCATCCAGGAAGTTGTAGACTTAGGCATGCTGTTGGTATTAAGGGCCATAAAAATCAAAACTCACTAAGTTCTATTCCCTTTTTTTCTGAAGTGCCCTCTCTCCTTCATTATATTTTGCTTTTATTTGCTCTCCCATGCCTTCACTGGGCTTACATTATTTGTTTTTTCCAGGGTTTATTGTCATTTGAAGAAAGATTGGCTTGGTTGGAGCCATTTGGATATTATCAGGAGTGAAACCACTGAATAATCAGTTGGGTTTTTTTTTTTTCCTCACTCTTTGGGAGGCCCTGTGTTAGAATTTTCTATGAACACTATCTTCTTTAATCCTCACATTCATAGCTGAGTTTTACTGCATCTGATTTAAGTAACTGAAGATCAGAGAGAGAAAGACACTAGCCAAAGTTTCATAGAACATAATAAGATGCAGAAACAGAATTCAAACCCAGATCTGGCAGAGTTGTGTAATCATGCTGCTTTCTTTGTATCATCTGCCAGTCTATGGCTTAAAAGCTACTTCTGCCATTTCTGGGGTAATCGAAGCTCCATCAATTAGGCTCTGTCCTGATGTTATGGTAAATTACTGAGAAACAACAACAAAACCAAAAATAATAAAAACAAAAACAAAGGTAAAACCAAGCTCCCTGATTTAATTCCCTTTTTTTTATGACCTTATTGTATTGCATTTATGTTTTCCCTTCTTAATCTTCAGAGCATCCTTACTTGATAAGGCCAGCATAAAACATTCATATTTCCACTGCTGCTTACCCAAATCTAATCGCTAAGAGTATGAAATGCCTACCTTTATTCTTAGGCATTAAATGTTAAACCTTCCAAAATATGCTGAGAATGAGGCAGCCATAGGGATGCTGTCATTAATTTGTATTTTCTGTTAGCAAAGAGCTAAATGCATTTCCACTAGTTCCTTCAAGTGAGAACAGCCCAAGGTAGATTTTTCCCTATGCTTAATCTATGTCATGGTAACTTATGTACTGCTTGGCTACCAAACTTCCCCAGGTTTTCAATCTGTCATACAGATCTACGGCATTGTCCGCAGGGACAGGGATGTGACCCTACGTGGGCTAGTTATGTAATCTCAGGAATTTGGATCTAGAATAAAAACTCACAGGGGTTGGATACAGTGGAGGTGAGAAGTTGAAGAGGTAACTAGAATATAGAGATTCCTAGTGCTGTCCTAATAACTTATCATCCTAAAAGTTGCTTTTATAGACATACTCTTGATTTCCTTACTAACTTTCCTTTCTCTACATTAAGTTCCTCTTTAACCCTATAAGAAATTCCTGTTTGATTTGTTTGTTACTAGTAACCAAACACCACGTGGAATGACCTACAGACAAAACATTCATATTTGAAAAGGGAGGCCAGTGTGAATTATTTGCATATAAAATAATGGGAGTTTAAAAATTTTTAAATTGTTTCAATTGTCTCAGTTTCCCAGGTCATGTTTTAAAGAGGAAAAGACTAGAAAAAGTAAAAATGTTATTAGTTGCCACACTGAAAACATAAAAATAGAGAATGATTGATTAAATCTGAATTTCAGACAAATGACAAATGGTATTTTAGGGGTGTCTGGGTGGCTCAGTCAGTTAAGCGTCCAACTTCAGCTCAGGTCATGATCTCACAGTCCGTGAGTTGGAGCCCCGTGTCAGGCTCTGGGCTGATGGCTCAGAGCCTGGAGCCTGCTTCCGATTCTGTGTCTCCCTCTCTCTCTGCCCCTCCCCCGTTCATGCTCTGTCTCTCTCTGTCTCAAAAATAAATAAACATTTAAAAAAATTTTAAAAAATGATATTTTAGCATATCCCATGCATATACAAATAGTATACACTTATACTGAAAATACTCATTTTTGTTTTCTGAAATTCAATTGTGACTAGGTACCCTTAATTTGACCTGGAAACCCTCCATTGTCCACTGTAGCACCATGGACTTTTCAAAACAACCTTCAACTTACTCAGGTGATATGCAGGGATCAATAATACCTATTGACACAGTCTTACTTCTCACAGAAACTCCACTGATAAATAAGAACTGTATCCATGAAAACTTCATGCAAGAAGATGTAAGAACACTGAGGAAACTCTGACTAGATGTCATCAAACCACTGTGCCCTATGTTTTTTCCTCCCTAAGAGTCAGGTGTGAAGTTTTCTTTATCCCTCTGCATAGCTTGATGCTGCAAATAACCCTTCTCATAGTGCCAATATTTTCAATTATGGCTTTGTTTTTGGAAAGGATGAAAAGGAAAGATCTGGAAAGGGATTGTGTATAATTTTTATACATCACCTACCTGCCAGATGGGTAAGGGTGAATAAATAGGAAGAAAGAGTTCAGCTGATACAGTCAGGGGGGTTATAATAAAAGAGGTAAAAGTAAAGAAAGGGTCAAAATACAAGGATAGGACAGAAATAAGAGAATAACTATGAAAGTTGATACTGGGATTTTAAGAGTATGATATACTGTAAGATTGGGATCAACTATTAATTTGAAGAGGAAGTTCAATGAAGTATTTACACATATGATGGGAGAGGAATAATAGTTTAGAGGAGCAGTGGAAGATGGTACAACAATCATCATCCATTAGTTCTTTCATTATAGATGTATCTATGGTGAATTATGTTCTGTGCTAAAGCTTTGTGAGGTATCTTAAGGGACTGGGGCTATTAGTCTCAACCAACAATAAAGTGGTCCAATACTTATTGACAATATTTTCCTAGGTTAAAGCCTCTTTTTTTCTAACATTATGTGAATAAGGATTATAAGTGAGGTGCATCCAATTGTCTCAGGGAAAGGAGGTTGCTAGCTCCTCAGAAGGAGGGAACTCAATTTGCAATAAAGTTATCTGTATCCTTCCTGCCAGAAGAAACTCCAACATAAGGGGAGATATATCACCGCTGCAACTTTTCTTCAAGCACAGGAGTGCAAGGGGGTGGATGAACATTCTTCTGGACTAAATTCAACATTATGGTTCCTGCAAAATTGACCATAAGTAAGACACATGGAAAGTACCCGAGGCTATAACATCAAGGAAGAATTTGCTGAGCAATGGCTGTAGATAGTGCTTATGCAACTGGCATCTGCTTTAAAAATTGGATAAAGATAAAAGCTACAGAAAATTGCAGAGCCTGAGGTTTATGATGGCGAGGAGTTGAATACATTGCCAACATTGGAGTCTCACTCCTAGGAGATTAAAAAGATCTGAGAAAGCAAAACCCACTTTGAAATCACAAATGGCTGAGACAATGGTAAGACACGAAAGCCAGTCAAACCAAGTTTCAGTTCTTACCTTAAGAAGTGAGGTGTAGAGAAATAAATCTGATATTTTTTGGCAGATGGAGCTGTCTTCTAGGACTTCAAGCTTTCACCCACAAGTTGGATGCCTAAGAACAAATGATTTACTCTGATCTTCAAACTCCTTATCTATAAAACAAAGATAAGACTAGAATTACCATACGGTAGATGACATAATGAACAAAAAGTAGGTGACAGGTAAGTAGCTTCAGTAAATATTTGTCGTCTTCTTCAACCCATTCATGTTAAAGCTGTAATATAATTGTTTTATGTTTGTGTTAATTAACAAACGAATATACCCAACCTACAGATTGTGATTCACTAATTTCTATAAAAGGCAATGAAATTTTAAATGCACTTCACCGTTTCATGGGACAATGTAATAACTTCTGGATGTCTGAAGAGTAGATCTTGAATAATTATCTGATTTAGATCACTTCCATGCTATCCTTACATGTGATTGACAGGTAAGCTAGAAACATCAGTCCGTTTTAGTTATACTCATTTTTCAGTGGAAACTGAATACTATTTGCTAAAGTCAGAAGCTGCCCATAAATTTGGTACTTTGGAACATTCTTTTTTTTTTTTTTTCAACTTGGAAGCTTATATAATTCTTTTCCTAGAAACAAAGACTGTAAAAAGAACATATGATTAGGCTTACTGATATCACCCAGGATTTGAGGAATATTTGTTGTTTTCTGATCTTTTTTTTTTTTTTTTTTTTTTTTTTTTTTTTTTTTTCTGAAATTTATTGACAAATTGGTTTCCATACAACACCCAGTGCTCATCCCAAAAGGTGCCCTCCTCAATACCCATCACCCACCCTCTCCTCCCTCCCACCCCCCATCAACCCTCAGTTTGTTCTCAGTTTTTAACAGTCTCTTATGCTTTGGCTCTCTCCCTTTCTAACCTCTTTTTTTTTTTTTTTCCTTCCCCTCCCCCATGGGTTCCTGTTAAGTTTCTCAGGATCCACATAAGAGTGAGACCATATGGTATCTGTCTTTCTCTGTATGGCTTATTTCACTTAGCATCACACTCTCCAGTTCCATCCACGTTGCTACGAAAGGCCATATTTCATTTTTTCTCATTGCCACGTAATATTCCATTGTGTATATAAACCACAATTTCTTTATCCATTCATCAGTTGATGGACATTTAGGCTCTTTCCATAATTTGGCTATTGTTGAGAGTGCTGCTATGAACATTGGGGTACAAGTGGCCCTATGCATCAGTGCTCCTGTATCCCTTGGATAAATTCCTAGCAGTGCTATTGCTGGGTCATAGGGTAGGTCTATTTTTAATTTTCTGAGGAACCTTTTTAATTTTAAAGTTTTCTAAAGTTAAATTTGTTTGTAACTTCTTCTCTGACTCCTCACCAACTTAGTAGGTGAATAAATTGAAGTCAGAGAGTTGAACATGGATTCAAAATGAATAATACTCTAGCTAAGAATGTAAAAGGTCTTCTGGTCACTAGATAAAAGATGTCTTCCATTGTATTTCCTTTCCTCTCTGTAAACTCCGATGAAAATTCTCTGTATTTATTATTAGTTTTATTATTAGTTTTTATTATTATTTTAGTTTCTAGTGCACAGAATGATTTCAATGCAAAGATTGTGTCTATGCTAGATGTTCTGTCAAAGTCCTAAAAGTGGCCATAATCTTTCCCTTGTGTGTGTGTGTGTGTGTGTGTGTGTATGTGTGTGTTTGCGTGGATTGTACACTACTCAAGAATAATGTAGCTATTTTTTAAGCAAAGTCATGTTTTCCTGTGTGTGTATTATCCCATGTAACTCTATTCCTTATAAAGAGTTGTGTTTGTAGGGTTGCAAAGTATCCTCAGGAAAATTTGTTTATAACCTTAAGAAGAGATCTGTAGCTACATATTCATTTTAGGAGAGTTAGTACCAACTAAAAGAGTTGCCACTAATATGCTTGTCATTTCTAAACTAGTTTGGAATATCCATCCAAGTGGATTTCAGTGTAAAGAATTCTGACAATCAGAAAATAGGTTGCTTAAGTGAATTAGCAATTATAATAAAGAGAAAATACTTGCTTTAGCATAAAATTCACTCTTTTATGGAGAATTCAGTTTAATAAATCATTTATATAAAATTTTAGTTCAAAAATAGAGTTCATAGGATTTTTAGTTTTTTTCTTTTTAATCTATATTATGAAGCAAGTAGGACATATGTTAGCATCTCCATGCAAGAGGAATTTGGGATTCAGATTAACTGAGTAATTTATCTAAAAGTACACTGGGTAAGGCTGTGGGAGGTGGTGGGAGGAAGAGTGTCAGAGATCAATCCTACCACCTTTCCAGAGTTAGTTTTTTATTTTGTTTTGTTTTCTTTTCTTCCATTCCACTACTCTTTCTTATCCTTTGACATTGGAGTACAGTGAGAAAAAAGGGGGAGGGGAGAAAGAATGTCTTCCTTTACAACACCACCAAAGACATAGTCAATGACTCAAGCAGCAATTACAGTACCCTTTGATACATAATTCAAAAAGAAATTTGTCATTGAAGTTAAGAAAAAGGGTAATTGATAATTGCTGGAAGATCTCTTATGTCAGAGCAGAGGGACAATGTAATGGCAGGAGTTTGGACTTTAGCATTCTGACAGTATGGACATTTTCAATGAATTAAATAAAAAACAGAACTGGGATTCCTTTTGAGCTGAAATGTGTGAGAAAACTGAAGATGTGACAAGTCGCTTGCATGGAAGGATGAAACCCACAAGTTGCTTAGGGAGTGCAAAACCATACTGATGATAGGGCTCTTTCACAGAACTGACAGGAACCGAAAGTGTGACTGCAGGCATGACAAATTGTTTGTAACTTGACACAGGAAGTTGGGAACCAAAGTTGCATTTAGGGAAAAAAAAGCCCAGAGAAGGAAGTTAGTCATGCAGGGGGGAGCATGTCTCTCCATAGATTGTGTGAGAAACTGGACACACGCGATCCCTGAATCACACAGATGCACGTTTCCATCCTAACTCAGTTGCTAGATGGATGAGACTGGACAAGTTTGAAGACTCCATCTCCAATGGAAATTTTAACAAGGTTTGAGATGGGGATTACATCAGACAAATTCCCACTGGCGTTCCCGTTGCGCTGATACTGTTGGCAGCCATAAACGGTGGTTGTTATTTTTTATCATTATCAACAACATCATCACCAACACCACCACCACAGGTATTATCAGCATCCTCATCTGGTAAGGTGGACTCTATGAGGTTGTTCCTCATTCTCCAAGATGGGAAGAAAAGTTTAATTCAGATACATAAGCATGAATATCAATTCACCTCTGCACCTTTTCATTAAAAGTTTGCTCTTTTCATTCAGTTGAAGTTGCATTTAATCCACAGTGTATTTTTAATAAAATGTGATCTCATCATTAGATTTGTTTTGTGAATGTGCATTGATCTGCACACTCGGGTGCTTAGAGAGTTGGCTGAAATCATGCTCACCTAATATAAAAGTTAGTTGTTCTCAGTTTCAATTTTATTTTGCTGTTCTTTATTTATCCCCCCCCGACATAATTATTGTTATTACTATTACTATTGTTTTGAATGTGTTGTTAGCAGACAGATGTTAAAAATTCAAAATCTGCCTTCCTCAATTTCATTTCATTTAGGCTTACTTGTTCTTTTTTTTTCTAATTCTACCATGGGAACACCTTCACCCATTTATTGGGAACATAGCATCATTTTGAATTTTAAAAATGTTTTCTTACCATCTGGCTGTTCTGTTGCTTGTGTTTTCTTTATGAATCTACTAGTCTATTGAATCACTATTAGGTAATTATTTTTAAATCTGTGCATATTTATACCTGTATTCAAATGGAGGTCTGACTTCTGTTGATGTGTGGGTGAGTAGGGTTTTCACTTAAGGCGAATGACTTTAATTTGCTCTCTGCCCCTCCCCCTACCACATTCACAACCATGCCCACCATCATCCTCTACAATATATTATTCTCTTCATTTCTTCAGTGGACCTATGGTCTTCTTCTCTTTTACATGCATCTCACCAGAGTCCTTTCCAGCCAGGAGGTTCCAATAAGTTTTCATTTTTATTTTGGTTAAAAAAGGTTTATTCTCATTTACAGCATGTTTGCTGTAATAGTGATCAGTCACAGTTTCTATGAAAAGAGAGCAAGTAGAAGTATGCATTGTAAAATCTGCCTACCTAATTTCTGTCTTTGGGGACCATTAAATTGATTTAAAGAAGACCATGTTATAGATTTTCTTGACCACAGCACGAGTATAGGAATTTTATGGGGGGAATACAGCTTTCTTTCACATCATTTAAATATATCCTATCTCATTTAGTTTATAAAGACAATTCAAACATTTTTTACGACTGATGGCTTTTCTTTCCTGGGATATAAATATCATCTTTTTTCTCTTCAACATGTTGAACACGAGCACATTGCATTGCTTCTACTAGATAAAATGTTAGTTTTGTATAAACAAAAAATATATATACATATATATATTCTTGAATTAGGTACTCTAATTTTAATCTCATGACAGAGAGTCGCAGGCATAGCACAATTAGGATCTTGTTCCCAGAAAAGTCTATAGGATAATGAGCTCACCCATTTAATTTCCTACAACATACCTAAAATAAACCATGAAGAAATGCTTAAGACGTGATGTTTGGTTCTGTCACAGTTTCTGACTTAATTGTCCTAGAGCATAGTGTGGGTGTCAGAATTTTGAAAAAATTCCCCAGATGAGGTAAGGATAAAAACCACTTCCAAAAACCAAAACTACAGGCACTCAGAGAAAAAAATGAGACTGGTTGGAGCTTATGAGTTAGGAAAAGTTTTAGTGGAGAAGGGTTACTTGAACAGGAGATTGAAGGATGACTTTGATAAGAGGATAGAAAAAGAATATTCTTCCATTGAACCCAAAAAAGTTAAAATCTTCTAGTTTGGGGATGGATTACTGTATTAATCTGACCAGGCTGCTATAACAAAATACCACAGATTGGGTGTCATAAGCTACACAATTTTATTTTCTCAGAGTTCTAGAGGCTATAAGTTCATGATCAAGATGCTAGCCAATTTGTTCCAGATGAGGATTATCCCCTTGAGGTGCAAATGGCTACCATCTTGCTTTGTGCTCACAGGGCCCCTTTTCCTTGGTGTGTGTGCAGTGAGAAGAGAGAGAGAGAGAGAGAGAGAGAGAGAGAGAGAGAGAGAGAGAGAGAATTTTCTGGTATCTGTTCTGATAAAGGCATTAATCTTATCAGATCAAGACCCACTCTTATAACTTCATTTAACCCTAATTATGTCCTTATTGGTCCCATATCAAAACACAGTCACACTAGGGGGGCAGGACTTCAATATGTAAATTTTGAAAAATTTACAAAATTTACAAAAAAAAAAAAGTGTGCTGACTTGTGCTAATTCCCTCCCTTCTCTTTTCTCATTCTTCCTATTTCTTTCATTTCCCAGAAATTTTTTCTTCCTTTCTCTCAGTTTCTGTGTTTTCTCCAAATGATCACTGAACACTTGTTTGTCTACAGGCATTTGCTTTTTGTTTTGTTCCATTCCATTTTTTCCATCAGAAGTGTACTCTGTAATTACCATCCCTCTTTGCCCCTATCCTCCTATCTATCCGTCGCCCTGATAACCATCATTTTGTTCCTTGTAGTTAAGACTTTCCTTCTTGATTTGTCTCTTTTTTTTTCTTTGTTCATTTTGTTTTATTTTTAAATTCCAGATATGAGTGAGATTATATGCTATTTGTCTTTCACTGACTGACTTACTTAATTTAGCATTATAATCTCCAGTTCTATGTTGTTGCAAATGGCAAGATTTCACTTTTTATGACTGAATATTCAAATATATATATTCAAATACACACACACTACTTCTTTGTCCATTCATCTATCTATAGACACTTGGGCTGCCTCTAGAGTTTGGCTATTGTAAATAATGGTGCAATAAACATAGGGGTGCAGGTGTTCCTTTGAATTAGTGTTTTTGTATTTTTTTTGGTAAATATCCAATACTGGCAACACTGAGTTGTAAGGTAATTCTATTTTTACCTTTTTGAGGAACCTCCATACTGCTTTCCACAGTGGCTGCACCAGTTTGCATTCCCACCAATGGTGCATGAGGGTTCCTTTTTCTCCACATCCTCACCAACAGCTGTTGTTTGTTGTGTTATTGATTTTAGCCATACTGAAAGGTGGAAAGTGATATCTCATTGAGGTTTTGAATTACATTACATTTCCCTGATGATGAGCAATGTTGAGGATCTTTTCATAAGTTTGTTGGCCATTTGTACGTCTTCTTCGGAGAAGTGTCTGTTCATGTCTTCTGCCCATTTTTAATTGAATTGTTTTTTCAGCATTTAGTTGTACCAAGATATAAGTGTTTTTTTTCCCTAGGCTCTAGGAACACTGAGGTGAAAAGGTATGACTTTACCGTACTCAAGGTGTTTATATTGTAGTAGTGAAATACACCCAGGCACAATCTCTAAAGCACAGCCTCACCTGTGTCTCCTGGGAGCCTCTCTGAGCATCTCTTCCACAGAGCATAGAGACTTCTTTACTTCTTCCTTAATAGAATAATATAGTGGCTGTATCACATTTGAATTACAAAGCTTGTTCACCAAATACAAACTCGTTATGTTAGAGTAAAGATTCTGGTACTCTATATGGGCAGGGACCCATATTAGAATCACCAGGCTCATTAATAATGAAGCCAAGACATGAATCTGGGTATTCTAGCATTCAGTGCAATGTGGTTTGACTACATTGGGATTAAAATAAACATACACACACAACTACCAGATATTTAAAGGTAAAAAAAGAAGGACAAAGAGAGAATGTTCACTGGTTAAGCAATTGCTAAGTTTGAGTGACCTGAAACAGAACACAGTATCAATGTGTATCAAAAAAATTTCCATCACTCTTAAGTATATTATCAGCTTTTATAAAAATCATTTCATGGTGGTGGTTAAATTTGTTTTTGTTTTTGTTTTTGTTCCATATCACATGAATAAAAGTTGAGACCATATAGTGGGATAGGGAAGCAGAATCATTTCAAGTTCCACTTTTAGTCAGTTTCTTAAATCACTGCGAAGGTTAATCCTTATTAGGTCTGTGTGCTTAGGTAATTTGGGACAGCTTAACAATTCTAGTGGTCAACAGTTAGGCTTTTCGATTTCTTTGATTAATGAGGTGACTCATCTCATAACATGGATATTTGGGACAACAAAGTTCTCTCTGACCATTTGACTATCAAGTGACAAATACAGTCATTCTGGAACAAACTAAAAGTTAAATCTCCCAAATCCACGATTTCCTCTTCTACCTAAGTGTGTGTGTGTGTGTGTGTGTGTGTGTGTAGCACAATATAGCTTTTTTTGACTGAATTACCCACATAATTGTCTCAAGTCTTCACATAATGAATGTGAAATATTACCTTGTAATTCTTACATTAACTTGTCTTATTGCTGAAATAATATTCTTATACTTCTTAAAGTGTAAGGTAGCTGTTTGGCATTAGCAGGTTCAATTAAAATGCAGTCAAAAAATAATAATTCTCATTCTGACAGGTGCAGTGTAACAGAGATGGTACTATATAACAACATCAAATTTTAAAGAAATTTTAAAAAAAGAAAGACTCCTATTTCTCTAGCAATCCTACCGCATTAGTCTTTACCACATTGCTAAACATTGCTTTAGCTTTCCACTTTAATAGTGGCAAACGCTGAGGTCTGACATGAAATAGGCTATTTCATCTGAGATGGTTTAAGCTGGCCTAAGGAGTGACAGGAGAATATAGCAAGCAGTCAGCGCTAATGACAGCATACCATTTTTATAGACTAAAGGTCCAGCAATGAATTTCAATTATAGAGTGTCAGGATGCCCAAATGCAGGTACCTGATAACAAGTCAGAAGCTCACAGTTTCTGTAAGGCTTCTGTAGAATTTCAATAAAGCTCTTAGCCCTTAGCACAGCCTTTTTTATGCTTTTTTTCCCCCTTTGCTAGAAGCCAAGAGATGTAATCTTTTCTGAGCAACTCCATCTATAGCACCCTTCAGCCATCGTGTTGCAATAGCTAAATGAAGCATGCCTTTCTAACATATGGACTTCCCCTGTGGCTCATCTTCCAATGTGTTTGGGAGTGACATAGAGAGTGGGCATAGATTTTCATCTGCAACGTTTAAATGGAGTTTTCCAAAAATGTATTATTAGCTCAGCAATAGTGGAGGCTCCATGATGACCTGATAAGGCCATATTCCTGCCAAATATTTGAACAGGTTGGAGGAAAAAAGTAATTGTAAGGGACCACACTACTCACTTGAGAAAGAACAAGTGAAGATTTATTCTCAAAAAGTAGTAAATATCACTGATTCTATTAAGTTTACTTCCTATATTACTTCAGGGAATTGTTAGGAAAGGCAGAATGAGAGCAATCAATGTATTCCATCTTTTTATTTTGAAATAAATGATAAATGGGTTGAGTCTGCCATCCATTTCAGTTAATATTTTTTATTATAACATGCCCAAAAGACAACTTTAGATTTTCCTCCCTGAACTTACTTTTCCTGGAGTGTTTCTTGACTTGGTTGTAGGCAGCTGCTTTCAGATGCTAATGAAAAAGAACTGGATTCCTTCCTGGCTCATTTTTTATTTCTCTTGGACCCCATAGACAACCCAGCAAAAAAGTTTGCTTGCTCTATTTTCAACAAAATAACCAGAATCAAACAATTCTCCTCACCTTCATTGTCACCACTCTGGTACCAACCAGTGTGTTTAGGATGCATGGGTTTCTACAGTAACCACCACCCAGGTCTCTCTGCTTCCACTCTTGTCTCATCTTAGTGCTGTGTCTTTCTTCAAGACAGCCAACCAAATGGTCCTTTAAACATTTTATATACATATATATATATATATATATATATATATATATATATATAGACACAACAATATAAGCTCCTCATTTACCTATCTTTATCCCAAAGTTTTGTGCCATTTTGCAGCAAGGTGATATGGAACTCAAGGAGAATACATACATACATATATGTATATATATGTGTATATATATATATATATATGTGTGTGTGTGTGTGTGTGTGTATAAATGAATGAAAGAGAAAGAGAGAGAGAGAGAGAGAGAGAAACTCCACTATGGATTTCACATTTTACTCTAGTATCTTCAATTTATTAATTATATTTATTATAAAATCACTCTCTGCAGGCATGCTACCAATACTGACCTCACTTTGGCTCTCCATTTTGTTCATGTTCACTTCATGACCTCTCCTGGGGCTACATGTTCTGGCCCCCTTAGAGATTTATATGCATACCTTAGAAATGCCAACCAAGGCCGGGGTGGGGGATGCTTGCTTTGGTCTCCCATGACTCTGTTAGAGACAACACAGTCTATCTCCTTCCTGATGCACAGGTGGTACATCAAGGTCCAATTAAAGGCTAGCTGTCAATTAGGTTCACTCAAACCCTCTGGGATGCATGCCAATCCTTTGATCTCACTACAGTGCCCTTCTGTACATCCTCTTGCTCTATAAAATCTGTGGACTACAGTCTGGACCTGGGAAAGAATAGCTGTATGGTGCCTGGATCACCACCCTCCTCATTGCCTCCATCAGTAAGCCACCCTAAATAAAACCATAAACTGTATGCAGTGGACTACTTTGTCTTCTGGTCTCAAAGTGCCTTCTCAATTTGGGGGATACTTTAGTGTCTCCCCGCCATCTTCTTATTGTATCAACATATGAATCATCTATATTCAATCATTTGATCCTTCATGTCTGTGTTATATGCTTTGTGACTTTTTCTCGAAAAACTCTAAAGGGTATCATCTACTCCAAAGAAGACTACATTTCTTTTGTGGCTGGAAGATAGAGTACCAGTTACTTATCTTGATATTACTGGAAGCAGGTGTGTTTTTATTCAGCATGGTGGTCGTCAGTTTTTTCTTCACTCCTAGGGTTATTTGGATCTACCATGTCTTTTTCACATTTGGAGGGCTTGAACTCTTATCTTTAACTTCTCAGAAACATATGACTGCTGAAACCTTCCAAATGCTGTTTTATTCTGGGTTTCTCGGCCTTGCCTTGTGCTGGAGCGACTTTGGAATTAGCCAGTTCCTCAAGGGAATATTAGACAAATAATTTTTGGTTTACTTCTTTCCAGTCAAGAATTCTCCACCCAAGAATTTGGACACTTTAATCCTAGTTCATTTGTCAACTCAGGACTTTATTCTCTGTTCTCCTTGAGTTCCATTTCACCATGCTGTGAATTGGCACAAACCTTAGGAGAAAGATGGGTAACTGTGGAATTTATATTGTCGTAGCTTTTTTTCTCAAGAATTTCAGCTCCTCATGTCCTGCCTCGATTAGTTATTCTCTAACATGTTCAGGCAGGTTTATTTGAAAATTGAATTGTGTCCAGATTGTGTTAATTCCAATGGCAAGGTTAGTAGAATTCAGGCTACTCCTCCATGGCAAGCCCTGGACGTTCAGTTCTTCCTGTTTTTATTCTCCTACATACTAATATTCTTTGTCTCTTTATTTCAATAGTGTTTACTGTCCACACCTCCTCTGTTCTTCTTTCATCCCTATTTAGAAACCATACATATCCAAGAAGTTAGCGATCAAATCTGTTTTACAGACTCTCACTGTTTTCATTGGTTATACCTTTCTACCTTATTACTTCTAGGTTCAGACCTCTCCATTGCATTAACAATTCACATCCTACAACACTGTCAATTTATGATGAATTATAAGGGCATTGACAACAAACGTGTGAACTTTTCTCTAAATTTAGTTTAAAAAATGATAAAAAAAAGAAGAAGAACAACAAAACCTGTTCTCAGTATATCTCATCTACTGATCTGTCCTCCTTACTTGAGGCCTTTAACGTGCCAGGAAGAAAATAGGAAGTGTTTGAGAGCTATAATATATAGGTCAGGGAGGTTTAAAATATCCACAGGCATGAATCTTCTGACCTAGTATATCTGAACCTAACTCTGTGTAAACAGCTTCCCTGTTAAACTCATTTCAATAATGTTACTTTATTTTCAGATGAGCAAGTTCCAACACAACACAAACAAAACAAAGCCAAACCTGATCTTTTCATCTCAAAGTTGTCCTTTTCTTTGTATTTGAAAAATAACTTTTTATAGGATTCTGTCTGCTACCTTATCTTTTTTCAATGTTATCTCTGTAGAATGTAACATCTAACCCCTACCGGATGTCCAATTGCAAATTTCAACAATGAACCTCGCATTATGTAATCAATTTGCATGCATTGCTAAGTTCATCAGAATATTAATGTTTTGAATATCACATTTTGTTCACATTTCTTCAGGGCCCCAGGTTCCTACTGGCAAATTATAAATATGATTACTAATGGTTTCAGAAAGTATTTATCTGCCATTTTTCTTATATTTGGCTTTGAAAAACTCAAAGCCCTATTATGTGTTGAAATGAATCATCTATTCTCAGTGTAAATTTCTGGTATAAGTATTTTCCTCTTCTTCCAAAATTATTATATAACTCTTCCTCTTTGACACTTATGTAGAATTTGCATTGATAATGAGTTTTAATGAGAATTTAATTCATGATAGTTTTTGTGAACTACAGTGCATGTAAAAATAAATAAGTACAAAAAATGAATAACTTAAAACCTTAACATTCCAAAACACTTGAAAATATTGCTATGGAACTCGTTATTTAATTTTGGGGATGGCCAAATACAAATGGTGACCATTAGATGCAACTCTGCCCTAGTGCAGAAATGAAATAATCATCTGGGAATATTGTACCCAAAGTAATTATTAACTAGTTGCTCTTACCTTTTCTCCAGTTTCTGCCTGACTTGGTTATTCATATTTTCCTTTGCAATTTGCCTTGCTTTATATCCCCTAGAAACTGGTATTTTGTTCTTTCATTTCCATAATTTCAATCTAGCTTGCACATTCCCCAAAATGCATGCTTGTAAATTGTGTGCACATATCTGCTTGCAACCTTTCAGTGTTTTTACTCTTAAATAATTTCAAAGGGACCACAGGTAACTCTTTTTTTTTCTACCTTGGTCATTCTAAATGTTCTCAGGTAAAGTGGTCCTTAGGCCTTAAACACTTTCACTGAATAGACTTAGGTATATAGGACATTTGAATGTTTGTCTCTAATGTCAAATAATTCATGTTTGTCATTTTAGATGGCTATATTTCATTTTAAAGAACCATAGCAGGCTTGGATAAAATATCGTACTCTTAAACGATCTGATATTTCTCTCAGAAATTTGACAAATAAATTGACAGATACAATTGGCTAGGCTGGTATTGCCTAGATCTTTGATTTCAGAATTTGATTTTTTTTGTCCAAGACCTGGCAAAAATATTGTGTAACAGGAGATGTGTTCTCCTAGATAGTGTAAACATATTTCTATGTAGATGAGCCAATATATAAGCTTCCTTATTAATGGGGAATTTCTGTGAACATGTTTATCTCAAAAAAGGTGGAATTTAACTAGAGGAAACCCTGCTATCTGCTGCAAAGAAAAATTGGAAGATTTGCAGGAAATTTAATATTTCATTCAAATGAAGGTTTTCTAGTCTGTGGTGATTGGTCGAAAACTAAAATATCTTAACTATACCCTCTGACTAAAATTCTATAATTAAAATTAGAGAAATTACTCCATGGTGTTCCAATCATGATATACCATTCATGATCATGTCAAGGAGAACAATATCGATTTTTTTTCCTTTTCATTTTTCTGGATTAAGAACCAGTCAATCTGGTTTCAAATCCCTGTAAAACACACACACACACACACACACACTCACACACACACACACACACACACACACACACACACACACGTTATAGGGTACACTTGGGCACAAATACATTCACTGCCAAGCCTCTTTTAAAAAATAAAGCTTAAAAACTTAAAATGGAGTAGCCTTCAACAATGGGTAAATGGATGGATAAATTTTGTTTTTTGACATTATGAAATATTATTAAATAGTAAGGAAATAAAAACATGTTATAAAATCTTCATCACATAAAATTGATATGAAATTGCAAGGTTGAAAATATGTCCATATGTATATTTTTAGTACTATCCTTTCGTCTTCTCCTTTCTGGATTCAGATGACCTGGAGCAGGGGAGGGAGGTAGCCTTATTCACTGCTAGAACAGTGTAAATACCCTGACTCTCCACCAGGCCTCCTCTGATGCCATCCCAATGGGGAGAGAGGGGTGCCTCATTACTGCAAGGTGGAAGTGGAGTCTAGGCTTCCCTACGTTGTCTCCACTGCCAACATGGCAGTGAAGGTGTCATTACTGCTAGACAAAGATGAAAACACTGGCAATATTCTCAGCTTTCTCTGTCATCATCCCAGAGAAGGGTTGGGACAATTCCATTCAGTTGAGGAAAGCGGAAGTAAGTCTAGGTTTTCCCCTTTGCTGGTGGGGTAGAGGTAGAGACACAGTGTGTGTGTGTGTGTGTGTGTGTGTGTGTGTGTGTGTGTGTGTGTGCGTGTGTCTATAGTACAGTAGTATCTAAAAGCTTTCTGTCTTGCTAAGGTTGCGTCCCTTTCTTGGTCCACTGGCTGGAAGGAATTTTGTTGAGCCTACCCACTTTCCTTTCCTTTCCCTCTCCCTTCCTTCCTTCCTTCCTTCCTTCCTTCCTTCCTTCCTTCCCTCCTTCTTTCCTTCCTTCCTTCTTTCCTTCCATCTTTGCTTTCTTCCTTTCTTCCTTCCTTCCTTTCCTCCCTCCCTCTTTCTTTCTCTTCCTGTGTCTTTGTGTGTCTGTGCATTTCCAAGTTACTGGTATCTTTAGTTCCACACCGCAGATGCATAATGCAAAAATAAAACCCAGGAAGTCATCAGCATGTCATTACTCTAGTCCTAAAATCCCTCACCTGTGTGCCTTCCTCTTTCTACCTTTCAGAATCTTTTTACTGTGTGTTTTACATATAATACTGAAGGGTTCTGGTTACACCTCCTGGGAGGAATAGGGAAAAGTACATCTCCATCCTCCTAGAGTCAGAGGTGAAGTATTTTGTCTTTGCATTTGGAATACCCAGATATCAAGCTACCTGACATGCCCACACTGTATGGTAACACTCATCTGATTACTCTTGCCCTTGCAAAGTCTCTGTCCATAGCAGCCACTCTTAAATGGAAGAGGACCTATTTTTTTTATTGCTTTTTTTTTAGTTTTTTAAGGTTTATTTATTATTTAGAGACAGAGAGAGACAGCATGAGCATGGAAGGTGCAGAGAGAGGAGGAAACATAGAACTTAAAGCAGGCTCCAGGCTCTGAGCTGTTAGCACAGAACCGGACAGGGGGTTGGAACCCACCAACTGTGAGATCATGACCTGAGCCAGAGTCAGACGCTTAACCAACCGAACCAGACAGGCACCCGAAGACCTATTTTTTTAAAAAGTTTATTTATTTATTATTATTATTTTTTAATGTTTATTTATTGTTGAGAGAGAGAGAGAATGAGTGGGGGAGGGGCAGAGAGAGAGAGGGGGACAGAGGATCTGAAGAGGGCTCTGCGCTGACAGCAATGAACCTGATCTGGGGCTCAAACCCACCAACCATGAGATCATGACAGAGCTGCAGTCCAATGCTCAACCAAGTGAGCCATCCAGATGCCCCTTTTTATTATTTTTGAGAGAGTAAGACAGTATGAGTCGGGGAGGGGTAGAGAAAATGGGACAGGCTCAAAGCTACCTTGAAGCCCAATGCGGGGCTCTATCTCATGACTGTGAGATCATGACCTGAGCTGATGGCAAGAGTCAGAGGCTAACCGGACCAAGTCACCCAGACGCCCTGTGGAACTATTTTTAAACTAATTTTAAAAACAGACATATTTAACAATATTTGATAGAAAGAGGTTGTGGCTACATACCTATTTGCCTTTTGCTTTTTGGTTGTTTGTTTATAAAAGATACTCAAACACATCCAGACATATTTCTTCATGATTTAGTTCTCAGAATTGCAAACCTGAATCACTTTGTTACTTTCTAAATTGTAAAAGTTTGGTATTACCTAAAACATTTTTTGTTTAAAATAATGTCAAGTATTAATAGGATTTCTAAGTTTTTATAACTTTACAGAAGCATATTTTACGCCTAAATTTAAAGACCTGAATTAATAAAGTTACTTTACCGATTTTCAAAATCAGCCAGCTAAGGCATTTAAATGGGAGATATCAGCTATTACATATGAGTCTTGTTAGTCAAACCAACACAATTCAATAACTTCACAATTTCTATTGTACCATCAATTATCTATCAATTTCTAAATGAGATGATGAGATAGCATGGACTGTTGGTTACAAGAAAGATAATGAGAGTTCCTGAGAGAGGAAATATTCTCCTGAATTACATTATCAAAATATTAGATCATTTAAGAGAAATATTAGAAAATTTACTGTTTTTCCCGATTAAGCAACAAGATATTTTATGAACTTAAAACTATTCTGAGGCACTACAAGCTTCAAATTGACTCTTGCAAGATGATTCTGAAAACATTCATTCAGCCTTCTCAAAACAGTAACTGAGAAAAATTGAGGTGGGGGAGAAGCCAACAAACTCTAGAATATAATATTACATGTAAAAGTTGGGAGCAGCCCATTCTAAATGTGAGGTGATTTTCTACTCACTGACAAGACAATGCAGATTTAGCAAAAAGAAAATTATCAACAGCAAAGACCTTTTCCCTACATTGTGTTAGATTTTTCAATATTCAATCAATGTTAGGAGAGAAAGTGCCTTTAGTGAGGCTGGCAGTTACTCCTGCTTAAAGACTATGCAAGCCTCACAAAAGACATTATAGGATGAAGTGGATACAGATAATGCTTTAAATCTTTATCTGTTTGGTTCTCTATAACTGAGCTCTACAAGTCCAGGGGCTGCCAGAAAGGGGAGGACTGCAGTTTTCTCCTCCACCTCACCCCCCTGCAAGCAAACAGGATAAGGGGAATCTGCATCCAGGGTCCATTGGTAAAAAAATTATTCATCTAGATGTATCTCTTCTCCTTCAACCAAGTATACAAAAGCACACCCAACACCCACCCCCCCCCCCTGAAAAAAATCCTTGAAAATAAGGGAAAAGGAAATTGGTATCAGAAGACCAACGTACTTCTGTAACTGACATTCTGGGACCCAACGTACAATTGAGGGATGAGCCATTTTTAGGAGGCTACAAAATGAGGAGGAATTCATGAAATTCCATAAACCATCATAAGGAAATGATGGCTCAGAGAAAAAGACAACATGATCTTCTAGATTAGATGAAAGAATAATTGATTGATAGACTGATTAATCTCCTAGATTAGATGAAATGCCTGAGCATTTCATGCCTGAGCGATGTCTGCTTACCTTCCACTGGTCGATGCATTCATGTGACAGAAGTGAACAAATGAGCACAGCATCAGAAATGGAAGTGAGGAATATCAGAGGTCACTAGAATGATCTTCTAGTCACCAAATTACCAGACGGGGCTTTAAGGACAGTAGTGGGTCCAGGGAGAAAAGTGGTTAAGAGAATGGTATCACTTCCACTATGTAGCTGAACCTCAAGATTTAAAGTTCTAATGAGAAGGAAGGAAGCCGTGGCCCAACTTGCTCGATTTCCTTTCCATGACCAACAACCCCATTTTATACACATATCCTGGTTGCTTTATGAAATGCGAAAGACACGGTGGGCTGAGTCTGAGACAGGAATTCATGGGAATGTTGCATTTTGGGAGTTGTAGTTCTGAGCATCGTCTAGGCAAGGAAGATCCCAAGTGGATTCGCACTGTCCCTCATGCACGGTAATTGGATCACACAAATGTGAGACAAGATGTTTCTCTGATCCAGGAAAGATGTATTTTAAGCCTGACAACCAGCTACCCAGAAAACAGACTAAATTTTATGCATATAAAGATGGAAGAAGATTATACCAGACACCAAGTGTGACCTGAGAGAAAGCCAGGCCACTCTACACACACAGAACTGCTTACAGGCTTCAGAAGGATAGGATAGGTAACTACTTAATTAAAAGAGTAACAAGGTATGAGAGGGCCAGAGGAGGCAGGATAGCATAAGACTTATGACAAGCTTCTACAACAGAAATGAGTCTTTGAATTCAGAAAAGGCACACTTTTGAAGAAAATGTACTAAACAAACAGGAAAAATTGTGGAAAGTAAATTGTTACCAATAAGAATAAAAATAGTATTTTAATATTGAAATATTAGTGGAAATTGGAGCCCACTGGAGCATAAACACCTTGACTTTATCTGAAAACAGCACTGAAACCAATTAAACATAAATTACCACTAAATAATTTATTTTCAGTGAAAGTCCGTATTAAACCAATTCACAAGAAAACCATTTTATTAAGATTCAGCCATATGAAATTGGACCCATGGAGTATGAAAATTCACATGATGATATTCATTCAACACATACATATTGATTATTTTATTCTAGGTCAGACAGTGGTAGACACTGATTAATCAACAATAGACAGGATACAATACCTATGAGAGCTAGAGTGACATAGGTCTAAAACCTAGGAGGCAGAAGCCTAAGTTTACATTCTGGTTTTGCCATTTCCTCTGCCATTGTGACTAAGGATAAATTATTCATCACCTTTGTTAATTTAGTTATTAGCTCCTCATTTAAATATGTGAAGTAATTTAGTTTTAGTTCTTCATTTGTAAGATAAGGGTAATTTTACTTATATTATCTGTGTATATCTGTATATGGTTATCCACATATATGATTTTCTATATTACATTATTACACATATTATACTTAATTAGCCATATGTGTGTATATGATTGTAAAATCATATATAAAAGAGACAATTATATATAAAACATACATATATATATATACTATGTAGTATATATAATATATACTACATAATGTATACTATATACATATACATATATATATATATATACTATATAGTATATATAATATATACTACATAATATATACTATATACATACATATAGAGAGATAGATAGATAGATAGATAGATAGATAGTCTGGGGGTTATAATATGTATATATTTTTCCAGATGTATGTGTATAGATGTATATATATGTGTTTGTGTTTGGCATATATATACATGAGAGAGTTTAGACTTGTATTTAGCATGTTGCAAATACATGGGAATATGTGGGAATCATTGTCATTTAAGATTATACTAGCTCGGGGCGCCTGGGTGGCGCAGTCGGTTAAGCATCCGACTTCAGCCAGGTCACGATCTAGCGGTCCGTGAGTTCGAGCCCCGCGTCAGGCTCTGGGCTGATGGCTCGGAGCCTGGAGCCTGTTTCCGATTCTGTGTCTCCCTCACTCTCTGCCCCTCCCCCGTTCATGCTCTGTCTCTCTCTGTCCCAAAAATAAATAAAAAACGTTGAAAAAAAAATTTAAAAAAAATTAAAAAAAAGATTATACTAGCTTATAGAATGAATAGGATGTATAAATACACATTTTAATATAAGGACTTTGAATTTTTATAGACAGACTTGTACAGACTTGTGGGGGAGAGTCAGAGGGCATGACTTTGTTGAGGGTAGTATGAGATGGTTTCCTAGGGTTGGAAATAACTTGACTCAATAATGATTCTTAAGTTTTCCTAAATGGCAAAGAGGAATAAGAACATTATTAAATAAATACTGGGTATAAGATATTAGGAAAGGGTGCTGAGCTCGGTAGGACTCATAACAAGACATCCAGGAGAGAGGCACTTGGGTGGTTTGGTTGGTTGTGTGTCCACCTCTTGATTTTGGTTCAGGTCATGACCTCACGGTTCATGAGTTTGAGCCCCATGTCTGGCTCTGAGCTGACAGTGTGGAGCCTGATTGGGATTCTCTCTCTCCCTCTCTCTGCCCCTCCACCACTCGTGCTCTCTCTCTCCCTCTAAATAAATATACATGGAAAATAAATGACATCCAGGAGAGAAAAATGGGATTGATTCTACAATATATATTAGTAGCAAATAGTAGATGGTATTATATTCCTTTGGAAGTAATTTGAGATATTTTATTTTATTTTATTCTGCAGTGATGAGAGTATTTAATCAGTTATGTACCAGTTCTTACCGCTTTATCCTTTGCCAATTGATTTGACAATGTCTTACATGGAAACAAATTCATGTCAAGCTTTAAAAGAAATGCTTAACATTTCTACTTACTTAGATAAATAAACTTAAGTTTATTTATTCTGAGAGAGAGAGAGAGAGTGAGCACACACACGTGCAAGGGAAGGGTAGAAAGAAGGAGACAGAATCCCAAAGAGGTTCTGCATCATCAGCACAGAGCTGGATGTGGGACTCTGACTCATGAACTGTGAGATCATGACCCGAGCCGAGATTAAGAGTCCAATACTCAACTGACTGAGCCACCCAGGCACCCCAACTTTTCTCCTGATTCCTAAAACTGTATAGAACCATAGAAGTTTATATCTAGAAAGATTTTCAGAGACAAAGTACAACCATAGACTCTTAGACCATGGCTTCCTCAATACTGGAGAACACATTTCAGTCGAATTTTTATTTTCAGTATATAAAACGATGTAACATTCACTTATGAAGTATATGTTGAATGGGTAAAAGGTTTTAAGCACTAGTTGTTTGAAAGTCCTACCTAACATTTTACATGAATTATCTCAATAATTGATGAGAGAGATGCTAAAGCAAATACAGATCGTGTCCAACTTACTATAGCTCAACTTCTGATGATTGAAGTTATTATGGTGTGGAAGTGATATGTATTCAGTAGAACTATATTTCTAGTATTGAATTTTAGTCTTTTCCTGGGATAGCAATATGCTATACTATACCCTCTGGCGATTCTGGGCAGGTCTCAGTCAGCCACATGCTCATGAGGGTAAACGGCCAATTTATAACCATTCTGTATCCATACAACCATCCTGTTTTTCATTTTCAGTATAGTATTTAATACATGAGATGTTCAACACTTTATTATAAAGTAGGCTTTGTGTTGGATTATTTTACCCAACTGTAGGCTAATGTAAACGTTCTGAGCAAGTTTAAGTCAAGCTAGGCTAAGCTATGATGTATGGTAGGTTAGGTATATTCAATCCATTTTCAATTCACACGTTTTTCAACTTACAAATGGGGTTATCGGGACATAAGTGATTTAGCAATCTTCTTCAGAGAGGGTATGCTTTTATATGCAAGCATAGTGATTAAATGACAAATGGGGAATCCAGGACTCTCAAGAAAGAAGTAGTCAAATAAAAAATATCTATAGCATGAAGGGCTAGGTTGGGTTGGGACAAATTGGTTACTACTCAGTAGAAGACCTTTGTCATCTTCTCTAGTTTCAATCCTCAATACAGACTTCGGCAATTTTTTCTATTAGTAGTGGATAATCCACTTTAATCACTGTTTAAAGTTAGTGCCAGATCTTCTAGACTCCAATGCTGTTTGGGGGTGTGCTCTTTTCTTTGGAAAGTCATTGGCAGCAAGAAATGTCCACTTCTGCTTCTGGCAGCTGAGACAGACATCATGATAAATGGGAGGTGCTGAAGGACTGTGCTTAGATCACAGGAGAAATGAATTGGGGGGTACGTTAGGACTCACTAACCTGTATTCATTTCCCAGGCTGACAAAATGTTCTTAGAATCAACATTTTTCTTCTGTCATCCATTCTCCCTCACTTGCTCTTACTCTTGCTTGAATTTATCAGACATTTATACATCCCTGCCAAATAGCCAGAGCTGTGTTACATATGGGGAGTGATGATAAGTATACTCTCTATAATGGACTGGGTGGACATAGGAATAAGAGTCAATTTCTCTGTAACTATGTAATAAATTCAGCAACATTGGCTTTTACCTTATTAACTTGAGAATCTGTTAACTTCTCTCAACAGAATATAGCCCAATCTTCTCTTTGAGGTTTGCTATCATATACTCAACTCTATTTATCCTTTGAAATCTCGTATTTTGCTTAATCATCAGTATGATTCTTCTTCAGTATTCTAAAAAAAATAGTGTTTTTTTTCTGTGACCATCAGGTAAAGGATTTGGAGTTTTAGAATAGTATTCCATTCCTCCTGAATTTTAATGTCCCCAGTTCATGTTTTTACTATTCTCTGGTGAGCAAGGTTATCCAGAGCTAATGGATTGTAATACATTAAATCAATATGTGGTTAAGATGTGAGATGGAATAGAGAACGTAGAATATGAAGAATCAGGATAATTTATTTCCATGTGTATCCTTGGACAGGTTGGAAAATTTCCCTAGATGTCTGTTTCTTCATCTGTAACATGAGAGTTACCAATGCTTTCCCTGTTTGTCCCATGGATATCAATTAAGAAAAGCTTGTGAGAGCATGATGCCACATTGCAACCCCATTGTCAAACATGGAATCTGTCACCACATTTATGCTTTAAAAATTATGTTGAATAAATGAGTGAAGAGATACTTTGAAAAGTATAAAATACTGTACAGCACACACATAACAGATTTGGAGCTTGTGTTTTCAGAGGCATTCAGAAAAACTGGAAAAATGGCCTCTCATGCCCTCCTTTTCAGGCCGGTAAGTGGATATTAAATCAGTTCAAGGGTAAGAACGCTATTATGCAATGACGATTGAAGCTCTGGGATCTGATATTCATGCATGGAGGTTCCCACACTAGCCAGGGACATGGCACCTTCATGCATCAAAATAATAGAACAATGCTGACAATAATGAAGATGAATGGCATGGTTGTAGGCATTGATAGACTTGTATTTTCAACCATGAAATGTAGGTGATCCAAAGTGTGAGCCGATGCCTTTTGAAAATTGTTCAATAATTAGACATCTAATTATATAGGAAACAATTGTATACACTTATTCAGGTATTGTAAATGTTTTAAAATGTTTTCCAGATTAATTGAAGTCACCTCCTGTAGGAGCAATAATTAACTGAGCAAGGAAAACTTTGAAGTTCACATTTTATTTCTGATTTGCTTTTTTGGGGGCTCTGTGAAAATTAAATTTGTTCATAAGCACACTGCAACAACCAATTTGTTATCATCATCAAATACTTGAAGCTCACCACTCACCACCAAAAGGCTACCATCACAATGTCGGTATATGTTTCCAGTTTTCTTTCCTTTCAATATGTGTCGAGGTGGGGGGAGGATAAAAAACAGGGGAGGGACTGTATTTCAAGTATTCTTTTCACAAATTGTATATTCACTTAAGAATATAACTTGCACGTTTTCCTATGTCATTATATTGTTCTGATAAAAATTTCAATGTTCCCACACTATATCATTACATGTATACACATGCATTTTCATAGTTAAGTTATTTGCACATTTTTACAAATATGCACAACTGTGGTGAACATTCCAATGACTCTAAGACTGAATTTATTAAGGTACATAAGTCAAGTGAGCAATTTACCATGATTTCTTTCTTTTTGTTTTAATATTTATTTTTGAGAGAGAGACAGAGAGAAAGCAGAGGAATGGCAGAGAGAGAAGAGACACAATCCGAAGCAGGCTCCAGGCTCTGAGCTATCAGCACAGAGTCCAATGTGGGGCTCGAACCCACAAACTGTGACATCATGAACTGAACAGAAGATCATGGCTTAACCAAGTGCACCACCTGGGGAGCCCACCATGATTTCCAATAGGAGATGGATTGGAGATTAATCAGATGGAAGAAGGTAAGCAAAATGCATTGCCTGGAAAACAGTATGGAGATTCTTCAGAAAAAAAAAAAAACAAACAAAAATAGGGGCGCCTGGGTGGCTCAGTCGGTTAAGTGTCCGACTTCGGCTCAGGTCATGACCTCACGGTCCATGAGTTCGAGCCCCGTGTCGGGGTCTGTGCTGACCGCTCAGAGCCTGGAACCTGTTTCAGATTCTGTGTCTCCCTCTCTCTCTGACCCTCCCCTGTTCATGCTCTGTCTCTCTCAGTCTCAAAAATAAATAAACGTTAACAAAAATTAAAAAAAAAAGAAACAAAATAGACCTACCCTACGACCCAGCAATTGCATGACTAGGTATTTATTCAAGGGATACAAGTGTGCTGTTTTAAAGTGGCACATGCACCCCAATGTTCATAGCAGCACTATCAACAATAGCCAAAGTATGGAAACAGCCCAAATGTCCATCCATCGATGAATGGATAAAGAAGATGTGGTATATATATATTTATAATGGGGTATTACTCGGCAATCAAAAAGAACGAAATATTGCTATTTGCAACTATGTGGATAGAACTAGAGGGTATTATGCTAGGTGAAATTAGTCAAAGACAAATATCATATGACTTGACTCATATGAGGAATTGAAAATACAAAAACAGATGAACATAAGAGAAGGGAAGCAAAAATAATACAAAAACAAGGAGGGGGATAAAACATAAGAGACTCTTAAATACAAAGAACAAACTGAGGGCTGCTGGTGGGGTTGTGGGTGGGGGGATGGGCTAAATGTGTAAGGGGCATTAAGGAAGACACTTCTTAGGACATGCACTGGCTGTTATATATAGGGGATGAATCATTGGAATCTACTCCTAGAATCATTATTGTGCTATATGCTAACTAACTTGGATATAAGTTAAAAAAAATTATTAAAAAAAAATGTACTGCTCCCTTGATTTCCCTAGAACATCCTACAAATCCCTCAGATCTGTTCACTTTTTTCCATGATCACACACTTTTTCACCACCAACTAAGTTACCAATTTTTAGTGCCTAGCCTACCTTATGAACTCCAAACTGACTTTCTTCCAACCATCTTCTGGAACCCTTCTCCACACAATAGCCAAAACTATCTTAAAAACACAATTAAAAAAAATGCCGTGAAGTCATCCCCTTGATTAAAAGTCTTTATCTGCTGCCTATGAAATACTTTCAGGGTAACTCCTCATCATAGCCTACAAGGAAGGCTCTGTGAGATTTCGTCCTGCTCATCTACCTCTCTGGCCTCCCCACACACCTTTTCAATACTGCTGCTTCAGCTTCAACCATTTCAGCCTTATTTAAGTTCTCTTTTTATTTCTCTTCCTAACAAACTAATCCCTGTTTCCAGGTCTTTACACTTGCATGACCTCTGCCTCATTTTCCTCCAGTTCCCCTGTTTGTCTACTTACTTCTTACTTATCTTTAAGAAGCCACTTCAAAATTCTCTTCCAGTGGAAGTCCTCCCTAATCTTCAGTCCAAATTATGTTGGTCATATATTCATATTCATACCTCACTATATTTCCACTTGTGGAACTTCTCCTTTGGAACTTTGTATTATTATTGTGTGCACATTATTATTTGAATACAAACTGTCTTCCCAGTGAGATTGTAAACTCTATGACACTCATTAGCTCATCAGTCTGAAGATATATTATGGTATCAACAGTGAAAAACATGGCACACTAATGGGATTATTTTATTTCAACACTATTTGCTACTGACAGAAGAGACAGGTAAATAGAAATTTCCCTTATTTCTAAAACACACATTTCTACTGAAAAAGCTATCAATTCATTGGCTTTGCCATCATTTCAATAAAGGACAGAAGGGATACAAAATATTTACATTTAAAATGTTGAAAAATGAAACAAAGTGGTCTTAAATTAGGGGGGGGGGGCTGATTTCCATGAATAAAGCACTCAGCCTGAAAAAAAAATGTAGACTTACCACCCATACATCATGTGATTTGGGGCAAACTGCAATCTGTTTTAGAAGATTTACCCTAGGGGTGCCTGGGTGTCTCAGCTGGTTAAGCACCCGACTTTGGCTCAGGTCATGATTTCACAGCTCGTGAGTTCAAGCCACATGTCAGGCTCTGTGCTCAGACCCTAGAGCCTGCTTCGGATTCTGTGTCTCCCTCTCTCTCTATCCCTCCCCCACTCACACTGTCTCTCTCTCTCTCCTTCAAAAATAAACAAACATTAAAAATATTAATAAAAAGGGTATTTACCCTGGGTGGGGAGAAGGAAAAAAGGACACTAGCATTTGTTGATAACCTCCCACGTGTGTCAAATTCTACAAAGTGCTCTACATTTGTTAGAAAATTTTATTTGAAATTTATCTTTGTCACACCATCAATGGTAACATTCTCATTTCTTTACATGTAAGAATCTATAACTTGGTGATGTTGACTGCTCTTTCCAAATTAAGGAGTATAAGTGATAAAACTAGTTTAAAATTATGTGTATTTGACCTCAAAGTAGATGTTCCTTTTAATCATAAACTTTGCATCCCCTAGTTGCAAATAATAGCATCTTTCTCACAGGGCTGTTCTGAGATCTGAATGTGATTATATATGTGACCACAACAGTGCTTGGCTATTAGTAGATAATTAGTCCATATCCAATGAGTAAAAATAAATGCATATTCGATGGAATAATGTGTATGTAATAAACACAAATTGCCACAGCACACTCTTCTCACATCTAGGCCTTATTCATCACATAGACCTTCTGCAAAGATAGATCAGTTTCTTCCCCCGTAATGTTCATAAAAACTAATTTACATCTTCTTATAAGAACACTTGGCTAGAAGTCTGAATCGCTGAATACATATAGGGTGATTTTGAGAAAAAACTTGCATATCTAAGACATTGTTTCACACAACTAGTAATTAAGATCTACTAGCTCTTGAGAGGCAGTAACCTTGAAATACATTTTTGGCTCTGTGTATCACAAAAGCAACATTTTATGATTGTTCATAAAAACATGCATGAGCTTAGAAGTTCCAGTTATTAAATGAATAAATAATGTGGCAAGTGCACAGAAAAGTAACAATTTGAATAATAAACAAGAGTTGTTTGGGTATTTCAATGATTTATTTATAATGATAATAGTTTAAATTAGATACTGGGATATTCATAATCATTGTACAAACTCTAGTTGAGTATTTTAGCTCTGTGCACTTAATATACTATATATTTTCAATGTAAGCCAATTTGTCTAATAAGATGATGAAAAAAAAATCTACCAGTTCAATGAAGCAGCTTTATGTAAAGACTGTAATTTAAGGACATTAGAATATTAAGCATTCATTTCATGCTGTTTCCTGCCTGGATGTTGAGTAGCATATACAAACCTAACAATTCTGATGCTTCGAAACAGTTCCAAAAATTTTAAAATCAAATGGAAGCTTCTTTCATCCAACAGAATACTCCCCAGATACAAAATCAGAACAATAAAAAGTATAATTTGCATTTCTTCTAATCAGACGTGCATTCAAAAATGCAATTAACCTGACGTTGAATTCAACCTGAACTGTTATGAGTTTGTTAATATGGTGAGGGTGAGGTTTCTTTTCTTTCTTTCTTTCTTTCTTTCTTTCTTTCTTTCTTTCTTTCTTTTCCTTCCTTCCTTCCTTCCTTCCTTCCTTCCTTCCTTCCTTCCTTCCTCCTTTCCTTTCCTTTCCTTTCCTTTCCTTTCCTTTCCTTTCCTTAACTTTCCTTTCCTTAACTTTCCTTTTTTAGTTTCTTTTGCTGGTATGAACTTTTGTTGTATTGGTTTGCATTTTTTTTTCAAACTCCAATTTCTACCTGAGCCCAAGTAGTTTAATATTTGGGCTTCCAAAATGAGGCCTTTTTTTTTTTGTATGTGGGAGCATGTTAGGCAATGGGATAAAATAATTTTGTCTTTGAAAGATTGTTTGCATGAAGAGAGGACTTTTTCCAAAGTATAACTTACCATATAAAAGAATTTATATAATCTCACCAAAAGATTATAAGGGAATCAAGGCAGAGGAAAGTCAGTAAGTCAAGGCAAGTCTGTGTTTTCCGCATCTGAAATGACCTCTACACTGGGTCTAGGACTCTTGGGTATGAGAACAGTTTTACGCCTAAGCCCCCCAACCTCAGTTTTAGTTCTTTGTTTCCATGATTCCTCAAAAACATTGAGGGGTGAGCATGGACAAGGCAACTCAAATAAAATTGGAATAATGAGGGGCGCCTGGGTGGCGCAGTCGGTTAAGCGTCCGACTTCAGCCAGGTCACGATCTCGCGGTCCGGGAGTTCGAGCCCCGCGTCGGGCTCTGGGCTGATGATGGCTCAGAGCCTGGAGCCTGTTTCCGATTCTGTGTCTCCCTCTCTCTCTGCCCCTCCCCCGTTCATGCTCTGTCTCTCTCTGTCCCAAAAATAAATAAACGTTGAAAAAAAATTAAAAAAAAAATTGGAATAATGAAACACTGAAAACTCAAGCATGAAGAAAATGCAACTGACTTTACTAAATCTCCTACTTTTAATTATATGTTATGCATTAGCTTAGGAAGCAAATGAATGACTGCTTATGATTATTTACATAATCACTTTAATTTAAGGTCTGCATTTAGAAGACTAGGAGCAAGCTTAGGTAGGAGAGCAATGGAATAACTCTGGTCATCAAGGACAGTTTTCTTAATTTTTGTTTAAGTTTATTTATTTATTTTGAGAGAGAGATGGCACAAGTGGGGGAGGGGCAGAGAGAGAGGTAGACAGAGCATCCTAAGCAGGCTACTCACTATCAGCACGGAGCCCATTGCCTGGCTGGATCCCACAAGGCATGAGATCATGACCTGAGCTGAAACCAAGAGTCAGACACTTAACCAACTGAGCCAGCCAGGTGACCTGGACAGCTTGTTGATTTTATAGTGAATGAGACACAGCCTGTGAAATTTGCCACAATCTTCTTAAATATAAGTCAATTCAACAAATGTTGGTAGGCACTGTACATATCCAGGGGATATAGGCCCTTTAATAAGGTAGCTTCTCTTCCCTCAGGATGCTTGCAGATCAATGGATGACACCTAATTAAATCATCATATACTCACCCCACTGTTTTACCGACTATACCAAGTTACCTCTCAAAACAAATGTAAGTAAGCCATGTTTGCAATGTCAAACACACTTTTCAGAGACCCAAAACAGATGTAGTTCCAGAAGGCTTTTTTTGTGAATGCATCTTGAGTTGTAGTTTTCTGTAATGGTGAGTGATAATGTGAAACAAATTGCCTTCATATGTAAATGACCAGTATAAATGTAAAAAAAAAAAAATCCAAGTTCACAGCAAAGAAGCAAATTGCAGAAGAATACAATATGTTTGTAAGCATGGCAGAGTGAAGAGATTTCATTTAAGAAGTACATAAATGTATAAGTACAAATTTGGATTTGGGTAACAAATAAATGAATAAGCAACTCCACAGGGATCTTTGCACTATCAACACAATGTCCAGTGCATGATAGGCAGTCAAATATTTGTTTACAGAGAGAAGACAGAAATGGGTAGAAGGGTGTTTGGCTGATGGAGATGCTATGGGTCAAAATAATCAGATATTTTGTGGGAACTATTTTTAGGACAGTTGAATCTTTTATTAATATTCTAATCACCCACCAAAAATTTATTATAAGAGTGAGGATTTAGTACTTCTGAAAACCATGTACAGTAGAGTAGAAATTGGAAATATCACAATGAAACAGCTGTCACAAGGGGGGACCTTTAATGATAACTCTTTAATTGGCTAGAAATATGAGAGCAGGCCCCAGAAAAACACCAATAAGAGTAAGTCATGGACTAAGGGAGCCATGGCTTCCATGTGACCTTTTCTCAGAAGATAATTCTCAGCTATAGTGGTCACTTCCTCTCACCCTCTCAAGCTTCAGACAGGAAGATTATCAGAATCTCTCCCATCAGAACTTTTGACAGATGGAATATGCAAATCTCATTTCACTCTGAGGATTTGCATAAATTGTCCATTTAGTAGCATTTCTTGTGTCCACAGAATCTGAAGTAGCACCAAAGAGCAACAGGAAAACTGTTGTAAATGTTGTACGTTCTGCTCAAAATACGTCTTTATCTACAAGAGTCAACTATGAGTGGTAGCTGGCAATGAAAATTAGATCTCTGCAATTATTGACATATTTGGTTTGCTTCAACTCAGATTCCTGGAGGCCTTCCATCTATTTTTGAAAGTAACATAACATCATAAAGAAAAACAGAATGAGGTAGAGAGAAGAAAGGAAGGAAGGAAGGAAGGAAGGAAAGAAGGAAGGAAGGAAGAAGACCACAGCCATACAGAATGAACAAAAGAGAAAATAGTAATGCCACCAGAATATGAGGAAGTGACTTGAGGGCAATGACTTTATTGTAGTAGAACAAGGCCTAATAGATGTTCTTCCCATGTTGGTTGACTCACAAAGCACCAATGCAGCAATATTATTCTAGTTACAAAATATAGATAGTTAAAAACCATACCTCCCTTTGTGTAGATCTATTTTGCTTATTTATAATTTGAATACATATTCATTAGATTAGTGGGCAGAAAACTAAACATAGTTCCCTCTGCAGGGTGCAGTAATTTCTCAACAAATATTTGTCATTAAACATTGAATTAAAAATATTTTGTTCATTGAGGGTGCCTGAGTGGCTCAGTCATTTTAAGCGGCCCACTTTGGCTCAGGTCATGATTTCATGGTTCGTGGATTCAAGCCCCGTGTCAGGCTCTGTGCTGACACAATGGAGCCTGGAGCCTGCTTCAGATTCTGTGTCTCCCTCTCTCTCTCTGCCCCTCCCTTACTCACTCTCTCTCTCTCTCTCTCTCTCTCTCTCTCTCTCTCTGTCAAGAATAAACATTTAAAAAATTTTAGAAAAGATTCTGTTCATTTAATACATATCAACCAAAAATCAAACAATATATTGGGTATTTCCTAGGCCAAAAGGGTTAAAAAATGACTAAGAGAATACAAGCATTTCTCTTAAAGAACCTAAAATATAGAATTATTTTTACTGCTATTACTTATTATTATTATTGTTGTTGTTGTCGTTATTTTCGTTTTTATTTTTATTATTTTTAGAGAAAGAACTTTACTGGGGTATTCCTAAAAGCTTTTGAAAATAATTTTGGTACCTGCAGTGGGAAAACTAAAGAGTATCTTGTTTTACACAATGATGCCTGAACAATTATATAAACTACTATTGTTCAGGCACAACACCACTTACTTTTGTGAACATCTAAAATTACTCATTCTGAGCCAAGGATGGTGAATTGGGCTTGTTGTCAAGCTAATGTGCAGTCCTAACTCAGAATGAATACAAAACAGTGAGACAGAATTTCTTGCGTCTCATAAACTGTCTGTGGGAGTAATATCCAGCATCGAGTCCCTAAATACACTGAGTCATAGCTGCATTCTTAAAATATGTGTAAACTTTGCTAAGGGAATCACTCTGAAGGACTCTGTTCTTTGCATGCACAGATTCTGACATAAATACCAGAAACATTCATTTCTTTGTGTCCTATATGAGAAAGTAGGTTTTTCCCCCCTTCTTTCTTTCCTATATTTATCACCAATGAAACTTAAAATTTACTGTGTATGTCAAAAGATTGTAAGGAGAGATCATTGTAAGTGCCTTCTTTGTCCTTTAAATATTCATAAAAATACCATTTGAGTAATTTAGTTTTGTGTCTTGTATATTTTAGCTCAAATATCATCTCTGGAGGCCTCCCTCTCCTGGACATGGATGGGTATGTTCTCCATTCTTCACCTTTGCTCATTTTCCATGGCATGTTTTCTATTCTAACAACTTATACATAAATGCAATCCATTTAAAATGGTGGTATTAGGGGCACCTGGGTGGCTCATCCGGTTGAACATCTGACTTTGGATCAGGTCATGATCTCACATTTGGTGGGTTTGAGCCCTGTGTCAGGTTCTGTACTGACAGCTCAGAGCCTGGACCCTGCTTTGGATTCTGTGTCTCCCTTTCTCTCTGCCCCTCCTCTGTTTGTGCTCTGTCTCTCTCTGTCTCTCAAAAATAAATAAATGTTAAAAAAATTGTAAATAGTGGTATTAGTTTACCTGTTTAATATCTATCTTTGCCCCCAACTAGAATGTAAGCATCATGAAAACAGAAACTTTGCCTGTCTGAAGAGACTACTTTATTTCATTCCCAGATCCTAGACAGTACTTGGCATATGGAGGATTCTTAATAAATCTTTGTTGAATGAATTACTGAATAAATAAAGTATACCCATTCAGCAATTTCCTTCTTCCTCATATCTGATATTTATTGGGAATTACTGCATGAATAACTATAAAATTAAAATAGTAGATCTAAACTGCATAAACTGCATCTTCCCATTCTAAATAAAGCTATTTTAAAAACTAAAGTCAATGTCTAAATAGGGCAGCAGAAATAACATCTGAAACCATATATTCTCTGAAAGACCAACGCCTGCCAAATATAATACAAAAGTAGAAAGCTGTAGCCCAATCTCATTTTTGCATACCAAACAAAAAACTAAACTGCCAGCATACTGAATCCAGTAATAGAGTAACATACCATTACCAATTGAGGTTCAATTAAAAACTGTTAAGAATCATGTGATATTAGTACAATTAGGATAGTCATCTCAACAGGCATTAAAGGCATTTAATAAATTTCAAAAGTCAAGAGTCTACCTGATGCTTAACTAAATTCCTGAAACATTTATATTACATTAAAAATAAAGATATGAGTGTTTATGGTAACAAGCATGATTTAGTACTAGACAATACAATCAGTACCAGACAAGTAGTACCAGAAAATAAAATTGGGTAAGAGAATGAAATAAGAGTGGTAGAACAGTACTTCTGGAAGGTGCTTTTGGAAGTTTTGGAGATAGGGAATTTTTTAATCATTTTGAAATTATAGAAATTATTATGGAGAAACCATGGACTAATGAAAAAAGATGCAAGTAATTATTGTTGAGTATAGAATGAGTGATAAAAATCAATGGTTGTAGGGGTGCCTGGGTGGCTCAGTCAGTTAAGCATCTGACAGCTCAGGTCATGATCTTGTAGTTCGTGGGTTTGAGCCCCATGTCAGGCTCTGTGCTGACAGCTCAGAGCCTGGAGCCTGGAACCTGATTTGGATTTTGTGTCTCCTTCTCTCTCTGCCCCTCCCCCACTCATGCTATGTTTCTCTCTCTCTCTCTCTCTCTCTCTCTCTCTCTCTCTCTCTCTCTTAAAAATAAATATTAAAAAAAATTTAAAAAATTAAAAGTTGTCTTATATAGAAATAATACCTCTTTAAAAATGTAAAATAAGAAACAAATACCTCATAATGATAAATATCATTACATAATTAATGCTTAACTCATCAGAATTATCTAGAGCCTTTATGGAATGACATAAAGGACCATTTAAATACATAATCTTTATAAGAATACTCAAGTCTATACACTGATATGTAAATGTATTCAGATTCCCATAAATTTCCTAAAATAATTCGAAGGAAAATATAATAAGTAATAATTTAAACCTAAAAAGCTAATTTAAAAGGCCAATACTGTGGAACTAGTCAGAAGAAAAAAAAAAGATGAAGAAAACAACAAAAGACTGATACTTTTTCCAAATATTTAAATGTGTCATAATATATGAATTAAAACCACATAGTGATAATGCAAAGACAGATCAATATAAGATAATAATGCCTGAAATATACCAGTATATTTGTGAATTCACTATGTGGGAAAATTATAATTTAAATAAAGGGAAGGAAATAGAGATTATTCATAAATGATACTGGTATACCCTTAAGTCCTTGTGGGGAGAATTAGAGCCCTATGTCACTTCATTCATCAAATAAATTTCAGAGGCAACAGATATTTAAACAAATAAACAAAAGCCTGGAAAAAGGGTTAGGTAATTTTTAATTTTTAATTTTCTGCTAATGATAAGTTTCCCCATCCATATCATGAATTTAAGAAACCAAAAAGGTGAAAGTTGTAGAATCTGACAGTATTAAAAAGCATTAAAAAAATAAGCCATAGGTCTTTACATAAAATGAGATATAAAAACTAAAGCACATTTAATGAAGGAATCCTTACTAATTTTAATGTAGAAAGTATACCTTCAAATACTTACACATACACACACAAAATAGCAAATTAAACTCAATAGGAAAAAAAAGGGATCAATGACATGACTAGTAAATTCAAAGAACATTTATATATTCAATCAGGTAAAGATCATAAATTCAGATTTTGTGCTCCCACACTCCACCTCCACTAAACACATCATGGAAATTAAATATGAAGTAGACAGAAGTCTGAAAAGACACTGTGGCATAGAAAAACAAAGGGAGCATTTCCAGAGAGAAGACCAGGACAGAAAGGCAAGGAGGTAAGCCCATAGCCAAACTTGTGGTCCTGCTGGACTCCTGGTGCAGAAGCAGTCTTGGGGGGAGATTACTGGCTCCCAACACACAGTGTGGAATGAAGTGACTTACAGGTGGTCAGACTGGGGCCAGGCTTAAGGCCTCTGACCTGAGGACAGAATAGCACATCTCTGACTGCTAAGAGGTGCTCATGAAAGTCTTGAGATTCTCTGCAGAAAGGGTTCATATCATGCAGGGAAAGAAGAAAAGAAAAGAAAAGAAAAGAAAAGAAAAGAAAAGAAAACAGAAAAGAAAACAGAAAAGAAAAGAGAAAAGAAAAAGAAAAGGAAAGGAGGAAAGGAAAGGAAAGGAAAGAAAAAAGAAAAGAGAAAAGAAAAGAAGAGAAGAGAAAAGAAAAGAAAAGAAAAGAAAAGAGGAAAGAAAAGGGGGAAGCACAGCCACACCACAATCAGGAGCTGAGACAACCTACAACTGGCAAAGAGAAAGCATGTCACAACACCACTGTCAAAGGGTTGGGAACTCCATGATTGTGAAGTGGTAACACTGTCTTAAAATAGCAGGGTGAGGTAGGCAGCAGGAGGTCTAGGCAGACCCCTAGGAGACAATGCTGACAGAGAAAAAGACAGCCAGACAGACAAAGGGAGGGAGAAAGTGGGAATGAAATTTAACCTCAGTCAAAATAAGGTGGCTCCCTTCAGGAAAGTGAAAGCATACAATGTAATTAATCATAAATATTAAGTCAACAGACAAAAGAAATCCCTCAAAAAGCTGAAAGGAATAGAACAATATAAAATAATTTAAAATCAATGAAATGCAAGATCTTCAGAGAAATAACATTAGAAGTAACAATTGATTTAAAAAACAGAACTAGAAATTGCGGAAGAACGGAAATAAGAATGTGAAAAAAAAAGACCCCAATACAAGCTGATAAAAGCTGGAGTAATGGAAAGAAATGACAAAAACCATGTCAACACAGCACACAGTTGACGACAGAATTACTGAAATGAAACAAAGTAGAAAGAGCCCTCTACGCAGGACTGGAATTAAAAACACATGGAATAGAGATTGAGAGGTTCCCAAAGAATTCTATTGTCCTAGACAACATTAGAGGAAATTAAAAGATACAATATTTGAAAAGTTGATTTCCATACATGATTGAGTAAAACCACACACTGAGTAGCAGGAAGATGGGTACAAGTTAGTGTGTATCAAAAACAAGTAATAAACCCATAGATACAAAGATAAAATGTAAAGAAACCAGGAAATTAAGTTAAAATTAATGAATTTCTGGAAGGAAAAACATGAAAAAGAAGTCGGAAAAAGAGAAGAAGGGAATGGAGAAATCACATTTACTACTGTGAGTCCTTACATAAGAGGGCTCTAAACACGGTCAATGTTGTTTGGTAAAATTAACTGACTGTAAATAATCATTATATGAATAATATTTTTAATTTTGATTAAAAGGGGAAATAAAATGTAGAAATTAATAGATACCCCCCCAAAAGATTAGTTTAAAGGACAGTTAAATTATGTTAAGATGTGTGTTATGTTCAAGAGAGGGACAGTTGCCGAATCACCTTAAACATTCTAGAAAATATAATAGCTAATTGTATGTGATAAATAAAATTGTCACCAAAATAAAATTAAAATCAAATCCGTAATTTCTGGGGGAAAAACAGAGGGAACTAAATTATGTTTTATGGATCTACCGGAAGTTTGAAAGAAATTTAAAAAGAAAACAAAAGAATAAAGTCCAAATATTGCTTTGGCCCGCTAAATGAAATTTAACCTATCCTGTAAGAGAGAGACTATTTGATAAAATGAAAATCTCTGACCACAGGGCAATTTAATTAGAAAGTAGCAATAAGAAAATACTTTAAATATTTTTCCCAAAAAACACAATAAAATTATAAAATATTTAAACCTGAACCATGTTACTATAGATCTATCTATATAATATGTATATTATTATATATCAAAATGTGTAGAACACAGGAATATCTGTAATCCTCAACATAGTTATCAAAGTGAAAATGATTGAAAATAAATAATATAATTTTCAACTTATAAATTATTCAATATCAATCGTATAATTGAAGAAAGTGTAAGAAAGAAAATAATAAAAATATGAGCAATGTTTAACAAATGGTATATACAGAAACAAAAGAGGATCAGCAGTACAAAAGATAACTCATTGAGAAATGAAATAACATAGAAATCTTTTGTTAGGTTGATCAAGAAAAAAAGGAGAAAATTGTACAAATAAGAAACAAAATAGCTATATTTAAATGTATAGATGTACATAATCGTAGTATAAATGTCAGAAATCATAACTGTAAGTAAAACACTGTAGGCAATTAAGTTGAAAATTAGGTAAAATGGCTATTTAAATATATATATATGTATGTGTGTATATATATACATATTATATATGTCTATATATAATATGAATATATAACCAAAATTATTCAGGAATAGAAAATATACATTTGTCTAAAAATAGAGAAATATTTTCATGTGGTTTAACACACACACACACATACACACACATACACAACTCAAACGATTTATATGTAATTTCTACAAAACATTCAAGGAAAAAGAAATCCCTATGCTATACAAAATATTTCACAAGAAAATGAAATGAAGATAGTCATCTAATTTTATGGCTACTGCCATAAAACCAGGTAAAGAATAATACAAACTACAAAAATTATACACCTATTCTAAACAGGTTTGGTTTGCTGTTAATAAGGAAAAAAATAGCTCTTTAAACTCACCACTATAAAATATATATATTGAATTATACACATATAAATTTATCCCAGGAGGAATGGCTACATATTTGAAAATATTCTGATGCAAATCATTACATTAACTAAAATCAGAAGGAAAAAAAAAGCAAATACTGTAGATACAATAGATCATTTCAATGATAAGAGGTATTCAGACTCAATGGGTTGACTCAACGGGTTGGGCATCCAACTTCGCCTCACATAATGATCTAACAGTTTGTGAGTCCCACTTGGGGGCTCCCTGCTGTCACCACAGAGCCTGCTTTGGATCCTCTGTCCTTCTTTCTCTCTCTGCCCCTCCCCTGCTCACACATGCATGCTCCCCCTCTCGTAAATAAACCTTAAAAAAATTTAAAGAAAATAAATATTGAATGGAATTCAACATCATTCATAGTAAATCTTAGCAAACAAGGAAGAAATGTGTATTTCCTTAACATGTTAAAAATATTAAAAAAAACAAATTTTATATGTATAAAAAATTTAGAAATATTTTCATTAATCAAGAACAAATTTTTATTGAATTTTATAAGGAGATCAAGAAAAATAATAATACAATATAAAGCAAATTAAAAGGAAGATGATATGGAGAAGAGTAAAAACTATTTTTTGCAATTATATACTGTCTAGATAGAAATCAATACAATCTACATAATAGGTATTTGTACAAATTAAAGTGAATCATATATAATATCAATATAAAAATCAATTGTGGTACTCTATACTAATAGCTAATTGTCCAGAAAATATAGATTAAAAATATTTTTCTTTGGTAATGCAAAACTAAAAAAAAGGTAGATATAAATTAGGGCAAGAATTTACCAAGAAATTTACAAAATATTACTGCAAGTGATTAAAAAATTAACTAAATGAATAAGCAAGTTAATTAATGGGAGAATTTACTATTATAATGGAAATTCTCACTTAGGTTAATATAATAATTGAATATAATTTCAATCAAAATCTCAATAGCGTTTTATTTACTTAAGATGAGAGGTTGTAACTAACATGTACATGGAACATCAAAGGGCCTATAACACTGATATAAACTTTTTAATAAAATGGGTGTTTTGTGTTGTGGATTCTTGCCTAAGAATTTGTATCAAGATTTGTTATGAAGTCATAGTAAAGTCCTTATGCAAGAACTAAAAAAAGATAGCACAAAAGTACTAGCCAGAAGTCTACAGTAGAATCTAGAGAAGAACTATGCGTGTATGGAAAATCAATATCTAACAAGTTGGTATTACAAGTCTTTGAAAAAGATGGATTATTTAATAAGTGGCACAGAGGTAAATTGACTATACACATGGAATAAAAAAACAAAATCATATTCTTACCTCATCCATCATTCAAAACCACTACAGAGTGGTACAACATCTACTTCTGAAAATCAAATCCTTACAAAATCATTAGACATATGTATAGGAGAATATTTTTTTTGACTGAATGGTAGAGAAGAAATTTCCTAAAGTATACACACACACACACACACACACACACACACACACACACACACACTGACATATAAACAGCAAATAAAGTGTAAATACTTATGATAAATTAAACTTCATTAAAATAAAAATCTTCCATTCAAGGAGAGACCCTATGATTAAAGTGAAAAGACAAGTCACACAGAGGAAAAGAAAAAAAAATTTACAATAATTGGAACTGAAAAAGGATTACTGTTCTAATGCCAAAATAATATGACCAGTCTCTTAGAATCAGTGAGTTAATTATAAAAGACTGATGGAATATAATCATTAAGTTAAATATGGGTAAATACTATTTAGTAAATAAATTCAACCAACTACATTAAACATGAATGGGTAAATACAATTATCTGCAACAATAAATCACCATTTTTTTATTTTTTTGTTTGTTTTGTTTTTGGTCAACGGGCCACAGCAAAATCCCTCGCCAAAAAACCTCCACAAAACAAACAAAAAAACAAACAAAACAATGACAGCAGAGGGAAAAAAAAATAAAAAACAACCAAGCCAATGCTTTATGATTCAGAATATGTGTAGATCTGAAAAAGAAAGCCCTAACACAACCTGCCTAATGACTATATTCTTTTCAAAGGCTGTAATGTCCCTGTAACTAGTAAATATCTTCAGTCCTCTTTTTCCCTCTTTATAACACATGGTTAAAAGATGGTCTTATATTTTGAATTTGCAAGCAGTTTTGTCAGCAACCCAACAATTCTCTCTCTCAAAGCTTTTGAAGTCTTTGGCCTAAGATCCTAAATTAATTTTAATTAAGGATGAATTTAATTTATTTGGGACTGATAATTAGTTAACTTTCACCATACAAACAGGCAATCCATGGCAGATGAAAACTGAATAATAGCGTATGTTAGATGATGCTTGATTTCACTAATGATCAGGGAAATGCTTATTAAAATCTACAATGAGAGGCAATGCTATGCATATCAGGTTGGGATATTCAGAAACTACCAAGTACATATTTTCGATTACTTACAATGTATGTAGTTTATATTTGGTCAGTTTCTAAGGATGATATATATATAAATAAAAATTTAAATATACCTGTGAACTACTGTCAAATGGAAAATGAAGGTTGCTAAAATATATAGGACATAATCGTATTTATACACACACACACACACACACACACACACACACACACACACACACACGAGTACATTTAAGGAAGGGAGAGAGGAGCAGTAAGAGAGAGAGGTAGTTAGACAGATGTGACACACATACATACAGACAGATAGGCAGATGGCCATCAGAGGGGAACGCAACAGAGTATCAAAGGGAGTGACAAGAAGAGACATACAGACACAGAGAGACAAATAAAGATTTTCTGTAAAAGTATTAACTGATGTACAGTTTTTCCTGGGGATTACCTGTACTGCTCTCTTTTCTGCTTTTTTGTTGTTGTTGTTGTTGTTGTTGTTGTTGAATGAATAACTTTATACTAAATACGCTTTGTTTTACAACATTAAAATTTTTATTAATAAAAATAATAACACAAATACTGGTTCTATTCATGCCAATACCACTCCTTAGGATATATCCCAAAATCTCTGAACGCTTCCCACCCCATGATCAGGAAAACAGTAATTTTAGAGCACTATTAAGTATTATAATAAATGAAAAAAAAACATACACATTAATGGATTTATTCATACCAGTCTCACTTTAAAATCTATCATGAAATTCTAAACACTTCCTATCCCTGGATAAGTAAAATGATGATCTCTTTTTATTTCCTATTCTTTAAAGGCTTCATAAGCTACATTTTAAAAGAAAAATGAAGAACATGCACCAATTAAATGATTTCATTCTTTTGGCACTGTGACTGTGATAAACTGTTGAAAATCTTCAGTCTATTTAACCAAGCTAATTAGATATGTGTGTAAACTCATTTATATTTGTGCTAAAATCAGTCATCTATTTAGCCATTTACCTGTTCATCATAAACATGGAACTCAGGACAGCACTAGCTTACTTAATGCTATAAATGTAACTATGGACTTATGTTTTTCCATAAGCACCGAGCATGTGTCAAGAAGAACAAATCTCATGATTCAGCTACTTCACCAGAACTGGAGGTTTTAAGCTGCAGATGGTGGGAATAACCATATTAAAGCTAAATTACAAATTATTATAGATTCTAACAATAATTTCCCACAACAATCATAATTATTAGGAGAGTGTCTCAACAGTCTCACTTATGTACTCCCCTAGACTATTCATTATCCACAGCATTCATTTGCCCAATGCATTGAACCAACCTCCTTAACTACAAAACTTTAAGGACCAAATGAGCATCAAACATAGACTTTCTTCCAGGAAATGGGCTTTCTGGTTCACCATTAATGTAAAAATAGAGCTATATCCCTGGGATATTAGGATACTGAGTTAGTTTTCTTTCCACAAAACGTAACTTAACTGATGCTGAATGTAGTTTGATAACTAACAGGAATTTAAACATGTCATACAATTGGGAAAATACTTTTGTATAATTGCTTCCTGGGAGATAAAAATCCAAGTGAAAAAGGATTATGGCATGACAACATAGTGAACATCAGCTCCAACAAGATCCTGTTGCAGGGTTACGGGCAACTCTCTGGTTGAGAGAATGGGGATCAGTCTTGTACCAACATTAAGTGTACTGGATGTGCTCCTATGCTAGATTCTACACTTACCTAAATTTCTGAATTGTTTATTAAGAAATTCCAGAACAATCCAGCGTTATTGTGAGTGTGTGTGTACCTGTGTGTAGGGGGGGGGGGAGGGGTCTCTTCCCACCATCCTAAAACCCTCCTGTGTAACAAAGACAAAACTGAAAAAAACAGGCAACGTCATTTTCACATGTAAGTGTATGGAACCTATACTCTAAGAAATAAAAGACTGATCCAAGAACATGAATCTATGATACTTCATATAAACCACCACAGAAAAGATGAAAGAATCAGATAAAAACCTGCATCAGGATTGCTGAGTAATGTAAAGAATACTTTAGGAGAAAAATTGCTTTGTCATAGTCTTAACATAATTTTTAGGACAGATCTGGTTATATGTGAGGAAGTCTCAGGCAAGGGTGAAGAGAAGTCAGGGGTCACAGTAAATTTGAACATATTGCTCTCCAAAAACACATTTAAAAGAAATTAGAAAATGCAATTAAAGTGTATACATATTTTATTTTAATGATGTTAATTCACTTTCTATGAAGTTAGCACATTAAACATTCTGTGATTTGGATCCTATTAAAAACTATATTATGCTAAAATAAAATATTCTAAAAATTATTTTGGTGACAGAAGAATATTTAGACACAGCTAATTGAGAGAACAAATTATCCCATTTAGAACCGTGTGAAGTATAACAAATTTGTACATTAAATTGAAAACAAATCTGGGCTTTTCCCATCATCATGCTCCAAGGGAGGAAGTCAAAGTTGGATGAAGATATGATGTTGAAGAGCATCTTTGAAGGAATTAGAGAACAACCATGCTGCTACCAACACTTCATAGACTGGACAGGAATCCTGTGTAGTCTCGCTCACTCAATCACGTTTCTGGCACGTGACCTGGGAAGACTCATTAGCTTAGAGCTGGAACAACTGAGGCATTTCTATCTTCATGCAATTTGCATAGACCTCATCCCAACATCCCCCAAAGTCATAATCTATCAGCATCAAGTCTGTCCAAAACCTGCCCTCAGTATCATTTAAACCATGTATGGGTGACTATGGGTTGGAACTGCTTTCCTTCTGTGAACATGTGAAACTAGACAAGTCACTGGCTTCCAAAATATAATGGTGGGACAGACATAGGTTAGGCATTCCAACTCCAAAAGGGAGAAATTGGAAGGAAGCAAGGGGTCATGGATCCCAAATGAGTCCAAAACGTAGCATGGCAAATTCCATTTGATTTTAAAGATTGAGAACAATCCTCTTTGGCTCTATGGTATGTCCTCCAGGATCACCATTATAGTGACCCTGTCCCCTGCCCTCTGGGCCCAGGGTGGCAGTGGCAGCCTTGATGGCCTCTGAACTGCTTCTGGATTATTCTTCCCTTTACTTGAAAGACAATGCCTATTTGCAGCTGGATACCTGTATTAGCCCAGTTCTTGCCTATAGAACACCAGAAGTCTGAGAGCCTTCCATCATGATAACTCATCTCTGTCCCCTTACATCCAAGATGGCTGGGTTTCTACTGATACCAAATTCTGATAACCCTTGTAGACCCCCAGTGTGGTTCACAGAGCTCCAGCCATTAGACCAGAAGATCTTCCATAGATCTTTCCTTGATGACCTCATCTCCATTTCTGGCTTCTGCTTAAGATGCTTGATTGGGTTAGTGATTCACTTGCCTAATCTCTTTATAAAACCTTGTCTAGCCACACTCTTGGCCCCTTTTCTAGAGGACACTATCTGGATAGGCTGAGAAGTTTCCAAACCTTCAAGTTCTGCTTCCTTTTTGCTTAAATTGTTCTCTTCCAGTCTTCCCTCCTGTCACATTTTACTATAAACAGCAAGGACAAACCAGGACACACTTTCTACATTTTGCTTAAAAATATTCTCAGGTAAATATCCAAGATGATTGCTGATAAGTTTTACATCCTACAAAACACTAGAACACCACTGGGCCAAGTTCCTTGCCACATCATCGTAACAAGGATCACTTTTCCTTTGGTTTCCAATAAAATACTCATTTCCAGGTGGTATTTTACCAGAAACATTTTAACATCCAGTTCATGGCAATATATGTATTTTCTTACACAACAGAAGCATTCTGTACAGCTCTCCTCTTTCTGAGCTCTCGCTAGGATTGCCTTTATTATTCACACTTCTGTCATTAGTATTCACACTTCTGCCATTAGTCTCTCTAAGACAATCTAGGCCTTTACTATCAAGCACTTCAAATTATCCTCCACCAATTACCCAAATCCAGAGCCATCCCACACTTTTAGCTATCTCTTAAAGAAGCACCCTACTTCCCAGTACCAAAATCATCTGTATGGTTTGACCCTCCTTGTATTAGTTTGCTAGGGCTACCTTCACAAAGTACCACTAACTGGGGGGCCTGAACAACAGAAATGCATTATCTCATAGACTTGGATGTCACAAGTCTGAGATCAAAGTGTTGGCAGCGCTGATTTCTTTGGAGGCCTGAGAGGGAAGGATCTGTTCCAAGGCTCTGTATGTGGCTTGCAGATGGCTACTTCCATGCTCACATGGGCATTCTTTACATGGGCATTCTTTTTCTTATATGTCTCTGTGCCCAACTTCACCTTTTTAATTCTTTTTAATGTTTATTTATTTTTAAGAGAGAGAGAGAGTGCAAGCAGGGGAGAGGAAGGGAGAGAGGGAGACACAGAATCTGAGGCAGGCTCCGGGCTCTGAATTGTCAGCACAGAGCCTGACACGGGGCTTGAACTCACAGACCATGAGATCATGAACTGAGCCGAAGTTGGACACTCAACCAATTGAGATATCCAGGCACCTCTACCAAACTCCCCTTTTTATAAGGACCTGTTAGATTAAGGTCATATCCTAAAACCTTTATTTAAACTTGATTATCTCTATAAAGACTCTATCTGCAAATAAAATTATGTTCTTAAGTACTGAAGTTTAAGACTTAAACATACAATTTTAGGAAGGCACAATTCAACCACAACATCCTACAAAGTGTAGGATAAAAAAAAATGTGTACGTTTATTTCAGCATCTAACTTTGATGCATCTGGTCTTAGTCGTTAGGTTTGATACTCTGAAATCTAATGCATATTACAAAGATAAAAATACTATCTAGAGATAAATAAAACTTCATTCACATGTGTATGAAATTGTGGACCCATGCTTATTTAAGACACTATGTCTAATAAGATAATCTCATAATTTTTTCAATTAGAAGTATTGCTTGTGTTCACCATTCCTCTTAGCCTACAGACACATGCCTGTGGTTGAACAAAAACACTAAGTTCATCTTACAGCTCCCTATTGCATTCTTAATGCCTTTGGGTAAACATATACACACTTCAGCCTGTGAAAGTCCTCCTTTGCCATATGTTCTTTAGTGTAGACTATGGAATGGGCAGTTAGCCTTGTAAATTATTCCCCACCTTTGTCAATGGTGAATGTTATTTCATGTACAAGCTTATGACCACAATTTGCATCGGATGGATCACCACACGAGTACATCTATCCATTCGGTTCTCAGGCAATTTCTCCATATATATTTTTATAAGAAGCTTTTCCTGTTCTTCATTTTCTTTTTAGTTCTGTTTTAGGATTCAGGTTAGGTATGGACTGCACATAAGTGCTGGAGTTTGCTCAATCAAAAACTGAAACACATGCTCTCACTAATAGAAGGACAAAAGGGAAGAATATTTGAAATCAGAACAATACCAAGAAATTCTCACTATATGGTTGCCTTGGCTATGCACCATCAAAGTGTAGATTGGAAACATCTTTAAAAGCACTGAAGTAATACAGAATGCAATATTAGCTAATTTTGTCATCATCAGAAGGCACTTGAGATGTGACTTTCTGCCATTCTTGTCAGTGACTAGAAGAGATGTCTATCATAATATCTAAATCAGACCACTCAAGGCAATACTGAATAAAATGTTATCTCTGGAGGTGAATAAAATTTTCTTCAACTGAAAAGCTGTCGCAGTTAAAATATTAGCATGAGGAATTTTAATTTGCATTCAGTATGATGCCTCTTTTTCCCTGATCCTTAAGTATTGATAATAAATGTGTTTTTGTTTTGTCAACATTTTTATAAATCCAGCCTAAACCCAGTCTGCTCATAGTACTCTATTAGGGCTGGGGATATGAAGATTAATATAAGTGGTTGCACTAATGCCAGAAAGAATGATATGCAAAAATTCTATCTCATTTTTTAGAGTAAAATAAAGTTTTCTTTATGTGAGACTATTACAATTGAGCACTGGGATTGTCAAGGGTTTCAGGATAGTAATCTCTCAAGTATTCAAATAAACATTCTAACTTTGGATAGTTGATTGGAAATCATAACTGAAGTTGAACTATAGTATTAGCTAATGACAAAGTTTATGATGCAGATATATTATCACCCATTGAAAATATTTGCATTGTAAAAGATCAAAAACATAAAGGCTTACTTGACAAATGTTCATTCAGAAGCATATGTTTTCAATATTGTGAACTTTTTGCAGAGAAGTGTATGCTAATCATGTTTCTTTATAGAATTTAAAATAGTTCAACAGCATTTTGAAACAAATGTCTTACAAAAGAAATCTGTTGCTATCATGTCTAAGTTCTCTCTATTTTTAAGAAAGTTAAAATATCTTGAATAGTCTTTTTCTTCTTGTGAACTATGGCAATTAAGGACACCTTTCTAAATACCCTTTGTGTGTAAAATGGGTAAAGTAACGGTACATACTTCTAAGGGTAGGTATGAGGACTAAAATTAACTAATACATGTGAATCAGTTACTACAACACAAAGAATACAGTAAGTGCTTAATGAAAGTTAACTGCTTATTTTGTCACTGTTTTATTTTCAAATAACTAAATTTTTACCTTCTAAAATTAATTTTGTTCAACGTTTTGGGCAATAAGATTTATTTAATGAATCTTGTTTGAACCCCTGTCTCACCACACAGTTGACAGTGTGTGTGTGTGTGTGTGTGTGTGTGTGTGTGTGTGTGTGCTCTGAAATGTAGACAGAAGAAGCTTCTTCATTAACATAAAAGGCTTTCCACAAACTAATAGGTTGGAGTCAGAATAGGGACCTTCTACCTCAAACAACACTATGTTGCATCAATAAGAAATTGAGAGAATCAAAGGCAGATTTTAAAGTAGAGTCAAGGAACAATAAGTCAAGAAAGCTGGAAAGAATATCCAATGTAAAAAGGACAGTCTCTTCAACAAATGGTGTTGGGAAAACTGGACAACAACATGCAGAAGAATGAAACTAGACCACTTTCTTACACCATACACAAAAATAAATTCAAAATGGATGAAAGACCTAAATGTAGAAGAGAACCCAGGCAGCAAATTCTTTCACCTTGACCATAGCGACTTCTTACTAGACACGTCTCTGGAAGCATGGGTAACAAAAGCAAAAAATGAACTATTGTGACTCACAAAATAAAAACCTTCTGCACAGCAAAGGAAAAGCAATAAATAAAACTAAAAGGTAGCCTACAAAATGGAAAAAGATATTTGCAAACAACGTCTCTGGTAAAGGTTTAGTATCCAAAATCTATAAATAACTTATCCAACCCAAACATCTAAAAAAAAACCCAAACAATTCAGTTAAGAAATGGGCAAAAGACACGAACATTTTTTTTTCAAAGAAGACATCCAGATGTCCAATAGATACATGAAAAGATGCTCAGCATCACTCATCATCAATGAAATACAAATCAAAAGCACAATGAGATACCATCTCACGCCTGTGAGAATGGCTAAAACTAATAACACAAGAGACAGAAGATGTTGGAAAGGATGTGGAAAAAGGGGAACAAACCTTTTTACACTGTTGATGGGAATGCAAACTGGTGCAGCCATTCTTAAAAATCATATGGAATTTCCTTTAAAAGTTAAAAATGGAACTACCCTATGAGCCAGAACTTGCACTACTAGGTAGTGAAAAGCATACAAAAATACTGATTTGAAGGTGCACATGCACTCTGATGTTTATAGCAGCATTATCAAGAATAGCCAAATTATGGAAATAGTCCAAATGTCCATTGACTGATGAATGGATAAAGGAAATGTGATAATATATATATATATATGATATATATATATATCTATCATATATATATATATATATATATATATATATATATATATATATATATTATATGATAGAATACTACTCAGCCATAAAAAAAGAATTGAATCTTGCCATTTGCAAAGACATGGATGGAACTAAAGTGTATTTTGCTAAGTGAAATAAGTTAGAGAAAGACAAATATCACATGATTTCACTCATGTGGAATTTAAGAAACAAAGCAGATGAACATAGGGGAAGGGGAAAAAAGAGAGGGAAGCAAACCATAAGAGACTCTTAACTATGGAGAAAAAGCTGAGGGCTGATGGAGGTAGGTGGGAAGGGGATGGGCTACATTGGTGATGAGCATTACTTATGATGAGCACTGGGTTTTATATGTAATTGATGAATCACTAAATTCTACTCCTGAAACCATTATAACACTATATATTAACTAACTAGAACTTAAGTAAAAATGTGAAACAAACAAACCAAAGAAACAATATACAAATGGGCCAGCATTCAGAATTCACAGAAATGGCAATGTATCAAAAATTTAGGGAAAGAGGGATAACATAAAGTAAAAATAAGTACGAAACCTATCTTAGGTTGGGTTCTTCAAGAAACAAGTACTTATATGGAGTTTTCAAGCAGGACGTTTGGTAAGAAGTGTGGGTTCATCTGGATGTCCATCTCTGGCGCAGTGACATGAGTAGGGTTGGGGACAGGGTACATATGAGCTGTAGTGCGGCTACAACAAAGGTCTCCACCACCCACCACTGATATGGCCCTTCCAAGGTGGCCGACCTTAGGGCAAGCAGGCAGGGTGTTTACACCCCCTATCACTGACTACTTTTTGGACACAAACTACCCATTAGAAGGCAGTTCTTTTCAGCTGCGGGGAATTTTAGGGGAGGCACCAACACAACAACAAGAAGAATGAATGCCTCAGACGTGAGGAGGAGATCTAGGTAGGGCACACAATAGCATCTACTACCTATTTAAACCAAATTCTGAAGCTTGACTGTATTGCCTGTAGCTCTGAGGAAAGGAGATTGAAGCAAAGTCAGAAGATAGCTGAGAGCTGAGATGAAGCCATCCTCAAAATAACTTTTTCATTTTTTTTAAGAAAGTAAAAGTTGAGCAGATAATCTGGCAACAGCCAGGGGTTCAGAAATTCCCTTTTTGATTATAGAATCAACAATAATATCAGTATTATGAGTGGAATTTGTCAATGAAGATGTATTAATTAAAGTGCTTTGAATTATATTTCTTGTGTGCACAGCTGTTTCCAATTACATGATTATAGCTTACAAAGCCAACAATTGAAATCCTGTTTTTTTTTTTACCATCCATGGGAGAAAGCAGCATACTGTATAACTATAAAAATAAGCTCTCATTCTGCAAGAGTGTGAAAAGCAGAGTGAAGACTACAGAACCTAGCCATTGAGGGAATTCATGCAGAAATATGCCCCCTGGCATGATGCTTATTTTAAATGATATGACTTGTCTCTGAGCTCTTTTTGCCAGGCAGATCTTTAAATTAACAACAGGTCAGCTTCAGAGGCATTCATTTAGGGGTGAGTCAAGCTAAAAATGTGTTTCGTCATTTATTGGCCCACAGCTTTCAAGTCAGGTGTCTCCAAATCCCTAATGATGCTGCATAAAGAAATCAATGGGTATCCATCATCCTTGCTTCCAAATCTTCTTGTGTCTTCTGGACTTCGAGCCAAGGAGAATAACTCTTTTGTGGTCCATGCAGCCAGAAGCATTTAAGCGTTCAGCCCTCCAGCTCTGTGCTTAGATGGATCTGGGTTTGATCCCAGTTCTTCCATTTAGTCACTCTGATTTTTAACAATTGAGTTAAAAAACAACAACAATAACAGAACACATATATCAAAGAAAATCACTGTGATGATAAGATGTTTTAGACAAAGTACTCAGCTGAGATGCTTTCATTCTCTTAATTACCATTTATTGAACACCTTCTATGTGCTGAAAGAATTGTATTTCCATAATTATTCCATGCATTACCTAATTAAACCATCAAGTCAGCCTCATGCAGTGGGTACTATTATTATGCCCATTTTATAGATGAAGAACTAAGGCTTTGAGAGATTATATCTACTCCTCAAGGTGAGTCGGCTAGTGTATTTCTGCTCAAGGCAGAAGTAGGATTATCAGTTAGTGATACTAGTAATAAATAGTGGTAATGACAAACATTAAATGGTAGGTGCTATGGTCACTTGTTCTATAGCACTAACACTACTTTTACCTCTGCTGTTATTAGCTCTACACAGTTCTAGGTGACTAGGAGAGAGGAACAGTCTGGCTATGGAATAATTTTACCACGTGCCCTTCTGGTTGAAACCTTAGTCCACAATCTATCAGTTTTACATTAGTTTTACATCTGCTATCTAATTTGCACTGTTCAAATTCCTCAACATATTACTTATGGCAAGTATTTATCTACAGTATATGTAAAAATTATTGAAGCATAAATACAAGAAAGGAAGTAGGATCTCAAGGTTGGAGAATGGCAGGATTGGAGTTAGAAATTTAATCTGGCATTTTATCCACTCAGTTTATTAAAAAAGAGTGGGGGGAAAAGCTATCAACAAACTTATTTCTGTTTTTGTTTTCTTATCACATGGGTAGATCTTCACCCCATTTGGATAATGTATTTGGGATGGGATGGTGTAAAATATAGGCTATATAGAATAAGAATTTCACTTTGAGGGTCCTGCATCCAAACTCAGTATTAAACTGTTATCCACCAGAACAGCTGAAGCTCAGGAACAGAGGGGGAGCTGCAAGATTGACAATGTCATCAAGGAAAATGCAGAGAAGTTTAAAATATATAATCCAGTTTGAGCTATGATACCTGCCTCTTCACAAGGCATGTACTGACTTGCCATTTAGCAGATTCTCATATAAGCAACTCTGGATAACGAGTTCCAGGGTGAGTGGCAGTAGGAAATGAATTTTCAGAGATGGTCAGAGATTCTCCCAATCAAAAGTGAGAAAATAAGTTATCTGTGGCCATTTCACGAAACCAAGTTACTCCAGTTTAGTTGAAAAGTTTTTTCAGGTACAAACTAACTTAATTTTGCTATGGAAGTAAGAGTCTAATTTTAAGACAGGGGGACATAAATGGAAAAATGTAAGCACTTTTGGAAGGTAAACTTAATATCTTAGAAATAACATTAGATCTGGAAACTGGAGTTCCTCTTTTGAATTCTGGCACTAGAGCTCAATCCCTTTCCTCATTTTGGTGTCACAGGCTAAAAGTTTGTGACCTTTCAAAATTCATACGTTGAAATGTGATGGTGTTAGGTAGGGCTTTTGGGAGAAACTTAGGTCAGATGGTGGAGCACTTATCCATGGGATTAGTGCCCTTATAAGAAAAGACAACAGGGGTGCCTGGGTGGCTCAGTCAGTTGAACATCTGACTTTGTCTCAGGTCATGATCTCACAGTTTGTGGGTTTGAGACTCATAGTGGGCTCTTTATGACAATTCAGAGCCTGGAGTCTGCTTTAGATTCTGTGTCTCCCTCTCTGTCTGCACCTCGCCTGCTCATTCTCTCTCTCTCTCTCTCAAAAATAAATAAACATTAAAAAAAAGAAATGAGAGTTTGTTTTCACTGGCTTCTCTTCACCATGTGTGGATACAAAAAGATATCCATCTGGAACCAGGAACAGTATCCTGACTAGACACCAAATCTGCAAACACATTGACCTTGGACTTCCCAGCTTCCAGAAATGTAAGAAAGCTGCATATATATATATATATATATATATATATATATATATATATATATTGCTGCATATACACATATATATAAATATATATATATAAATATATATATAAATATATATATATACTGCTGCATATACATATATATGTATATATACATATGTATAGGTATATGTATATTATATATATGTATATATATGTGTGTGTGTGTATGTGTGTGTGTGTGTGTGTGTGTGTATATATATATATATATATATATATATATATATATATATTCATTCATTCCCCCCAGGGGAACTAGTTGGTAAACATTTACCTTACAAAGCACCTACTGTGTCCCAGTGCCTAGAAACGTGCTTACAATATCAAAGAGGCCCAATGGCTGTTTATTGATTGAATAAAATGAATGTATACAGAAATAGGTTCTTCTGGAAACTATCACTATACTTATTACTATAGTAATAAGATGACTATAGTCACAAAACTTATGTGGGCTCTTTTATAAGGAGAGGGAAACAGCTTGATTTATCTATATCATCTATCTGTCCATCTTATGTTAAGGAGTATTAACCAATTTTAACCATTTTTTTCTAAGGGCTTGAGTAGATATTGGGGAATACTGCAACTCGTGTTCCATAATTATTCTTCATTATACAGGCTAGTAATTACTGAGTGTTCATTAAATGTACTTCCCTGTTAGAAACCAATTTGGGACATTCACCAGCCCTAGTAATTTGGGGTGTGTGTGTGTGTGTGTGTGTGTGTGTGCATGTGTATGTGTGTATTTAATCTACTTCTTGTCAATAAACAGTATATGATTACTGATGTTCAGATGGGTCTCAAGATAAATTACTTTTATTCTAAATTAGATTTCTCATCTATGCATTTGGAAAATACAACATACGTTACTGTTAATTTCAAGAATTAAAGAAATTAATGTTTAGCCAAGTGCTTATAATAATGTGTTAGAGCTCTCCAGATAAACAGAATCACTAGGTATACATGCATATACAGATATTTACATACAAAGATACTTATAATACACAAATATATTTAAGATGTCCCAAGACCTACATTTGATAAGCTGGAGACTCAGGTGAGCTGATATTGTGAAAAGGGTTGAAAAGCAGGAGGGTCAATGGTGTACATTTCAGTCTGAGGACCAGCAGACTCGAGGCCCAGAAAGAGCCAATGTTTCAGTTCAAGTCCAAAGGCAGGGAGAAGAAAAACTCTCTCATCTCAAAGGAAGGAGGATTTCCCTCTTACTCATTTAGGATAGTCAGTCCTTTTGATCAAGTGATTTGATGAGGCTCACCCATATTCAGGGTGGCAATCTGCTTTACTCAGTTTATTGACTCAAATGTTAATTTCCTCCAAAAACACACCACAGACAATCCCAGAGTAATGTTTGACCAAATATCTGTACATCTGGGGCCCAGTCAGGTTGACACATAAAATAATCATAAACAATTAAATCCCCAGTATAAGTTGTTATTTATAATAACTATCATTATGGTTATCATCTATAATATTAATATCACATTCTTAATATTAGATTATACGCATTTTTCTAGGCATTTTTACACATAGTGTCTTTTGCTGACATTACTCCTTCACTATAGTATTTCAATTATTAACTCTCAAAAAGCACTGCCATAGCAGCTCATTGTATTACTTTTGGTGTTAAAACACATAAACAAACAAGAAACAAACAAACAAACAACCTAGAAAGAGCCTATCATTTAGCCTTGTATTCCTCTGCTATGTTGCCACAGTAGGGCCATAATAAATTATTTGTTGAATATACTTGGGAATATCCACGGCTGAACTCTAGGGCCTTATTTAAAGGAGAACAGCACATCTGTTAGATAAGAGCAGGTGCTTATTTTAGCAAATGATATAGGCATTATTTTTTCTTGCTTCTATCCTCTACAAAGTCCCTGAGTTAAGATTTATTCTTCAAAGAGTTAAAGGTCATTATATAAAAATGACCTCTCAATGTAAGAATAGCAACATAGTTAAAAGTTCATAGTTTGGACAGTCAGCGTTAATGCAGACTGGAGAAGTCATTTGGCAATTTCTCCCCCTTTCCCTAGGTAGCTTGATGAATGACCATTTCCTTTATTCTGTGTTCAGAAGTTTTATGGGCCATGGAGAGTGCAAGATCAGAATTATTTGTGCCTGAAATCAAACGAAGTATTATCCGGCTATGCTTAAATAAATGTAGTAAAAGAACTGGACAAAGCATTTCCAAATACCAAAAATTCGACTTTTCAGAGAAATTTTGAGAGTGTTTGCAAATAAATCAGAGAGAAACTCTATTTGTAGTTTCAAAAGAAGGTCAAAGCTCCTAGCATTGAAAATTATTTTAGGAATTGGTATTCATTCAGGGTTCCACTGAATTAAATTAAGAGTGTGCAAGATTGATTATCTAGAGCTCTAATTTGGGGAAATTTCTAGATATTTTCAAGGACTATGGGAAACATTGACACCATTGCCAATTTTGTTTAAAAAATCACAAGTTTGGTTAAAAATTTTATGTAAGTTTTATATATTCCAGGAAAAAAAAAGTTTGATATACACCAGACTTCTGGCAGAAACACAGAATAAGAAATGAGAAAGGGGAAGAATCCCAAACTCTATGTCTGAGTCTCAAAATTTCTATTCATGATCGTCTAGATATTCTGGGACAATTATTATTATTTTATAAAGGTCTCTTCCATCATTAGATCACATATGCTCAAAATGGATTTCCTTTCTTAATACTCTAATTTTAACAATTGTTCTTACTCATAGCTCCCCAGTGAAAGGTGATACCTTGATTCTTTGCTCCCTAAATTTGTCTTAGAAGCAGATGCATCCATTTTGTGTCATTTGTCATTCTTGTTTTGACTTCTATATTCAATACATTTTTGAAGGCTAGTAATTTTGGCCCCTGAATTTCTCTTGAATCCACAGACCTCACTTTATCTCAACTACCACCTCCCGTCAGGTGTGGGCCACCATAAATAACTGAACCCACCACCACCACCACCACCACCATCACCACCACCACCACCACCACCATCATCATCATCATCATCATCATCATCATCATCATCTCCAAAACCTTTCCTGCATAGTTGTTCCTTCCACAGAGAATACCAAAGAGTGATCTATCTGATGCATGAAGTGATCTGATCTTGTCATTTCTCAGATTAAGAGCTTCTATGTCTACTCTACAGCTATCACTGTAAACCCCAAGCTTATCAAGCTGTTCTAGAAGGCTCTCCCATGATGTCCACTACCTTATTCTCCATTCATTCACAACTTCTCATGTTTTCATGTTCCATTCAAGTCTCTAGTCATATCAAACTTCTTCCATCCTGTCAAAGTAACTCACATTCTCTGGTCTACTGAACTGTGCAATATCACCCCAAACCTGAGCCATTCCCTGACACCTGCTCATTTATTTAGACTAAAGCCACGAGTTCTCTGATGCCATATGGGTTGCCACTTCCTTTCCTGAAAGCCCAGGAATTGCTCATGTGCCTTCCTTATGTGTTCTCATCATACATATCACACTGTAAATCACAGATTCCTTCTAAGGTACTGAACAGCCTATTTCCTTAGCTGTCTTCTCAGTCCACAAGAACAAATTGACAAATTCATTATCATAAAGCAAGGCTTTATCACAGATTCCGAACACAGATATGTCTCAATAAGTATTTGTGGAAGGAAGAAAAAGTGAGTTTTGCTACATGGAATGATTATAGAGAACAGGACTTAAAGCAACGTCTCTCCTCTCCTTTTCTCTCTACACCCCACCTAGCCCTCCCAATACTTGGATTCTCACTAAATCCTGTGTGCTTTATTCCTTTCTCCTTTTCCATAACAGCAACTTTCATGATGATCTATTTCCAATGGGTTTTGGAGATGGTGGTGAAGGGAAAGAAGAAGAGGAGGGAAAGAAAAGGGAAGAAAAACTTGGAACAGTAGCAGAAGATTTAATATTCACGAAGCATTTATTATGTGTCAGGCACGCTGCCATAAACTTCACCAGAATCTCTCAGGTCATCATTACATCATTACATCAGGCAAAACTGTCACTCTCATTTTATAGAGAGGAAAGCTGAGTATAGTAAGGGGCTCACCCAAGAATTGAACCTGGGTTCATCCATCTGTCTCCCAAGCACACAATTTTAGAGAAACCATACAACCTCCCTCACTACACATTAAACCACTGCTCAGATCATTAGATGTGTACTGAGCTCTTGAGTGAAATCCTCTGATCCCTTTAGACCATAAAGGGAGTGTCAAGATTTGGGGATGTGACAGAAAGACAGAAATGGCAGAACGAATGAAGCACATGTCTTTCTTTTCCTATGCATCTATCTCCTCCCCTCTGTGCTAGTACTTTCCTCAATGACTATCCTTACTACAAGCAGTGCGTTAACAATGGAGTGGAAGAACTTCACTTTCATCCCAGGAGCACATCCCTAAACTGTTTCAGACCAGAAATGTTTAGAGTCAAAATCTAGGTCCATAAAGCCCATTCCATAGTACAGGTTTCTCCCTTTGCTGCAAATCTGCTGACTCTGCTTCATTCAACATTTTCTTTTCCAAGGATCCCCAGGTGTTTCTTCCTGACATAGTCCATTACACCTCTAGCTGTTGAGAGATGAAAGCTGCTGTTAATGCATCTGGTGCCCTCTCCAAGAGCTGCATTGATTTTAGGTCCTACATTGCAATTCCTTTGTCTGATATGTGGGAACAGGCTCGCCCATTCATTTATCACAGGTGCTATTTCTGGTGTGTTTGAATTTTGCCTTTGCTTTTCTGAGACCTACACAGACTAGTGCTGTACATATTGCAGGTGTGTGGTAAATATCGAATATTTATTGAATGAGTTTAAGAAATTATGTAACTTTGTATGACTCTTAGGAAGGCAACAGTTGGTTATTGCTTTTCCTGTTGCTCAAATGCACCCACCTCTCTCATACTTGCATTTACTTCTTTGTTACATAAGCTTTCCTTCCCCATGTGAGTTAATTTGGTCTGACCTAATTTTTGAGATTCCACTCAGGATATCCCCTGTTCTTATGAAGCAAGACTATGTGCACCTGTCTTTCTGTACCAGTTCTTTTCTCACTGGGCTGTGAGAGCTAATTTACTCACATCTGTATGGTGTCATTGACCAGCCTCTTTGCTTTTTAAGATCAGGGGACTTAATTGTCCATCTTTATCATTTTATATTGTAGCTAGAGCCACAACATGTTACAATATCTTTTGTTGAGTGAACAAATAACTATTTTAAAGCCTCAATAAATTCAAGATAAGCATATCAATACAATCACCTGCAAACCAACAGTTTGAACAAGATATTCTGGACATTTAGTGTTACATTATTCATTCAGGCTCTCAGCTGTACTAAGGACCAAAGTTGGCTCATCTTTTGAATTTTGGCACATTCACTAATGTTTCTTCTGTAATTGGTGATTTTCCCGACATTGGGGGAAAGCAAGAAGATAGAAGGATTCTTCTTCCTCTTCTTCCTGCTCCTCCTCCCTCTCTTCTGCTCTTTCTGGGAACATCTTCTCTTTCAACTTCCATTTCTCCTTCTTATACAAAGGAGGTATTGTAAAGGGGTAAAGAGTGTAGGTATTTCACATTTGAATTTCTGAGAACTGTCCTTAGTTTTCCTATGTCTTAGAGACTGTCATATAAACTCTGAAGGCTTTTCCGATCCCTAAAATGAAACTAACAATCCCTTCTTTTCACATCTTAAAGTGTTGTTGGTAAGATCAAAATATGTTATTCATATTTATGCTCTCTGGAAGTACTCAAAAGAGTGTAACCTCTGCTGATCCTCTACGGACATCCTCCAGTATCTCTATTTACCTCTGTATTTATTTATCAATCTTTATTATAGTTCCCAAATAACTCCAAGTTATATCCAGGTACTGGTGTTCTAAACATGAACTACTGAACTTTTATTTATTATTTACTCTGTGTATATGCTTTCACTTCACCAAACTTATGTGCTCTCTGGCAAAATGCCAAGAGTTACTTCACCTTGAAGTAAATTTAATTGGCTTGTTCATTTAAATACAAATAGAGGGCGTTTTAGTAGTACTGAATTTAAAGTTGTGACTTTAACTTTTAAAGTTGTGGCTTCCGGGGTGCCTGGGTGGCTCAGTCAGTTGGGTGTCTGACTTTGGCTCAGGTCACGATCTCATGGTTTGTGGGTTCAAGCCCCGCGTCCGGCTCTGTGCCGACAGCTCAGAGCCTGGAGCCTGCTTCAGATTCTGTGTCTCCCTCTCTCTCTGCTCCTCCCTTGCTTGCACTCTGTCTCTCTCTCTCTCTTGAAAACAAATAAACATTACAAAAAGTAAAGTTATGGCTTCAAATGCAGCTGTTTTTCAGAATTAACAGTGGAGTTAAACAACAACAACAACAAAGCAGATTTTTAATCTTTACCATAGATCCATTGGGGGCCTGTATAAAATATCTCCTCTGCTGATTATGGTGATCAGTGCTTGTGTTCCTCAGGAAACCTTGTACACCAGCAACCACCAGAGAATTCTTCACCTAGGTTATCAGAGGAGCTACCAAGGAAGGGTCTTCATTCAATGGAGCCAATTTACAGGCCTCTTGGTGCTTTAGCTTTTGAGTACACTGCCTAGCTTTATTTCCTAAGAGAGATCTGGCCAGAAATATTCAAATTCTACCATTTATTAAATGTGTAATATTAGTAAAGTCATTTAACCACTTTAAGCAACTGATTGGAAATGGATAGAAACCAAATGTGCTAAGTTCATCCCTTTGCAAAATAAAGACAAAATAGAACTTGACTCATAGGCTTCTACAAATTATGATGCATAGGAAGGGCCTAGTTACTTTCCATCATACCTCTCGTGGGCTTGTTGAGAGGGGTGAATTAGCTGATGTATATAAAGAGCCTACAAAAGTTCCTGGCATCTACAGATGCTCAGTAGGAGTTAATTATAGGTTCCTATTATTATTGGATTGTACCTAACTTGGTCATGTGCCTTCTTTTACTTCCTGTAACATCCATTTGCACTCATTGTGCAAGAGTGCACTGAACAACCTCTGTGTGTGAGTGCACGCTGAGCCTCTGTGCCTAAAATGCCCTCCCCTGCGTCCTGGGATTGCCTAGTCTCTTCCCATCCTCTGCACTGACTTTCAGATGTCAGCTCTGCCTCTGCACCTATACTGACTCCTTGGCTTTTATGGAAAGTTCTACATGTGAGTTCCCCTTTCCCTCTGGGACACACTCTACTTACTGCCTGTGCTCATCACACAACATCACCATTGGTTGTTTTCATGAACTTACAGGGCTCCCACATACAGCTGTTGAGGTTGTGCCCTGTACGGGATCCTACGACAAGTGGGTGGATGTTCAAACGCAGCCCTGGTTATTAGCCAATGCTCTTTGGCATGGGACTGGATCTAATTAGTTCAATAAGAAGAAGCATGTTTTACAATTTAGCTGCCTGGAGAGGCTAAATTTGATAATTTATCTAACCAAAAAGGTATACCTTTTTCTAATTAGCACAATTGGCCTTGGTGGCTCTAATTGTGTCCTCATTAGCATGCAGGCTCCTTCAGATCTGGAATTATAATCATCTTTAAATTCATTCATTCATGCACCCAGTCATTCAATCATTCAACAAACATTTATTAGACACCTACTTTGTGCTGGTCTATTTCCTAGACTGGGTTTCTATACTTTGTCCCTCACATGGTAGATAATACACAAATGCCACAGTTTCTACATATAGTTGGCTATAATTTGTTTTCACGAGTAAGTGTCTGGATGACTATGAATAACTAGCATGATAGTTGTCGCTTACCTTAATCTTTATTTTCTAATCACTGACTAAAACTTTGATATCTGCATCCCTTAAAGACAATATTCAATAATAATAAAAAGAAAATAGCTCATAGGAGGGAAAGCTACCAACAAGTATGTTCATTTTGTACAGTCATCCATCCATCCACATTCAATCTTTATGTGCAATTACCACACGCTCAGTTGGAAGTTACTCCTGAGGAATACACAGGCATTTAATTTAGGTCCCAGCTCTGTAACATTCAAACTTCAGTATTTAATTTAATTTAATTTAATTTAATTTAATTTAATTTTACTTTATTTTATTTTATTTTATTTTATTTAAAAAATGTTTTTAAAGTTTATCTATTTATTTGGAGAGAGACAGAGACTGTGAGTGGGGTGGGGCAGACAGAAAGGGAGAGAGAGAGAATCCCAAGCAGGCTCCATGCTGTCAGCACAGAGCCCGATATGAGGCTCAAACTCATGGAATCATGAGATCAAGACCTGAGCCAAAACCAAGAGTCAGATGCTTAACCGACTGAGCCACCCAGGTGTCCCTATTTATTTATTTATTTTTTAATTTTTTTTAACGTTTTTTATTTATTTTTGAGACAGAGAGAAACAGAGCATGAACAGGGGAGGGGCAGAGAGAGAGGGAGACACAGAATCTGAAACGGGCTCCAGGCTCTGAGCTGTCAGCACAGAGCCCGACGCGGGGCTCGAACTCAAGGACCGTGAGATCACGACCTGAGCCAAAGTCGGAAGCTCAACCGACTGAGCCACCCAGGCGCCCCCCCCCCATTTATTTTTTTTTTTTAAGTTTTATTGATTTATTTTGAAAGAGACAGAGACAGCATGGACAGGAGAGAGGCAGAGAGAGAGGGAGAGAGAGAGAATCCCAAGCATGCTCTGCACTGCCAGCTGTGGAGCCCAATGTGGGGCTCGAACCCATGAACTGGGAGATCATGACCTGGGCTGAAACCAAAGGTCGGACGCTTTACTAACTGAGCCACCCAGGTTCCCCTCAAACTTCAGCATTTTATTTATTTATTTAAAAAAATTTTTTTTAATGTTTATTTATTGTTGAGACAGAGAGAGACAGAGCATGAACGGGGGAGGGTCAGAGAGAGAGGGAGACACAGAATCCGAAGCAGGCTCTAGGCTCTGAGCTGTCAGCACAGAGCCCAACGCGGGGCTTGAACTCACGGTCACGTGAGATCATGACCTGACCTAAGTCAGACGCTCAACCGCTCAACTGACTTAGCCACCCCGGCACCCCAAACTTCAGCATTTTAAAGTCAGTAAATGATATACTTCTTTAAGAAATAAACTTAAATACTAGTAAGCAATGGTAATAGGAAGTTACAGAAGAAGAAACAATGCATAGTACTCTAAACTGCATTATCTCTGAGCTGAGTTTTAAAGGAAATAAAATTTACCCTAGATAGGATTATAGAGATTGGTCATTCAATGCAAAACCTGTACAAAAGCACACAGTTAAAATTTAAACTACAATAGCAAAATATGTTTTTTTGGGAAAAAAACATGTTTTGGCTGAAGACCAAGTTTCTGTGATAGCACTGAAGGAAGTCTTTCAAGGGACAGGGAGAGACTGTGTAGAGGGGTCCAAAAATATCAAATATCTGAGGTTTCCCAACAGGCCAAAGCTAGAGAGACAGATTAGTGTCACTGAGCAGACGTGAATTGGGCTATGAATAGATAGGGTGTATTCCATTTGAAGAGAATTATCATTAACCTGGTTGAGCCATGTTGGGATAATATCTTAATAGCAGCTTTCAAGCTATTGTTTACTATGAAATCTCTTTTTTAAGATACACACACACATACACATGCACACACACATATATACCAAACTAACCATATCTTCCAATTTATAACTTCTAAGACAAGGATTTTTTGCCAATTTTTATCTTGAAGCACTGCATTTAAAAAATAATTCTGGCACAGGTGGAAGTATTGCTCATAGTATGGAGACTTGGAAATTTACATCCGAACCCTCTAAAGTGGGTCTGAAGTGAATGCTTGGTCCTGGGCCTCAGCCCACATATTTGGATTGAAAACAGCTAGAGTCTGCATGGAAAAGACTGAGCCGGTGTAGGGAGAAGCCCAAAAGGAAAATGGCCATATAGTATGCTATCTCCTCATGTGAGGACAATAAGATTTATGCTATATTTTTCACCTTTACGAAATAATTTTTCCTTTCTGCCTACTGTATAAACTAAGGTATGACTTTCCTTATGGGAACAATGATCATCTTTGAAATATCAGAGGTGGTGACAGTTGGCCTGCTGCTTAGTGCCAACACCATCCCTTGATAAATTAGAGATTTAATAAGTGACTTAATAACTCCTTGGTAATCACTGTCTATAGCATCCTGGTACACAGAGACCTTATTAATGTACATTGTTGACCTGGAAGATAATGCTTTTATTGTTCAGCTCAGGCCAGTGCAAATTTTAAGGAGCTCATTTCACGACCTCCACATTAAAAGACACACATATATACACATTACTCTCATTAAAATTAATGACTCTTATGCTTACCCACAAAAAGGAGACTCCATCACTCGCTGTGCAGCAGCAAGGGACATCATTAGATAATTTTGATTGAATACATTAAGACATAAGCACTTACTTTCCCATTTACAAAATTAATAAAATTATCAAATCCTAATTTAAAATCCTTTTACTGTCACTCATGGAACTTTCCTTTTTTGACCTATTTCATCCTTTCACTCTGTCTACCTACTAATAAAAATTCACCATATAGAACATAATGATAAGCTCCAAAGTATGTGAAATATTTTCACAGAATCCTAGAGCCCCAGGTTTTTGATATTGGGTAGTTTTCATGGGCTGAAAATTACATTTTTGTTGGGTGAACTATTGAGACACTCATCCTTATTACTGAATTAGAACTGACTTCAGTTAATTAATGAGAGAGATTGTCTTATCCAAGAATATACCAACTGGGAAGTTATACACTGGGAGAATAAAGGCATAGAATCTGGTACATTCTTGTCCATATCTTAAACTTTTCTTATCAGCTTAGTAACAGGCAAATTGAAATCTGACAAAAACTATCAAACACCAGAAAAGATCTTTGCAAAATCAAAAACAGTCCAACATGCACAGTACAGAAAAATGTGTTTTCTAATGCCAAAGAAACATCGTGACCCTAATGGTACCAACTTATTGCTGAAAATATGTTGAGAAAAATGCCCAAACTTACCTCAAAATGAGATCATTACTGTTTAATTTAGGGATAGTGCTAGTTTAAAGACCATCTCATACTGACAAAGATCAGAGGAAAGAGCTCTTAAAGCTGAAAATACGAAGGGAATATGAAAGAGAAAGCATACAATTAGGAAAGAGCTTGAGGCTGTAATTATACTTTGACCATGATAGGCATGCATCTCCTTTCTCATGGTGATCCCACTCCCAATGCTAAGAACTGAGCTCAAGAATACTATAGGTTCCATGTAAGGAATGGCAAGGGAAAGGGTAATACTGAAGAAAGCAAAACCAACTGCACATATTCATTCAATGTTAATTGAAGGTTCAGCAAGCAATTCTTTAATGCTTTGGAAAAAGGAGTGCAGAAAATAGGAGGAATATTTCACCTTGTCATGGGACTTAATGATAATCTGGTGATTTAAATACAATCATGGACACAAGTCTTTTTTTTTAAATAGGAATTATTGTAACTGTATTAAAGCATTAAAAGTGGACATAATAAACAAAGTATTTTAATACATGTTCTCTTTAGATATTGAATGTTTTATCGTTGTCTCAGAAATATGGTTCGGGCTGGTTTGTATTTTGACAATGTAACCGATAAAAACTAACAGAACTAAAAAAAAGCTTCAAAAATTTGGATTGTTTATTCATTGAGTGTCATGTATTACCATCTTCTGTGTTTGAGTCTTCTGTTAAGAACTGGGATTACAGGTGTGATTAAACATGGCTCGGATTTTCAAGAACATATGGCCTACTGAAAATGGCCGGACAGGCAATTCATACTTTTAGGGCCCTGGGTTACTTCTACGAAGGGTTGGGTAAAATTTTCTGTGTTCTCCTTTCAGACAGAAAGTTCAACAAATACTCACAGGGCTACATAGAACCTTGTTTACAAAGAAAAGAAAGGTATAGATGTTCTAGAAGTACCATGAAGAAGCCACTGTGAAAATTCATTTTGCAGCCATTACCAATGAACAAATCTTACCTTTCCAGTCCTTTTGTATAGAGCTATAGTTTGTTGTGTTTTATTTATTTGATAGTCATTACTATTTTCACATCTATCTGGAGAATATTGTTAATGTACAGGATAGTCGGTATTCTAGGCATGTTTAAATGCATGATCTTAAGTTGGATCCTCAACACAATCTAAGCATTATTATTATCTATATATTACAAATGGGAAAATGGAGGTCAGGGAAATTGAGTGGTCTAAGGTCATACAGGTATCAAGTGACGAGGCCAGGATTCAAACTCAGAGGGCTGATCCCTAAGGCAGGTCTTCTTACCTCTACATTAGCATTGCAACAGGGTCCTTGCTAAGAAGCTGCTCCATTTCAAGTCATATCATCATTCTGGGAGCCAAGTACTGGTTCCATTAGATGCATGGGGTTCCATATTCACCAACATAGCATAGAGATCAACGATTCTTGAACCATCTTCTGACACTCCCCTCCAATCTGGTTGAAGGTGGAGTTCCTTCTTTTTATTCCCTATCACTGTACAATCATATCTGGTAGTTTTACATTTCCTTGTCTTCCCCACCCAATTTTGATTCTTGAAAAGAAATTTTCATGCTTTTCTCATCCTTTTATCCCTAATCCCTAGCATAGGATCTAACTATGACAACTACAACATTACATGTTAAATAAACAAATAAATGACCCTGTAAGCAAATGACAGCAATACCGTTCATTCTGCTTTGCTAACTATAATTCAGCCATGTAATACTCCTGAGAAGTTATTTCTAGGAAGAGGAGAGCTAACTAGAGAAATATTTTACTCAAGTTTTATTGTCCTTCATAGCATTCTAAAAAATAACAAGAACAAAAAAAAAAAAGACAGAAAAAAGAGTCTATGAGCAAGTTAACGTACATTGTGACTGTTCATATGTCACAAAAAATATTTTGTGAAAAATGATACAGACCAGTGTTTCTTGAACTGGGGTTCTGAATCAGCAGCATCTGTATCACTGAAAAAATTTTAGATCCAGAAATATGCAGCATTGGGGCTTGGCAATCCAAAATTTGCGAAATACTGGTATAATCACTCCCAGTTCCTTGGTACTAGTTAAAACTAACCACGGCAATCTTGAGTTGGCCTTTTTGTCACTCAATTTATTTTATATTGCATGTTGGGGGTATTGAGGGGAATGTTACTGGTTCAAGTTCAGTAGCCTTTGAAGCACAGTCTCAGAAAACCCTCTTGGACCCATGTTTGTGGACAACTACTTTAGTGACCACATCCATAGAACACTCCTGGGACATTCTCACTTGTGCATATAGTAGGTACTCCATGAACATCACTCCCTGATTTAACAGACAAACTGGACTGACAGTACAGATCATTCAAGGAGTTGATTTTCTGGAATGGGTTAAAATAATACCCTGTCATAAGAGGAAATGCAACGTTCTAACCCTCTGATTCTAACAGAGTCTGTCAGAGTTCACCTTCTCTTTCCTCCTGCAACTGCATAATCTTCTCTCTCCAGTTGCTTTGAGAAAAATTCATTTAAAATTATCTATTGATTATCATTGGGTGAGAAAAACCCACGTATCTCTTGCTTTTCTGTATTACTGTGTTGTTTGTTCAAATAAACAAACAAGAAAACAGCCCCAAATCACAAAAGGCAGAGGCTGGACAATGTTCTGTACAGAGAGATCACATTGCTCTCATGTTTATAGCAAGCTCTATTGTGCATTGCTGGAATGACTTCAGGGAGAACATGCTCTTTATCTGCACAAGTGAGTGCTTTTATTTTCCTGTCTTCCTCAAGGAGAAGATAGTACAATTATAGTTCAGCAATGTGAACTCAGGCGGAAGGGGAGGAGGGTGAGGAGTACAATCTGAACAAAACTTTTATCCGACAAGAGCTCTCTTCCCCTCTGCCTCTTTGTTAGCCTTAACAAAACGAACACAGTTGGCCACTGATGCCATGGATGTTGGCCTCTATGTAGATCATGTGTAGACAGGAGATGAGTTGGTGTCTGCAAGAGCTATGCCTGAAACAAAGCCAATTTTCAGGGAATTTTCAACTGCAGCTCATGGCTGATGGCAGCATTAACTCATCGCTATTAAGAAAACCACACTCAAATACCACCTCACACCAGTCAGAGTGGCTAAGATGAACAAATCAGGAGACTATAGATGCTGGAGAGGATGTGGAGAAACGGGAACCCTCTTGCACTGCTGGTGGGAATGCAAACTGGTGCAGCCCCTCTGGAAAACAGTGTGGAGGTTCCTCAAAAAATTAAAAACAGAACTACCTTATGACCCAGCAGTAGCACTGCTAGGAATTTACCCAAGGGATACAGGAGTGCTGATGAATATGGGCACTTGTACTCCAATGTTTATAGCAACACTTTCAACAATAGCCAAAGTATGGAAAGAGCCCAAATGTCCATCAACTGATGAATGGATAAAGAAATTGTGGTTTATATACACAATGGAATACTACGTGGCAATGAGAAAGAGTGAAATATGGCCTTTTGTAGCAACGCGGATGGAAGTGGAGCGTGTTATGCTAAGTGAAGTAAGTCATACAGAGAAAGACAGATACCATATGTTTTCACTCTTATGTGGATCCTGAGAAATTTAACAGAAGTCCATAGGGGAGGGGAAGAAAAAAAAAAGGTTAGAGAGGGAGGGAGCCAAAGCATAAGAGACTCCTAAAAACAGAGAACAAACTGAGGGTTGATAGGGGGTGGGTGATGGGTATTGAGGAGGGCACCTTTTGGGATGAGCACTAGGTGTTCTATGGAAATCAATTTGACAATAAATTTCATATTTAAAAAAAAAAAGACATCCTGGTGGTGGGTGTAAAATGTATTCATGTGTATTTAATTTAATTGAAAGACACTGATTTTTTTTTCCTCCTTTAAAAACATGAAAGAGGCGTACCAGTGTGTCCTTGGGCAATTAAGGTAACTTACACATTGTAAATTACACATCTACTCATTGTATCAGGTATAGGACCAATATGTCAAATCACAAGTGAAGAACAGGGTAGAAAGGGGCAAGAAGGAAACAGAAGGAACAGATTAGGAGAGGCAAAAGTGAGATGCTCAGTGTTGATCGGTTAAGTATCCAATGAGCACATACTTAACATAAAAGGTATCTAAGGGTTAGAAGAGATACATACTTGCGCTGGATGGTGGACCAGCACAGAGAATCATAAATAAGTCACTTTGAGTGTCTTGGAGAAAGAGTCACAAAGGGAACAAAAGTGGACTTATTGCCTGGGAGAAAACAGAAGAGTAAGCTGCAGGAGGGGGAAGGGTGATCATCTTGTATGAAGAGAAGAGCATTTTCAAAATGATGGGAGACTAAGGAAGGTTACTGTTGGACCCTGGGCTGCAGAAGAGAAAGTAATAGAAGACAAGCCTGGAAAGTATATAGTATGTAACTGCAATATTGGCACTTTTTTTCAATGCAAACGGAATGGTTAGAAAGAAATGCACCAAAATATTAACTCTTATCATGTTATACTCTTATCATACAGAGGGATTACCTTTGCATTGTAAAAGTATAAATTGGTTTCATTTTATATTGCATATTATTTAGTATTTTCCATATTTTCTGTGGTGAGCTTGTATTGTTTTATAATTAGAATAACATGTAATAATGTATTACTTCTATCACACAGGGTCATGGGGCAGATTAAATGTGACTATGGATTCATTAATCTAATGAACATTTGCATGCCTACTATAGGCAACACACTGGTAATTTCCTTCTTTTTTTTTTATAACTCTGATAATTTCAAAGCTGAAGGAGAAAAAAAAAAGGACACTGCCTATTCTACTTAAGCCCATTGTTTTTACAGTGGAGACAGAAACACAACCAGACTGATGAGGAAAGTTAGGTCACATGGAAGCATGGAACAGTGTCTCTAATTTCAGAACACAGATTACTCGGACAGCTCACTGGAGGAGAGGGTGGCTGACCCGGGCTGGCATTTGAAGGACAGGTAAGAAAAGGCAGTGTGGCCAGAGAAAGCAGCATGTGTAGAGGCAGGACCATGAAGTGGTATTTGAAAAACCACAGATAATTCTGTAAAGTAACATAGGATGAGAAGGAGTGGCTAGATCCCATTGGAGAGAATCATCTAGAAACTCCAGGGTCCAGCTCAAGGAATAGCTAGATTTCATTTAAAGCTGGACTACCTGGGGAAGTATGTTTTGAAAGAATTGAGAGGAAGAGTTAGTTTGCCATGGAATGTGCCAGGACTGAGCTCAGGGGACCTGAAAGCAGGGTAGAGTTCCTAAACTTGAGCACGTATCAGAATCATTAGGAAGGCCTGTTAAAATACAGACTGATGATGCATCATGCTGCACACCTTAAACATAAACAATAATGTATGCCAATTATTTCTCAATAAAACTGGAAAAAAACAGTAAGAATTCATATTAAAACACACCCACACCCACGCACGTACACACACACACAGAAGTTGCTGGACCCCACTCCTCAAGTTCCTGATTCAACAGATCTAGAGTGGGGCCTGATAATTTGCATTTCTAAAAAGTTCTCATATTATGCTGATACTGTTAATCCAGGGACCACACTTTGATAATCTCTGATCAAAGGACATGCAAACCATAGCGTTATGCTCCCCTTGTTGAACAAATGTGGAATGTGTGCCATTCTCTGTGTCCTACTCAATTTGGAACAGATGTGGTTTGTCGTTGCACTATGTATATTTGCTCCATATTTAGGCTCTTGTGTAGCTATTTTTGTCCATGAGTGAATGTTCCAGGCTGCAACGTAAAATCACATTACTATACTGCTAGTGGTGGATCTTGCTCTTGTTGAAGGATGTGCAAATTCAGTAAACTCTTATTAGAGATATGCTATGCTGTTTCTCTATTTCCCCTAAACAAGCAAGTGGCCAATACAAAGCATGTGAGTAAAAGCTACCTATGGTCAATCTTAACTTGCTTATACAGAGGAATTCAATACAAATTTGGTCGAGTTTGCAGAAAAATTAATTTTTAGATCTCTCTAGAAAGCAAGCCATATGTACGTTATTACATTTGGATTTTATTCAACATGCTGCTGTGAGCGTCCAAGTTTTTCTCCTCTGACACCCAATGGTCGCTCCAGACTGCCCTCTGTTATACGCTAACTAGCACGTCATACACAAGAAATACATGCATATGCTGACTTTCCAAACACCTAATTTTTCACTGGCACATGCTTACTTTACTTATATTATAACCACTGTCTGGCAGTGGTTTCCAGAGGCTCTGATCCCATGAGGGAAGGAATCCCTATTTAACATTAAAAAAAATAAAGTCATTAAAAATACATCATTCCTAGTCTACAAAAGAGATGGTGTGTGTGTGTGTGTGTGTGTGTGTGTGTGTGTGCGCGCGCGCGCTCATTTGCTTGTTTTGTTGCTTTGTTTTGTTTTTGTGAAAACACATTAGAAGTCATGGATCCTGGTCATCAATTATAAAGCCAGGAGTTCCTTCCAAAAGAAAAAAAAAAGTTTCTGGATTTTTTTCCAATTGTAAAATATCACTTTTCATGGGATTGATTTTCTGTATTCTTAGAGGCAACAAATACAAAGGTTGCCACCAAACGGTGATATGTAAATATAGCGTAAGGATGTATGACATTCTATTTTTACTGAATAAATATATATACTTTCAGAGACAAAGAGGTAATGGGAGAAATTAAAGCTTTTTTTATTGAAGTTTGCTCAATTATTGATTGATTGATTGATTGTAGACCCAGGTCTTAGCAAAAGAGGGGAAGATTAAGAAATATTTGCTAAGAAATCCAAATAAATGAATGGTTAGAGAATTCAAGATGAATAGTTCTCATCATTTTTTTTATAAGATAGCATATAATGTATTTGGAGGATTTTCCTCATTATATTTTTGCGTGCAATAGCTATTGCATTTCTAGTGGGTGCTGAATACCATACTTGGTACTGAGGATTTGACTGAACAAAAGCACAAGGGTCCTGACATCCACAGAACTTCCAGCTTAGTGGGAAAGGTAGATACGAATGCAAGATTCACCACATTTATTTACTACACCAAAATGAGTGTTCATATGGGGTGGGGAGAGGGATTGTAGACATTTAGTCAGTTGCAGTCTGAGAAGGCTTTCCTGAGGAATTGATTCTACACAGCCATTTGAAATAAGAACAAGAATTAACTACGCAATGCACAGGGCAAGGCGACCAAGGCAGAGGAAATGTCAACTGCAAAGATCTAGTGACAGAGCCAGCATGATCCTTCAAGGACCTATACAAGTGGCCCTCAAATTTGATATTAAGTGAATTATATCATGACAAGCATTGTAAACTTAAGAGTGGTGCTTGGACGTCCTATGCTTAATGACTGCATAACTCACATGACATAAGGATGTTTGTCCATTGCAGCACAGGGCACCACTGCCCTTCTAAAGGTATAAGTCATACCTGGAGTCAGATGAGAAGGTGACTCATGACTGCACATGCTCTTTCATGGTTCAGAGTTGCTGGCTAAGCTAGTATAAATACAGAGAGTATTTGGGAGTCAAACCCTTAAACTTACACTTCTACGTAAGAAATACTCTCATTCATTTGATGTAAAACCCCTTCCTTAGGCAGGCTGATTTATCTTTCCAGCTAAGGAGCTAGTGTGGAAGCAATTGCTAGTGACAGCACATTGGTAAGTCCACCTGGTGCTTATAATGGTCAGTGTGCAGACCTCCAGACCACTGTTATTGACCTGTTCAAAGCCATGGGTACCACTGGGAGGCTGTGCTCGCACTTCTACTCCATAAATTTAGCAGACCAAGAAGTTTATTACTACCCTGAGACAGGCTGATGATGGAATGGCTGGTTGAGTTAGTGCCTCAGCTCTTTCGATCTATTTCCAATCACTGTTGGAAGAACCAAGACTGTGTAATGTGTCCATTTTTATTCAGTTCATGTTACTAAGACTACATAATAATGCTCCTAGAAGATAGTGTGTTGGGCTTTTAGCAGAATCTCAAAGGACTTCTAAGATTGTTCTGGGGGCGGGGCAGGCAGGAGGATGGGGTAGGGCCATTAACTCAAGATTCTTTCAGAAAGATGCAAACCAATGAAGAGGCTTTGAGACCCTGACCCCTGGGTAGGTCATGGTTGAATTTGAGATCCTATTAGTGCAGGCATTTTTAAGTGGAATTTTAGTATAACACAATGTTGCCAAGGATCTAATGATAACTACCTTAATTCAAGCCCAATAATATTGAAGTTAGAAAAAAAAAAACTTGGGATAGTCTCTCTGAATTTGTATCATCAGATCTAATTACATATTTTATAACCGCCCTATGATTTTTAGCTCACTCACCTCATCTATAAGAAAAGAAGGAAATAATTAGGACCTGGAAGTACAGAACAGTGATTAAAATTGCCTGCTCTGGCAATAGCCTATCAACACCTAAAAACTATTTCACTTACTGCGTGGAAAGCTTAATAATACCCTGAACCTCAGTTTTTAAACATATAAAATAAAGATAAAAACAGCACATACCTCAAAGCATGATCATGAGGACCGATTAGATTATCATACATAAAGTGCTTAGCACGATTTCTAGCACAGTTCTCTGTCAATCACCCTCATTAAGATGAAATATGATGTGTCAAGTGGACCTTGTGAGTTGGAACAGCAATTCTTCACCATCATGCCACAATCCACTAGTGTTTGATGTGAAGGAAGGGAAAAGGTCAGAGTGACCAGTGTGCTGCGAATGCCTGGCTCATCCATGCCCCAGAATGTAAACCATTTGAGCATCCCATTGAACAACCTACCAACAAAAGAACACATACTAAATGCCACACATTTTATAAGGGAGTTACTGATGAACATGAGATAGGAGACTGACAGGATCCAGGTTTATATTGAAGAAAGATTGGTCTCATATCATCAGGAATATAGGTTAACTTAATCGACACTGGGGCCAAGGTTCTATTATAGAAATCACTGGAAAGAATGAGTCTGATTGAAGGTAATGACAGTGGGGATGGAGGCAAGAGAACATTAAAAATACATATATTTAATGATAGAATCCTTCAGATTTTGTGGCCAACTAGATTTGGGGGCTTTGAAAGAATAATTATTCTGAGACCTGCTTTCAATTTTTTTTTTTTACCCCCTCAGTCCCTTTTTATTCTTCCATCCTTTCCAGGTGTCTCACTGGTTTCCAGTACCCATGAGACTTCTGTACCCAAGATGGGGAAATACAGAACAGGGACTAAATGGCAGAGATAGGGGCTCCAAACCCAGGAAATCTGATAGGATGGTCCTCTTGTGCTCAGCACATGCTGAGGAGACAGAAGGACATCTTTTAGTGTAGGGTGGACCTCTTTTCCAATCCTAGGATTCTAAAATGACTAGAGCAGGCTACTTTGGGTGTCTACTCCATCAGTATCCTAGAGACCAGTGCTTAGAATAGAAAAGTTGGACTGTAGGTCATCCGGCTGAGCTGAGCAGTCACACTGGACATGAATCAAGAAACACATTTCTGTTTCTATTCAACTTAGGAAACACAATGCCAATACATGTGAATGGGAATTAGCATTTGTTTCAGGGTCTTGATATAAAAACTAAAATATTTAACAAGGTATACAGGGCTTACAAGCCAGTCCCCTGCCTAGCTCTACAGTGTCATCTCTCACCAGTACACCCCTTCATCAATACCTTCCGGCCCCACTAGCCATTCACTTCTTCACCCCTGCCCTCACAGCCACTCTGGGCCCTGCCGATTTCTTTAACTGAATCACTTCCCCCACTGCTGCTTCATCTGGAAAACTTCTCTTCATCATTCACATCTGCTAAGGCACGTCATCCAGGTCAGCCCCCTTGGAGACTGTTCTATGGGAAAAGTTAATGTTCCCATAGAATCCAGCTCTTTTCTTCAGAACATGTCTTGGGTTGTTACAATGCAGTTAAAATACTATACACTACAATTCGAATGATTTTATTTTTTTCCCAACTAGACCATAAACTATACAGGAGTGGGTTCTTTGCTTGTTTTAGTCTCAACAAAGGCCTGGAACACTTTATTTTATTATTATTTTTTGAGAGGGAGAGAGAGGCAGAGACAGAGAGAGAGGGAGGGAGAGGTTAAGGGAGCAGAGAGGGAGAGAGAAAATCTTAAGCAGGATCCACCTCCAGCAGGGAGCCCAATGCAGGGCTTGATCTCAGGATTCATGACCAGATCATCATGACATGAGCTGAAATCAAGAGTTGGATGCTTAACTGACTGAGCCACCCAGGCACCCCGAGCCTGGAATATTCTACATGCTCACATTGCTGAATGAAAGAATGAATGGATAAACCGTCATCGTAACATGTAATTTTTACATACTCTTCCCAAAGGAGACATTATCTCCATTACGATAGATGAATAGATAGATAGGCTGAGAAAGATGATGTTAATCTTGTCAAGTCACAGATGCTGGATTTGACTCTTACCAAGGGTATCTTACAAATCAACTTCTTTTCTATGTCTCTTTTCTGCCTTCCAAATAGACAAAGTAGACTCCACACAGAATACACACAAAAGTCACAGAGATAGTGCTCATCTTGGAAATATTTCCATTCTCAAACCTTTGACAATTGATTTGTGAAAGACACGTGGCATGGCAAATGTTGCAACAGATCCAAGGTCACAAAGAAGCAAACAAAAACGGAACTAAAGTATGAATTCCTATATGTGGTTCTGGTTACTATTCCCTAAGAAAAATAAATCACACAGAAAGAACCCTCCCCCTAACTTTCTTAAATCTTTTTAAGTGGCTCAGAAAAGCTAGAGTCAGTGAGACCTATCAAAACCTCCACAAAAGAAGTGTTCCATACATAAGCTGATAACCAGAAGCAGTAAATAATAGGCAGGGAATAAGAAGATAAGGGTGTTATACGGAAAAGTATAAGGCTGAAACATATGAAGAAATATATGTGAGTGGTGACTCCAGTTTTCTGTTTAATTCATTTGCTCGTATTGTGAAAACTCATACACTGCTATATATTTATTCAGTTCAGATGTTTGAGTCCTTGCCATAGACCAAACTTCTGCTACAACCCTAGAAAAATAACATGAATTGAGTCAGGGTCTCTAGGCACAGATGATCACTGATTGACAGGAAGAAAGCTTAAACAAAAGACTTCCAACATAAAGTGATCACAACCATGATATAGGTATCTTTTCAATATTGTGGAATTGAAGAGAAGGAAATGATGAGGCTTGCCCTTTGCAGTTCTTTTTTTTTTTTTTTTTTGGATTTTGTTTTCCTCACAAAAAATCTTAGTATCAAAGTTAAGAATGTATCCTTTATTGCACTCCTCATGGTTTTAAGTGAAATCAGATGCAATTGGCATGGTTCAAGACACCGGACATTTTCAGGGCATAAACTAATTTAAATGAGAGTAATCTACAGGTAAATAGGCAGCATTCACACACTTTTTTGGATTGTTATGTTGAGGACCTCAAAATTGTCTGCTTAGGATATCCCCCAATTTCTGCAAGGGTGGCGGTCACATTGCCAAGCAGGCAAAAAATCAAAAACATATCAGAGGTGGGGTTTCTGAACGTACGGAACTTCCATGATAGAACCAGCTTCTATACCGATGGAGGCTCTGCAGGTGGGAACTGCCTTAACATAAAGGGTTAAATGTGGTGTCCCCACCAATTGAGAAATGAAGATCCATTTCTGAGGGCCCTGGGGAGCAGGCCTGGTCATTCACGGAATGAGAAAATGAAGGTTCCGTTTAGTTGGTGTATCAGTTTTCCAGCGCGTAGGTCAGTGGAGATGGAGAAGAATAAAACCAGGCAGAGGCACCGGCAAATTTCTCCCACTATTTCATGAGTGACCTCATTTGACTCTCCTTTCTGCTGCTGACACGTCCTTTCCTTTAAAATTACACGTAGTGCTAAACAAATGGGTCTCTTCAGAGTCACTTAGCAGAACTAATCAGTGCACCAGCTTGGTTTCAAAATGAAGGGTCCATTTCACGGCGTAGGAGGGCGATTACTTTCTTATCCTCTATCAGAGGTAGGGGTCACCTGCAACTCGGAGGGAATCAGGTCTCTGTTCCTTCATTCAAGACAAGAAATTGTACCCCTGTCACACTGAAATCTCAGTCTTCTGCCAGGAAACTAAATTCCTTTCAGTGTTTTCCTTCCAAATGCCCTTTTCCCATGCCAGCTAGAAATTGTGTTCAGCCTCTACACATGTAAGACTTTAACAGTGATCGCTCATGATTCCAGGAGCAGTGTTTCTGTCAAGGGCAAATTGCTGGGTGGTGAGAAGCAGCTAGCTAGAAACACACACTTTAATAAACCGACATTTGGTAATTGGTTCTTATTCTCTAATCAATGGTGGAATGGAGCCACTCTGTTCTCCACCCATAGTAATTAGGGCTCATAAGCTAGTGATGATGGTTCGGGCGTGAGATCGAAAAGGAAAGGCAGTGTAGCAAACAGTTTGCACTTGGGTTTGCAAACACTGAATTTTGCCCCATTTAAAGTAGATCTCCAAACCAAACCATTACTGTTTAATGCCCAGGTGAGAGGTTATCCATTAAAACAATAATAACAACAAAAACAAAGTCTGCTTTAATTTACTGTAACTATAGTGTATCAGGGAGCAGATAAACTAATAGTAAACCAAATTAGATCTCTTTACAGTGATCTAGTGGATTCCAGCGCACAGGTGGGTTAAACTGTGGTCAATTTTACAACTGCAATTATCCTGAGTGGTCGGAGGTATTATCCTCATTTTATAGATGATGAAGCTGAGGCTTAGAAGCTTAAAAGTTTGTTGCCAAAAGTCAAAATGCAGTAACTCAAAAAAAAAGGGGGGGGACTGGAACCAGATTTTCTGGCGTCAGGCCCAATGGGCTGAAAAACAGTACTGTATACTTTTGGAGTCAATGTGCTGCCCCTTTTTATTCTAGGGATATTGTATTTTCCTCAATCCTAGCAGTATTGAGGAAAAAAGTCTCTGGAGGGACTTTGATGTGCACATGAGCAGGAGGAAGACTCTATGATAATAGCCTTGGGCCAAATCCCTCATGTCTTTATGCATAAAGAGATAAAATTGCCTTTATTCATGACGAGATACTAGTTTTAGTGATTCCATACTTGTAACAAGTGCCCAAGTACATTTTTTTTTCTAAGTGACTTACTAGAGTGAAGTTTTCAACCACATTTTGGGCCTGAATGCAGATTAATGTCTTAATACTGTTCATCTGTGAGAATCACATGCCAGTCTCTGATTAGATTTTTATGAGATTTTCCCAATCAGACACTGTCCACACTCCTGACTGAGTACCTAGTTGTGCAAGAGTAAGTATGATTTCATACAGACATGGAGCACTAAGCTAATTGCTCAAACTCCTTTAAATAGAAGACAGAAGAAAAGGAAGTTTAGCTCTGTAAAGGACAGGGAAACCTTTAAACTGTCAAAAGCTGTAACTAATTACGAAACAGATACCATCAAAAAGCCAAGCTCAGTATCTTCAGTCCAACATATACAAAGAAAAGACATGTCCATTAAAAATTACCTGCCTCCTTTGTATTCATATTATCAAGAATATGAAAACTTAATGGAAACAAAGAAACAAACAAAAGACTAAACTCAGAATTATGTTGCTAAAATCTCGCAGCACTGTAAGTCTACTGAAATTTAGTTCCAGTAGGGACTGTCAAAACAGTCCTGAATAGGCAAACAAGTTCTCTGCAAATATTTGCCTATGGTGGCTGAAAGGTGCATTCAGAGAAGTGCAGATTCTTGGCATGGAAGAACCATGCAAACAGATCAATGATCTCAAGTGTATCCATTCCCTACAATGAGGTAGGCATCTGATTCAAGCAATGGGGACAAATTCAAGCTCTGATTTTGCCTAATGCACGGGCTTCATAAGAGTTTATTAGATGAATGACTTCTTAGAAATGTTGCTACACTTTGCAAATGAATAATAGGGTATGTAAGAAAATGCTCAAGGGAATTTTATTTTTTCATTCCATGATATGATTGACAGTAATATGTACATATTTATCTGGAAGTAAAAATGAAGCTTAATCAGAACTAGACTCTAATTCTCTGATGATTTCTCCCAAGACACACCTTGATGCAAGAGAGAAAAGTTATGTATTATTTTTCCCTATTTTATTTTTTTAATTTTTTAAACATCTTCAAAGAAGCTACTGGAAAGGATCTTAAATACAAGAAAGATGAGACTTATAGAGAAAAAAACAGAAATTTCACCAGGGATTCTATTTCATCACGTGTATATGATAAGCTATGTTCTGATTCTACAAGGTGGTATTAAGTAACTGAAAGCAGAGAGATTTTAAGTTTTGTTTGTATTTTTTCAAAATAAAATAAAGTGTGTGTTCATGGTGGAAATTTCAGAAACATAGAAAAGGATAAAGATGAAACAAATGATTAATAATTTCAAAAATTATTGAAAACTGCTGTAATTATTTTGGGGATTTCTTTCCAAACATGGTCATAGAAATGCTTTGCATAAATGTGTGCATTATTAGGCATACTGTTTTAGCATTTTTTTTATCTTTACATCTTCACTCTCAGGAAAACAATGGTTAATGAAATAACAATATATTTTAGAATAGATTAACCATGATTTATTTGTGTTGAATATGTCCAGTGATTTCTGATGTTTTGTCAAAACAGTAACTATAATAAATATCCATTCATACAGAGATTTTCCTGCATTTCTTTTGGATAAATTCCTAGAAGACAATTACTGAGTCAAATGGCCTTCAGTTTTAAAGCTCTAAATGCACATAACAAATGAATTTTTAAATCAAATATGATTTTCACTAGTACAATTTTTCCTTCCTTCCTCCTTCTCTTTCTCCCTGTCTCCTTACTTTTCTTTCTTTCTTGTCTCCTTCCTTCTTTCCTTTCTTTTATCGGAATAATCCAGTGTCATGGTTCCCCCCATGAAATGACAATGCTATTCCTTTTTGAGAGGCATATAACCATTCTAGAATATAATGCTATCACTAACTGCTAACTCTATAATTGAAACATTGCCATGGTACCATGAAGTATGAAGTATATTTTTCAGAGTACTTCAATCTGGAATTGCCTTGAAATTCCATTGCAAGACAATTTCTGGTTTCAGCATAAATTTCATTTAAGAATTCAACTGGTGTTATGGTACTCTTTCTTCTCATGGCTCTTCAATTTTTCAGAGGCACAGTTTATTGAAAGATAATAGTCAAATTTGTTACATGCTCCATATCCAGTATTACGTTTAGGACTTCACCTGCATTAGCTCATTTAATGTGTACAATAATGTTATGAAAAAGACACTAGTATTTTGTTCTCATTTTACAGATGAAAAAATAAAGAATCAGAACTGTTAAATAATTGTCCTGAGTCGTGATACTATTGTATTATGCTATCCATTCTGTGGGTTAGGAAATTAAGCAGGGCACACAGAAATAGTTTATCCCTTTTCTATAATGATGGAGGCCTGAGCTGGGGTATCTTAAAAAGCTGTAATGTCTGGGACAGTTCAACTGGGGCCATATATTTAGGAACTTTCTTCTGGCTATCAGCTGAATTCTTCCCTTCTTCCCTACCTGATCTCTATGCGGTCTGACATGTCCAATGTTGCTTATTCACTTACACGTCTGATGTCTGAGCTAGGATGACTATCACAGCCAGGACGTCCAGGCATATTTCCATCTTTATGTGGCATTTCCACATGGCTAGTTCAGGTTTTCTCACTGCATAGCAATTATAGGATAGTCAAACTTATTATATGGTGGCTGGCTTCTCAGAGTGAAAATTTCATGAGATTTATGATGGGGACTCAGAGGTCGCACAACCTAGCTAATGCCATATTGCATTGGTCAAAAGGGAGTCATAGGCTTAGTCTAGAAAACAAAAACAAAAACACAGGAGGTATAGACCCCTACCTCTTAATGAGAGACATGTCAAAAAAATAGTGGCCATTTTAATCCATGATACAAGGTTTGTTGGACTCAAGAACTCTTAGACCATTCTTGAGTAAAGACATGGTTGACTATTTCTCAGTAAATTTTGCAACAATGGCAAAATTCCTTACATAATAACCATGTACAAAGTGGAGTTCTGTGAAAAACTGGGAAATCTGGGGAAGACCTTTATTACTCCAACTCCATTTTCCATGTTACATCTGCCCAAAGGGAGAAGTACTGAGATAACACTTTCAGCTTCTCTACCCTCAATTCTCATTGTCTCTTCTTTCTCTCTTCTTCTTCTTCCTTTTCCTTTTCCCCCCTCCCCCTCCTGTTTCTACTGCTTCCTCTTCCTCTCTTTTTCCTTCTCTTCCTCCCCCTTCCCCTTCTTCTCCTTTTTTTCCTCCTTGTCCTCCTTTCCCATTGTCTTTTCTCTTCCTTCTCCTTCCCACTAGATGATGAAAATTTATTTGGTAAAAGTTTTAATGTTTTGCCTCCCTTAGCACCTGCCTACTTGCCAATCAGAGATCAAAGTTCTCTACCAGTCCATGCTCTCAGTCTATGGTGATGGTGAGAGTAGTGGATGGAAGCCAGCATCTGTCCTTCTGTGAGTGGCTAGGAAAGTTTAATTCAAGGACAAACTTCCAAATGTCTTCAATATAAGCCAGTACATATAATTTGATATATATCTGACTTATTTGTCTCCATCTAAACTGGCTGGAAATCCGAACACAAAGTTATATGAGCAATAAATCGGTCCCTTCAGATTCCAGTACATAGTGAATTGACCTAGTGTTGACCTCAATCTCTTGTGAAGAATACCGAATTGAATATATTGAGTTTATTTTGATTTTTTCTATTTTACAAATGTACAAAATATATAATCTTTATAAATTCTAATATATGCTTTTAAAATTACTCTTTGGTTTACTTGTTCTTTTTCATACTATATTATGCTAATACTAATACTAATTTACAGAATAGTGTTAAAATGATATTGGTACAAACTTACTTAATTTTCTTGATTCAAATGTCTCTAATGTTTTACTATTAAGTGGAAGTTAAGATATTTATCATTTTACTTAAAAAATAACATTTATGAGAAATACCTTTCTCAAATGAGATGGCCATGGGCCTTTTTTTTTTTTTTTTAATCTTATTACATTTACATCTAGATGGTTGTTTAGGAACATATTTAGAAATTCTAAAGTTTTCTTTGGGATTGGGGGCAAACTCCACTTCATGAGGGAGAAATTATATAGATGTTTTCATATCTACAAATGAAAAGAGTTTTTACAAGTATTTTCTTTGTATTGATGTATTGATTTTCATGAATGAAATTGTGCTATAGTTTCTTTGTGTGTTTCCTCTCTTTGTCAGGTTTTAGTATCAGCCTTTTGCTAAGTTCATAAAATGAATCTGATAGCTTTCCACTGAAAATAACTGCTTTGATTAGATTCTTTAAACATATTAAATTGACACGTTAATTTTGGTGACTATTTAACTGATCACAAATTACTTTAGTCAGAAGGTCAATTAGTAGAAAAATAGAACCTGTAAAATATTTAAAGACACAGCTAATGGGCTGGGGAATATGTGTTTAGAAACAGACACAGGCAGTATCTCTTGCATATAAACATTTCACCAAGGAAGGGGAGTTGATATATTTGTTGTTGCTTTTCTAAGAGGAAAAAAGGAAATCAATGCTATTCAGTTTTGGACGGACTTTGACCACACAGCCTCATTTGAAGAGATAGCAAGTTAGACCAAACACCAGCTGAATACAAATACCCTATTTACCATGTATATCAGAAATTAACAGCATTTAGAGTTTTCATGACAATAGTATAACAGGCTGATGCTTAATGAACTTATGAAGAGAAGAAGGATTAAATCCAAGCCCAAATTTACCCATTCAGCAAACATTTAGAAAACGATGGTTATGAGGTCAGGCAGGAAGCTAGGCACTGGGTCACAGGCATGAAGAAAGAGAGGATAATTATTATGCCTTTAATAAATTAGTATAAATGGTTACTGAGCTCTCACAAATGCATTCATTCATAATGCTTACTTACTGGCATAATTAGAGTGATGATTTCCCTCATCATATATGCACAAAGTTTGAGGGAGCACTGTGATCAGAAGCGTCTATACCTTCCTTCTTTTTTTCCCTTCCTGTCAGTTAAGAGAGATAGGGAGAGAGAGAGGACAAGGAAAAGTCAAATTTAAGGTATTACACTGCACCCTTTTGTATCGCTGCAGTCTTTATCTGCTCTTCCACATTATAACGTATCATGTTTAATAAATGAAGGTTGTAATGAAAAATCTTAATATCAAGCATGCCTATGCTGCAAACTTTCTAACACCATCATCCATACTTTGAAATCCTATGCATCCTTCAGATCCAATTCCAATGTCTATCTCCTTTATAGGAAATCTTCTGAGGTTGTCAAATAAAAGGCAGATATTCTAGCTAACATTTCTTGTCACCTACTACAGGCCAAGGGCCCTGCTAGGTTCTCCACAAATGCCATTTCAGTTAGTCCTGACAATTCTTGACAACAAACATCATTTCGCACTCTGCAGTTCAGGAAACAAAAGCAAAGCAAGGCAACTACACTGCCCGAAGTCTTCAGCTAGTCAATAGCACAGTCTGGATTTAAACCTATGTTTTCTTTTCTTTTTTTTTTAAAGGTTTTTTTTTTAAATTTTTTTTAATGTGTATTTATTTTTGAGACAGAGAGAGACAGAGCATGAATGGGAGAGGGTCAGAGAGAGAGGGAGACACAGAATCTGAAGCAGGCTCCAGGCTCTGAGCTGTCAGCACAGAGCATAACGTGGGGCTCGAACTCACGGACCATGAGATCATGACCTGAGCCGAAGTTGGACGCTTAACCGACTGAGCCACCCAGGCGCCCCAACCTATGTTTCCTTAAATTAAAAAAAAAATCCCTATTTATTCCATGATACCAGGCGATATTTTCTCCAAATTTCTATATAATTGTTTTGACCTGCCTTAAAGTTCTTAACACACGTTACCTTGTCTTACACATCAACACGGGACCTGGCATGTTGAAAGCACTATTAAATTTGACTTAGATTTGTTTGTATACATTAGCTAGAAACCAGGTAGATGTCACATTCAGTAAATGCCTGATGTACATGTAATTGGACACATTCACAAATGGTGACAGACAAGGACACCTTTGAATTCATGCCTGTCAGAATATGGAATAAGACGATTAGAGGAATAAAATTTGCCCACTTCAAAAATATTTTATACCTAACAGAATACAATTTTCTCTTTCAATGTTTCCTGATGCTTGGCTATCTTTGGAGAACTTATTTTCCTTTAAGGGCTGAATTTTTTAAAAAATCCCTCAAAGAATAGGTTATTGCAGGCAAGACAGATGGGGTACTTGTCTATGAATGTGCCACTCACCTTACAGTTACTGATGGCTGTTCTATTAATCACTGGCACAGATATTTACTAGAGCATGTGGTTCATATTGGGCAATAGGACCAAATTAGACCTCTCTTACAGGAAAAAAATTCCCCATTAGCCACTGAAAGCAACCCCAGGAGATGATAATTACAAGTTAATAGGGTCATTTATTTTTGTGTTTGTATTTTCAACTGAAAGAAATACATTAACTGCTATGGGAGACCTCCAGACAGTGTGAAGGAGCTAAAGGAAAAGTTTATTCTCTCATCTGCAAACTAAGCCATGAGCCAGACCACTATGGTATGACCCAGGCATCGCTACACAAAGTTAAATGCAGATGAGGAGAGTTGCTAAGTACAAAGCTATTTATAAGGAATAAGTGAGTCTCAGATTCATCGGAAAACCACAAAATAACATGCAAGATGGGAAGCTAAGTCAATCTTCAACTTCAGAGTTGGAAAGTAAGGAGATACCATGATTCAACAACAATTTTACACCACAGTGGGTATAGAGTTTTATTTATATGCACACAAATAAATACACACATTTCTTGAATACTAACAAGAAATCCATGTATTGATTTTGTAGAATCATTGGCAGGGTAGATAGAAGAAAAAGTATCTAAATGTATAAGTGACTGCTATAAAAAAGAGAAATACCATGAGAGTGTAAAATTTCTATGAGACAGAGAGAGAGAGAAAATTTGTAGAGGAGTGAGGAGTAGAAGTCTGGAGAAAGTGATAGAATGGGCAACATATTTCCTTTTTTAGGCATCTGAAATCTGCCATTTTACGTAAGCATTTGCACTCTGTTTGTCTGCATTTGTGAAATCATTTAGAAAAGATCTTTGATTGGCATGAGTGTGACTGGAAAACAGGGTCCTGTGTGGAAGCTGAGGGTGTTGGGAGCTTACCAACACTGCTTGTCTCAGCGTCCTATGCCTTGCAGGCTCCTTCAGATACTTTTATTAAACTTCCCTCAATTGCTCTCATTGAATGTGTCATCATATTCTTGTGCAGAAACCACAAATGCTGCCTTCTGATTTGGGGATCAGTGAAAGAACATTTTATTATTATTATTTTTTGTTTGTTTGTTTGCTTGTGTGCTCCTTTTCCCTAAGATGGTATATGGTATCAAGTGCATATGCATTCCACAGAAGGGGCATCTGCACGAGTGGAGAGAGGTGACCTCCCTGCGAAAAACACAAGTAATTTGTCCCTGGAAATACTTTTCATTTCTATATTCGGAGCCTAATAGCTGTAACGACACTTTACTGGTGGTGACTGATCAGGACTGTCTTCTCAGGGACCTGAAAGTACTCAGAACTATTCGAGGACTCTAAGAGAAAGAGCTTCCTCGTGTGGATCTCTCACTAAAATTCAATCAAATTAGTGAAAACATTATGATCTTCTTGTTGCCATAAATACTTTAGCTCTCTAACCTGCCAAAACCTAAATCCAGTTCTTATTATTTTCAAACTGATCATGACGGGAGACATTCACTGCAACATTATATATGCTAGAACACTCAAGGATGTAAGCGAGAGGAGTGGTGTTGGGCATGGTAGGGAGGGGGCCACATGGAAGACGTCTTTGAGGAGCTCTACTAGACTGGCAAAGAGCCAGAGCTGAGCACGATTCTCCAGTCTTCTTGTGACTGGAATAATCACACTGCTTACACCAAGTCTGGGCTACAAGTCTCCACTAAGTTCCATCTGCAGATCTCGCATACCATGGACAACCAGAGCACTGAAAGAGATCTGTGAAAATCTAAGGGATTGGTCAGATGAAGATTCCGTACCTATAATTGGGGGTTGAACTGAATATGGAGAAGTATTTCCTAGCTCAAAGAGTAGAATGCAGATATCCTGATTATAGTGATGAATCAAGTACCTATTTGTGATAGGTGCTTGGATCACACAGACCTGGTTTTGAGTTCTGGTCCTTCCTCTGTTGTGGAGTAGCTAGGTGATTTTGAGAAATACACTGAGGATAGATACAGATATATATATATATATATATTATATATATATATTATTATATATATTATATCTATATATATGTAGATATATATATTATACACACACACACACACATATATATATATATATATATGTATATGCACACATACATACATATACACAGAGAATATATAAAAAGTGTTTAGAAGTGTGTTAAGAAATTATCCAGTACTCAGTGGTCAGTAGGTGCTATTATTTCAGCAACATTTTTTTTTGGTATGGCAAAACATGTACATTTACTCAATTAGCAACACTTCACACTTTGATTTGTAACACTATTTAAGCCTAAACTTCTGTTCCATAAATCTTAAATTTTATTTTTTCTCAAAACATATTGCTATGAGGGAGAAAAAAATGTGTCTCTCTTAGGAGATGTCTATTATTTTTCTTTACCTACAACACTATATTCCTTTGATTTTATAAGAAGTTTGGTCAACAGGAAAGCATAAGTAAGTTCAGCACTTATACAGATATAGAGATCTGTTTATCTAAGGAAACATTTTGTCATTATCTTGTTTTGTCCCTGCCTGGTTCCCGAAGAGACAAGGACCAGACACTGAAAATTAAAAATATATCTTACAGTCCATTCGAAACACATTAGTATAGATCTGAAACAATAGTGCCAGACAATAGCAATTGATGTCATCGCTCAGAATATCTGAAGAACATACAAAAATTCTAATCCCTGTTTTGAGATGCTTAGCATATTTCACACACTCCAATGAGGATACTCAACTTGACCAAGGAAAATAAAACCATAAATGAGTAAGTACTTGAAATAATCTTCCAAATATTACCAATGTAAATATATCTAAATATACACAGGAGAAGCCAGTAGAGCAGGGGAAAGTACAGGATTTTCCAACAGTGAAAAATAAATGAAGATAAATACATATAATAAATTCACAGTACTTATTCTTTCATCACTGAAATATGTTTATATTTAGTAGAAAACACACTGAAATGATCTCTAGATTGACATGTGCTCTACGAAAAGGTATCTTTAGAACCGGTGATCACCTTGATTTTTTTTTTCTGAAATACTGTAAGAAATGCATCAAAAGTTGTATCTCAATAATACAGATTTGGTTTAACTGGAACCTCCCTTTGTGTTCTCCATGTTATAATGATTATATTGGTGTCAATCATACCTAGGATTCAAGATGGTCTTGTAAGAAGAAAAGTACAGGAAGTTTCCAGGTTGTATGGGAGAATTGGAGATCCTATCAGGCTTTCTACTCTCACTTCATTTTAAAACTGAAATATATGCCAACTGTTTTACTTTATGGGGATCTTCCCATCCCACTGAATGCAAAAGAGGGCCACTTATCTAGGAGTCCATAAATGTGGGAAGTGGTGGCTGGCAAGGTTGTATAAAGTTTACTTTCACATATCCTAAAGCTACAGATGAGGTCTGTCTCTATTGAGAGAATACAACGAGTCCTGGTTATGATGATTATTTCCCAAGGCATAAGAGTGAGGAGGAGTTATTTGAAACAAGTATCTCTATAGGATATTGGAAATAAAATAGCTCTTTCGATAATATCTTTGGATTAAGTGGTTATTTAAGTTTAGGCCACAGAGATACAAACTATCAAGTAAAATAGTAACTGTTAATAATGGAGAGACAGAAGACATGAGGTTTGGGGCCTACTTATATTGTTAAGGATCGTATTAAATGCCAACATTTGTCTCAAATATTCTTTTGTGGGTAGGAATTATCACCTTCATTATATAATCATGGATACTTGGGACTGAAGTAACTTCCTCAAATTTTCAGAGTCCCCTAAAGCCTTTCCTACAGTACAAAGTTTGTCTCAATAAGCAAATCAGAACCAAGATTCATTTTTTGTTTGTGATCCTGTCCCAGAATGAGGGAGAGAGAGAAAATAGAAAATAATCCTCCTGGTTTTATATAGGATCAGTTTAATTTGGAATCTCAGTACCTGGACCATGGTGAAATACATAATAGAGGTTCAATACGTGCTAGCCTCCATCAATAGCTGTGTCAGAGAGGATTATCACAGCAGAATTTTATTTACTTGTTTGGATCCCGTAATAGACTGACTTCAGTATCCTTGAAAAAATTGGCATACCTAAATCATGTACTACCGAAGAGGGAACTAAAGAATATTTATACTTACCAAAGTAAAAATATGGGTAAAGTCTATACCCAACCTAATTCCCTATTTTTCTGCATAATAAGTGCTTCATAGATGGTTTATTACACAATTAAAACTATATAAGGCACATAAGAATGGTAAATACAGTGTTTGATCTATAAATGTATTTGCTACCCAAAAAGAACAAATTCAGCATCCTTAAAAGGACTGAGGAACAAGCATTTCGCTACTTCCCACTCACAGCAGACAATATAATCCATACTGGTAACTGTTCCTTGTACATAATGCTCACCACCTTTACAATTAGAGCCTACTATATGAGACCAAGTTGGACAAAATAACCCCAAGAAAACAACTGTTTACAGAGGAGAAAAGGTTGCTAATCACCTTTTGCTTCCTGGAAAGAAGAGTCCCCTGCATGTGATGCACTTAGAAGCGTAAGGCAATGGAGTGTGATAGAAATGCTGGCTTTACCACACTCCTTTTGTTCAGAAAACAAGTAGGAAGGTAGAATGTGCCACTTCAGGGCAAGAGATACAGATATAACAGTATCTTGCAGGAAGATGGAAATTGCTCAGAGGCTACAAACTGACCTGCTCTCCTTATAAGGAAAATATTTGTCTAACCACACCAGAGATCTATACTCCTTTTTCTGAACAAATGCCACTTTCTAGATATGTCCTTCCCCTTAACAGAATGCAAAATCAGAAAATAAAGCAAATTAAAAGTGACTTATCAAAAGCACAGCTACCTCATGAACCCATGAAAACAAAACCCATGAAAACTGTATGGTCATGAAGACTACGTAGCTAAGAGGTTGCTTCTCATTTTTTCCCCAACTGCAGGAGTAAGAAGGAAAAGTTTTGTTACATTAAAAAAATTTTTTAACGTTTTATTTATTTTTGAGACAGAGAGAGACAGAGCATGAATGGGGGAGGGGCAGAGAGAGAGGGAGACACAAAATCGGAAGCAGCCTCCAGGCTCTGAGCCTAAAGAACTGTTACATTTTAAATGCTTGGGATTTTTAGTAGATATTCTAGTATTTTTTTTTCATTTACTCTACTTGTCTTTGTTAAATATCTTCACCTTTTTTCAGAAACATGGGTTAACCTTGGATTGATCTTAATTGTTTTATGAAATCGGTGCCATGGGGAGAGTTCATTATATCACAACTCTAGCCTAGTGCTATGCACATGTGTGTGCAAGTTCATGTGTGCATTCCATTAATGTATACTTTATGTACAAATACAATTCACAGACATTAGGTATACAGATGGCTGGCTTTTGACAAATGTATGCATTAATGCAATCACCACCTCAATCAAGATAATGAACAGTTCCATTACTCTAGAAAATTCACTCACCACTCCTCAACCCAGGAAATGCTTTTTAAAAATACAGATTAGTTTTGCCTGTCCTGAAATTTCACATAAACGGAATCCTATAGGATAGACTCTTTTGTATGAAATTTCCTTTGTTCAGCAAGGGAACTATGAGATTAATCCAATGAGTAGCTTGTTCCTAATTATTGCTGAATAGTATCCATTCGATGGATGTATCACAGTGTATCTATTCAACTCAGATATTTAGGTTTTTAATTGTTTTGGACTATTATAAATACATCTGCTATGAACATTTGTGTACAAATCCCTTTATGGATTTATGCTTTCATTTCTCTTGGGAAAATTCCTAGTAGAGAAACTACTATGCTAAATGTATGGTTCTTTATAGGAACATGCCAAAAGTTGTTCTGAAAGGGGTTGCAACATTTTATACTCTTGACAGTGTGCGGGATTCCATTTGTGACACGTTACTGCCTGGAATTGGTATTCCATGTCTCCCTTTATTTAGGTCACTTTATTAGGTGTGAAATTGCATCCCATTGTTATTTTAATTTTCATTTCCTGGATGACTAATGGTATTAAGCATCATTTCATGTACTGTTTGCCATTTGTATATCTTCCCAAGTGAAGGGTCTAAGAGTTTTTGACAGTAGTTTATGCTTCTTTCTGAGTTATGTGATTTCTTTATATATTAGGGGTTCAAGTCCTTTTTCAGATATATGTGCTAAGAATATTGCCATCCAGTACTCACATATTAATATTTTAGATGGTATATTTAAAAAGTAGTTTTTATTTTAATCAAGTTGAACTTTATTTTTATATGTTAAATGCTTTTTATGTTCCATGTTAGAAGTCTTTGTCTAATCCAAGGTTGAAAAATATTTGTCCTATGTTTTCTTCTAGAGATTTTATGGTGTTATTTCCAATGAAATTTTTATGAATTTTTTTATGAAGTAAGGTAGGGGTCAATTAAAAAAAAACTTATATTACATATGGATATTCAGTTTTCTTTTTTTTCCCAGCACCATTTGTTGAAAATATTATGATTGAATTCCCATTGAGCTACTTGGGCCATTAACTGAAAATAATCAATATATATATGTGTATATATATATACATATATATATGTATACACATGTATATATACATATATATGTATACACATATATGTGTGTATATATATATATATATATATATATATATATATATACACATACATACACATACATACATACACACACATACAGACACACCTACTTCTGGGCTCTCTATTTGGTTTCAATGATCTCTATATTAGTCCTTATACCTTATATCAATATCATTCTATGTTGATCATTAAAGCCTTAGAAAAAGTCTTCAAGCCAGATAGTGTCAGTTCTTGCTTTATTTTCTAGGTCTAATTATAATTATTTTGACTATTTCATGTTCTTTGTATTTCCACATAAATTTTAGAGTCTATTTGTCAACTGCTGCAAAAGTCCTGTTGAGATGTCAATTTGAAGTGAATTGAATCTATAGATCAATATGGAGAAAATTTACATCTCAATGGTATTTGGTCTTTTTAATTCATGCACATGTCATTTTACATGTATTTATATTTCCTTTATCTAAAGAATGATTTATAATTTTTCATTGTATTAGTCTTGCACATATTTTGTTAAATGTATCCCCAAGTATTTCATATTTTGATAATTTGTGAAAGGTATTTAAATTATTTATTTTACAATTGTTTACTGCTTGTATATAGAAGTATATTTTATTTTTGTATTTTAGCTTTATATCCTGTGAGCAAGCTATTTTATGAATTTTACAAAATAAATACCTTAAGATCTATAATGTAGAGAACTGTGTCAGTGTCATCTAAAATGTAAAAAGAATTTTACTTCTTTCTTTCCAGTCTTTAAGCCTTTCATTGTAATAATAATCTTTACTATTTTAGATGATGATGATGATATTGCCTTATTACACAGCCATCATTTCCAGAGCGGTATTGAACAGAAGGCTAAGAGGGAGTGTCTTTGTCTTATTTCTGGTCACAGGGGAAAATAATTTCAATTTTTTTAATGGTAAAATCATTTTTAATTATTTTTTCAGATTATGAAAGTTTCTTCCTATTTCTAATTTGTTGATCATTTTGATGGTGTATATGTATTGAATTTTATCAAGAGCTTTTTAAAATTTCTACTGATATTTTTCTCTTTTGTTCTGAGAATACAGTATATTTTTATTGATTTTCAGATGTTGGGAAAATCTTGCATTTTTTGATGTAAACCCAGACACATACACACACACACCATGGTATATGTATGTATGTATGTATGTATGGATATTATATATATGTATGTGTATATATATGTATGTGTATATGTGTGTATATTATATATAATATACATACATGGTATATGTATGTATATTATATAATATATATATACACATAAGCACATATATACAAAAATACATATTTGCATATATATAGTATTTCCAAAATACATTAACATTTTTTCCAGGGATTCTGCATGTAGATTTTTGAGAATTATGACTTTGTAATTTTCTTTTCTTGATTTGTCACTTCAGACTGTGTGTGAGGGTAATGTTGGCCTCATAAAATGAGGTAGGAAGTGTCCATTCCTCTTATGCTTCTTGAAAAAGAACTGCTTCTTTTTTCTTTGATAACATTCACATTCATGCAGACTTACTTGTAGGCATTTTTGTTAATAGGAATTTGATTTATCTAATAAATTTAGGACATTCACATCTTCTATTTCTTCTGCCATCAGTTTTGGTAACCTGTCTATAAGAAATTTCTTCTTCCATCAACCTTGCAGAATTTTTTAACCTGAAGGTGTTCACAACATTTCTTTACTATCATTGCATTTCTATAGATCAGTACTGATATCTTCACATTCATTCCTGATATAATTTGTTCTCTATTTTTCTTGCTAGGTGATGCTTAATTTTATTACCTGTTCAAAGATCTAACCTTCAGCATTCCTAATTTTTCATTAATAGTTTGGCTTTCTGTTTCATTGGTTTTTGCTCTTCTTGCATTTAACTATTTGGGACATTGTTTTATTTTTTTAATGTGAAAGAACTGGTCATTGTTCTTATGCATTATTTCTCTTTTCTAATATAGTAAGTTAAAGCTATAAATTTCCCTCTCAGCACTGTTGTAGCTATCACTCACGATTTTGATGTTTGTCTTTTCATGTTCATTTTGTTCAAAATATTTGTTAATTTTTTAATGTCTATTTATTTTTGAGGGGGGGAGAGGGGGAGAGAGAGAGAGAGAGAGAGAGAGAGAGAGAGAGAGAGAGAGACAGCCAGCCAGAGAGGGGCAGAGAGAAAGGGAGACAGAATCTGAAGCAAGCTCCAGGCTCTGAAATGCCATCACAGAGCCCGATGCAGAGCTCAAACCAATGAACAGTGAGATCATGACCTGAGCTGAAGTCAGAAGCTTACCCAACTGAGCCACCCAGGTGCCCCAATTTTTAAACGTTCATTGTAGTTTCTTTGACTTATGAATCATTTAGAAATTTATATTTGATTTTCAAATATCTACAGACTTTAAAGTTATTTTAATGTTATTGACTTCTAACTAGATTTTCAAAGAGAATTCTCCATGAGATTTCAAACTTAAGAAATTTATTAAGGTATTTTTTGTGGGGAAGTATATGATCTGTCTTGGAGAGTATTAAATGGGCTCATGTAAAGCATATGTACTCTGCATTGTGATTGGAATATTCTATACATGTTGTGTTCTATACATAACATAGTTTAGCTCTTTCATATATATATATACATACACACACACATACATACATATATATGTATGTGTGTGTATATATGTGTGTGTGTATATATATGTGTGTGTGTGCGTGTGTGTGTATATATATATATACATATATATATATATATATATATATATATATATATATATATATAGGCGACTAGTCCCATCAATTGCAGAAACAAGGGTGATATAATATCCAAATATCTTTTAAAAAGGAGGCAGAGAAAAAAATAAGCTTGATTTAAGAGAAATTTAATTATACTCCTGCCTTCATATAATTAACATTGAAAGATCTGTATTTGTGAATATGGGGAAAAGGAGGCTCTCCAAAAATATGAAAGAAGAAAATATTGAAAAATGGACTTTAAAGGTTAAAATAAAAAAAAAAGCATGAAATTGATTTTAAAGACCTAATAATATCTCTAAAAGCTCAGTTTGATTTAAAGCTATGAGAAGCAGGAAAAAAAAAAGTGATGATGTTAAGTATGTGGAAGGTTTTAAAAATATCATATACGGATTACTTGTTAAGAGCTGTGGATATGCTATTTTGTGTATTAAGTAATTAACATGTATCATGCTATTTTCTTCTTTCAACAACAGTATGAGATGGGTAGGTTCTCAACATCACTCAAGTGAAAATGGATGGGAAAGAATAAATAATTTATCTAAAGAGTAGTTAGAGTGAAACAAGACAAATCTCTGATTCCAAAGCCTGCTTGGTTAGGACTGAGCTGCAGTGTCCCTCATTTCTAATTAAATTACTCAATTTGCATTGAATACAGTCAAATCTATAATCAAAATTTAATTTTAAAAATTACATGCATGATTTATTTTATAGAACAACAATAAACATAATTAACATTAATAATAAAATCAGGGATACCTAGGTAGCTCAGTTGGTTAGGCAACCAACTTGATTTTGGCTAAGGTCATGATCCTAGGGTCGTGGGATTGAGCTCTGCATTGGGCTCCGTGCTGAGCACGGAGCCTGCTTAACACTCTCTCTCTCCCTCTGCCCCTCTCCCCAACTCGTGCTTTCTCTCTCTCTAAAATTAAAAAAAAAAAAAATAGAATAGTAAAATCAAAGTCTGTTAACTATCTTCAAATTTATGAAGAGGTAAACAGCCACCAAAGAGGGCATATAACAAAATGTTTAAAATTAACAAAGCAAAAAATAAAATAGTCAAAGATATTTGTTTAAATGTAAAACACTTAGGGGTGCCTGGGTGGCTCAGTCGGTTAAGCGTCCAACTTCGGCTCAGGTCATGATCTCGGAGCTCGTGAGTTCGAGCCCATGTCAGGCTCTGTGCTGACAGCTCAGAGCCTGAGGCCTGCTTTGGATTCTGTGTCTCCCTCTCTCTCTGCCCCTCCCTTGCTGGCACTTTGTCTCTGTCTCTCAAAAATAAAGAAAACTAATAAAAAAAAATTAAATGTAAACCACTTAAAATCTTCTCCTAAACTCTAAGACTCTTAGATGTGTTAAAATTATTTAACTCAGAGTTGCTTTTAAGAAATGCAATAAAGATGTACAAGGAATTAAAAAGTTACAGTAATTTTTTTAGGCAACTGCAGTAAGAGAAAAATACCTTTGCAGAAAGTCACCAAAGGATAAATGATTAAATAAAGAACATTATTTTGTAAAACTTATAGAAACTCAACAACAATATAACATTTACAAAACTTCATGTACCTAATAATAGGATCCAAGTTGATTTTAAAATCCAAAGTATGAAATAAAGATGTAAATTGGTAGAAACAAATTTCTTAGTGCATTTAATATGTCTTCATATAGTTTGACATATTAATAAGTTACAAAAACGACAAGATTTTAAATATCTCAACACAAGAATAAAATAAGTCTTATCATTCAGTTATATTCTTTTCGAAATGGGCTTAAAATTTATTTTAATGTTTATTTTTGCGAAACAGAGCACGAGTAGGGAAGGGGCAGAGAGAGGGAGACACAGAATCCGAACAGGCTCCAGCCTCTGAGCTTTCAGCACAGAGCCAGACGTGGGGCTCGAACCCACGAACTGTGAGATCATGACCTGAGCTGAAGTCGGATGCTCAACCGACTGAGCTACCCAGGCACCCCCAAATGGGCTTTTGATAATTATTTAATAATAAAGTTTTGAGATTCTCTATTCATAGAATTTATATCAGGAAACTGGGAAAGCCAAATAGTGTAAGTAAAAAGAAAAAGAAAACAAAGCAAATATACACTATAGTTTAAGGAAATAGGTATTCTCATACTAAATACATATTGACTAAAATGCATATTGTTGCTGTTTATGGTAGAAAAAATGCAGTTCATTCTGAATATTCTCAAAGTCATCATATTTTTCATTATTGATACAGGATTCATGTCCTGCCTGTCTCCAGAATAATGAGACTTTAGCTTAAATTTTTAAACACAATCTAATATAGGATAATTGAGGATAAAATTATAATGAAGGCAATCTAAAAGTAGCTGAAGTTATAAATATCATCAATTCTCTGATATAATGTATTGCCTTTTCATGTTTTGTCCTTGACAGGAAAAAAAAAAGCAAAGCAAGTTTATTGTTTCCATTACTTAAGGAAAATATTAGAATGTTGTTTTTGTTCTCCACAAGTTAAAAGAAATTAATATCCCTCTTGTATTTCCTAAAGGTATCACAAGACAGGTTGGGTAAACAAATTTATACTTTTAAATTTAATCACCAATTATGATTTATAAAAATCTAGTCTGAAAATCATTTATAAATTTTCAAATTTATCATTCTAGGAGAATAAAAGAAAACCTCAAATGTATATGGTTTGCATTCAACATCCATCCCGATCACTAACTGATGTAATATTATCACAATGGATTTTTGATACGTTGTGCATGAGGTTACCTACCATTTCAGACACTAATGACCCAAGGTTAAAAGTAATCCAGGGAGACTGTGTGAAACATCTATTCCTTCTCCCTCCATTGGCAGAAATCTTTTGCAGATTATGCTACCCATATTTAACTTCTTGGCCAAAGGATGGAAACCTACATAGCATTTCCTGACATACTTATAACAAATCTACCACCATCTCTTCTAGTCTTAGAAATATTCATTAAGACAGATTTAATGTCTTTGCAGCTTGTGTGATCAAGGCAGTACATATGTTGACGAGACATTATCTTTATTCCACAAATATTTTTCCAGGGCTTACCAAGGGCTATAAATAAACTGATTATATATCCCATTATTTGGGGGGAACTAAAAGTACCAGAGAGAAACCCACATGTTATCATCCTACTACAAGGTAATGCAGCTCAAGATTTGAGGGAAGTGTTGCTTAGCAGTATGAGGGGCACAGGGACGCCCTTGGGAGGCATATTAGATATGGAAATAGTGACAGGCAGTGATTTAGCATGTCATGTCGAGGTTAAGCTGGCTTGTCACAGTTGGACTGCAAGATTCTCCCTCAAATTTTTGATCCCAGACTTCCTCTTTTACATGAACTAGCTATTTTACAACATGGGCCTCATATGACCAGGTAAACTCAAGTACACGTATCTCCACAAATCCATTATGAGAAATGGAAAACATGACATGATTATGGTGAATGAAAAATCTTCTTATATGAACAAATCTCTAGTTAACTGAGGTTTTGTTTTATTTCCTCTTTATTTCCCTATCACCTGTCCTCCTCCCTGGCCTCTGTAAACATTTATTTGGCTTTCCATCTATAGTACAATTTTGAATTAAAATCTGTACTAATGAAAATTCCCTAATGTGCTTTTCATTTCTTATGAACTTCTAGCAATGTTGTGAAGGGCATCTTTCACATAAGTTGTAACTTTGTGAACATGTAGCATATGTTCTGTTGTATTTGATGTTTTATATATAATATGTATATATGTATAGATATAGATACAGATGTAGATAGATATATATAAAACAAACTCTGCAGGTACAGGAGAGCAGGGTATAAAGTGGTAGGAATTTTTGGGGCGCCAGGGTGGCTCAGTCGGTTAAGGGTCCGACTTCAGCTCAGCTCATGATCTTACAGTTCATGTGTTCGAGCCCTGTGTCAGGCTCTGTGCTGACAGCTTAGAGCTTGGAGCCTGCCTTGGATTCTGTGTCTCCCTCTGTCTGCCCCTCCCTCACTCACACTCTGTCTCTGTCTCTCTCTCTCTCAAAAGTAAATAAACATTAAAAAAATAATGAAATAAAATAAAGTGGTAGGAATTTCAAAGATGGCAAAATGGTGGTGGTCATAGCAACTAACATTATTTAAGGGCTTATTTTCGGGCCAGACACTGTAGTAAGCACTTAGAAAATATTACTTATTTACTTTCACAATAACAATCTTTTAAGGTAACTATTACTTTTAATCATCCTTTTATAAGTAAGGAAACTAATGAAGAGAGTGGCTAAGCACACTTTCCAAGGTGCTGAATTTCAGAGCTGGCATTGATTCAGGTTCTATGTGATCCCAAGGCCTGGTGATCTGATCCTGCTGTAATATTACTCCTATCAAGTATTTCCGTATTGAGTAAAATGGATGAGAAACAGGAAGAGCAAACAAAATATTTGTCTCTGGCAATACACCTAGGCTACCTGCTTATGCGCATCTTGGTTACATGTAGAAACCAAACTGAAGATTTTTTCTCTACCACATCTCAACCTCAGGAAAGAAAAGTTGACCTTCTCCCAGTCGTTGCTCCATTACTGGCCCTTGCTTTCCTTTCCTGGTTCATCATTCCTTCTTGGATGCCATATCTTCTTGTTCCCTTCTACGCCCCACTGTCACATGACTGAATAGGTACTCTTTGTACTCTGGTGGTCTTCAGTCTCGCACTCTCCACTGACCAGGAATGGCCCTCCTTTGCCCGGCAGACAATGTTAATAATATGCAGCACTGATGGCTGGATTTAGACAATGTAAAAATAGCACCAGTTTCCATTCTCTTCTTTGTATTTTTTTAAATATACCTGAAATCCTTATTCTGAAACATTTAAAATATACCTACATGCACAGAACAAATCCAACTTGGCTTGATATGTGAATAAATGAAAGGGTGTGCCACATCTTACAATAACAAGAAAACCTGTCACTGCTGTAATCGCTCTTAGGATCTAAGGAGCAAATGACCTCTTTAAGTAAAGCTGCAGATTCCCCAAAGCGAAGCACTCCCGTGGGAGAGCAGTCATCAAATTCCCTGAAGTGACATCTCCATAGATCCGCCAATGTGCGAGGGCGACAAGCCATTTAATTACTGAATAGGCTCTCCTTCCCTGAGGTCCCTTTGTGAAATTGTATGAAACAATTCTCTTCAAATTTATTCCTGAAATGTGTCATCACTGCACATCTTTTCATTATTTTCAGATAAGCAGAGAGATGGATTCTTTTCCAAATGTATTTATTTGGGTGAGATTTTTTTTCTTTTTCCTTCCTTCCTTCCTTCCTTCCTTCCTTCCTTCCTTCCTTCCTTCCTTCTCCTTCTTCAACTTTGATGCTAGTTGCTTTGAGAAATTAAAAAAAAAAAAAAAACTGCACCAAGCAATTTTACAACTAAACTTACCTGCCTGTGAGTAAAAGTGTGGTTTTTCTTCAAAACTGAGTATCTGTTTTCCTGTAGCACTTCCTGGTATTCTAAAGCAGTATCTTTATAATCCTTCCTGTAACTCCTATAAATATTGTCTTATTTGCTTTCCTTCTGATGGTATTTGTGTCCAACTGGGTTTTCTGGCGACTTTAAGTATTCCACTCAGGACAAAGTTTTTAAAAATCTCTTCATGATTCTTGTGAAAATGAAGTGACTTAGCTTCTCATACCCTTGAAAATATTGCTCTTTGAATGAGTAGGGATTCTTCAATCCCATGCTTGAGTTTGACTAGCCAACTGATGCTAGGAAACTGATGCTAGTAAAACTGGGGATTACACATCCTTATACAAGCACACATATATACTACTGTCCTCAAACCCGGGTGGGGATGCTGGATTGTGAGCCCTCCTCCCTTTGACTTTGCTGGCACAGATCCACAAATCTTACTGCAAGCAGATTTCTCTCATTCTTTTCCAGTCCGCCCTATTATTTCAATCTTTATTATTTTTTTCCTCAACAGCTGCAGTTAGTCTTATGACTATGTTTCTTTCATTAAAAGCCTATACTTAACAAAACCTGGGTTTCTTTGTAATTAGAATGTTGCATACAATTTAGAGAAATGCTGTGGTTAAGGCATGTGTCTTTGATAAAGTTTTTTTTTATTGTAAACTGCTTATTTTGCTTATTTCTTTGAAGAACTTAAAAAATAATTTTCGCAGCACAGCAGGTCAAAAAGAGGATTTCTTCTTAAGGAAATAAGTGAATGTTAAAAGGAGAGAGGGTACACGCTATTGTGTTAATGTCTTTGTTCGTAAAATCTCAAAGGATTTTAGAATTGGTCTTCTCTTCATTTGTCTTGTTTCCTTAAGAAAGTCGCCTGTATTTTGCTTGAAGAAGCTGGGAATTTCATTTCTTTAAATTCTTAAAGTATTTTGACAATGATCAGCAGCCTCTTCTGAGTGTCTGTACCGATGTCTTTCTCTGACAGTTAAGGTGTTGTAAGGATAGTATGACACTGGAACATATAGTGGAATCCCAGTGATACATCCAGGGATACCCTTCACGTATTGTCAACAGGCTCTATCACTATTTGTGATCTGAACAAGCATCCGTAAAAGCAAGACAAGAGAGCAGTTAAGAGCTGGGACTCTGGGTCTATGGTGCCTGGGTTAAAAACCGGCTCTATTGCTTATCACGGTGGCTTAGGCAAGATATTTAACTTTGTTGGGTCTAGTTTTATTTTTTTTTTTAAGTTTATGTATTTATTTTGAGAGAGACAGAGACAGCATGAGTTGGGAGGGGCAGAGAGAGAGAAGAGAGAGAGAAAGAATTCCAAGCAGGCTTCTCACTGTCAGTGCAAAGCCCTAGGCAGAGTTCGAACCACACTGCGAGATCATGACTCGAGCAGAAACCAAGAGTCGTCTGCAACCGACTGAGCCACCCAGGCATCCTTGGGTCTAGTTTTCTTATCTGTAAAATGGGAGTCATCAAATGGAAATGTACCTCAGAAAGTTGTTATAAGGATCACATGAAATAAATACAGGAAAATATTTAGCACAGTGCCTGACACATTATTAATGACAGTTAAGTGATATTATTAGAGCATGCAAATGTATAATTAGCACTCTGTTGTCTAGTTCTGTTTATATGGGGTACACAAACTTGAAAAAGAGCTAACAAAAGATAGAATACTGTAGGGTCAATTTACTGATACCTGATAAAACCTAATGCCATCTTCCATGATTTAGTCATTGTCAATGGGGAATTCTCTGGCACTTTGTGAGCCTGTTACGAGACGGGGAAGCAGCACAGATTGCACAATGATGATATGTGCACATGAACATTTCACTGATCCTGCTGGTCTCGTCCCTAGTCCACAGCAGCCATTATTAATGGAACAGGCACTCTCTCTTGCAGCATCAGGCACTCTCTCTGCAGAACCAGGACATAGTCTCAGGCTCCTTTTCAACATCCTGTCCCAGATAGCCATGCTGGCAAAACCTCTCTGTGGAACCTGGCCTAGATTATTTTTAAGGTTCCTTCCAGTTTCAAAAGTCTATGAGTCTAAAATTATATTTAGAACTTGAAAATGCAGTTCCAGTTGATCTCACTGGAAAATTATAACACAAGAATCTACTATAACTGCCAGGGAGACATGACTACCACTCCTCAGATCCAAACCCATCAGGCCTGCATTCAAGGACATCTAGGATTGATGGTTTGCTTCTCCGGTGTTCTGCCATATGTATTTTTTTCCCAGAATATTTATAAACAATGAATATTTAACTTTTAGAATAACTTTGCTGATGTAAGCTTTCTGCTTTCTGAAGTAGCACATTACATCTATGGGTAGATATTCGTATTAAAGCATTCTTTCTTGTATTAGACCAGATTTCTATTGCTTCTCAGTGTGCTTTCCAGATTAATATCAACTATGATTGAGTTTACTAAAGTAATACGTAAGTGTAGCCAGCTCCTTTTTCTGCTCTCGTTTTTCATCATCAAATGAACCATCCACAGGTCTTTAAATATTCTTCCAATGGTACAAATGTTTTAATCCTTTATCATTTCAGTTGCCTTACTATGGGTACCATCTATTGTGCTGATTGGTATTCTCTAAACATTCCATCTCATAGACTCTTATCTATACTTGGTAAGTATCTCCTTTTTTGCCTCATTCTTAAATATATTTATTTGGAAAAGTAATACTGTATCTTAATAAACATCCACCTGGTTTTTTAAAAGAATAATCCACTGTAGTCTCTGGGGACATTTACACAATGTCAATTAAAAACTGATGAAAGCTGTCTGTAAAACACAAGGGTCTAAAGTAGTAAAAGTGTCTAGTATGGGGGCATATTAGCATTGAACAACAGGTAGGCACTTAGCCTTTCTCTCAACTCTAAGGTATTTCTGTATTCAATGCTCACTTGTAGTGAAACACTGTGCTGCCTTAAAATGGGATTCCGGGACCATATATATACTCAATTCCTTCCTTCTGTTGGAACCTACCAGTAGAAATAGGGTTATTCATAAATCACAAAAATAATAAATAAGAAGAAACAATAGTGTTGTGTACACATATGTTAATAATGACATTACTAGCAGTACTCTACTTCTACTACTGGAACCTCTTAACTTTAAAGAATCTCTGCTCAACACCAAGCTCTATGGTAAGGACTTAACAATGATGTTATAATTTAACTTCTAGATCATTTTGTGAAGTAACTATCATTACTCACCTCTATCATAGAACAAAACAAAAAAGTAAGATACAGATGGAAAATGAGCTTGGAATTTCACCTATAGTTATTGGCATGCAGAGGGAATATTTTGAGCAATTTTTTGATGAGAAAGAGACATTGTGAAAAGTCAACTTAAAAAATATTGGCAAGTACTTGAGGCTGTAATAAAGTTTGGTCTGACTTCAGAGTCTGAGCTCTGTAGAGCTTCTAGCTGCCACAGTACAGTCCTTCTATGCTGTTAGACTACTCAAAACTGTGAAGAGAAGAGATAAAGATAATTTTCAGCCTAAAATCCTGGGGTTACCCAGAAGCTTATGGTGCTTAACTAAGACAGTGAGCTCAGGTAGATTTAGATATTGCTCAACTTTGCAGAATGTATGCAGCAAAAGTGCCTGAGTCCTTAGAGGAAGCTGAGCTGTTTCATTTATTCTTTGTTCCTTTTGATGATTAACATGTCCCCATCTTTCCATTTCACTGTAAGAAATAACTCCCTGCTCTGTGTTGCCACATAAAGAACTGTGCACGTGTTGTTTAGAAATCTCAAACTTAGTGGATAATCATAGCCACGTACATTCATATGTGCCTTCTGTGTAATTATACTGACTTTGTGAGAATTCAGGCTTATTCCAGGAATAGAAGTAAATCCTATGTGCAAAGATATATTTTCCATGCATTCATATTGCAATTTTAATGAGTTTGAAAAAAAAAGTTTTACTGCTTCAAAGATTGTTAACATGGTTAAACCTAGGACATTTCAAGTGGTGTCAGTAAAGAAACATGCATCTTTTTCTGTGTGTGTGTGTGGGGGGGGTGTGTTTATGATTAAAGTATCAGCTTATGTGGCATTTGCATTACTTTCTAAAATAATGTCTTATCTTTCAAACTAAATCACAAGCAGAGACACTCAATGTGTTGATCATTTTGACAATAAATATCTCTGCCACTAACACAGCAAAGTTAGTTTTCCAAAGAAAGGAACCCATGAGAGAAAATTTCCAAGAAGTGCTCTAAGGTTTCTTAGGTTCACTGGATTCTCTGGACCAGAAAGGAATTTCTGGTGACCTTCAGTAGAGTGACAATGAAGAAGGAATCAGCATCATTAACTTATGCTGATGATGATGTCAGAATGGCTAGGTGTTTATCATGAAAGAAATGAGAAATTGGGTCCCACAGGGGCCCTACATTGTATCAGTAAAAGAACTTCCTCTGTATGACTGCCAAGTTTCCACGTGAGTTTCTCATTCAGAAGAGCTGATACATTGATTTTTTCACTCCAGTTTCTCATTAACTTCACCAATAAAACAAAGCCAGGCTTTAATGGTGATTTCATTGATCCAGTCCTATTTTGTCACCATTAATTGGCATTTATTGAGACTCTATGAAAACACTGAGTTAGACATTCCATATGACTGACAAATTAAATAGAAAAGAAATTATGATCTCTGACATCCAGAAGAGCAAGCGTGGAAACACTGACGTTTTGTAAAATCTAAAACTCATGTTCAATGCTCAGCTCTGCCAGACTCACCAGTCTAAGAGAGTCACTCTGGGCTTCAGGTTACTCACCTGCCAAATGAGGAAAATTATGCCTATCTCACAGGATGGCTGTAAAAATTAAGTAAAATCACTACCATCACATGTCTTGTTCCATACTTGGCACATTATAGATTCTCAATCAGTACTCACTCAAACCTCTTTTTCTGTAAAGGGTTAACATCCTACTAATTTAAGGGACAGAAAAGATACAGAAAAGTACAAAATGAAAGAAAATGTGGGGCTCAATAGGTTAAACGTCCAACTATGGCTCAAGTCATGATCCCCCAGTTCACAGGTTCAAGTCCTGCATCGGGCTCTGTGCTGACAGCTCAGAGCCTGAAGCCTGCTTCAGATTCTGTCTCCCTCTCTCTCTGCCCCTCACCTGCTTGCACTCTTTCTCTCTCAAAAATAAATGTATGTTTTTTGTAAATTTTTTTTACGTTTATTCATTTTTGGGAGACAGAGAGAGACAGAGCATGAATGGGGAAGGAGCAGATAGAGGGAGACACAGAATCCTAAACAGGCTCCAGGCTTCGAGCTGTCAGCACAGAGACCGATGCGGGCTCAAACTCACAAACTGTGAGATCATGACCTGAGCCAAAGTCAGATGCTCAACCGACTGAGCCACCCAGGTGCCCCAAAAAATATTTTTAAAAACTGAAAAAATGAAAGAAAATTGGAAAAATCTTAATTTTAATTATTGAAACTATAAAATAATTTATATATGGAAAGAGATATAAAATAAAAACATGAAATGCATCAGAACCATGATCTTTAGCAACACTGAAGTTATTTCTAGGAGGATTCAAATTTTAATTTATATTTTAAAATCCAGTGAATCAAATTATTGTCTTAAAGTACAAGTTTATAATACTCTTTATGAAAAATGAATACTGTGTGTGTGTGTGCGCGCTTGTGTGTGGGCGCATGTGTGTGTAAACTTTAACACCAAGAATCAATAATGCTATAGGCAGGTTTGAGATCCAAAAGGACAGTTAGCCTCTGAGTCACTGTCTGGGTTCTATGTAAATGGACTTACCATCTTACACTGCCTTGGACCAAATAGATTTTAAGTTGGTAACACTAGAAATGACTTCCACTTTATTCTTTCCCTTCTCCTTTTGCTTTATTAATTTTAAGGACTTTCCTTCTTCGGTATAAGATTGTTAGCATCCTGACAAAGAGAAGATGAGGGATTTTAATCTGATATCCTGCTCAAATGCTACTGTTTTCAGAATAATAATAGACATAATTCTCAATTTCATGTATAATAACTGTCAAATTGCAAGTCATATTTTCTAAAGAGTGTGGGTGTTTGTGTATGTATACATGTAGTTCATGTATTTATTTATTTATTATTTTTACTGGTGTCGTTTGACATAAAAGCAATCTAGAAATCAGAACATGCCATTAAACCACAGTCACACATTCAAACCATCTCATGATACTTTCATTAATTGTCCTGCTTTGCTCTTTCAAAGATGATAATCTGCTGAGGGCTGTTCATTTTTAGCTCAATTTTTTCCATGACTGTTATCTGTAACAGGCATGGTTTCATCAATCATAGATTTATTCACAAGTAACTATAATAGCTTAAAATATAATGCAATGATTTCAATTTGATTAGCACACATTAAGACTACAGCTCATGAATAAAGCAAGTATGTGTGGATTCCTGTAGGTATCAACTGTCCGCCCAAATTCTAAGGACACTTAAACAAAGACCTCAAACATTCAACCCCTAGGCACTTCTCTCCTAACCAATGGGCACCAAAGGCCTTATAATATCATTTTTATGCAAGTGTCAAGGAAAAGATAGCATAATACCACACCCTTTATTGTATTCCTACTGAGTGAACCTTGTTTTAGAAACTTCAATTATCTTTAATTTACATGGCAAAACTATCAGAGAGAAATTGCAATCTCTGTGAATTCTCATGACCAAAGCTGAAGGTTCACAGATAATAACCTCACCAAAGGATGAAGAGTCAGTGGAGGAATAGGCTTTAAACAGATCTCGAGACTTCAAAAGTCATGTATTCTTTTTTCCCTTCCTACATCCTGGTACATAGTAAATCAAATATGCTCCTATTGGCTGTCATCACGCCACAAGTTGAAATCTGGATTCATTTATTTGGCTCATCATCCTCTAGTGGCCTAGGCATTTTCTGTCCTTTTTATTGCTCTTCAGCAGTAGACACAATTAATAATACACAACAAGTTTGTGATGCTAGAGGGCATTACTATGTGTAAGGAAAATACTTAAACTCTTCTAAAAAACTAGTATTAATAAATGAAAAGAAACATATGTCAATGTAAATCATATTTGTGTGTATCTGTGTTTCCTAAAGAAACAGGACTATAATTACCTTTTTCATTCCTAAAGAAAATCTTAAATCTTACAAATACATTTTACGATGTATTGAATTTTTTTTTCATGTCTGACAAAATATTATGCTTGAACATAAGATTTTAAACATTTTGATTTTATTTAATTATCATTCAGGTGATCAGACAATTCCACAGAGATGAGAATACTATCCTAAGAAAAAGCTAGAGGCAGTTTTTAATACTGATTCCAAGCTAAATCTTAGGAAAGGATAATTTTGCTTTTTGATAGTAGAACTAGCAGTTTCCTTGAATCCCCATCTAAATAGAATTTAATAGTGCTTATTTCATGCTCATATGGTCAGGTTTTTGGTCCAATTTGTTTGTAATGAGTTAGAGTAACTGATATGCTAATCACTGTTAGTTAATTAAAAGCGGAGTTTCCATTTAGCTATAAAACTCATTAGAGTGCCAACCATATCGCACATTAGATGACCTGATTCACATATTTGAGCTCTTAAAATGAGAAGGAGGTGGTATAAAATCTATTTGATATGTTGCCAGGAGTGTCACTAAGTTGCTTCCAGAAACAGATTTGCTCTAATGATCAGAAGACCTGGGTTCTACTCATCACTCTATTGGTGTTTAGGTCTGACATTGGGTTTTGGCTCTTAAATCCTCAAAGACTCGATTTTCCAAGAGCAAAGGATAGAATAGGATTAAATAGTGTGTAGGCCCAACTTTCTTGTGATTCTGTAGCCAAGAATCAAAAGTGATTCTGTAGCATGGGTAGCTTAGTCAGTTAAATGTCCAACTTCAACTCAGGTCATGATCTCATGGTTTATGAGCTCGATCCCCATGTCGGGCTCTGTGCTGAGAGCTCATAGCCTGGAGCTTGCTTTGGATTCTCTGTCTCCCTCTCTCTCTGCCCCTTCCCCACTTGTGCTCTATTCCTCAAAAATAAATAAAACCATTAAAAAAAATCTTCAAAAGTATTCAAAGATTTGTCTCTGCTCAGGCACTTTCTAGCTGTGTGATCTTGGGAAAATATATAATCACCCTGATCTTCATTAAGGAGTTAGGATGACATGAGGAAAAACCTGGTACTCACATAGCACTGGTGCTCAACTAAGGGCATGACAGTGATGAAGAAAAACAAAAAAAGATAATGATGAGGGTCAGGATACCTAAGAAGTAGGGGGAGCAGCAGGATAAGGAGCTGGGAGAGAAAAAAAAAGAGTATTCAAGAGGAAGAAAGAAATGCTCCAGTTTATGCATTTTACTGATACTATAAACTTACGAAACTTACAAAAAAATAAACTTTTTTTTAAATTTTTTTTTTAACATTGATTTATTTTTGACACAGAGAGAGACAGAGCATGACCGGGGAGGGGCAGAGAGAGAGGGAGAGAGACACAGAATCGGAAGCAGGCTCCAGGCTCTCAGCCATCAGCCCAGAGCCCGACGCAGGGCTCGAACTCACGGACCGTGAGATCGTGACCTGAGCTGAAGTCGGACGCTCAACCGACTGAGCCACCCAGGCGCCCCGAAAAAAATAAACTTTTAAAGAAGAAAAAAAATCCATATACATAGGCACTGAAACCTATTCTAGAGGAGCTTTCCTCAAAACCTCATCTACAAGATTCTGCTTACAAGTGTTAATCACACATGTATTTCAGGGTAGAATAAGTTTTGGGAAAGGATCACTTAAAGAAAACAATCTACATGGGGTGCCTGGGTGGCTCAGTCAGTTAAGCATCTGACTTAGGCTCAGGTCATGATCTCATGGTTTGTGGGTTCGAGCCCCATGTCAGGCTCTGTGCTGACAGCTCAGAGCCTGGAGCCTAGTTGAGATTCTATGTCTCCCTTTCCTCTGCCCCTCCCCTACTCATGCTGTCTTTCTCTCAAAAATAAATAAACGTTAAAAAAAATTAAATGAAAATGATCTACAGAAAGTAGGGCCACCCAGAACTTCTAGAATATTAGTATGCACAATGATATATCCTTCCTTCCTTCCTTCCTTCCTTCCTTCCTTCCTTCTCCACCTTGATTCCTTCCTTCCTCACCTTTTTTGAGAGAGTGTTGGGGGATGTAGAGGTTTGGAGATCATACAGGCCTAGTACTCTATGGAGCAAACATTAGCAAATATTAGAAAGATAAAAATAAGTGAAGGTTTGGATCCTAGAAACCTGATTAAATACTCACTTCTGTCATTTAACTATGTCACTTAACAAAGCAAATCCTTGGTGACTGTGTGTGAGGAAGATGATCCCTTCTTTGAAAGACTGTTTTGAGAACTAAAATCAATAACAGAAAATGCTATCAGCATGTGATGGAGACTCAATCAATTGATAGCAATAATATGATAGATTCCAGGTGCATTTCCTCTTGCTTAAGCACAAAAAAGAGTAAATTGTGCCTCTTCTCCCATTCTCCACTTGAAATCCATTTGCTATGAAACATCAAAGGCTTATTCCCATATGTGGAACACTGGGGAAACACTGTTGTTGTGGATTGCTTCCTTCTTGAAATAGAATGAGAGGAAAATGGAATGGAAAACTAGGGGAGTTTGAAGGGGAGTTCAATGCCTCAAAAGAAGGAATCTGAACTAAGACTGAGAGTGTGGGCAGAATACACATGCTGAGGTTAATGCTATTGGAAGTTAACTAATTCTTTCTGGAGGATGGATATCATTTGCAGTAAAGCAGCTGCCAACTGTTGTAAAATATCAGGGTAGCTGGATCTGTCACTGAAACAAGCCAATGGGAACAGACCTTATCCTGCAGGGGGCATGATTAAAACCAGAGCCATTTTCACAGATAATCCATATATAAATCATGGTAATAAAATGGTCATCATGACAGCAGCTCAGTGACATTTTTTCACAAGCTCAGCTGTATCCAGGCAACCAAAACATCTTAACTCAGATGAAAAGAAAGGCAGACTGGGGTTCCAGGAGTCAGGGAGTAAGATCCCACTGTCTGGTTCTCTTTTCCCATGAGAGAAGGTGATGTGTTGATGACTAAAGGAGCTTTATATGACCCTGGTTACTACAGTTCACTTTTTGTGCATGCCAGAATCAATGGACATCAGGAATTTAGGTGTTTCTCAACTCTTTCCTCATTCTAGCAACTGATGAATGGGGAACTCCAAGGCCCATTATATCCATGTCCAATTTTGATCCATTCCTTGCTGTGAGAGATTCAACTGATCAGCAGGAGCTGGAGAGAGAAGAACATATGGCAAAAATCCAGGTATTCTCTACTCAGCTGTTTACATGTGTAATTGCAAATCAACAGTGGCTGACGTATTATGGAGAAGAGGTTCTAATAAGCATCATTACAGCAACTATCATGCTATAATGCTAGCAAAGTGTCTCTTTCCCTCAGAGGAGAGGTAAGCATACTCTTTTCACTCTTTTGGGATTTTTCTATGCAACCCGTCTTCACAAACTTCTGATGACTGAGCTCTCATGACTCAGCAGGGATTTAGATATTTAAAGTAAAACTAAATTTTATCAAATACTTTTCCTTCACTTTTAAGCACTATAACACAAATATATTTGTATAAATCCCATCAAATGACTTGCTTTAATGGAAAGACCAAAATATCATGGATTGTTAAACATAAATTTGTAGATACTAACTTCTATGCATGTGTACATATGCACATATATTAGATGAAATTCTCTTTGTCATGTCAATGGAGAATAATAATCCTTACTCAGCTACACAAGATGAAAGCAGAAGTATAAAAGGCAAAGTGCTATGGTCAGGGTAACTATTTAATATTAGCATTATAGCATGAAAGATGCTGCCATGGTTCCAATAGATCCCTTTACCCTAGCCCCTTTTTAAACTTTATTGAAGAATAAGTGAAAAATGTAATTGTGTCTATTTAAAGTGTACAAGGTGATGATTTGATATACCTATACATTATGGAATGGTTACAACAATCAAGATAATTAGCATATCCATCACCTCACATAGTTAACGGTGTGTGTGTGTGTGTGTGTGTGTGTGTGTGTGTGTGTGTGTGTGTTTGCGTGGTGAGAATACTTCAGATTTACTTTTGTATGTCAATTCCAAGTGTGCTTTCACCAGTAACAGCTAACCTCTTTCCTTCTTGGTAGGAAGCTTGCCCTCAGGCTATCAGTACAAGGATGTCATCTTGTTTTAGTACAGCAAGAACTTCAAATGCCTGGGGAAGACTTCAACCAATAAATGACGAATATAGCCAGTTATGTTGACATCTTTTTGGGAAAATTCCAGTATTTCCATGGAGGCACTTTATGTGTATGCCTGTGTGTAATACATGCTGTCTCTAGAGATCACATGTGGGACTAAGCCAAAATTTCCCTCCCTGGAATTTTGTTTGGTACTACATCCTTGTGTGATCTCTTTCTTCCCACTCCCCACTATCCTACCGTGTTTTCCTGAATATTCCTTCATGTTAAATCTACATTGCCATGGATCCTTTTCTTTATAGTTCTTTCCCAGGAGCCCAGCTTGGATATCTGGAAAGGGGGTGGAAATAGTTAGGACCTGAATGGAGACTAGACTTAAGAGAGGCTCCCAAGGACCTATTATATTTCATGTATGAAACCTAGGAATCATACAGTAGCCAGAAATATACTCCAGGTGAAAGCATCACACAGGAGATGGCTAGATGGTTCGAGACCATGATCTGGATACAAATAATTACATTGATTAAACATTAATAATTCACAACTATAATAATTTCCAACAATGACTGAGGCTTTGGGTTATGTGCTGTCCTAAGAGCTTTAATGCATTTTCCCCCTCATTCAGTGCAGACAACATTGAGGTAAGAGTTATTACTCTTCAACAGATGTGGATACAGAGGCCTGACAATGTTTTGTAACTTATGTAAGGTTTCATAGTTGTGGACCTGGATTTGTGCCTATATGTGTCTGACTCCTGAGATTTTAAGTGTAATCACTATGTTGTAAAAGGTGCTTACCAGCTAACATTTTCCCTGAAGAAAAAAGTTAAGACCAAGTCTGATAGGATGAAGCTGGTGTGATAACTAGTTGTAGCAAATGCTATATTTCAATGTACATCTCTGTGTCCCTTGAATGTGTCTTCCAGGGACAGAAAGGTTAATGCCCACTGTAGTAGAAAAATACTTTTGTTTTTTACCCTTAATAAATCTACCCCCACACCTCCTACCACCCTCCATATATGCACACGTGCGGCCCCCAATGCCCTACCTTCCAAACCTCAGCAAACCTTAACAGTGGCATACTCAAGGCCACATAGCTAATAGAGGCAGGTTTGGCTTTGAATCTGTATCTTCTGACTCCAAGCCCATATAGATTTCTTTCCAACAATATCATGCTAATTTAGTGTATCATTTCCAAATCCTGGGCAAATTCAGAACTGGCTTAGTATTAGACGGTTATCCAAGTATAAGTTTCCAGTGGAGATGCCAAAACCAAGGCTTTATAAACCTCAACTTTCTAAAGGGATGGTGAGATTCAGTTTTCCTTGTCATTCGCCTGCCAACCCTCTACCCTTTGGACTCAGCCTTGCTTTGAAATGCTAATTTAGAGTGCTTCAAGTAGGTATTAACCAAAAATTATTAATAAGTACTTCTCAAGCTCAAGTGTAATAGGCCCCATAGAAGACACAAAATTGTTTATTCAACATATTTAAATGTGTCTTAAATGAAGTAATTGCTTTTCCTGGGTGCTGTGCCAGATTTGTGGCTTTATCCATATGGTAGAGATTGGGAATCTGAAAGGAGAGGCTGTAGACCAGCAGACACATCTCTCAGTGCATCCACAGACAAGGAGATGCTAATATCAATTATTTCATAGAACTAAGGTCATAAACATAGTTCCTGTCTTCCTGAATTGAGCTCTGACCACACCAAGGGGATGAAGAATAATGTGTACACTATATAGACATCCAAAACAACTATTTCTTTATTTGTGAGGAATTATAGAGACAACCCTCATTTCCATTCTGCCACCTCATTTCCCTGAAATGCAGGGTCATTTACACATAGTTCCCATAGGAATTTGCTCAAATGTTGCCCCTTGATTACAATCAATTAAGCCGGATGACCATTTGCCTATTTGCTCTCAGATCTGCCCATTTCTCTTCACCTGCTCTTTTATAATACCTGCAAATTACATTCACAAAGCCAACATATGGTTCTATGCAGGCAATGGACACCCTGGGAGAAAATTGAAGGATCAGGTAAGGGAAGAGGATAGCCTACATCTCTCCTTCTCTCTATGCTTTGGGAGGCACTGCTGAGGAAGGGAATATATTTTCCATTATTGCATACACTCCCAGATAGGGAGCCACCAGCACTGAGATTTAAAGCTCCCATTAAGTGAAACCATATCTTGTGCTCCAGAAAATGCCATTTTTTCTTTTATTCCTTGGGGTGGTAGCACTTTCCAGTTGTTGCTACTATCCTGATTTCCTCATTATCTCCCACGCCCTTGGCCTTTTAGGTTTTCCAACATCTTTGTGTCTAGTGCCCCGATCAAATTCTTCTATTGAACTACCTCTTGTGGGCTCATTTTCCCCTGACTGTAAAACTGGTTTCAGCCTCTTGCCGTTTTATGGAGTAGGTATGTGAACTTATTCTTAACCTTGGTGTCTCCCCCAAATGAGTACAGCAGAGTGTCCATCCCCCTAAACAAATCCAACCTTTATTTTCAGAATGTATGTCCTTCCCCTTTATACACATTTACCCAGGCTTTCTATCACTCATGCACATACATGTGACTCAATGAAAAATTTCCAAAACTTATCAACAAGACCTCATTTATTTGATAAGAATCCTTAAGGATGTAGATTTCAGCTCTGAACAGCAAAGAGAAATAGCAAAAAAGGAACAGCTCTAAGAGTCCAAGTAAGCACTCGTGAGGGCACTTCGGGCAGTAAGCCAGACTCTGCTCTTACTTTACATACAGTTCCCGTAAATGCAGATACCCAATTTCACAGGAGATTGAAAAAGAACAAATAGGAATTCCAACAGCCACTGAAACACAGTAATAAGACTGACAGTTGATAAAGAGAAAATGATAACTGGAAGCAAAACTTTAAAATTAATATTAATATTCCCAAAGTGAAACAAGTTAGAACTTTTTGATGTAGGAGAAAACAGACTGCCCATATGTGTGAGTCATAATCCAATACGAGAATAGGGGCAAAAGAAGCTAGTATATACTTAGTACAGGGAATCAGTTTAGAGGTTAAATATGTGTCATTTCAATGTTGTGACACTTAAAAAAGATCTGTTAGGTGTGTATAATTCTGATCATTTTACATTTGAGGAAAACAAGGCCCTTTAAAGGCTTTAAAGGCCTTTGCTGATGTCGCATGTCCACACGTCCAGGACAAGGGAACGTACAGGGATGTAAAACCCGGTGGATCTCACTCAACATCCCATGGCATTATTGCTCCAGGTGGGACAACAGGTGTTGTCTAGAATCAAGATCTTCAGATTCTTTCATCTTAAGAGAAACAGTTCATTTTTCCAAGTACCCACATTTTAGGAAAGTGGTTAGGGATCTAATATATCGTAGAAAAACTTGCACTTACTACAAAGGAAAAGTACACTGTTTTGAGGATTGGCTGCTGGAAGCATTATATATGCAGGGGGAAAAAGAGGGCAACGTGAAACAGCTTAGATGCATGCAGTGCTACTGAACCTGACAGGACTCCACATTGCAACTCAACTTCTATTTGTTCTTAGTGACCATTTATAAACCAGTTGTTAAGCCCTGGCTTTCCTATCCGTCCCTCCAGAAATATCCACATTGTCTAGGATGGCCAGATTCAAAGCAGCTTCAGACATACAAGTACCAATCACTTCCTCTGCTGGTGAATGGAATTTAATCAGACTAGCAAACTAAACCAAAGTCACACAAAGGGTAATATTTGATGCGTTTAACAAGAAACCTTTATGCAACTGTTCCCATCAGTCAGAATAATACAGTGCTATTTTTACTTCATCTTGACTTTCCACAGAAAACTTTAAAAGGCTGAGGATCTCTGCTGACTGTGAAGAGATGGCCTCCCACCCTGTAGAGGGACTCACTGCTGTTTCCATGAGACCTAAGGGGGGGGGGGGGGTCAGTGATGTGGCTGTTGCAAACAAGGTGACATTCACTTTCTCTGTGTCTGAAATAACGACCGGTTGCTACAGCATCCCACCCTGCTTCCCTCCTTCTTTTTATCCCCTGTTCACCAAGTACTTCCACCTTCAATGGAATGTGTGACATTTATTTATTAATTAAACATTTATTGCACATGTATTCCATGCCACTTGTCATGCTGGGCACCCTGAGGATAACAGGAACAAGTTATAGATGCACCTTTCAGAACCTTGCAATAAAGGAAGGAGGAATAAATTTAAGCCAAAATTGTGAAAATTATGACTCCTCATTCCCCATGGATCAATCACTAAGCTTTATCGCTGCCACACTAATATCCTTTTATACTACTTACTTATTATTATACATTCTGGTTTGGGTTAGAACCAGTCCTCACCTGGACTACTGTCATCATGTGTGCCATCTTTTTTGTTTGTGATATTAAGCTTTTATTCATTTATTTATTGAGAGATAAAGGGAGTATGTGAGCAGAGAAAAGGCAGAGGGAGAAGGTGAGAGAAAGCCCTTTAAATTTTTAAAAACTGTACTTATTGAGAGAAAGAACAAGTAGGGGAGGGGCAGAGAGACTGGGAGAGAGAGAATCCCAAGCAGGCTCCACACTGTCAGCTTGGAGCCCAATGTGGGGTTCAAACTGACTGACCTTGAGATCATGACCTGAGCCAAAACCAAGAGTCGGACGCTTAACCAACTGAGCCATCCAGGTGCCCCAGGAGAAAGAATCTTAAGCAGGCTCCATGCTCAGCATGGAGTGTGATGAAGGGCTCAATCTCACAACTGTGATTTCATGACCTGAGCTGAAATTAAGGTCGATGCTTAACTGACTGAACCACCCAGGTATCCTCATTATTAAGCTTTTAAATTTAATTATAAAAACATAATTTAAAAAAGCACAAATAGCAATCGTACAACTCAGTGAATTTTTACATTATGAACTTACACACCCTCTCCTGGACTAAGAAATGGAATACAACCAGTACCCAGAAGTCACCTACACAAAACTTTCCGTTTTCTACCACAAAGACAATTCTGAATTCAAACACTATGGATGCGGATTCAAATTTTTTGTATAAATGGAATCATACAGTATGTGTTTTTCATGTCTCTTTTCTTTTGTTCAATGCTTTGTCAGATTCCTCAATGTTCTATGCAGTGGTAATTTGTTGATTCTCATTGCTGCAAAATATTCCATTATGTGATTATACCGTAGTTAATTATATAAGCTACTCTTGATGTGCATTTGGTTTGTTTTTAGATCAGGTGTGTACAATTCTGATCATTTTACAGTTGAGGAAAACAAGGCCCTTTAAAGGCAGATACCTTTGCTGATGTCACATGTCCACATGTCCATGACAAGGGAAAGTACAGGGATGTAAAACCCAGTGGATCTCACACAAGATAATGTTTCTAAAAATTTCTTGCATATCTCTTTTGGTGCATGTATGCATGCATTCCTGGTTGGGTAATAAACCTCGGGATGGAATTAATGGGCCACCTGGTTATACGCACATTCAGCTTAAGTAGTATAGACAACCAGTGTCTAGTAGGCAAACTCCCATTAGTGGTGTAGGAGAGGATTTACCGTCCAATCCTGCCCTACAAAAAATCCTCTTTATTTACTTTCTGAGACATAAATATGATCATGTGATGTTCCTGTTTAACAGCTTTTAATGGATAATATTGTCCTTAAGATATTGTTCAAAATTCACTAGTACCCAAAAGGTCTGCAGCTTCTGTTCTCACCTCCATCTCCAGAGGAATCTCACACCTCTCTGCCTCTGAGGTTCTCCCCTCTGACCACAATGAAGCTCTCCCAGGTTCACATGCATGCTGTATGCTCATGGTCCTCTGAGCTCAAACTCGTCTCGCCTGAGAGGTTTTTCCAGACTTACCTGTCTCATATTGCTTCCCCCCTCCTCTTCCTCTCCTGAAATTACCCATCACATGACTCCAAGAAAACTTCCTTCATTATACAAGGCAGTGACCAAAGTGGTATAATTTCCTCATTTGCTTACTTGCTTACTGTCTGTATTCCCCACTAGAATTTAAGTTTCAAAGGAGCTGGGAATTTCATAATGTGGTCACTTCTTAGTTTCTAGTATCTGATAGTGCTCAGCATCAAGTAGGTGCTCAATCAATATTTGTACATGAATAAAGGAAACAGTGTATTTGTACATTTTCTTCTTCCCCTCAAGATGGTTCTCTCCTCTTTAACTGGTAACATATACTCATTCCCGCAGTCTTGACTTAAATAGCATTTCCACTGGGGAAATTTCTTTGATTCAGTGAGCTAAGTTAGTACACCCTGTGTATGCTATGAGAATTGCTCCTGAACTCTGACTTCATATCAATTGGTATACTCATGAAAAGATCAATGAATGATCCATAATTTTTTGGTGTTTTTGAGCCATATCCATTCCTATCCCGTAAGCTCCAAAAGGGCTTCAGTATCTGCTTTATTCACCATCATATCCCTTATGACCAGAACAGTGCTACACATAGACTTCCTAACTCACAAAGGCAGGTACTCAAGTTGTGAACATCAAGTCAAAGTGAAAATTGTCCAGCGGCTGTCATATGGACTGACAACCTAGGTTGTATAAGAAGACATAATCAGGGCCAAGTAGGGAAGGACTGAGAAAATATTCACAAAAGTAATAATACATAAGAAAAACTATTATGTCAGATTTTGATAGGCACAGACACTTCAAGAGAATGAGCAGCCATGTACAGAAATGGGGACAGGGGCACCGGGGTGGCTCAGTTGGTTGAGCGTCCGAGTTCAGCTCAGGTCATGATCTCACAGCTTGTGGGTTCGAGCCCCACGTCGGGCTCCGTGCTGATGGCTCAGAGCCTGGAGCCTTCTTCAGATTCTGTGCCTCCCTCTCTCTCTGCCCCTCCCCTGCTCATAATCTGTCTCTCTCTCTCAAAAATAAACAAACATTAAAAAAAAAAAAGAAATGGGGACAGAAAAGCTAACAATATGTTTAGGCAAGAGAGAGAAGGTAAATCGAAGCACTTAACTTTCTTTTTCTTCACTTCTTGTACCCAAATATATTTTTTTTTGCTTAAAGACTTCAGTTTTTTACTATCCTTTCCAGCAGCACCAGTTAACAGTATTAAGCAATTTTTGAGGAATTTATATAATACTGTCTTGCCCCCAGAACACATATGTATAAACACCAAGGCATGTTCATGAAAGGCCATTTGGAATGGTGGGAAATGGCTTAGGCAAAACAAAAAAAGGATATTGGGAAACACACACACACAGCTTGCATAGGAAGGCTTCTATTTATACTTCAAACTACTATCTATGGGTAAATAATAATATTACCTAATATTTATTGAGCAATATATGTCATGCACTCTTCTTTTTTTTTTTTTAATGTTTATTTTTGACAGAGACAGAAAGAGCATGAGCGGGGCAGCGGCAGAGACAGAGGGAGACACAGAATACGAAGTAGGCTTCAGGCTCTGAGCTGTCAGCACAGAGCCTGACGCGGGGCTCGAACTCACAGACCGCGAGATCATGACCTGAGCCGAAGTCAGACACTCAATCGACTGAGCCACCTAGGCACCCCCTGTCATGCACTATTCTAAGACATCCAGCTAGGTATCTACTTTGTGAGGGACATGAATTTGGCCTAAGCAGACTTCTGATTGATTAATCACAACTTGATTTGAAAGCAATATGTGTGTGTGTGTGTGTGTGTGTGTGTGTGTGTGTGTGTGTGTGTGTTTTGCTGACATTAGTATCATCACCACCGCTATGCTTTATTGAGAACCTAGCATACTCCTGCTCCAAAGTAGTCCTTTAGCATGAGGTGGAGGTGGGGAGAAGCAAGTGTGGAGGAGAGGCATGATGTGATTCTATCAGATGATCTGGGTGATGATGACGATGGTGATGATGATGACGTGGGGCTTCAGAACAGAACTGCACATGTAGAGGAGAGGACTTCTCTATCAGACAAAGCAAGTGACTACCACAGAGGGAGAAGAAAGCTCTTCTTCAAGTAATTACTTAAATACTGACATTCCATCTCAAGCAAGCTGAGCAAATCAGAATGTCTTTCTGGGAAATTTGAGGTTAGAGGTAATTTAATGTAGTAAAAATGTGCTCTGTATGTGAATCAACAGGGAAAAAGCAGTTTGTACAAACCAGAGTGTGGCACATATATAGAAGTAATCAAAGAAAAGAAGAACAAAGTTTAGGATTAGCTGGACTCTATGGATTTCCAATTCTATTCCTGGAGAAACCCTGTATACTGTTGGTTTTCCAGAGAAATTCCAGTAGTTATCCAAAAAGGAAACTCCATATGGCTTCTTCATAAATTATGGCATCTTTATTAGGAAACTGTGACTCAATTATTTCTCCGAAGGTTCTGATTTCCATGGATAATGGTAGAATAGTTGTGAGAAATGTTTGTTGTGCAAGAAAATGTTTGTTAGTAAAAGAGAGAGAGACAGAGAGAGAGGGAAAGAAAGGAAGAGGAAGGAAGGAAGGAAGGAAGGAAGGAAGGAAGGAAGGAAGGAAGGAAGGGAGGGATGAAGGGATGAAGGGAGGGAGAAACGTACAGGTGACATCCCAAATAAACTTTGTTTTTTGGAGAATGACGTCTTTTGTTGTCTGTCAGAAAGTAGTGCTCAAGACTGGGTGTTTGAATTGGGCTTGGGAAGCTTACTGCTCTCTCTAAGCTCACCTGTATTTCTGAATGTTTAGTCTAGCATATGTGACAAGCTGTGCCTTGCAAGGGGAATCTAAATTTCCTTCTGCTCTGAAAATGGGAAAGAGGAACTGTTGATATTACTAACCCTTTTCAAGATGGGCCTGAAGACATGTAATCCTTTTTCTCACCTCTGGCACATCCATAACAGAAACCATATTCTACAATCCACAATACCCAATGGTATTTTATAGAATGAATGTCCAACATATGAAAACAAATCAGTGTCATAATATAAAAAGCCAGATACTGTTCACATAGAGTAGCTAAGTTACTCTTTCCTTCTTGTATTTCTCTTCAATAGTGTCTATACACACACACACATATGAAATATACACACACACACACACACACACACACACATATATATATACATCTATGTATTCACACATATATACACATATATTTACATACATATATTTAAAATATTGGGTCTACTGCTAACCAAATTGACAGAAACCTGAGTATTTGTGTTTGTGTGTTTTGTACAGAATTAGTGCTCAGCGTCAGTGTCCCTCATTCTATCTAAAGTATGAAAATGAAAATCTAGTAAATGTGTATTACCAAAACAATTCTTTAAGTTTATTTATTTACTTTGAGAGAGAGTGGGGAGGAGGTATCAGAGAGAGAGAGTGAGAGGGAGAGAACCCCGAGCAGGCTTCTCACTGTCAGCAGAGCCCCCAGTGCGGGCTCGAATCCACAAACTGTGAGATCATGACCTGAGCTGACATCAACAGTCCAACACTTAACCAACTGAACCACCCAGGTGCCCCCAAAACAACAATTCTAATGGGAGTAATGCAACTCTGAGCTACTCAGAACATGGCTAAAAGCACTGACTCAGAAGCATGACCATATCTACATCTAGTAGTATCCTGGCTCAGCCACTAACAAGGTATGAAATGTTAGGCAACATACTTAATCTCACTGTATCCCAATTTCCTGATAGGCTTCATGTGTTAACATATGCAACTAGTTAGACTATTTCCTGATGCTGTTTTATCTTATATATATTATCAGTAAAATTTATCTTATAAATGTTAATTATTATTAGTGGCTAAAAATAATGAAACTACATTCATGCCTTTCTATCTTTTGCCCCATACTTTTTAGTAACTTGAATCACACCTTTCAGAAATTAGAAAAAAAAGAAAGCCTAATTGCATGTAACAAATTTTGTTAGAGACACACAGTATATAATGGGACAACTGAACTAGATATTGAAGTCATAAATAAGAAAAAAAAGCAAGAATTCCTCCTTTTGTGGAAAAGCAAAGTCATGTGGCCCCCCAGAATGGTAGGTATTTTGGAGGAGCACGGACAGAGAATACAATTTATTTTTTTTTAATTTTTTTTTCAACGTTTATTTTATTTTTGGGACAGAGAGAGACAGAGCATGAACGGGCGAGGGGCAGAGAGAGAGGGAGACACAGAATCGGAAACAGGCTCCAGGCTCTGAGCCATCAGCCTAGAGCCTGACGCGGGGCTCAAACTCACGGACCGCGAGATGGTGACCTGGCTGAAGTCGGACGCCTTAACCGACTGCGCCACCCAGGCGCCCCCAGAGAATACAATTTAAGCGCCTTGCCATGATCCAGGCTAAGATGACAAGCCCTGAACTAGCATTTCCCAAAATGAGGTATCTATACCATGGGGAGGCATGGGATAAGTTACAGGGTGCAGCAGAGGTTAAAAATAACGCCATCTACATAATGAGTCCCCCTTTTCATTGCTATTTCAGTCCTTCTGCTTATACAAAGTGGGTCTCAGTTTGGAGATGGTTGTTCACACCTCTCTGAAACTTGCTAATCCCCATCTCAGCAGTCAGAGCTGACTTCCATGCAGTGGCTTCCGGCAAGAATTACACAGGTACCTTATACAAAACAAAACAAAACACACACACACACACACACACACACACACACACACACACACACACACAAATTATAATCACTTTATCTTCTCTTTTCTGTCCTGAGCTGGTTTTCCATTCTTAATTAGGACAAAAGGTTTCTTTTTTATTTTTCTTTATTTTTAATTTTTTTAATGTTTATTTTTGAGAGAGAGAGAGAGAGAGAGAGAGAGAGAGAGAGAGAGAGAATGAGCAAGGGAGGGGCAGAAAAAGAGGGAGACACAGAATAGGAGGAAGCAGGCTCCAGGCTCTGAGCTGTTAGCACAGAGCCCAACATGGGGCTCAAACTCACAGACCATGAAATCATGACCTGAGCCGAAGTTGGACACTTAACCGACTGAGCCACCCAGGCGCCCCAAACCATACGGTTTCTTTTTAAAATAAATGGATTTAAATTTTTGAATTTAGATAAATATATTAGGTAAATAATAGTTAACATGTTATGTGGTTACAGAAAACGTTAAAAAGGTGGTAGTCAGTGGCCGAAACTAGGTGTGCATTGGACAGCAAAGATAAAAGAACAGATAAGAGAAATGTTTAGAAGGTAAAAGAAGCAGATGTTAGTGATTTGTTTATAAGGAAAGAGCTACAAATGGCCAAGTGGTCAAATGATTCTGAGCCTCAGCCAAACCTCCAGTTGGTCAAGGTATCTGAAGAGCCACGTGATAAACCCTGGCTTTGCCTGCAGGAGGGAAGCCCATCTGAAGAATGTCTAATAAAGCTGAACCACATTTCCTCTGTCTTCAATTCCTTAAACAATTACATCTCTGCACAATTACTTTTCTTGGCCATTTTGGGGAGTGCTCTGTAGAATCAGCACCCCTCTGGAGAGTCTCAATAGGCATCATTAATTATCTTCTCTATTCAAAATGATGGCATTTGCTGTATCATTTAATCAGGGCATCCTTGGAATGTGGCAGGATTCCGGTAAGGTTAAAAAAAAACAAACTGCACAAGTTACTTGGTCTTTAATCCCCCCAAAATGCAACTTTCTGTCCAAAATAATATCATCATCTTACTTTGTGAAGAATTTCTGATAGCTCTCCCCTCTCCTGTTCTGCTGGATTAGGCTGGTATATTTGGAATCATTATTAGACTGGAGCAGTGTCATTTACTAACAGTAGAGACTTAGAGGAAAGAAGGATACAAAAACACAGAACATAATCTCTGTGAGTTTCAAGCCACAGGAAAATAGTATCTGTTCTGTACACTTCACAGAGTTGTTTGGGAATATCTAAGAAAATCATATGGAAAAATATCCTGAGGTAACTTTTGGTGAAAATAAACAAACAAAAAAAGGAATTTGTGTTGCTCAGTGTTTAATCTAACATATTTCAGGGTCACAAGCACCCATACTAATTTGTGATGAAATCCACAACTACCAGACTGAGATGCTTGCTCCTTTGGACAGCATTTTCTCACCCCCAAAACAGCAAATCAAACCATCAGTTGCACTCATAACTTTGTATGTGTCTGTATACACCCAAAGCTTCTCAACTTGTGCACACTGTGGACATTTGGGGCCAGATAATTCTGCATTGGGGCTGTTCTGTGCATTGTAGGATGCTTATCAGCATCCTACTAGCATCTAATCTACCCATTAGATGCTAGTAGCATGCACCAGCTGTGACAACCAAAAATATTTCCAGATATTTGGCTGGTAGGTCAAAATAATCCTGGTTGAGAACCACTGCTAAAGAGGTATGTGTCATTTCTCTCACTGTATTGAAGCTGTTTGCTTTCATGGCTTTCAATATCAGATGAGAAATAATCTATATGGTGCTGAGCACTGAGGTCCATGTATAGTGGATGCTTATTTCCTCTGGATTTTCTAGACAACACTTACTACTATATAGACAGGAAGAAGTTCCTATTTATCTTCTTTTTTAAAATTCTTTAAGTTTGGAGTGCCTGGGTGGGTCAGTCAGTTGAGCGTCCAACTTTGGCTCAGATCATGATATCGCGGTTTCTGAGTTCGAGCCCCGCGTCCGGCTCTGTGCTGACAGTTCAGAGCCTGAAGCCTGCTTCGGATTCTGTGTCTCCTCCTCTCTCTTCCCCTCTCTTGCTCACGTTCTGCTCTCAATGATAAATAAACATTAATTTTTTTTAATAAATAAAATTCTTTTAAGTTTATTTATTTTGAGAGAGACAGAGAGAACAAACAGGGGAGGGCTGGGGAGGGAGAGAGGGAGGGAGGGAGGGAGGGAGGGAGAGAGGGAGGGAGGGAGGGAAGGAGGGAGAGAGGGAGAGAGAGAGAGAGAATATCCCAACCAGGCTCTGCTCTATCAATGCACAGCCCGACTCCGCACTTGAACCCATGAACTGTGAGATCATGACCTGAGCTGAGATCAAGGGTTGAATGCTTAACTGACTAAGCCACCCAGGCGCCCCTCCTATTTATCTTCTGTCTGCACTTTAAGGAGATAACTGGTGAGGGGGTTGATGTATAAAAGTCTCAGTAACATGTCCTCAGTGAGCAATTAACAACTGATCACTTCAAAGGCAGCAGCACCTAAATAATTTTCAACTCAGCATTTCCAGTATCAGACATAGTGTAGAGCGTGTAGGGGATTCTCAATGAATATTTAGGGATGAATCAGTGAATGAACAGATAGAAGGATGAATCAAGAAAGACAGCCTCATATTCACAGGCCAAACATTCTCACATGTGTACACCCCTAATCTTCCCCTGGAGTTACTATGACTACAAACATCTGAGCTGCCAACTTTCTGCCTGAAACTCTAAACAAGATTCCAGGTGAGGAAGCATCTTTGGCAGGAACCCAGCAGAACCAGCAGCAGCTCGCAGGAGGAAATCTGCACAGACTTAAGTGAAAATCAGATTCATCATAGCTGAACTAATCTGTGACTAGAAAAAAAAAATCATGGCAAGTCACCGTGATTGGGTAGGGACATGAAGAACTGAAATCAGATGATTTAATGCCAGTTTCACAGAGGCAGTGTCCAAAACAGGTATTACTCGTGCTGTTACTTCTATAAAGCTCTGTTGTTGAATCAGGGGCAGAACATTTTAGATCTAAAGTGTATGTGGGGAAAGAGGAATCCCTGTGGGCCACCACAAAGTTTCCTCTTTATGTCTCTTACAGAGAAATCTGCCACTTCTAAATTGATTTGGATTCTGCTAGGAGCTTTTTCAGCCTCAGGGGATTGGACTGGCTTTCATGGAAGAGGAAGGGTCATGATCTCCCAGAGAGAGATTTCTACCACCATCTACTCAGCATCAAGTCCTCATCTTCAGGGGCTATTTGAGTTGAGATCCTGAGAGTTTATGTAGTGTCTCTGTTCAAGAAAGTTTTAATGTTGAGGCTTCCTTGTTCTCTACTCAACTAAACCATACTCAAAGTTTAGGACATCTCTTAAGGAAACTAAGAATTATTTCCTAAACTCCTAACACCTCTTATGTCTAACAAAATTCCTTCCTATAATGATTGCATTTATCTCTATGTTTGTTATTTCTATTAGATTTAAATTCCTTGAGGGCAAGAATAGTGTCTGAATAATAATAACAGTTATTATTATTATTATTATTATTATTATTTTAAAGAAGGAAGGGAAGATAAATTTCAAATTTTGCTCAAGAATACTATAACCTAGTCAATGACTGTAGTATTTTACAAAACAAATCATTACATTTAATTTTCAAAACAAATTTATGAATTAGGTCCAACTGTATATTTTTATGTCTGTAGTCCTACATAAAGGCTCTGGCACAGTGATGATCAGCAAGTAATGTTGCAGTGAATTTATATAAAAAGAAGTGAAAAAAAATAAAACAAAGAACAGGTCAAGGAGTACCACAGATTCAGGTCCAGTGTTTGCTAATGGACTCTGGAATTAAAGTACAAAGACCTGAATGTGAACTTCAGTTTTATATCTTGTTTGAGAATTTACTTAATTATCCAAGTCCCTACTTTCTATATTTAAGTTTATGGATCATGATATTCACTAAACAGAATGGTTGAGAGGATGTGGAATTTAGTAGCTCCATCTCTCCTGCTATTAAAATTCATTTTATCAACTGTAAAAATCATAAAGAAAAAAAAATAAGGTAAAAGAGGTATTCAGATCAAAACTGGTTATTCATTCCTTCTCTGACCCTAATCTCAGATTTTTTGGGGATTAGGGAAAATTAATACCCCCATTAAAAAAAAGTTTAGTTATTAAGTCTAGTTATTATGCAACATTCTTAAATGCCGAGCTCATTTACTTAAATTAATGACATACATTTCATATTCAACATATTTAGAGAGAGAGCACAACAGTAAATATAGTTAGCTAACATTCACAGAAATCATCAGAAATCCTAACCTTGAAATTCTTGGTATCTTTGTCCAACTTCACTAAAGTGATAATTTAGAAAATTGCAATTCTATTTAATACTCTAATGTTAATGGGGTATTTCTGATAAGTTTTAATAGGTCCAAGTTCTAGAAACATATAAAACTTGGTACCTAAATACTGGAGTATATATTTACCACCAATAAACCACTGTAACATAATTTAATTTGTTTTCCAAAAGTATTGCTCAATGAGATTCTATGATCAACGATTACTTCCTCTGTGAAATATTTTCCATGATAATTTGAGAAAATTTTCACAACACTTTATACTAATAGAAGAAAACAACTCTGGTTAAAAGGTCTTAAATAAGCTCCATTAGCAAAATGGAGTCATCTGTGTATGACTAATACATTTTTTACTTCCAGATACAGATCAATTTTCTTTAAGTAAGTAGACTCTTGCCATATCCAAGATTCTATACGAACACTCCAATTAACAAATATAACTCTAACGTATTCTTTTCATCATAAAATGAAGTAAAATTTCATTAAAATTTAGTGACCTCATTTCTTTAATATTATAAATTAATTCATATGCAAAATTATTAAACTAAATTATACCGGATAAAAGTATAATTTTATTTTTTCTTTAGCATAGTGGTATCTCATAAGGTCATATCTCATAAGGTGGGATGTAATACTGCATTTCATAACTGGCTCATAACTGGTAGATATTTATTTTTTATAATTAATATATAGTGTTATATTAGTTTTATAAATACAATATAGTTATTTAACAGTTCTATATGTTACTCACTGCTCATCATGATAGGTGTATTCTTATCCCCTTCAACTATTTCACTCATCCTCCCTTCATCTCCCCTCTGGTAACCCCATCAGTTTGTTCTCTATAGTGAAGAGTCTGTTTTGTGTTTTGTCTCTTTCCTTCTTCATTGGTTTCTTAAATGCCACATATGAGTGAAATTATATGGTATTTTTATTTCTCTGATTTCACTTAGTATTATTCAATCGCAATCATCCATATCGTTGCAAATGGCAAGATTTCATTCTTTAACATGGTTGAGTAATATTCCAACATATATTTATGGTTATATTTATATAAATATTCATATATTTATATTTATTTCCATTTTATTATTTTATTCACCTATCAACAGACACTTCAGCTGCTTCAATAATTTGGCTAGTATAAATAATGCTGCTATAAATACAAGGTTGCATATATCTTTTTGATTAGTGTTTTCATATTCTTTGGGGTAAGTAATCAGTGGTGGAATTACTGGACTACATGGTAATTTTATTTATTTTTTTTTGTTATTTTTTTGAGGAACCTCCATACTGTTTTCCACAGTGGCTGCACCAGTTGGTATTCCCAACAACAGTGCATGAGGGTTCCTTTTTCTCCACATCCTCGTCAACACTTACTGTTTCCTATGTTTTTTATTTTAACCATTTTGACAGGTATGGCATCTTATTATAGTTTTGATTTGCTTTTCTCTGATGATGAGTGATGTGGAGTACCTTTTCATATGTCTGTTGGTCATCTGTATGTCTTTGAAGAAATGTCTGTTCATATCTTCTGCCCAGTTTTTAATTGCATTATTTGTTTTTCTTTTTTTTTTGTGGGGGGGTTGAATTGTATATGTTCTATATACCTTGGATACTAAACCTCAACTGGATATGTCATTTGCAAATATCTTCCCCCATTCATTAGGTTGTCTTTTTGTTTCCTTTGCTATGCAATGGCTTTTTCATTTTTGCGTAGTCCCAATAGTTTATTTTTGCTTTTGTTTCTCTTGCCTCAGAAGACATACCTAAAAATTGCCTCAGCAATTATCAGAAAGAGTACTGCTTGAGTTGTCTTCTAGGACTTTTATGGTTACAGTTCTCACATTTAGGTCCTTAATCCATTTTGAATATTTTTTTGTGTATGGTGTAAGAAAGTGGTCCAGTTCCATGCAGCTGTCCAGTTTTCCCAACACCATTTATTGAAAAGACTGTCTTTTTCCTATTGCATATTCTTGCCTCCTTTGTCAAAGATTAATTGGCCATATACTCATGGGTCTATTTCTGGAATATTCTGTTCCATTGACTTATATGTCTATTTTTGTGCCAATACCATGCTGGTTTGATTACTATAGCTTTGTAGTATATCTTGAAATCTGGGATTATGATATTTCTAGTTTTATTTTTCTTATTCAAGATTGTTTTGGCTACTTGTGGTCTTTTGTGGTTCCATACAAATTTGAGGATTATTTGTTTCAGTTCTGTGAAAACTGCTGTTGGTATTATGATAGGGAATGAATTAAATCTGCAAATTACTTTGGGTAGTATGGACATTTTAATAATATTTGTTCCTCTAATCCATGAGGATGGAATATCTTTCCATTTGTTTGTGTTGACTTAAGTTTTTTTCATCAATGTTTTATAGTTCTTAGAGTAAAGGTATTTTACCTCTTTGATTAGGTTTATTCCTAGGTATTTTATCATTTTTGGTGCAATTGTAAATGGGATTGTTTTCTTAATTTCTCTTTGTGTTACTTCTTTATTAGTGTACAGAAAGACAACAAATTTCTGTATATTGATTTTCTATCCTATGATCTTATTAAATTCATTTATCAGTTCTAGTAGTTTTTTGTTGAAGTCATCATTGGTACATATCAAGCACCAAATAAATGTAGGCAAATGTTATTAACATGATCAATGTTAACTGATCAATGATCAGTATTAAGTCATTAGTTCAAAAATATTTGTTGGAGGGGGCCAAGATGGCAGAGCAGCATCAAAGTTCTCTGTTTCTCTCGTACTTGAAACACAACTAGATCAGCAACAAACCATTTTGCCCATCTATAAAATTTATCTGAGGATTAACACAATAATCTGCATAACTTGAGCCACAGAAGTTAGCAGGTATGTGGCGCAGAGAGGTGAAATGAGGGAGACAGAACCCTTGAGGGTAGGGAGCTGTTTTTGTTTGTGGGGAAAGAAGAGAAACAGGGAGAAGAGTACAGGGAAAGCACTCCCGACTAAAGCAGCTGGAGAGAAAGAGAAATAATGGAAACACCCAAAAGGGTCTGAACAAAAAAGGGAGAAAGGATAAAGGAGAGTGTTTGAATACCATTAGGACTCTATAAACAGGGGAGCAGAGAGTGGGAAATTCCGCAGCTTGATACCTGGCTGTGCTCTGGTGGGAAGGGCAAATCCCCAGGAGCAGACAGCAAGATCTGAGGGGTCCTCTGGCCACATGGGGAGAGGCAGTTCTCTTGCTGGGAAGACTTTGGTAGATACTGTGCATACTCGCTAAAGAAAAAGTTTCCAGGGGACCCAGGAGAACAGCCATATTTTCAGGTGTTGGAACAAGGAATCTAGTGTGTGGTGAAGCCAGGTGCCAGCTGTGTGTTGTGATTTGCCACAGTCCCTGAACTGCTGCTGCTACACGATTATGCGAACTTTTTCTGGGGCAGGCTGGTACCCGGATGCAGTCTCTGGGCTTTTGCAGCAGCACAGTTGTATGAGCATTCTTTGGGACAAGTTGGCACCTGGCCATTGCTCAGTGAGACCCTTCAGAGGGTTAGAGCAGGCCCAAGCTGCAGGGCCTTGAGAAGTGAGGGTTTGAAAACACAGCCCCATTAGAGACAAAATTCAGGAAAGAGGTGCCTCCTGGCAGGTTGATGGCTTGGTTGCAGACAGTATAGAAGCTGGGGAATGGAAGAAGCCAACAGCAAAGGAGGGGTGCCTGTTGGCTGGTCGGTAAGAGCACAGAATTCTGCTCCCAGAGACTGGGAAGCTGGGTGAGGCCACTTTCACCTCTCCTGCGCAAACACATGCAGACATGCCACACCAACCCACCCCAATAAGCAGCGCCACCTAGTGGAGAACAGAGCCATTACACCAAGCCCCATGCAACTGTGCCAACCAAGACTTAGATGACAACCACAAGTATCTCTGCCAGGTTAGTGTACAGACTATAGAGTACTTCACAGCTTGATTTCTAGGGGAAACTGTATGTAACTTCATTCAGATTTCACTCTGTTTGATGGTCCATCTATTCATTTTTTTCTTTTTCTTTTCTTTTTTTTTAATTTTTTTAAACATTTATCTATTTTTGAGACAGAGAGAGACAGAGCATGAATGGGGGAGGGGAAGGGAGAGAGGGAGACACAGAATCGGAAGCAGGCTCCAGGCTCTGAGCCATCAGCCCAGAGCCCGACACGGGGCTCGAACTCACGAACCGCAAGATCATGACCTGAGCCAAAGTCGGATGCTCAACCGACTGAGCCACCCAGGCGCCCCATCTTTTTCTTTTCTTATTCAAGGATACAGAAAGAGAAAAATTATTGTTTTTATAAATAAGCTTAATTTTTTACTATATTTTAATTGTATTTGTAAATTTTTTATTCTATTTTACTTTCATCATTTCATTTCATTCTATTTTATTGTATACATTTCTTAAAACTTTCTTTTCTTATCTTTTCTCTCCCTTTTTTCTCTATTCTACAAGCTTCTTAAAACAACTAGACCAAAACACACCTAGGATCTAGTTTTTTCTATTTGATTTTTCTGTTGTTTTTAATTTTTTAATTTTAATTTTTTATTTTATTAATTTTCTTCTTCCAAAATGACAAAAAGAAGGAATTCACCCCAAGAGAAAGAATAGGAAGAAATGACAGCCAAGGACTTAATCAACACAGATATAAGCAAGATGTCTGAACTAGATTTACAATCACGATGATAAGAATACTAGATGGGTGGAAAAAAAGCATAGAATCCCTTTCTGCAGAGATAAAAGAAGTAAAATCTAGTCAGGATGAAGTTAAAAATGCTATAACTGAGATGCAATCTCAAATACATGCCACACCGACACGGATGGATGAAGCAGAGCAGCGAATCAGCGATATAAAAGATAAAATTATGGAGAATAATAAAGCAGAAAAAAGAGAGAACCTAAGGAAAAAGGAGCACTATATAAGAACTAGAGAACTCAGTGGCTCATTAAAAAAAAAAAGAGTAACATCTGAATCATAGGAGTCTCAGAAGATGAGGACAGAAAAATGAGTAGAATGTTTATAGGAGCAAATCATAGCAGAAAACTTTCTTAAGCTGGGAAAGACACAGGCATCAAAATCCAGGAAGCACAGACAACTCCCATTAAACTCAACAAAAACAGCCATCAACAAGGCATATCATAGTCAAATTCACAAAATACTCAGTCAAAGAAAGAATCATGAAAACAGTAATGCAAAAAGTCCTTAACTTACAAGGGAAGACAGATCAGGTTCACAGCAGAAATTGGCAAGCTAGAAAGGAATGGCAGGATATATTCAATGTTCTGAATCAGAAAAATATGCAGCCAAGAATTCTTTATCCATCAAGGCTGTCATTCTAATAGAAGGAGAGATAAAATGTTTCCCAGACAAACAAAAACTAAAGGAGTTTGTGACCACTAAACCAGCCCTGCAAGAAATTTTAAAGGAGACTTTCTGAAGGGAGAAAAGATAAAACAAAGAAGCCTAAAAGCAACAAAGACTAGAAGGACAAAAGAACACCACTAGAAACTCCAACTCTACAGGCAACACAATGGCAATAAATTCTTATCTTTCAGTAGTCACCCTAAATGTCAATGGACTAAATACTCCAATCAAAAGACATAGGGTAACACAATGGGTAAGGAAATAAGATCCATCTGTATGCTGTTTACAAGAGACCCTTTTTAGACCTAAAGTCCCTTAAGATTGAAAGTAAGGTGATGGAGAACCATCTATCATGCTAATGGTCACCAAAAGAAAGTCTGAGTAACCATACTTACACCAGACAATCTGGATTTTAAAATAAAGACCATAACAAGAGATGAGGAAGGGAATTATATCATAATTAAGGAGTCTATCCACCAAGAAGATCTAACAACTGTAGACATTTATGCCACCAATATGGAAGCACCCAAATATATAAGTCAATTAATCACAAACACAAAGAAACTCATTGAGAATAATACCATAACAGTAGGGCACTTCAACACCCCACTTACAGCAATGCACAAACCATCCAATTTGGAAAGACAATTAATAGTTGGCGATTAAAGAACATCCTACTCAAGAATGATGGTTTAACCAAGAAGTTAAAGAGGAAATTAAAAGTACACAGAAGCCCATGAAAATGAAAACACAACAGCCCAAAACTTCTGGGATGCAGCCAAGGCAGTGGTAAGAGGGAAGTATATAGCAATCCAGGCCTTCCTAAAGAAGAAAGGAATCCAGGCCTGTCTCAGATACACAACTTAATCTTATACCTTAAAGAGCTGGAAAAAAAAAAAACCAGCACATGAAACAGAAGATAGGAAATAACAAAGATTAAAGCCCAAATCAATGCTATTAAAAAAAAAAAAAAAGTAGACCAGATTAATGAAATCAGGAGCTGATTCTTTGAAAGAATTAACAGAATTGATAAACCCCTAGCCAGTTTGATCAAAAAGAAAAAGGAAAGGAGCCAAATAAATAAAATCAAGAACGAAAGAGGAGAGATCACAATCAACACAGCAGAAATACAAATAATAATAAGAGAATATTATGAGCGATTATATGCCAATAAATTGAGCAATCTGGAAGAAATAAACAAGTTCCTAGAAACATATAAACTACTAAAACTGAAACAGGAAGAAATAGAAAATTTGAATAGTCCTATCATAACCAGGGAAGAAATTGAGTTAGTACTAAAAAAATCTCCCAAAAAACAAGAGTCCAGAGTCAGATGGCTTTTCAGAGGAATTCTTCCAAACATTTAAGAGTTAACACCTATTCTTTTGAAGCTGTTTCAAAAAACAAAAATGGAAGGAAAACTTCCAAACTCATTCTATGATTCCTTGATTCCCAAACCAGACAAAGATCCCAGTAAAAAGGAGAAATACAGACCAATTTCCCTGATGAACAGGGACACAAATTTCTCAACAAGCTACTAGCCAACCAGATCCAACAATACATTAAAAGAATTATTCACCACAATCAAGTGGGATTTATTCCTGGGATGCAGGGCTGGTTCAATGTCTGCAAATCAAACAATGTGATACATCACATTAATAAAAGAAAGGGCAAGAACCACATGATCCTCTCAATAGATACAGGGAAAGCATTTGACAAAATAAAGCATCCTTTCTTGATAAAAACCTTCAAGAAAGTAGAGATAGAAGGATCATACCTCAAAATCAGAAAAGCCATACATGAAAGACCCATCACTAATATCATCCTCAATGGGGGAAAAACTGAGAGGTTTCCCAAGGTCAGGAACACGACAGGAATGTCCACTCTCACCACTGTTATTCAACACACTATTGGAAGTCCTAGCCTCAGCAGTCAGACAACACAAAGAAATGCAACTAAATCAGCATGAAGGAAGTCAAACTTTCACTCTTCACAGATGGCATGATACTCTATATGGAAAACCCAAAAGATTCCACTGCTAGAACTGATCCATGAATTCAGCAAAGTCACAGCATATAAAATTGATTCACAGAAGTCGGTTGCATGTAAAGCAGCAGAAAGAGAAATCAAGGAATTATTCCCATTTACAATTGCACCAAAAACCATAAAATACCTATGAATAAGCCTAACCAAAGACGTAAAAAATCTATACACTGAAGACTATAAAAGCTTATGAAACAAATTGAAGAAGACCCAAAAAAATGGAAAAATATTCCATTCTCATGGATTGGAAGAAGAAATATCATTAAAATGTCAATACTAACAGAAATTAGTAAGAGAAAGACAAACATCATATGACTTGAGACATATGTGGAATTTAAGATACAAAACAGTTGAACATAAGGGAAGGGAAGCAAAAATAATATAAAAACAGGGAGGGGAACAAAACCTAAAAGACACTTAAATATAGAGAATAAACTGAGATTTGCTGGAGGGGTTGTGAGTAGGAGAACGGGCTAAATTGGCAAGGGGCATTAAGGAAGACCCTTAATGGGATAAGCAGTGGGTATTATATGTGGGGGATGAATCACTGGATTCTACTCCTGAAATCATTACGTCACTATATGCTAACTTGTATGTAAATTTAAAACCAAAACCAAACAAAACATTTGTTGAGCCTTTTTAATACACAAAGCATTATTCCTGAAGCTGAAACATGGTGACCAATAAGTCAAGCAAGATACTTCCTCTGTTGAGTTTGCTTTCTTGGGGAAAGAAGAATATTAACACATTAATAAACAATATTAAATAGTATACTGGTAAATATAATAAATAAAACAAGTTGGTTGTTGGAAAAAAATGAAGAGAAAGGGTAACTAAGCTAAAGTAGATTGGATTGTCAGGGAAAGCCATGTTAAAACAGAACATTTTGGCAGAGGTATGAATCGTGAGAATCTGGAGTCAGAACATTCTAGGGAAAATAGGCAGAAAGAAAAGAGTTTCCATAATGGGAATTAACTCCTTTGTTTTCTAGAATCAATGAGAATGTCTGTGTGCCCTAAAGAATGACCAAATAAAGAATGACACAAGATTTGGGAAGACAAGCAGGGCCTATCAAGTAAGACTTATAGGCTACAGTAGGCATTGGTGCATTATAAAATATATAAAAACTTATATATATATATGTGTATATATATATATATATATATACACACACACACACACACACACACACACACACATATAACTTATACATATATATATAGCATGTATCTTTAGCATATATATGGAATATATAAATATGTATATATACATATATACAAAATATATATATAAATACATACATACAAAATATGTGTATATATACACTCATATACACATGTAAATAGCACATGTATATATGTATATGTGCTATTTAAAGATGGCACTGGTTGCTGTGGAGAGAAAACATGGGGGTAGAGTGAAGAGTGAGAGACAAGTTGGAAGCTATTAAACTATTTTAGGAATAGGGAAGGGTGGGGTAGTAATAAAGCAAAGTTCATTTTCGAGTTTTTGTTTCAGCAATTTCTATATGATCGCATCATTTACCGAAATGGGGAAGACTGCCAAAGAAATCAGTCTAGGGGATGGAAAGAGAGGATAAAAGGTTTGCTTTTGGTCATGCCAATGTTCAGGTGATACTTAAGTAGAGATTTCACACAGGTATCTGAATTAATAAATTTAGTTAAGTCTAGCAAAGATATATGGGATAAAGATATAAATTTAGAATCACCAGTATTGACTAGATATGTGAAGGCATGGGGGCTGATAGAGCTGAGATTTTAATGGAAATAAAGATGACTTGTTGTAATAATAGTAATTTAAAAAAACATTGCCTATCTTGAACAACAAATTTGTATCACCTCCCATAGTCCCATGCATAAAACCATTTTGTGAGATAGATGCTAGGTTATTACAGGATGGGTGTCACTAGCTAGAGATTCACTCTTGCCCACTACTCAAATTCCCATTTTCCTAAAGCTCTTCAAATTACTTTGTATATGAAGTTGCTTACTAATGCCTGATTATTGCTAAATGCTTCATACTCCAATGGATTTTCTCTACATTCCAAGATTTTTCAACACTCGTTCAAAGTCTATTTTGACAAAAAATATCATGGATCCTCAAATAGCAAAAGTGTTAATTAAAATGAGTTTAAAAATACCACATTTTCTTAAATGTACTATGTGTGACACGTTATAAAAGTGAATTATCATCATTCATTCAAAACGCAAATACATATACACACAACTATGAATAGAGATGTCTTTGCCTTAGGAAGTACCTGGAGGGGACATCCCCTTACAAAGCAGCCCTTTCCATAGAATTTAGGAGGGCCTATTTCATCTGGTTTGGGGAAGGATGCTAACAAAGAGAATATCCTTGAACCTATCTCCAAAGATTCTTAGCATTTTTGAGGGGACGTATTTTAAATAAGTGTTTAACATTTTCCCCTTCAGTAGTGGTGCTTCCAGGATCACACTTTCAGAACATTACCCTACTCTCACAAGGTCACCAGATTGAACACTTCTTAGGATGCAACTCCAAATAATAACGTATTAAAACATTTTCCCCTATGGACAGGATCTTGAATCTTACCAAATATAGTGGACCATGTAGGATATGGTCCAGATCTCCCTTTGAGACAGAGGACTTACTCCTTAGCAATAAGCACAGCTATCAGCTGACAACTCTCAGCTGTTAAGCACCTTGGGCAGAATTCTCTCAGAAGAAGAAAGTTGTTGTGTCAAGATTATATCCTTGCCCCAAGTAGGGCTGGGGAGAGCATCCCACTTCAAATGACTTTCCCAGGCAGGAGCATAAAAATCATCCCCACCCCACAGTTTATTTAACACAGTGTTGATGAAAATACTCACTGATAAAAGCCCTGCAAATAGATCTCCACCTCAGTATCTATTTCTGGGAACCCAAATTAATACTGAAGTTAACTAACAGTATTAGTTAAAAACAGCTCATTATCTCAAATATTATAAAGCACAGAAAGTCATGGTGTGAAATCTAGCTACGTCCTATAGAAAATTGAGCATTTAACACACAGGAACTGAATTCCACCACCAATGTTTCATGGCAAGCCCAGTTTTGTGAGAAAGGAATTTCAGATCTCAAGAACTACACATGGATCAGAATTAGATGAGAGCATGAGTCAGAGCAGGGGGCTTGGATTTGGCACTTTTTTAATGTAAAGTTTGTACTGATCTCCTTCCTGCCACTTCATGCATAGACAGGACTGTTAGAATAAAGGTGTGGGCTCAGGCAGACAAAAGTGGCTGCTGTAAAATTACCTGGTGTCTTTGATCTGTAAGATTGTCAGAAAGGAGGTGGGTATGGTTTATTACCTTTGAGAACAGGTTAATATCAGGGATATGGTTGCATTAGTTGAAAGGGTTCCTGTCCACCTCTACCCTTCTATTCTGAGGGTTGAAATCCCGCTATTTGAAACTTAAGGCAAGAAGAAGGGATAAAAGTCTAAAGCCATTCGAAGTTAACTGTAACATTAAGTGAACCAGTTCTTAGACAGAGTAGGGATACCTCAATAAAAGCTACATTTCTGATCAATGTAGAGAGAGCTACAAATCCCAGGGTGCATCCAAGTGTTGATGCTTTGAAAAGGTACCATCCATATCTGGCCCACCTCCACCACATCTTCTTGACTTATAAAGGGGAATGAACATTATCCCCCTCTTTCAACTTTCTTCTTTGTTGTCCAGTGAAAACTGTAGCAAAGGAAGCCAGATAACTACAATAGATGGTAGGAACTAAGATAGTGCAAAGGAGCAAGAGAGAATGTTCAGTGAGAATTGATTATTTTACCTGGTATATGTCAATAAAAACATCATGGAGGAATAGCTTTTGACCCAGGCTTTAATATATATGTGATCAATGCACATTCATAGATATACCGATATTTTTATTTGCTTTCTAGAGAAGATACAGTAAATCATAGTTTTGCTATAATTTTTCAGTATCCCCAATATGCTAGGTATATTGTTTGCTGTTATGAATGCAATAGAGGATCATTTTAATAAAATTCCTGTCCTCAAAGTGTTTCTATCATCTTGGTATGTAAACCAAATTAGTAACTAGAGAATACTCAATAATAATTAAAAACATAATACAGATATGAACTATTTCTTTGATTTCTAAGGCTTGATGGCATGAAAATGGATTGTATCAGTTCTGTTTGACAATCTATGTTTGAAATAAATTTGCTTGGATTCCCTGAGAAAAAAATGAGACATATTCTCAGTGTTCAGAGCCAATGAAATGTTTTCCCTTTCTGTTTACACTGTGGAACGGAAATATAGAAAGCAGGATTCAACATAAGATAGAAGTGGGCTGCAGTGCAGACTCAATGAAGAATTAAGTCAATGTCATGACTATGTCTGGACCTCAGATATCCCTTCAGAGTTGCTTCATCCATCAATCCATCCATGTTGAATATTAGGGCCTAAATTGATTAGTCTTTGGACTGGGATTGCCGCCAAGCAAGGGATATAACTTTGGGGAAGGCAATTACATTTGGATGTGGGAACCTGTGAAAAGGGACTCGACTTTGAACCGCCAGGTGGTGGTGCTCTAGGAGCTGGAGGAATAAGTGCCTCAATTCTGAAGAGAGCACTGAGCAACATACTACTGCCTCCATGATAGTTTCTAGCACAACTGCTTTTCCTGCTACCAAAAACCATACTTCTGATTGTGCTCAAGAGCTTTCCATAAAGTATGAGTTTGGAAAAAGCATTTTGTGTTTGCCCAAGATTCATATGTTGAAGTCTCAACCCCCAATGTAACTGTATTTGGAGACTGAATGAGTGAATAAGAGTGAGGCCCTAAATCAGATATGGCTGGTGTCCTCAGAAGAGAAGGAGACACCAGGGGTCCACATGCACAGAGAAAGGTCATGTGAGGACAAAGTGAGATACCAAATCTGCCAACACCTTGATCTTAGACTGCCAGCCTCCAGGAATGTGAGAAAGTAAGTATCTATTGTTTAAGTCACCCAGCCTATGGTCTTTTGTTACAGAAGCCCTACCAAACTGCCAGAAAGCAAGGTGAAGTAAGTGTTCTCATGTAAGAGAAAGGTGAAGATTCAATCATTAATACAAAGCCTACAGTTTTAGATTTAGATTTTTAAAAAAAAATTTTTAATGTTTATTCATTTTTTGAGAGACAGAGAGAGACAGAGTGTGAGTAGGGGAGGGGCACAGAGAGACGGAGACACAGAATCTGATGCAGGTTCCAGGCTCTGAACTGATAGCACAGAGCCCGACATGGGGCTCGAACTCATGGACCATGAGCTCCTGACCTGAGCTGAAGTCGGATACCTAACCGACTGAGCCACCTAGGTGCCTCTAGATTTAGATTTCTTATCTGGACAATCTAGGCATACAACACTTTCTTCAGCTACAATGTAGTTCATTAAAAAATCTCCATGTAATGAAGATTTTTAAAAGGCTTGATTCCAAATGAAACGTCATATCGTAGTTTATACAGTTACTATATCTGAATAAATGTTTATATATCTATAACACTAAAATATACCTTTTAATTATTAAATGTCATATGTGTGTGCTAGTGAGTGTATGTTTGTATTTATATATGTAAATATGAACACATAGATATGGTTTGTACCTTTGTACCAGATGAAAATTATGTAATGTTCAAATCCATTTATCATACATTTTTTGAAGGCATTCTGTGTCTACTAGCAAATTTGAATGAAGTATATAAAGCATTTGCCCAGATATCTGTGATCTAGCCAAAGGGAGAATAACCATAACATTTTCCAAGGTGGAGATACTGAAAGCTGCCAATTTGGTCTCTAACTTGATCACCCAAAGACTATGCACTTCTCTGAGGGCGGAAGATTCTTCCAAAATGCAGATTTATTTGCATTATTTCCTTACTCAAGTCAATTCCCATTGCCTTCAGCAGAATGCCCAAGAATTGTGCACAAGGCCTTTCCTGAGCTATCTCAGGCCCATGTCACAAGCCTATTTTGCATATCTTGATAACTTTATATGCTCCAACCCTGCTGATATACTTGCAGTTTCTACACAGACTTGTGTTGCTTTCTTGTGTCTGTGCCCAACTACCTCGCTCTCTTGTTTCCCATAGGGTGAACTCTCATTCTGACCCACTCTGCTCAGGAATGGACAGGCAGCCCTTGCACAGTGGTCCTATTCTTAGAGCCCCCAACATTACACTCTGTTGTTACACTGATGCCTCTTACCCCTACTGCCCTAAATGGTCCATTTTGTTTGTCTCTTTCCTCATTAGTCTGTGAGCAACATAGAAACAGTAAAGAGACCTTTATCTCATCATCCTCAGGGACTTCACTGTACTTTTCATCCAGTAGGTTCACAATGCAGGTTTACTCATTTGAACTGAAGGATGGAAAGACAAATGCATATATATTTTACCAGGAAGAAATCCACGTTTTGTTATAAAATCACATTATTTTCAAAATGTAACTACTGAATTCAAGATGAATAACTTTTTTTTTAATGATGAAGCACGCCCTTTTTTTTCTTTGTTCACATTTAACACTGTATTGAATTTTAGTAAAGATTTAAGCAGTTACATAGTCACTAGGGGTCACTCTTACAATTTTAAATCTTGTGAACCTGTGTAGGTTATTTTCTTTAGAACAATTTAAACTCTTCTCTCAGTGATATACATAAAGGTTCTAATGACGATACCTGAATTTAGCTAAATAAATTACCTAAATGCTATGTTTACTTTCTTGGTTATTAAATATCATCAGGATGGTTTTCTTGTATGTGTTTAAAAGAAGTTGCAAGGTAAGTGAAAACCTGAGAGTCAAAGTACAAATTAATGAAACACAAAATAACATTTCATCAATTATATTCTCATCAGAAAATTTCACCTTATTGTAGTCATGGCAATTGTTACAGATTTTTTTAAAAGATTATGGAAAGGCTTGTTCCTATAAAATGAAGATGATCTTCCCATGAATCCACAGTGAATTACCTGCGGAAATACAAGCACAACACTTGGCTCTTCAAACCAAGTGTCATCTCAGCAGGATTCTTAATCACATACAGGCTGAAAGGAAACCAACAGACATTTGCACATGACAGGGGAGCAGCAAAAAGAGAAACAAATCTCTTTTTAACTGTTCTGTGATCATCTCTATTCTTGCACCCACTCCCAAACCTTCTAAGTAATTAGGGCATAGCAATCAATCATGGCTCTTCAGCTAGGCACAGGCTCAGGTGTCTGGTGTTTGATTTCACATGTCCCAGGAGCTAGAATTTAAGGAATAAGGAAAGGACTAGGAAGGGCAGGAAGCTGGGCAAAACAGACAAAGGGCTGTGAACAAGGTGAGTTACCCCTTCACCAGGCATCTGTACTCAGATGACCAGGAGCCTAGGGCACGTTCTCAGTGGGAGTAAGCCAAAGTGAAGAAAGAATGTTTGCACTTAAAAAATAAGTTGGAGAAAGTAGAATGATAGAAAACAATGACCATATGCTTTAAAGCCAAACTGCAAGGTTGAAATCTTACCTATTCAAAAGCAGTAGGTCTTGAGAAAGTTGTAAGCTTCAATTTTCCCAGTTTTTTAAAATGTTTTTTTAATGTTTACTTATTTTTGAGATCGAGAGAGAGAGAGAGAGAGAGAGAGAGAGAGAGAGAGATGGAGAGAATGAGAATGAGCGGGTAAGGCGCAGAGAGAGAGAGAGGGAGACACAGAATCTGAAGTAGGCTCCAGGCTCTGAGTTGTCAGCACAGAGCCCAACGTGGGGCTGGAACCCACCAAGTGTGAGATCAAGACCTGAGCCGAAGTCAGATGCTTAACAGACTGAGCCAAACAGGCACCCGTTAATTTTCCCATTTGTGTAGTGGGAGCATAGTAAAAACAGCATTTATCTGCATAGAGGTATATTATGTGCATACATACCTGCATATATGCACATACGTATGTATGAATATATGCACATATACACACATGTGCACATACACACACACCCCTATCTAATTCTACATGCCAGGCCAAAATTTGATGTTCAAAAAATTGTTATTATGCTAGCTGAGGAAAGCATATCTCCCTGATAAAAAATCAGGAAATACTGACCTAATATACAACTGGGGACCAGATACAATATTTGAAATCGTATTGTTAGTTGCCATAATAATATGGCTAAACCTGATTTCCACTCATTCAATCTCTCTGAAAGGCATCATAAACCATTTATTGATTTTTCTAAAAGGAGAAATAAGAAAAAAAATGTACCAGTTCAATATAAAGGCAGGCTATCAAATTTCAATTACAGACTTGGGCATTGGGCCTGCCAGACTCTCGATGGGCTCAGCTGTACTTAACGTAGAAAAAGAAAAAAAAATACCAAAAAACATCCACATGTTAGAGGCCTCTTAATTCAAGGGCAAGGGAGAAGCTAAAGAGCTATATTAAGTAAGGCCACAGAAGAGACGGTTATTGCAGAGCCCAATGCTGGACTCTTCTGACTCTAGCTCATTCAAGGGTTAAACTTACATTCAGCCATATGGTTCCCACAGTCTCAGCCTACAGGCCCTAGGAAGGGAACTATAATGAAAGTCACAAAGCACAGGCAGGGCTATTTAAAGAATTTAGTTGCTAGCACTGAGAATGAAACCCCATGAGCAGCTTTGGAGAGACATGTAGGGAAATCTGCTGATTCTACCTCTCAGTTATTTGCTAGAGAACTGAGAAAAATCACTATTGCTGTTAACATTTAAGATTAAAAGAGATACATACTCTATATGGAGATTTCACCTCCAATGTATCTTTGTATGATCTCTAGGATTTTCCACAAATGATGCTGCCATCTTGGAAACAAGTATCACAATGCTTCTGTGGGCAGGGAGACATAGAACTTTGCAGTGCAGAGCAGGACTTTGTAGGCACAGAGATATAACATTCGTTACCTAACTTAACCTCTCTAAGACAATTTCCCCATTATCTAAAGTGGTATAATAATACCCATTTCTCACAAGTTTAATAAAGATGAAAAATGAATGAAAATGATAATGGCTTTACAGAAGTTACTACAGTGCCTAATAAATATCTAATAAATAGTAACTACTATAAATCGTTAGCATTACCATCATCATTACAGAATAAAAAAAACACATTTTTTCCTTCAGTTTTTAGTTTATTTCAAGAGGAGTTACAGAGATTGATCTTTCTACTCTGCTTTCAATTCTAGTAGCTGTCACTGTCAGCAGGACAAGGGCAGTACTATGCCTGACCTTATTTTCCAGTGTACTAATTGTAATAATTTGCAAAAAAAAAAAAAAGAGAGAGAGAGAGAGAGAATTGTAAACGAAATTGTCTCAGTCCACAAGAACGCTATGAACATCAGACTTCCCTGCATTATGAAAGCTGTTATCTCTAAGGACAGAGAGATGGATAAGATGACCTCTAAAAGTCCTTAGAAATGGATATCTAACTTCCCAGCCATTTGGATTTTCTCAAAGCATGCTCACTTACATTCTGCATAGGCCCTCTGGTTGAGTGGAGTAGGCCTGCAGTTGGTGCCAAAACAAAAGAAAGTGCCTTCCCATAAAACAGTAGCACAAGCACAAATAGGGAAATTTCTTTATTCCTAATTTTTACTCTTGAATCAGTGCAGGCTGACTCATGAACAAATAGAGTTGATTATTCATCATTTGGAGAGTATATGAATTGACCTGCACTTGCTCCAAATATGTATCCCCTCTCTTAATTCTTAGTCTGCTGTTATACAGTGATATAGCTTCCTATGCATCTGCATATCTACTACAGACCTTGGTTAAAAAGCAAACTCCTCAAACAGAAGCATTAAATCTATTGAAAACCTCTTAATCAAGTGTCTCATCATAGCATCTAGAGGCAAAACGCCACCCCAATAAGATAGAACATTCCAGAACGAGGCAGGAAGAGTATAAAAGGAAAATGTGAACACCAAGGACTGACTTTTCCTCTTTTCATTATCGATTTGAATATTAATCTATTTTTTTTACTCATTGATTATTTTGAAAGATCAATAATTTATCATGCTACATGTTAGAGATGCTAGGGATACAATGTGTGATAATAATTGGTACCTAAATTCAAGAAATTCCCAGTTCAAAAGAGAAGAAATAGCAAAGTGGTGATTTTCATAACTTTATGATGATGCTTTAAGAAATGCATATGCAGTAAGAATAGCAAAGGTACCAAATATTTGAGTGATAATTCTCTAATTATGATTGGGAAGGCAAAGAATAGATGGTATGCTGAATCTTTTAGTTGCATTTTGAAGGATGAAGAGTTGTTCACCAGATGGATAATTTTGTACTGGGCTGAGGCGGCTCAAGTTTACTAAAGTTATTATCAGAACAATAAAATGTACTGTCATTGATTTTCACATTGTGGTTTTTGTCTTTTTACTATTCTGATACACTTAGAAATAAATTAGAATAATATAATCCTTTAAATGGAAGATACGATACTGTTAAACCTGAAATAAATCACTGGCATTATATAGGAGCTAACTATGTGTTGCATTGCATCAAATAGTCTATATATATCTTCTAATTAATCTGGACCAAGACAATACAATAGTATTCCCATTTTCAGATGAGAAACATAAGGCTCAGACAGGATAAACAAATTTACCAAAGGTATACCAGACTAAAACTCAAAATCATGGCTTTCTGGTTCTGGAATCTATGATATTAACAACACTGAAATACTGTCACTTTTCCATATTATCCAGTGCATTAGTATTTAGAGTATGTACTGCTGACCAGATGTATCAGAATTACCTAAGAATGTTAGAAATGAAGATTCTTGTGACCCACTCCAGATCTCTTAAATAAGAATAGACATTTAACCAAGACCCCAGGTAATTCATATACATAATAATGTCTGTGAAACATTGGTTTTGTCCAATCCCCTCCATTAGAAATCTCATACATATGAGTATTCATCTCCTGCATACAAGGTCAGGGAACTATTTCCTCTGGCAAATTTAGTTGCTCATTTCTTAATGAAACCTGCTTCCCTGTATGCAATAACATTATGCTCTCCCTGTACTGAATGTCCCTCCCTTCTTGAACTATGGGGCATACATCCCCTTGCTGCTTCCTGTGTCAACTTGTCACATATTTGGGCCCAAATTTGAATATATGGATACTCTTTATTCTTCATTTTCATATAATTATTCCAATTTGTTTAACTATTACACTAATATACATGTCTGCCCCTCATCTTTGTGGTCCCCCATTTATGGGGAAGGTGTAGCTTTCCCATATGGATATGTTTTTCCTGAGGGAGAATACAGTTAGACAATCATTCTCTGTGATCTGAGTATGCTGGGGTTGCTATCAGTTGAATAACACCAAACATCTACAGCATCTCATTAAGTGATAACCTCAAATGCTAGAAGCTATTCCCAGATACCAAAACAGGGCATCTCTATTGATGCTCAGATATGAGGAGGGAGTCCCTACATACACCCTGCCAGAGTATAAGAAATCATATACCTGAAACTCCCTTTCCTCTTGGCTTTCCGAACAATTTTCAGTAATTTTCTTCTCTGGAATTTTCAGACATTTTGAATATTCACTGAGTAATCAGGAATCTTCATTGTGAATTGTTTAGGCAGTATTAGCAGCAGAAACTTATGCTTCATAGAAGCAGGAGAAACTTACCCTTCATTTATGCTTAAAAAAAATCAGTGATTATCTAGGCCCTGGGGAAGCAAAGATGAGTAAGTCAGAGTCCTTGCTTTACAGCAGGTCACAGACTAGAGAAAGAGAAACAGGTAAGTAAAAGTATAATCACAATAGAAAGCATGAGCACAGTTCCAAGGGAAACAGGAATAAATGATTAATTGCCTCAGGGACAAGGAAAGAATTTCATAGAGAAATGGTATTTGAGCTGTCTTATAAGGATGATTTTGCTAGTCAAAAAAGACCAAAAAAGCCACTGATTTTGCTAGTCACAGAAGATAGCAAAGTCATCCCAGGTAGAGGACCTGGTTGTGAATAGTCAAAGAGAACCTTGTGACAGAGTGTTCAGAGAATGGTAGAGTTTAGTAACTTGGAACCCTTTCTGGAGGGGAGACACAAGAGATTATCTGTCACCAGATTATGTTTTAAGAAGGCCATGTACACTGAACCATAAACTTAGATCTTAACCTTTGGAGCACTAGGGAGTCATGCAACGTTCTTCTTACAGAGAGGATGTCGTGATCTGATTCATGATCAGAAGTTAGACTCCGCAGGTAGGCTGGACAACAGATTTGAAGGAGGAGAGAAGCTCACAATCAAAAGACCTCTTAGGTCTGGCTGGTACCAGACTAGATTTGTTGAATGTTCTGTCTGACAAATGTTTGTTAAATGTATCACCCGGATATAAAGGGCCAAAGCACATTAAAAATAATAAAACCAAGCACAGCTGTTTGACTCCTAAACAAAACAAATGCTTAAAGCTCTTAGTAATTGTGAGAGAATTAATTTCCATTCCCCAATGGTAAGGGGAACATCCTCAAGCACATTTTCTACTGAGCCTTTTACTGGATGAACAAAACAGAAAGCCTAAGTACATATTGTTAATGAAATGTATAAATATCCTACCCGTTCAGAAGAAATCTGTATGGTAAATCTGAGGAAGGAAGAAAACAGCTTTGAGAATAAACACTAAATGAAAGAAAAGTCAGATCACATCCAGAAGGAAATAAAAACATGTAAACTCCTGTGTATTCTAACCAAGATATCACTTAACCAGTAGGGAGTGAAATATAAAGCCAACAACCTCATTGGGGTTTTTGAGGATGCTAATGCAATCCAAATGACTTCACCATTTTCAAAGTTTGTTTCCACGTGGTGTCTCATTTAATACACACAACTTCTAACAGGTTGTTGCTATTGTCCATATTTAACAGATAAGGAAAATTTAGGTTCTAAGAGTTGAATAATTAATTTAAGAGTTGCATAATTCTCAAGTCTCTTTGTGTTCCAGCAAAGACCAACTGAAACTTTTCTTACTTTGAACCCTAGAAATTAACACTTTCTAGGTTAAAATGTTTAAATATTGGCAACTTTGTATGATTCAACCTAATAGATCCCAAGTACATACTTATGCTCTAAAATTTTTAATCAGCAACATGTGATTTTACACTGGTTCCACGGTTACAACTCTAAACTGACTATAAATGTCAAGTGGCAAAACCAAGTTGGAGTCACTATCTGACTAGGGAACTTGGCAGGGATGTGCTTGATTCAGATCCTCAAATGAGGAATTTTGCTGGCCCCACAGCCCATTTTGCCCATGCCCAGGCAAGGAGTTGAATTGTAAATACTGTGGAGACTGTCTTCCTGCCCCATCTGACCAGATGGATGGTGACAACTCCTGGAAACTGTGCAGCCAAGCGGAAAGGCATGCAGAGCCCATAGTTTGCAAAACAAAGTCAGTGGCCCTGTTCAGCCAGGGAATTTGGGGTGTGGTTCAACTTGAGTTAAGACGAACAACAAAGAGCTTCACTGGCTTCAGAGCTGTTTCTTCCACTATGCCTAGGTAGGAAATATAATTCATAGCCCCACTCAGGGCTGAACACAGCCTTAGGCTTGGTGATCGGAGAATCTAAATGGACCATACAGGAAGTTGCATAGCCCACCCAAGAGCCATATGTACTTGAGCAAAGCCTCCCCTATCTGAAGAGCAAAACCAGTAGCCTCACCAGACCACGAATTCAGTGCATACTCTGGCCTGATTCTGGTCTTCAAACAATGAGCTGTAGAGGTTCTGGGTTCCATCTTGCTGCCTTGCTAATTCATAACCCTAACTATTACTGAATGTAGTATCTACTTGTGACTATCTAGTAAACCTGAGCAGAGACTTCAGGCAACCACAGAGTCTGTTATACAGCCTCACTTGGGTAGGGAACCAAGCTAGCAGCCCTATCTCACTGTTCTCACCAGTAGCCAGCTCCCTCCAACCCACCTAAACCCTGTCCTCAGAGCTCAAGCTGTTCCCTTGCCCCCAAACAGACCATAATAAAAGGCCCCACCTGCCAAGAACATTACGAGCAGACACATCCAGGAACCCAAAGTGAGATGACTGGTGAACTGTATCTGCCAAGCAAACATAAATCCTGGGAGAAGAGTCCAATTACTCTTTTTTTCACAGACACCAACATAAAAAATAATAATAATAAGGATTAAAAAAATCAGGTAAATATGACACCACCAAAGGAAATTAACAAAACTCCAATAACTGACCTCAGCAAATGGAAATTATAAACTGTTGGACAAAGACTTCAGAATTGTCTTTTTTTTTTTAACGTTTATTTAGTTTTGAGACAGAGAGAGACACAGCATGAACGGGGGAGGGGCAGAGAGAGAGGGAGACACAGAATCGGAAGCAAGCTCCAGGCTCTGAGCCATCAGCCCAGAGCCCGACGCGGGGCTCGAACCCGCAGATCGCGAGATCGTGACCTGAGCTGAAGTCGGACGCTCAACCGACTGAGCCACCCAGGTGCCCCCAGAATTGTCTTTTTAAAGATGTTTAGTGAGCTACAAGAAAACACAGAGAACTAAACATAATTAGGGAAACAATGCATGAACAAAAAAGGGAGTCTGACAAGGAACAGCAGTCATCAACACAAACAAACCAACAAACAAACCCCAGAAATCCTAGAGCTGAAAAATGCAATAAACTGAAGAATTTAAATAGAGAGTACTAACAGAGCTTCTCAACCATGCAGAAGAAAGCATCAGTGATCTGGAGGATAGGACATTGGAAATTACCCCATTAGAGTAGAAGAAAACATAGTAAGAAAGCTCTTTGACATAAGTCTTGAGACTGATTTTTTTGGATATAAAGGACAAGAAATAAAGTAAAAAAATAAACAGGCAAGACTACATCAAATAAAAAATCTTCTGCACGCAAAATAAACCATCAAAAAGTGAAAAAGAATACTTACAGAATACAAAAAAAAATTTTGTAAACCAAGAAAGGTTTCATATCCAAAAAACATAATAAACTTCTAAGGATTTAATATCCAAAAAATATAATAAACTCATACAACTCAATAGTAAAATATCAAATAAACCAATTAAAATGATTAATGGAAAAAAGGGGTGCCTGTGTGGCTCAGTCAGTTGAGCGTCTAACTCTTGATTTTCGCTCAGGTCATAACCCGTGCGTCATGGGATTGAGCCCCACGTCAGGCTGAGCATGGAGCCTGATTAATATTCTCTCTCCTCCTCCTCCTCCTCCTCCTCCTCTCTGCCCACCCCCCACTTATATGTGCTGTCTCTCTCTCTCTAATTAAAAAAAATGATCAGTGGAACTGAATAGACATTTTCTAAAGATATACAAAAGGCCAACAGGTCCAACACATACATGAAAAGAACCTTAACATCCCTACTCATCAGGGAAGTGCAAATTCAAACCACACTGGGATATCACATCTTGCCTGTTGGAATGGCCATCGTCATCACAAAGACAAGAAATGAGAAATGCTGGCATGAATGTGGAGAAAAGAGCACCTTTGTGCACTGTTGGTGGGATTATAAATTGGTAGCCTCTGTGACAAACAGCATGGAGAATCTTTTAAAAATTCAATATAGGACTATCATATGATCAAGAAATTCCACTTCTGAGAAAGGAAATGAAAACACTAACTCAAAAAGATGTCTGTACCCCCATGTTCATGGCAGCATTATTTACAATAGCCGAGACATGTAAACAACCTAAATGTTCAAAAACGTATGAGTGGATAAACGAATACTCTGTGTGTGTGTGTGTGTGTGTGTGTGTGTGTGTGTGTTTTCACACACAAATGAGGAAATCCTACCATTTGTGACAATATAGATGGACCTTGAAGGCATTACGCTAAGTGAAATAAGTCAGAGGAAGGCAAATACTATATGATCTCACTTATATGTGGAATCTTCAAAACAAAACTCATAGAAAAAGAGGTCAGACTTAGGATTACCAGAGACAGAGGGTGTGTGAGGGGGACATGGAGGAAGGCAATCAAAAGGTACAAACCTGCAGTTATAAGATAAATACGTACTAGCGATGCAATGCACAACATGATGACTACAGCTAACACTGCTGTACAATAGATGTGAAAGTTGTTAAGAGAGTAAATCCCAGGCGTTGTCACCATGAGGAAAAAAATGCTTTCCTTTTTCTTTCTTTTTACTCTATATATCTATCTACATCTAACTACCTACCTAGATAGATAGATTGATAGATAGATACATAGATAAAAATAGAAATTAGCTAACTCTACTGGGGTGATCATTTAAAAATATGTGTAAATCAGTGGCACGTGGGTGGCTCAATAGTTTGTGCCCCACTTCGGCTCAGGTCCTGATCTGATGGGTTCGTGAGTTCCAGCCATGCATCAGGCTCTGTGCTGACAGCTCAGAGCCTGGAGCCTGCTTCAGATTCTGTGTCTCCCTATCTCTCTGCTCCTACCCTGCTCAGATTCTGTCTCTCTCAAAAATAAATAAACATTAAAAATATTTTAAATAAAAAATATATGTAAATCAAACCATCATGCTGTCCACCTTAAACTTATATAGTGATGTATGTCAATTCTTTCTTAATAATACTGAAAAGAAAAGATTTATAGAAAACTTTAAGTCAAGTGAAATGTCAAGTAAAATGATTCTGTATCTCAGTTCAGCTGGGCACCAAACTGACCCATGTTTGTTACTGAAGTGGGTATCAAACTAAGGAAGAGCTATTTGAATATCATCCACTCCCTCATTTTTCTGATAATCACCATAAATATTATTTTTATGCATATTCATAGATTATTTATTCATTTTAATTCCCATATTCTTTAGAATATTATAGATCATAAGATGATGTATTAAAATATATATTATACATATCACATTATTTTACACACAAATACATACACAACTATTATTTTTGTTGCACCTTGAAATATCCTTTATATTAAAATGTACCATTTCAGAAGACATATTTTACCTCCAATTTTCTGGAAAGAAAAATAAAAGAAAGATATTCAGTAAATGCAGTTGTAAAGATGAATTTGTGCCCTGTGAATAATGATAGTTTATGGAAAAAATGATGTAAGTCCCTTGCCAGGAGGATCCAATCAAGAACTCTGAATCAGGTCCTTTTGGTTACAAGGTGGAGGCCACAGATTTTAAAGGACCTTTGGTTCATTATTTGCTTCTAATTGAAAGATTGTGTCTACAATGAGTACAAAGAATTCTCATTATCTGAACTTCCATCTCAGCCCTTCAGGGAGGTTGTTCCGCTAGTGACCCTTCTGTGGTTTATTTCATCAGCACATTTTTTGGTGGCTACATATGGTGACCAGAGTTCTCCACGAGGGCACAGAGTTTTGCAAATGACATAAATATACCTAGCCTATCCTCTACTGATGGAATATTTGCACCTCTATCTCTAACCAGCGATCAATGGGAAGCAACTTACAAACCTTCCCATCTTAGGACAACTCCAAACATCCATAGTGGTTATTATTACTTTTTTTTTTTATGTTGAACTCAAATATGTCTCCAAAAACTAATAGATCTTTTAGTGCCTAGGAATTACAAATAAAAAATGTTCTCCCTCTTCTACATGGTGCCAGATGTCTTACACTGATTCTACCCCCTCCAGCCTAAAATCTGTCAAAGCTCTTTTATCTGTTCCTTAGATGATATGATGTGGAATCCCCTCAACAATCTGCTCATTTATCTCTGACCTCACCGGGTGACTCTTAAATGTAATTCTCAAAAGTGCTTTCTTCCCCACCTGAGATTCAAACCAAATCATACTACTATCCTGATTACAAACCTGAAATGTTTTTATAAAACCTTCAGAATAAAAGCCAAGCTCCCATCACAAAGATGCCTGCGGTGTGTTCTCAGCCCATATTCTGTACTCACTCATGTTACCCCATGCCATTTTTGCCCTGTGCACAAACCTTGTTTTCTTTCCTCTCCAGACTTTTGCACATAGGCTTGCTCTTATGTTTTCAATATAGAGAAGCCCTATAAGACTCAATTCAAGATTGGCTCCTCAAACAGGTCTTGAGTGACACTGAGTTAGATGTTGTTCCAGTGTGTTTCAGAAAAGCTTTCCCTTTCCATATTTGGCATGTATCTTGAAGTCATGTATTTGGAAGTTTCTTTTTCTGTGTCCCTCCAAAACATGCATAGATGGGCTGTGACCTCTTTCAGAACAGCCAGGGTCCCTTCATCTCATTCTCCTGTCTTCCTGTATTGTTGATAGAGAAGAAGCCTCAATTACATGAATAGCTTAAATTAACACAACTAAAACAATTGGGGACTGTCAAGTCTACATATATAGATCAGGCTTTAATGAACTGAAGACTATATAAACACTTAGATTTTAAAATTGTTCCCCTGTTAATTGACAATCACAATCTATTAGCTCAGCTGACCTACCAGTTTGGACACTGGGAAATCTCTTGCAAGGAAGTGTTTAAATCACCCCCAAAAGATTACTCTTATTAGTAGTTTCTCCTCAGAGAGAGAATATGGCATGCTTCAATGATGGGAGAGTAAAGTCAGTCTTTGAGCTCACATCCATTTCTGGCCCTTACTCCCATGAAAAGAAATGGAAAATCATGCCTAAAACTGAAAGAAATAAAGCTATACTGAGAACAAGCAAATTAAATTTTGTTTACTTCTTTTTATTTTTACCTGACAATGTTGGGATGATCTTAATAACCAAGATCTTAAACATTTCTGAATTCATTTCTAGAATACTTAGCCAACCAGACAAAAAGAGAGATTTAAGGTCAGGATGGAAATGATTATCTTTTAAATAGAATTAGGGTGGCTGCCAGTGAGAGATAAAAATTGGAATAACCAAGTTATGGGAATAGTATTTATATCAACTTTAAGAAATGGAGAAAACTAGAATTTTATTTATTCTGACCCAGGAAGACAGCAGAGGTCAGCACATGGGGTGAAAAGATGTACTCTCGGCTAGAACATTTTCTAGTCCCATCTCCCTCCCTAAATAATAACTATTTTTGGAATTCAAAACTCTTCATAAACTGGTCCTTCCCTAACTCCAAATCAACCGGTTTTGGAATACTTTAAAAATGTAAGGATACCCAAAAATTTATTTTAATTGGCCTCAAATGCGCTTCCCTATGTATATTTTTTAAAGCTTCTAGATGATTCTAACGTTGTTTCAGCATTGAGAAGTTAATATGACTTCAGTCTCAATACAAATGTATCATAAATAATAGTATTTTTAGGGTGATCTTTGCTTTTATTAAACTGCTTGGATATGATTGATACTTGTGTCTGTCAACTGGTACTGGTTCTACTTCTCATTTTGTTTAAAGTCTTCATGTAGCATCAGGGCATAATAATGATGATGATAATAATAACAACCACTATTTATTGAAGTACTTTTGTAAGCACTTTATGAATAAAAATCCATTTAATCCTTGAAAAAAAATATGACTTAATTTCTATTATTATCCCCCATTTAAATTTCACAGCAAAAGGAGGAAACAGAAACTCAGAAAAGTTAAATTGCCCAAGATTACAGAGTTAGTAAAAGAGAAGACTGGGTTCTGTGCAAAGGAGTGGTTCACATCGAAACCTGTTAAGAGTGATTTGGTAAGAATTCAGTACGCAGGAGATGTAAGGAAGGGTTTAAAAATATGGGGTCTGGGACTAACACACCTGATTGAAAGCTGACTCTACTGCTCACCGGCTGTCTGACTTATACAAAATCCCTAAATTCTTTGACCTCCAGTTTTCCTCTTTTCCTAAACATGGGTTGCAATAACTTCAACCTAGCAGCATACAAAGGCCCAGAACAACTAAATAACTCAACAATAGGGACCAACAAAGTTAAGTGGCAGAAGAATTAAAACATAAATATCTTGATTTATAGATCTATTTCCATTTTAGGATGACAGCTTTTTTCTGGGAGACAGATTTGAAAGACCTTGGGTACTCAGATAAGGAACTAACTTTCTCTGACCATGTGAGCTATGATCCAGTAAAGATACTACACCAGGTCTCTGCAGGGGCTCAACCCAGGTGTTTAAGATCGTTAATGAGTTAACTGAAAACTCAGTGGGGATCCTCATTTGTTAGTGCATTTTCCTGAAAGTACATGGAGTCTGACAGTGACCTATCAATCTGCAGATCCCGGCATAAGAATCTGCAGGTTATGAGGGCAAGAATCACCTCCCCTAGGGTCAGACAGATGTTTCTTCCTGCTCCACACTGCATGCTACTATATGAGATGAGGCATCACCAGAACCATAAGGAGACCCTAAATTCTTGCCTTTGTGCTTTCCAACTGACCTGTTTTCTACATTGTAAGCCTTTGGTCTTCATTATGTTCTGGAAAGTAATGAGCCACAAACAGGACAGGAGCTTTATAAAAGGTGGGAGGTGGTTTATCTGTAACCCTATATGGAGCTCCATTCCCTGCAAGGCTCCATCAGCTTTGAACTCCAGTTTGTGGGAAAACAGCAATTTAGCATACGAGCAACAAACCTATTTTCTTATTTTATTAAGCATGAGACATTTCATACTGGTCTGATTGAGATAATTTGACCTCTGATACTTCACTGTGTTAGTAGAACTTGATCTTGGTGAAGGTAAATTGAAATTCTATTTTGCTTTATTACACAAAATGTGCTGCCCCTCATGGAGGCAATCTGCCACTGATTTTCTATAGGTACAATTAAATATCTGAAAATTAAAAGAGTATTTACCTTACAAAGAATTCACATATCTATTGACAGCTAATATAATTGGCTCTTACACATATTATAAGTACTGCCGCATACACTACTTTGATTGTCACAATTACGTGAGACAGCATCAACACCCCCATTTTCAGATAAAGGAAACAACAAGACAAGAGTATGTTGCCTAAGGTCACACAGGTAAAAATTTCTGTTAACCATTAGACTTACATTGTCTTTCACAAACTTAATTGTTTTGCTGTTGATATAAGAACTGTTTCCTTAACATTTGTTTTTTGGATAGTCGTCATCAATAAAATTGTATGTTTTTCTATAGGCTATCTGAGATGTTAAAGATTCTGGAAATGCTCAGAAATGACTTGTATAAGCATTTAACGGGGAAGGACCAACTTCTTTGGGATTGACCTTTGAGGAGGGATGATGCTAGAATTCTAGTAGCCCAGATAAGGATACCTCTGTTTAGGTGTTACTGAAATTATGCTATTGCCAGGAGAGCCTAGCTTAAACTCAGTTTTTTTTATGTTATTTAAAGATAATAATTCCCATATTCCGTAACCCCAAGGGTATAATAAAGATCAATTTAAGTATTTATTGTTTCTTCAAGATATGGTCTGTGGGGTTCTGGGATTTCAGGAGTGGGTTGAGGGTGATCAGTGATCTCAATTGTCCTCAATTGCCCCACTCAAATCATCCAGCTCCTCTCCTATTTATTTTACATTGTGAAGTAAAAAATGTAAAAAAGAGAGGAAGTTTCTTTTAGAAAGAATAGAATAAATGTTTTAAAGCAATTGAGATGATACATTCAAAAACACACTTTATGGTGTATAGTTAGAAAGGGATTTTTATTACTTGCCAAGTATCATCATAAAAACCAGCCATATTTTCATTCACAGGAAAGAGGGATAATGGTAGAAAAGGTATTTGCTTTCCGATTAGAAAGGTGGTCTTTTGGTTCTACATTAGGATACTCCAGAGAAATAGAACCAATAAGATGGCAATATCAATAATTGTATCTAAATCTCTATCTGTATTTTTTAATTTATTATAGAGAATTGGCTCACTTAATTATGGAGGCTGAGAAGTCCCAAGAGCTGTAGCAGCTAGGTGAAGACCCAGAAAAGCCAATGATGTGTTTCAGAAGGTGGGAAAGAACCAAAGTCCCAGCTCAAAGCAGCCACGCAGGAGGGATTTCTTCTTACTTACCAGAACGTCAGTCTTTTTGTTCTATTCAGGCTTCGCATTGACTGGGTAAGACCCACTCACTTTAGGGAGCACAATCTATTTTACTTAGTCTGTTAAATGTTACATATCCAGAAACATACAGAATAATGCTTGACCAATTGGCTGGGCACCCCCTGGCCCAGTCAGGTTGATATATAAAATTAACCATCAAAGCTCCCATTCTGACATGTACTAAGAGTGGCTGGATAATTCTCTTAAACTGCTTCATCATCAACAAGATCAACAAGAATGAGGTACCATCCCACATAAAGTTGTTTTGAGGACTAATTGTGCAGCCCTCCAGTTGTCTGCTACATGGTTCTCTCCAGAGGCAGTTAACGATGTGGGAAGTTACTTCTTCAACACCATCAGGAGTGTAAAACAGACTAACGTGGGTCTGCATAAAATATTGAGTCTTCAATGTAATATAATCATGGAGTGACTCCCCATTATCTCTGCCATTTAAGGTAACATAACCAAGGGAGTAACATTTCATCAACTTTGACATATTCTTTAGTTTAGGAACAAGTCATAGATCCTGCCCTCACTCAAGGGGGGGGCGGTTTATACAATCTCTTCTGGTGTGAATACTAAAAGATGAGCATAAACGGGGGTCATTTTAGGATCTGCCCATGACATAAATGAAGCAGAACTATAAGCAGCTATTTAAAAATTGTGGGATAAACTTTTTTAAACTCATCATTTGTTAAGAGATATAAGTTCCTGAAAGTAAGTTAGCAACATGTTCAAGGTCTTATTTGTCTATGTTGATAGAGAAGGCTCTATTTTCCATGGTGACACAAATATAATTTTAATTACTACTTCTAAATATGAATGTATATATGTATATGTATATGAATCACAGATTTTGTGATTCTATGCACTACATGGAGTCTAACCACTACATATTTATTTCAAGAAAAATACAACTTCCCTATAGGAAAAGAAAACACTCCCTCCTTCTTTCAAAGAACTTCAGCACTATCAAAAAATTGTAGTGTTTGTACCTGCAGTTGACAAATCTTTCCATTCTAAAATACTGATGTTTTGGAGATGATGTTCACCTACTGAGAACAATGATAATACTCTCTGGGGAAGGGGGGATATGCACATGTTAAGTTTTACTTCCTTCTTTGTACTTTCTGGGTGGCTTTAATTTCTATGTATTTTTATTCAAAATTGCAAGAAAGCAATATTTAGTACTGCTGACCAATTTGCATGCTTACCCTAAGGAAGGTGATATTCATACAGATTTACAAACATGCTCATGGGCCCATGTATGGCACAATTTTTGAGGTTCCCTTGCTGTGAGATCAGCTCTGACTCATGAACCACATGGGACATTCAAATTGAGAGAACTAGAAGGAATCCTCAAGTACAAATCACAGGAAATATAAACAATAAAAAAATTTGAAAAAACTGGATACTATTTATCAACCTCTTTCCCAGAAATACTGGACCTCCCTGTTCACAATCAAACAGCTGGAAACCCTAAACTGGAATGTGATCATGTGGTAATAGTCTCTTAGCACTATTTCCAGGACCCTATTTGTTTTCTCTTCTCTTAAATTACTTTAAGTTGTTACTATTGCTGGACATATAAATGGGGCATATTCAGGAACAAACAAGAAACTTTGTATACCCAATACTCCAAACCATCCAGTTAGTAATTGGAAAGAATTCCTTAGAGGAGAGCTGAACTGGACAGAGAATCAAGAAATGTAATGAAGTGCAGTCACCAGGTGCTAAATGTCACCTGTATATAAATGTGCAAAATCACACTCGAAGGATCCAGCTATCCCGCATTGATGTTGGACTTGGATTATGAAGGCAGTAGGAACAAGTGTTTCTTCCCTCATGGTGCATTTCTGCACCTACCGAGGTTGCACATCACACACACACACACACACACACACACACACACCCGCATGTGGGCATACACATACACATATGAAGAGTTTAAGGCATCTCCACTGAACCCATATATGTATAAGGACAACATTCCTATTTGGTCCACTTTTATTAGTCATAAGGAAACATTAAACAAAGATATCCCCATCTGGAAAACTGGGTAATTATGTAATAAATATTATGTACTAATATATCAGTGCACATATAATACATATAATATAAAAAATATACTATATATAGCTGACATATTCACTTTAAGGTCTCAATTTGTTTGAAATCAATCATTTTAGCTGCAAATTGCTTTTAATTATTTATGTTCTCCTTGGCCTGGAGTGTACAGAGGATTGTAAATTTAAGTTAAAACTACACTGAATACTGCAAACTTTTTCATAGATATCATTTGCTGTAGATTGGCTAATTGCTCAGTCTGCAAATAAATAACACCTAATTATATTTCTTATTTGTAGAATTTATCTTTCGTTATATCCTATTAATTGGACAACTTCCTTTTCTTTTTCATTAATGTCATAAGGTTCTCTCTTTTTTTTTTTTTTGGTCCAGCTCCTAATTTAATGTTTTTAATATTCCTTTGGTAAGAAAACCTGTCAATTAACTTTGGATATAGAATAAAATAAAATAAAATAAGGCCCAGAAAGTATGTGCAATGTGTAATTTTAATAAACTTCAACCTATATATGTCTTAGCATTGGTATTAAATACCTAGGTTTTTTTTTCCATTTTATAATTTTCAGATGAGTATTCACTATATGAAAAGATACATCATGCATTTCTTTTCAAAGTATATTATAGTTTTATGACATATAAAGCACATAGTACACAATTCACACATTTAAAGTATACAATTCAATGGTTTTTATTATGATCAAGGAGTTATGTAATCATCACAACCACGGCCACAATCCTTTTAGAACATTTTATCATGTCAAAAATAAACCTCATTCCCATTATCAGTTACTTGTCAATTACCCCCCCCCCCAACCCGCCCAAGTCTAGGTAACCACTAATCTACTTTCTATTTCTATGTATTTGCCTAATCTGGACATTTGATATAAAGAGAGTAGTTAAATATGTGGATTTTGTGTGTGTGTGTGTGTGTGTGTGTGTGTCTTTTCTAACATAGCATATTTCCAAGGTCTGTCCATGTTGTAGCATGAATCAGTACTTTTTTCATTTTTATTACTAAATACTCTTATACTGTATGGATACAGTATGTTTTATTTAACCTTTCATAGATTAAAGGGCATCCTGTATCACTTTGTATGGCTGATTAGAACACGGGAGGGGCCCTTGCTATTATTTCATTTGGAAATATGGTCTGAGAAACAGCCAAGACAACCTTTGTGGGTGGACAGATCCGTATCATAACATCTGGAGATGTTTACAGTCATTGTCTGTTATGTGGACTGGATACAGAGAAAAGGAGGTTTTGCTCTGAAAGAAAAAATGAAGCAGGTTTCCAGGAGGAGCAGGGAATATATGGGGAAAGATTACAGGTTTCCTTCTGGTTTATAATTCCAAAAGCTTCTGGAAGTCCTGAGAATGGTAAGAATCCTCAATATAGATTTCTACTTTGTTTGGTTAAGTTAATGCAGAAGACAGAAAAATGACTTCATCACAGATGTTCCACTTTAACCCCAAAACTTGGGAATACACTGAGCTACACTTCCATGCTTGTGTTATGTTATATAACACAATGGACTTCAGTTAGAGAGAGTATCTAGATGGGCCTGATAAGTTCTTAAAAGCAGAGAGCTGTATCTAGATGGTGGCAAAAGGAGAAACCAGAGGAATTAAAAGTTTGAGAGGGATCTGCCACACCATTCTTTGTTTGAAGGTAGAAGAAGCCAGGTGACAAGGGACGTGGTCAGTCTCTAGTAGCAATGAAAGGCCCTGCCTCCAGATTCAGGGAGGAAATGTTACATAGTCACAGCAAACTAGATTCTTTTTTCAAACCTAAAAGCCCAGCATGGCAGACCTCTTGACTTCAGCCTTATGAGACATTAATCAGAGAGCCCAGCTGAGACCACTTACAATTCTTACCTCAGAAATGTAAATAATAAATGTGTGTTGCTTTAATCCACTAAGTCTGTGGTAATTTGGGATGTGGCCATATAAAACTAATCCAGAAAGTATTAGAAAAGTTAAAGTTCTTTAAGAACTAATATCTTCTTGGATTAGCGTTGTATGGTGGCAGTCAATACATGTGCGGTGATTACAGTACAATGTATAGAATTACTGAATCACTATGTTATCTCAACAATATGTCAATAAAAAATTAATATTTACCCAAACTTCTGTTTTTTATCTCTCCTACTTACTAATTATAGAAGTCACTAAGACTATAAATGTACAACTTCTTCTTCAGAGCACATGGTGTGATCGAATTTCCTTATACACTGTGAAATTAGGTGTGATTTGCAGTTTATCTTGGACACTTCAGTGTTAGTAGAAGGGACTTGTATCAATATTGAGCGCAGCTGTATTTGTTACATCTCCTGTCCCTTATTATGGTGAACACTGAAGGACATGTTGAGATCATGCCTCCCTTGTTATGGATCCTTGGGTGACTGTGATAAGTCGATTTTCCCTATGTCCCTGTGATAACTCATAGTCAACATATAACATGAACAAAAACATACTTTTGAAATATTACTCTACTGATATTTTGAAGATAGTTGTTACTCAGCATAAGCTAGCTTCTCCTTGCTGAAACACCACATATGTGAACTTGGGCAACTCCCTTAATTATTATCTTCTACCTTTGCTGCTGCTGCTGCTTCTCCTGCCCCTCCTCTTCTCTGCCTCTTTTTCTCCTCCTGTTCTTCCTCTTCCTCTCCTCCTCCCCCTCCTCTCCTGATGCTGCTTCTCCTTCCCGTCCTTCTCCCCCCGCTTCTCCTCCTCCTCTTTCTCCTTCTTCTTGTCCTTCTTCTTCCTCTTCTTTCTCCTTCTCCTCCTCTTTCTCCTCCTCCCACTCCTTCTCCTTCACCACCATCATCATTAATCTAAATAAGGGCTATTGATGCTAATACAGCTACCCTTTTTTGAGCAATTACTATGTATTCAGTAGAGTGCATTCAGTAAAATATGCTCTATCTAGCATAGTAGTAAACATCATGGGTGCTGAAGTCAGTATGTCTTAGTAAAAACCAAACCAAAGAAACAAAAACCCTTTAATCTGATTAGAAGCTCCTTCTTCTGTGTCTCAATTTGTCTGTTGGTCCAACAGAGGTAATAGCACCTGCTTCATAGCACTGCGTGTGGACAAATATAAATTAACACAGGTGAAATGGTTAAAATACTGCCCGACACATAATAACCCTGATAAAAATTTACTATTAATAAGGACTAATATAATTTTCAGAACAATTGTACAAGCTAAGAATTCTAATCTCCATTTCGTAGACACAAAAACTGAAACTCAAAAATTTTAATATTTTGCCCAAAGTTATATTAGTCATTCATCTGATTTCAAAGTCCATGCTCATAATCATTTCCCCACTGGTTTTACGTGCCTTTGACCTTAAGAATCAATCAATTGCTTTTTACTCATTTAGGACATTAAGGAATCTACTCCTGAAATCATTGTACTATATGCTAACAAACTTGGATACAAATTTAAAAAATAAATTAAAAAGAAAAAAGAATCAATCAATTCCTGGGCGCCTGAGCAGCTCAGTTGGTTAAGCATCCAATTTTGGCTCAGGTCATGATCTCATGGTTCCTGGGTTGGAGCCCCACATCAGGCTCTGCATTGACACTGCAGAGTATGCTTTGGATCCTTGTCTCTCCTTCTCTCTGCCCCTCCCCTGCTTGTGTGCCCTCTCTCTCTCTCTCTCATTCTCAAAAATAAACATTTAAAAAAAAATGGAATCAATCAATTCCTTCCTCCTCTAGACAACTCTCATGCTTCCACCAAATTGTGTCTTTATGCCAAAATGAGATATCCTAATTCCTTCACTTACCTATTATCAGGCATAGTCACAATACAATAGCCTCCCCAGTTTGTCAACTCTTAATACACTCTGGGTTCTACACAAGTGTAATTATTAATCATACTTATATGGTTCTGGATTACATGTTTTAACAACATTGTAGAGGATTTTAAAATACCACTTTATTATTTTTTTTCTCCCCAAATAGTGGAACATACACAGACTTGTTAGAATAGTTAAAAGGTGTGATGAACATACTAAGAAATATGAGTCACAGCCTAAGCGCTCACTCACTGGTTGTATGACTATGGGGAAGCCAATCTATTTCTCTGGGCCTCATTAAATTCACTCACTCACACATTCATTCATTCATTCATTCATTCAAAGAGGAGATTCAATTAGTGGAAGATGTTTCCAATCCTCTGAGATAATAAGTAATATGCTCCCTGAAAGCCTCACTTTAGCTTAAGTGTGGAGGTGACTCATGAGAACCTAATTGGGGAAGATGCTCAATTTTGTGCTATGCTGGAATCAATTGTACCAGAAGGAAGAGGGCATGTAAACAAGGGCCTTCTGTGCTTATTTTCCTAACAAAATATCCCAAAGTGTGAGAATTCAGAGACTTGAGCTCTGTTGGCAATCAATAAAACATGAATGCATCTTTCAGAATGCATTTTCCTCATCCCCTTCAGGTTCCCTGTAATGAGGAGATAATGAGCTATAGACATAGCCAGGGGTGCCTGGGAGCTTCTTCTAACATCCACTTTGTTAGAAGAACTTTTGCAGCTGAAAGGCAAAACATTTTCAAGGGTTATTCTGCCAGCTGTGTCACACCTTGTGCTTAATGTCATGATATTTACTCAAGAATGTGAGGGTACCTACAGGGGTCCCCCTAATGGGCACTACTCAGTTAGTGCTGGGGAAAATAAGTTTTGTTGTTGCTTCATTGATTGCTTATTTAAAAAAAAATCAGATGATGAGAAAATATTTAGTAGAGAAACACAGGATTCAACTTTATAAACTACAGCCCCCTGAGGTCACTATTTTATCTCAGGCATATTCCTGACGTCATTTATTTTTCCTGCTCTTTCCACTGGCTTTTGTGACACTGTCTTACTTCCCTTTTCCTCAGTATTTCCAACAACTGCTGTATCTTGGACATTTCATAACCCACATTGAGGTTGAGGAATGTCCCCTCTCCCTGCCTATCCTAAAACAAACCTGTAAGTCTAGGGAGGTAAAAAGATTGCATCTGTGGTCTCACTAATCAATTATGGCTGTCTTGGAGGTGAGGGGGGTGATAATGATGAGAAGATACCCCAAACAGCTACATATCCATGAGGGAAATGGGACTGTTCTTATTAAGGGTGGTTTCTTTTGTTCAGAAGGAAAACATGTTGTGTTCCATATTTGCTATTGTTGCCACTAAAAGAATTTACCTGAGTACAACAGGGAGAGGAGATAGGTGGCTGGTGTGGGATATCAAAATAACATATGTAGGGAAGAAACAAAAGTTGAAGACATGTGCAATAACACTCATAATTGTTATGGTCTCTTGCAGAGGTAGATCCCCACACAAAATTTACTTTGGAGGCTGAGATCACTGCCATCACAAACACGTGCATGCGTGCACATGTGCGCGCGCACGCGGACACACACACACACACACACACACACACACACACACACATTCCATACCACACACCCGAGGAGGGTATGAGAAGGTATACTACTTGCATAAATGGCGCCTCTGAGGAGAATACGTCAGGACTCTCAAACAGGCCCCACATCACCTGAGATAACAAGGAAAGGAAACTCTTTTGGTGTTTACTATGTTCAGGGACGAAGGCTGGAGTAAATGCTCCACAAAGGCAGGAGCTTGCATGGTTTGAATTTTGCACCAGGACCCAAAGAGGATGCACCCAGGCTTTTCCATCAGTTTGTCCAGGTGAGGGCATGTGAATGAGAGGGAGTGGGTTAGTCTAAAAGTTGTCAGCAGTCATACCTCAAAACATTGAATTGGGCTCGTCATGACCACATTCCTACTTCATAGGATGCAATTTCACACTGAGATAGAAAGAAACCAGTCTCAGATCAATTTAGCCTGAGTTCAAATCTTAGCTCGAACCCCTTTTAAGCTTGCAACCTAACAACAGGTGCCTAGTTGCTTCAAAGATGATTTTCTTCCTCTGCAAAATGGGGCAAGGTTAAGATCCATGCAAAAAAAATGTAGACTGTTAGTGGACATGTTATACACAAGGTTTTACTATTGGAATTTTTTAAGTGCTTAACATAACCATTGCATCATCCAATACTTTCTACTACTGCTTCTGCTCCAACCCCTACTCACCACTCCTATTTTACCTGATTTTTTCTCTATACAATAAGGTTCAACCTCTCCTGTGCATCCATTTTTATTTTTATTTTTACATTTATTTATTTTTGACAGGCAGAGAGAGACAGAGCAGAAGTGGGGAAGGGGCAGAGAGAGGAGACACAGGATCCAAAGCAGGCTCCAGGCTCTGAGTTGTCAGCAAAGAGCCCAATGTGAGACTCGGAACTCACTGACTGTGAGATCATGACCTGAGCTGAAGTTGGACGCTCAACCCACCAAGCCACCCAGGCGCCCCTGTGTATCTGTTTTTAAACTTGCAGTTAGGGTTGTTCAAATGGTTTTCAAAAAGATCTGGGCTCAGTGTACATGTTCCTAGTGGCTATGCTGACCTCAGCACTCTCCACTTTGGGGAACCCTGACTTCTCAATGCTCCCCTTCTTATTGTATGTTCTTTCATGGAAAGCAGGGCAGCCTAGTGTACATCCTTTCCTAGGGGAAGTTCTGTGGTTGCGCATACATTTCATTACTTAGATTTGAACAACAGCAACAACAAAAAACACTCCATTGTCTTACAGAGCACACTACTCAAATTTCATGATATTTTAGCAGAGATTATTTTTAATCCTTTAACCTGACTCATTTTTTTTTAATTTTATGTAACAATTGTTCTTTTCCCTAAACATGTTCTCCAAATCACAAATTGAGAACTTCACTTAGGAAGTTTTCTTCCATCTTAGACTTAACACATGTTATTTATATATTTTTCAAGACAAGGACCCATCCTATCTTGTATTACATGCTTTTGTCTGCATAGTTGATTACTCCAGCTTTTCAAATGGCTAGTATCATTTGGTTATCTATTAAACAAGTAACTTGTAGCCCTTTTTCAGAGATTCTGATTCATTGGGTTTTGGGTTGGGGCTTGGGAAACAATATTTTAACAATTACTCAGATATATTCATGAAATATGGGTATATTTTCCCTGTGGACTTTAAGGTACATGGGATTTGTGTCTTCATCACTAAAAAGCCAAGGTGCTTTGTGCATAGTAGAAACTCCAGTATTGAGTTAGTGCATTGCTATGCTCGCTGGGATTTTCTGGGGTAAATAAAATAAAATAATAATAACCACAACAATAGCTATGATTCATTATATATTCACCATGTATTCCATTCTTTAGACCCATCACTAAATCTTATAATAATGCACTAAATCAGAATGTATGATCTCCAGGTTAGAGATATGGAAACTGAGGCTCAAAGCAGTGGCAGTCAATGCTTCAGTATGAACAGTTAAAAAGAAGCCAAATTCATCTTTATATCCAGATCTGTCTGACAGACAAGCCCCTGTGACTTGTGAAATGGATTGGACATATTTCTCTACTGCCGCTTGCCCTAGTTAACATTCTCCTTGAATGACCTACAAGGTCCTTAACTTTTCACTGGTGTAAATGTCTCTGATGCTCCCAGTTTAAAAATTGCAATACACACATAAATAATTCAAGCAAACAACTTGATATAGTGAAGTGCATTAGGGCTAAAATAACCCTCCCCTTTTCGACTAGTTTAGAAAACCATCATCATTTTCTAGAAATACTCTCTGGGCTGCATGTGGTGCATGGTACATTGAATTTGTTAGCATTTTGCCAGCTCTGCCATTCACAAGAAAAAAAATCCACTCTGGAATTGCTGCAAAATCAGCGTAAATGCAGATTTAATTGGCTTTGCCTCACAAATAACCTTCTTCATGCCAGCTTTATTGCAATGGTTGGAGAAGACCCTATCTTTTTCATCAATATACTGGTTATTTCTGTTAACATTCGTAGTCAAATTCTGAGAGGTTTTTACTGATAGGCTAAGATCTGTGTGGGTTGTCTTTAAATAGAATTTTCATCTTGTCGAAGGTTTACCTGAATAAATAGATGGGTGGATAGATTGATAGGCCAGTCTGCTTTTATTTCCAACATAATCCCAAAACACTTCCTTCTCTCCCCTTGATCACTCCCTCCAATTATACTCTATCACCTTCGAGGACTTCAACCATCCCAAGGTCCTTCCACCACTGGCTTTTGCTCCTGTCCATTCTAGGATGTCCCTTTCTCCTCATCTTCACGTGGGTGACTTCTCATTCTTAGTACCTATGTTAAATGTTACAATGCTGCTTAAAAAGGCCATTCTTGTAATTCTATCCAAAATGGTCTACTCTCTGTTCTTTGAATTTTCCAGTCCTCGTTTATTTCATTTATAGCAGGGGTTGGCAAACTTTTCTATAAAAGGCCAGGCAGCAAATGTTTTAGGGTTTATAGGCCTTAGGTCTTTATCACACCTGCTCAAAGCAGCCACAAACTTTACACAAAGAAACAGCATGGCTGTGTAACAATATCAAGTTACTTACAAAAATAGGATGCTTGCATGGCTTAGCTGGCAGGTGAAGTATGCTGACCTTCTCCTTCACAGCACTGACCATGAATTACAGTTGAAACATTTATTTTATACTTGTAGATTATCAAAATGGTCATAGAATTACAGCTTCATGAGGACAGAGTCATATTTAAATTCTTCTTCACTGAATTAACATTGAACATAACAGATAGTTGAAAAAAAATGTGTTTAAAGAATGGATTAATTCGTTCAAAGTTTAGTTTGGTTTAACATTTAGCCTTAATGATTCTCTATATCTTGAAAGATAAATCCTAAATTCTTAGGTCAGATACTCCTGCTAAGTCCTGACTTAAGGCATATCTTTAGTTTCAACACTCAACTACCACATTTACTGTCCCAGGTCAGGCATTGTGGTACAGTTATCCATTTATGCTTTCACTTGGTACTTCAACAATGGCACATAAATTAGATAGAGCTGCTCCCTCATGGAGTTTAAAATCTGGCATTGTCTCAAAGTACATGTACTTTCACTTCTTTGTTTAGCATGATTTTCTTTGCTTGTAGGTCCCTGCTATCAGCTTCACTGCATAATCTCTTTCTACTACATCCTGATTTAAATGAATAATCACTCTGATGCTCTCCCGGCTCATCCCTCCATTGTCTGTGCCATTCTCTATGGCCCCGTTGTTCATATCTTCACTACAGCACCTGTATCATTGGGTCATCGTCACTTTTCTAAGGGCCCGTTTCCTTCACTTGACAATGATTTTTGGTGAGACAAAGGGGCAAATCTGACATTCTTTTCTGCATTCACAGGGCCAAGAACAATGTCTGGATTACAGAAAGTATTGAATAAATGTTTGATGGATGAGTTAGTTGTGACATCTTCCCCAGAGAGTTGTGTAACTCTAAGTGTTTGTAGGCTAAACTCAGAAGAATTTCATTATGATACCGAAAAATTAATCTTTTTGGATGATTATCAAGTATGTTTTTCTAGGAGCCCCATACGTGTGAGTTAAAATCCCAATATGTTCATTAATTTGGGGCATACTGTTATCTTTCAGCTTTACACATCATTAAAATAAAATAGCATTTGAAACACAGTGTTTTGACTGAAAAGTGAAGATTTGACCAAGGTGGAAAATTTAATAAGGGTATAATTATATAGTGATACTTTCCAGTGGATTGATGAATTTGACCTGGTGCCTTATTCTCTGATACAGAAATGGGTCATGTTGTTTTTTACTTAAAATACATTTTATTATGGAACTTTCTCTGTAGGATAAAAATTTTCACTATTCTTTTGATGTAACCAGATTGAAGATTTTAGTTCTAAACATGCAAAACTATAAAATTTCTACAAGTGAAAATGATCCTTTAGAAAAATCATAAAGCAATGTTTATATAAAATGGCTTCAAAATATTTGTGTTGACAAGCTCTCACTTCTCTACAAAAAAAAAAAAAAAAACAACCCTGGACCATGCGAATCATCCCAGCTTTAGAGTATGAAATAGTTTGTAATTGGAATGATAGGGTTTTGTTAAGTTTGTTTTTAATATAAGTTATAGAAGGGTTGTGGATCCTAGGAGAGCCTTCTGAAATGGGAATTATCATGCATAGCCAATGAATTTGTAGAAAAACATTCCAAAAAGACAACAGTTACTTTAAAACAAGTGGCAGGGTTGAAATTTTGCTAACTTTCCTTTATCTATTTTCACTTTCCTAGAACATATGTTTCACAATAGTTTTATTAGCAAGTGGAGAAGATGCCACTGTCCAAAATCTGTGGTGTGATTAGCATTATTGAATGGCAGGTTTTGTGTTACTCATGTTTATTTTATGCCTTCCCAAACCATCTGCTTCCTTGTGCTATGTCTTATTCAGATAATGAGAAACAGTGACAGTGGAGGTGTATAATACCAGTGCAATCCTAATGGTCCCTGACATTTGAGGTTTGGGTTTCTGTTTTTCCAAGTATTCTAGGCAAAACTGAAAAATATGGTCACTGCTTAAGAAACAAAACCTAGCAATAATCCACTCATTCATTTGACTCCAGTTTACTATGTATGTAAAGTCAGGTACTAAACAAGAACCTGTGGTTACTGAGATGTATGAGACACTATTTATATCTGTAACAATCCAGTCAGGGAGACAGGCAGGTAAACTGTAGTGTGATAAGCAACTAAGGTAGAGTTGGATAAAAGGAGGACGGCATCAGAAAGAGGAAGTGAAAGTGTTCATCCCAAGAATGCACTAGAGTCTTGAAGCATTTAATTACAAATATAAGAAGCCAAAGAGCTGCCAGAGAGCATTTCAGACCAAAGCACCTACATTGACCACGGTATCTATAGAAATGTCACAGAGTTTGCTGTTGGGAAATTTTAATTACTTTGGTTTGGCTGGAATACACGGTATCATGGGAAAACAGAAAAGAATGAGACTTTGCAACTTGGTAACAATTGCTAGTGTATGCTCAGTCCTGGGTACCTGCTGTGCACTGTGCATTTTCTCCCATTTAATCTTTCCAACAAATTAGGAGACTGAAACAATTGCACTATTTTTCTTACTTTACAGATTAGAAAGCTGAATTTCAGAGAGTTTCAGTGGTACAGTGATTTAGTCAGTGTCCCCATAGAACTCTCCAACAGGTAATTCTGAAGCAATTAATAATTGGACTATTTATACAGCTATAGACATAGTTTAAACCAGGGGTTCTCAAAGTGTGGTCCCTAGACAAGCATTGACAGCATCACCTGAGAATGTGTTAAAAATGCAAATTCTCAGGGCCCATCCTGGAATTACTAAATCCAAAACCCTGGGGATGGGGCCAGCAATCTCTGCTCTAACAAGGCGAGTCTAATGCAGGATGCTGTGAGAGAACCATAGGTCTAGGGGAGTTACTAGATGACTCGGTGCTGTGAAGCTGGAAACAGAGGGGGAGATGGTATCACCCTGAGGTCTGAAAGGAGAGAAGGCAGTTGTCAGAAACACTGATACTGCTAAATCTTCCTGAAATGGCCTGTTGCTTGGAAATCTTACTGACTGTGGTTTCCATGACATGTATTTTTCTTGTTGATTTCTGAAAATAAACAGGTTTCATGGATTCAGTAAACAGAGACCTGGGTGTGGATGTCAGTTTGGCATGTGACCAGCCATGCAATCTTAGAAAACCTCCTTCCAATCCCTAAGCCTATGTCTGTTTCATGTGTTAACTGAGTTTAATAATAGTGTCTACCTCACAGAATTTTTGTAAAATTGAAATGGTTTAATACTGAGAAAAACAAAAACAAAAACAAAACAAAACAGAATAGCCAGGGGCGCCTGGTGGCTCTGTCAGTTAAGCATCTGACTTCAGTTGAGGTCATGACCTCACGGTTTGTGAGTTCGAGCCCCGTGTCGGGCTCTGTGCTGACAGCTCAGAGCCTGGAGCCTGCTCCGGATTCTGTGTGTGTGTCTCTCTCTCTGCCTTCTCCTTCCCCTGTCATACTCTATCTCTCTCTGTCTCTCAAAAATAAATAAATGTTAAAAAATATTTGAAAAATAAAAGTAAAAAAACCAGAATAGCCAGTGTTAAATATGTGTTATATGTTACCTGTTATTAATTTTACTTTATCACTACTGCTGTTATTGTCATTACTCGTCCTTCTCTGTTTTCTCCAGGGTTATCATTCCTTTTGTGACATTTGACTTGAATTTATTTTTCCCTTTTGTTGATCCTTGATTCTTCATATTATACATATACCCTAGACTATCTTTAGTATCTATTTTGTGATAACTCTCAATTTATATGTTTGGCTTCATGGATCTTTCAAATTCTAAAATTGTATCTCTAACAACCTACTAGATAGCCCAGATTGTTCATAACACACACAGCATCTAAACAAATATAACATCAAACAAGCAACCAACAACAGACAAATAACAGTAAGAAGAATCACCATTCATTTACCCTGCCACCTGTGACAGAAATTTGGGAAGCTCCTTAGATTTCTTCTTTCGCTTACAAAGATGCACTGGTAGATTTTAACAATAAGTCACGTCAATTTTCATAAATTATAAACTCTTTGGCATCTTCATTCTGGGAGCCTGAGTTGTTATCTCAGCTAGGTTCGCTAAAGAGCTTCAAACACATTTTTCTTGAAATACATCACATATTCCCATCCTTCTTCAACCTCTACCCCACTTTTCAGAGGGCCCTCTCTCAAACCAAAACAAAAAGCAAATAATAAATAAACAAAGAAGATCATATTAATTCCCTACCTAAAACTGTTTTAGGTCCATATTGCTCATAGGATACATTCTCAGTTGCTTAACTTGATGTAAAGGGTCGTTCTCTGGTTCCTGTGTACTCTTATATGAAGGTTGCATATTAGTAGGGCTCTAGAGTCATACTTCCTGGGTTTAAAATAAGCCTTTACCTATTCTTGCTTGTCACCTTGGGCATGGCAGGCACTTTCTGTTCATCCTGACTGATCTACACCATACCTTTTACCTGCTCTGTGCCGTGGAAGCTGATATGCCTGGACCTCGTCAGTTAGCTATCCTGCCCTCTGGTACCACTTCAATTTGGCCACTGAAAGCCATCATCAGGAACTCTGCAGGGTAGCAAGAGAGGGTTCCCTTGCAGCTGAGTTGCCAACAGTTGACAGTGCCTGTCTAATGAAGGTTACATATACTATACTAAAGGCCTCTCAAGTTTGCTTTCTTTGGGTTTTGACAACTTTCTTCTCTTACATGATAGTATCTTCCCCTATGTTACCAGTCCCTCCTCAGCCTGGATATCTGGGATCTGGCTTTTTCTTGTATTCTGGCTGGTTAACTGAGTCTCTGCCTTAGAACGATGCTTATAATGACTTCCCCCAGCTGGATGATCTGTTATGTTTTTGCTACACATCTAAGGCACTACATTTCTTACCTTGACCCCCAGTTTCCTGAAGTTCGTCATCTGCCTTGACCTTTTACCATGAGGCTCCCAGACACAAGGTCAACAGGTTCAATCCAGCTGCTTAATAGCCATGATATTGATCCTTTGCCTTCTTGGCCTTACATTTGGCACCTCCCCGTGGGATATTAGAGCAGCGGTTTGGTCTGAAGATTCCCACTCTTAATTGTCTAAATATTCCAATGTCACCCAGTCAAGTTCTAGCAGTGATAAGTCTTCATCTCTGGAGGATTTTTTTTCCCTTTTAATCAATCATTAGAAATGGTTCTGACTATATATAGGTATTTTTCCCCTGAGCTCTCCTGGAGGAAGCTAGGATTTTTTTGGTCAGTTCTTTCTCCTTTTTTATCCCTCCCAATCAATGTCTTCATCATCTTCCCAAGAGAATTCTGGAATTATGAGACTCACCCCATTGCACTTTGATCAAAAATCTATTCTATTTTCACAGATTTATGTCCAGGCACTTTCCTTGTGCTTTATATCATTTAATCTCAAAAACAGTACCTGTGAAATTGCTATCACCAGTATCCCTGTTTTGCAAATAATAAAAGAGACACTCAATCACTTCTTATCCTTTTGGCTAAGATCAAGTGTAATAAAAGAGATACTCAGAAAGCTTAGGATATTTTCCCATAGTCACAGAATAAGCCAATGGCAGAGACAGAATTATAAGTTTTCTCTACATTCTCTGTTAAAGGTCAAAGGCAAGTACCCATTTTAATATAGTCCTTCTGATTAAAAGCATGATTATTTAAGATGAATACAGGCTAAAATATTTCAAACTAGTAGTTTCCCATTTCAAAAATAAAATCTGAAATTATTTGGCTCAAGTATATAGTATAGTAGAGTATAATATATTGTATAGCAAAGGACAAGGCTTCCTTGTGTTTAAAATACTGCATTCTTGTTTCAGTTATGGATAATGTGGAATTCACAGAGAATGATCCAATGTGACATTTCTTTGTAAGATAGATTTGAACACCTGATACTGCATGCTTTTCCTAACTCCAGTTTCTTCTGGTCACCTCTCTTCCCTTCGCTGGGTTGGGCAACCATTGGGAAAATGTCTTTGGCAGTCTCTCTCCAAGGGTATATAACTAAGTGATAAATATCTTTAAGTACTGGAGCCTCATTTCTGGTAGATTTGGCTCATTCTGTAAGACTGAGATTCTTTTTATGTCTCCATGCCTAAGGTGTCAGTCCTCTTTTAAAGTAGAGATCTATCCTGAACCCTCTCTAGCTAATTTTTTTGTGGCTCCAAGTATTTTGCCTAACTATGAAAAAAGTTCATTACAGAAATGGTTGTTTCCTGTCATGATTTGGGTCCTGTTCTGAAGACGCTGATACTTATGACCATGGGGTTTCACCATGTAACTGAGTTTTTGTTTGATTCCATGTTGGATGACCCAGTAGTCATTCAAGACCATGGAGGCTGTCTGGGTCTGGAGCTGGGGAAAAGTGACTATTTCTTTCCAGAAAAAAAGAGAGATGCCTTACATCCAAAGTGAGTCCATCCAACCAAACATCCATTTTCTTTATCATCTTATGTGCTAGTTGTCCTATTTTTCTTATGGGAAAAATTTCTGATAGAATTCATTTGTTCTTTCTCTGAATGTATAACTTATCTGTTTCTTCCATGTTAATAACAGTTAATAATAACTGTTTCTTCCAATAAAACCCACAAGAATAAGTATTTTTTAAACCCCAAACCCTAGTAGCTTCTGTGTCATTCCTTTGTTTTGTTTCCCACCAACTTCTTTTTTTTTTTTTTTAATTTTTTTTTTCAACGTTTATTTATTTTTTGGGGGACAGAGAGAGACAGAGCATGAATGGGGGAGGGGCAGAGAGAGAGGGAGACACAGAATCGGAAACAGGCTCCAGGCTCTGAGCCATCAGCCCAGAGCCCGATGCGGGGCTTGAACTCACGGACCGCGAGATCGTGACCTGGCTGAAGTCGGACGCTTAACCGACTGCGCCACCCAGGCGCCCCTTTTTTTTTTTTTTTTTTTTTAATTTTTTTCCCACCAACTTCTTGAGAGCATGGTTGAAAACTTGGTCTTTCTGCTTCTTTCATGCCAATCATGCTCTATATAGCTTGTGTCTCTCAATACTCGGCGAAAGCCCCTCTGAATCTATTCCTCAGTGCAGACACGGCTTACCTGGAGCTCCTTGAATGTCCAGTCCACAACAGGATCAACCCTGTATGTGAGGGACACATTGCCCTAATTAGGACTGTGAGAGTGTCATACTCATCCAGACTGAGTGGGATCCAGAGGGATCTGGACTTTGTGATGACAATAGTGTGATTCTTCCCTTTTGTGTTGTAATACATTTCTGACAACAAAAGCTCCTGCTGAGGGAAATGCAAAAATTTGAGCTATGGGATCTGAGTTACATGGATTTGCTATCCTCATTCATTTCCTATCCAGTATTTGTCATACTGTGTATTTTTCCTGGAGCACAAACTATTCTTCTTAACATTAGCTGAAACATTGCGTCTTAACTCTAATAAAGAGAGCCTCAGATAAAACAAAAAATAAACTATAATCAACATCCGGATGAAAATACCCAAAAGAAAATAGTGATCTTATTCCTCATTATGACAGAATACAAAATAACATAACTCAATTCATTTGGCTTACAAGAAAATAGGGGCCAAATAAAAGTTGAGAAAGTAGCCATGATATATAACTCCTTATGACCAGAAGACTTAGTTTCATTTGTTACCACAATTTTGAATTTCTATTTTCGATATTATCCCCTAGTCCTATTTTCTTATTCTTGTTTTCTTTTTCCTTTTTTCTTTATTTTATTATATGACTTTTTGTTGTAGTTCACCATGAATCTTTGGAGGGAGGGATAGTAAGATAGTGTACAAATAAATTCACAATAAATAAGACACAAGACAGTTGTTTTATTCTTCTAGAAACTTAAGGGATGATGACTTCTAAAAGTATCCTCCTGGGTAAGAGGGTAAGTTGGTCATTTGAGGAGTATATGTATGAGGGAACATCCTGGGGTGGATGTGGTGCTTACATCATAAGAATGGTAAGGATATGGAATAAAAATAGTCATGAGGTTGAGGTAACACAACAGCTCCAATATTAGAACTCAGCATAGTGTGGGAAAAAAAATCAATGGCTTTTCTTGCAATAATTTGTTTTCATTTATTTTCCCTCTCGGCTGTAAGAATTTACCTATTTTTAGTTTTTAAAGTGCTGCTGAGGGTACCGAATTCCCAAAAGGGGGTAATGTTGTTGAAACACCTTAGGGCTGTCCCTCTATGAAATCCAGTGGGCTCTCTTCTTGGTAGGAAAAACCACCAATCTAATTTCAGAGGCCCATGAGAGTATAACCTTTACTGGCCTTCATTTACTCTCTGTTTCATGCTTACCTTTTAAAAGGCATGGAGATAGTTGCAAAAGTTGGTCCCCAACTGAAATCCTGAAGTGGAACTGTATACTGTTGTTTGGCACAGTAGTTAACCTGAAATCATTACTTATCCTTACCTGGCTCCCTGAGTATGCATTCAAAAAGTTAGGAACTTAAATGGAGGAGAGCCATTAGCATCACCAAATATTCCTCACAAACTCCACTAGTTGAATCTGAGCATTTCATTTTCATAGGGTCACTGACGACTGGAATGTTTCCAGAGGAAACAGTCCCATTGCCCAGATAATAAAGCTTATGAGGAACAAGTGAAGAGAGTTTGCAAATTGTTTTGAATAGAAAAGAGAAGATCAAACTTCTTATCAACAGTGGAAGACCACTAGAGATAGAAGGAAATAATCTAGGGATGTGTGGTGGATGGTGACAAAGCTAGGGAAAAACAACAACTATAGAATCATAAAAAGGCAAATTTCAAATCAGTGAAAAACAGCAAACTCCATTCAATGTGATAAAGTTATTATGAAGTCCTCATCCTTGATGGACACCCCTCCAAATCAGCAATGTCAGACAATAACTCCCACCTCCATATCACAATTGTAGATGTCAATGAAACTGGGCTGGGGGCAGCCCTGCCCATGATGCCTGTAACATTCTCCCTTTGACTGTCTCAGAGACTAAATTTATTCAATAACATGAAAGGTAAAAAATCACTTCTATCAAAAGGACTTCTCCATTCATTCAGAAATAGAATGAGCTCAGTTAAAAGTAAATGGTTTTTCTTGTTCGAGATTTTTTTATAGTTGGGTTTCAATTCTCTCCCAATAACGTAAAATAAAATTAACATATAGTCTAATTCCAGTTCTTTTTTTTTATTAATTTTCATTGATTTATTTTGAGAGAGGAGAGAGAGAGAGAGAGAGAGAGAGAGAGAGGGGCAGGCAGGCAGAGGGAGGCAGAGAGTGAGGGTATCCCAAGCAGGCTCCACACTGTCAGTGCAGAGCCCAACACAGGGCTCAATCTCATGACCATGAAATTATGACCTGAGCCAAAATCAAGAGTTGGATGCTTAATTGACTGAACCACCCAGGCAATCTGATTCCAGGTGTTCTTATTAGAGAATTATCAGATGGCATAATATGGCAGAATATCCATCTTATTCAAAGCAAGGGAGGAAAGGCATGGCTCTGGAGTAAGGGAAATGTGTCACATTCTCTGTGCTTTTTGGCCCTGTTAGTAAAAACCTTTATGTATCTTACAGCTAACGGTATTTATATAGTGTATTCTAGACAATGTTATGTGTTGTGTACTAGTCTATGCGCTTAAAATGGGGATGATAATGTCCTTCCCTCCTTCAGGGACTTAATAGATCTCAGAGAGGGCCCTATGTGCAAACAAATTTCTGCAGAAAACTGTCAGTGCTGAAAGTGTAAGTAATACAGGCAGTGGCTCGCTTTCACTGTATCTCAGTTTCCCATCTGTAATCTGAGACCACTGATCCTTTCAAAATCTTTTCCATTTCCAGAGTAAGTCTGACTAGTCTTTAATCATCAGTTACCTGGAGATACCACCTCCCCTCTCACAGGAAGGTGGGCTTTCCAAGACATCAGGAGAATCCCAATGCAGCCTCCGGGAACGTGCTAGAACAACAGATCTCTATGGTGTCATAAACTTGCTGTGCGTTCACAATGGTAAACATCTCACCCCAACAGTTGACTTATGTCTGCTTTTTAAACAATTGCAACAGATGGTTGACACTTGAACAGAATATATAATTAGCTTTGCAATCTAACACTTCATTCTTATTTGTTCTTTCTCAAAGGAGAGAAGCTGTGCCTTATGCCATTGGGTCTAATCTGTTAGTTTAATCAGAAGTCGTGCTATGAAAGTTCTCAGGAGAGATGGGCTGTGGGAGGATTCCTAATCCCAGCCTTTCGGGGACATTAAAAAAAGCTGGGAGGAGGTGGAGAGAGAAATCTCAGTACTTTTTAAAAACTCATGCCTCATTCTCATTTGTGTTCCAGATGAGGGAAGCTTTTATACATTCTTTCTCTCATTTCTTACACTTCACCTCCCTTAGCCTCAATTTCTTCATCTGGGTTAGCAACCCCCAACTCAGGGGCTGCTCTGAATAATAAATGGACTAGCTCCTGGAAATACCTGGCATAGAGAGTGGCACACAGCAAACACTTCACTAATATACATTCTCAGTGTGGATGCATTTTAGGCAAAACTAATGGAATATCAGCTCCTACTTGTTTTGACACCATTAATGTGATTCAAGTTATGATCCTGCAACCAACCACTTGCTCAACCAGGAACCTTTTCCAAACCCACATCTCAGGCAGGAGCCTCCATCAGTTTCTCTGTCTCCCTCATGGTATCTTCCTAGAAAACTGTTTCTCCCCACTCTTAACTAGGGTAGCTCCTATGTTGGCCTAAGTTCCGGGAGGCCCAGAAAGCTTTCTACTCTCTTTTCATCAATATTCTCATTCTCCATGTGAATCTGTTCCAAACCCCACTCCCTGCTCTGAGTCAAGAAATCTTCAATCTAAATTTAAATTTATAGAAGAGAACTATTGTCACCTTACTTGTTATCTGTATGATATTATCATGAAGATTTTGATAGTCACTCAAGTTTGTCAGAGAACAGAACAAAAGGTCTAATAGTAGAAGGCAGAGCTGTCAAAAAATGGAATTTGGTGTATTAGGAGAAAATAATTCTACTTTCTTCAAAGTATCCTAAAGATATCCAATGACCCTTGATCAGAGATAACACTGCATTTATTGCAAAAAAGAATATATGCCATCAAGGAGCACACTAAGATTCGATAATTCAATAAATTCAAGAAGGAAGTGGTACATTCTTTTGAAGAATGCAATGTCTTTAGAGAAAGGCGGGGGTGGGGGAGTACAACCTACAGTAATTTACAAACCTAAAGAAATTAAGTAATATAAAATATAAAGAAAGCTAATTGGAATCGTCTTAAAGAATTCAATCCCTATAGAGAAGAAATGTATATGTATTGAGTTCTATGCTAAGGAATATACATACTTCACATACAAGAAATGTGGTAACATATGCAATGCTCCTAGCATAGAGGGTGGCATGTAGCGAATGCTTAGAAGAGGCTGAAACTATTATCTCATTCAATTTCAGAAACATTTCTGCTTTGCAGATGAAGAAAATCAGGCTCTGAATATTTGGGGAGGGAGGCAAACTTCGCAAAAAGGGAATGTGACAAAATCAGGATTCCAAGTGAGTCTTCCAGACATTAAGTTTCATCCAATTTTCTGCTATACTACATGACTCGCCGTTGAAGGTAAGAGGACTTTTCTTTCACAGAATGCCCATTACTCATTACACCTTACCTAGGCAGATGCAAAGACAATTCCATCACAGGGAGAGGATACTCAAGATCAGCTTCCAAGTGACACATAAGCCCACTGTGAGAATTTCAGTGCACTTCAAATTGATTTACTCATTCCACAAATATTTAATGAGCATCTTGTGTCACAAGCTTTTCAAGGCACTGGGGGTACTAAAGAAAATACTTATTTTAAGACAGGTTTATGGAGTAACTGGACTATATCTCTACTCAAAAATTTTGACTCAGAATAATAGCTCCATTGCTGGTCATATTGACTATCCTGTTTGTTTGTTTATTTGTTTATTAATTAATTTATTTAATTTTGAGGGTGGGGGGGCAAAGAGAGACGTGTAGAGAGAATTCAAAGCAGGCTCCACACTGACAGTAGATGGCCTGATGCAGGGCTCAAATTCATGAACCATGAGATTATGACCTGAGCCAAAGTCAGATGCTGAAGTGACTGAGCCACCCAGGTGCCCTGACTATACTCATTTTTGAGTACAAATTCTGTATCAGACTCTGTACGTACTGAGGTACAATGATAAACAAAACAAAGTCCTTGGCTTTATTAAAATATACATAATCATAACAGAAATTTGTAAAATGTGTCAGACATAAAGATAAAATTTCTCACAGTCCCAATCTCCCAGGACAAAAACCTTTAATATGTTTGTGTATTTTCTGAATTAATTAAATACCATCCTACACACATATTTGCAATTTATAAATCATTATATATACCATTTTATGGTTTATTTTTAATTAATTTTCAACATTCATAGAGTGAACAAAGCCGACATAGGCATGTACCTGCATGTCCTCTAATTAAATCAAAGATACCTGTAGCATCCCAGAAAGCTCCTTCCTGCTCATCTAAGTTAACACCGTCTCCAGAGGTAACCACTATTCTGATGTCTATCACCATATATTCATTTTGGCTGTTCTCGAGCTTCATAAAAATTGAATTATGCAGGATGTATTCTTTCTTGACTGGCTTTTTCCACACAACATTTTGTTATGTCTTAATTTTAATTTAGCATGACATAATAAGTAGTTTTATTCAGCAAATTTCATTCAACAGAGATTTATGGAGTGTTAACCAGGTGATAGGCACTGGCCCAGCATCTGTTTGCGCAGGGACGTTCACAATAGCTGTTATTACTCAATGATATACTGGCAGCCCAACAAATAAAATAATAAGAGAAATTTTTACAAAAGATATCAACATTTGGAAAGGAGATTAAAATTATTTTTGTTTTGATGGTGAGTTGACTGTTTATATAGAGACACTTTTAAAATAATAGATTAGAATTAATGCAGTATTTTGTAAGGCTGATGAAGAAAAGATATATTTAACAATAACTTTTTTTATCTTAACAATGTACATGTGGAAATCAAAATTGTCTTTTATTTTTCAAAGTAATTATAGGGTGCTAACCAGGCACTTGACCTTCTTATTGGTACATGGGGATAAAATAACAAAAGAAACAAAACTCTTGATCTTACTGAAAACATAGTCTAAAGAGGATAAATTAAATATAATCAATAAAGATAATCAATAAATAAAATTGTATGGTATGCTATAACCTGAAAAGTATGTCAAAAGTGAAAAAAATAAGCAAAGTAAGGATAAATTGGAAATTCCAGGGGAATGTAGTTCTAAACAGAAGGATTGCAGTCCCAAGTTACTGTAATCACATTGGTGTAACATTAGTAGGGGAAAAAAAAGGTCACTGGATAAGAAAAGAGGACCTAGATTTGAACGTAAATATGTATCATATTATAATGCATAATAGAGACATTATTTTAATTCAGTGGAAAGAGAGCTGTGTTATTTATTAAATGGAGCTGAGGACAGCCACTATGCATCTGGAAGTAAATACAAATGAACCACTCTCTCATTTTGTGCAGAAAAAGAAATCCTACCTCAAACAGAGAACTCACCTAAATATAAACATAGTAATGATAATAAAAAAAGGCTATCAGGGGCACCTGGGTAGCTCATTTGGTTAAGCGTCGGACTCTTGATTTCAGCTCAGGTCATGATCTCATGGTTCATGAGACTGAGCCCCGAATCAGGGTCTACACTGACAGTGGGGAGACTGGGATTCTCTTTCCCTTTCTCTCTCTGCCTCTCCCCTACTCTCTCTCAAAAAACAGAACAACAACAACAACAAAAAACACCCAAAAACAATTTTAAAAAAGGATATCAAAACTATCTCATGAAAAACTAGAAAGTGAATATATCCTTTATTCATTAAATATATATTTATTGGATCTTTACGGTAGGTGCTTGAGGTGTATAAGTAAACAAAACATGGAGCTCCATGTTTAATCGCTAGCACACAATAAATAGCAAGCAAAATAAATAATTACGATCTATTTTTTCAGGAAATAACAAAGGCTGTAGAAGAAACAAATTAAAAAAAGTAACAGTTAAAAAAATTAAAGCAGTGAAAGCAGAGATTATGAAGGTTTTGGCCAGAGAGGGTAAGTAGAGAGTAGGTCAGATTATAATACTAATTAATTCGATAAAGTGGACTCATTGAAAATGTGGCATTTGAGAAAAGATTTGAGGAAGGTGAACTGGTTATTCAGATTCCTTAAACAAGAGAACTCTAAGCAGAGTCCAATCTGATACAAATGTTCTAGTGTAAGAACATGCATGAGGTATTTAATGAAAAGCAAGGTAGACCTGTGGCTACAAGAAAGGGAGGAGAATTAACAGATGATACTGAATCAGGTCATATACAATATTGTAGATGTTTTAAGAATTTCATATATAACCATTGTACCTGGAAAACCGGACGTTAAGTCCTATTGGACCACAGAGAAATTAGAAACCCTATTGAGTTACATACAACAACAGGAAAAAGGAAATAGTTAAACAGTATGTTTTGAGGGGGGAAGTATTTGCAATATCTAAGTCTATATCTATCTATTCTATACAATTCACAGAAGCATTAAGTACAACAGTTCAAAAGACATATGGAAATTTTATTTACCTTTCTAGTAAAGTCAATGAATATTAAAGTAACAGTGACATATGAACATATGTCTATAAGATGGGAATAAATTAATAAGTAAAAGTTTATAATACTGACTGGTGGCCAAGATGCAAGGATAAACTCTGTAGTTAAAACATGAGTCAAAGTATTTTTAAAGCAGTTTCAATGTCCAGTAACTTAGTGACATTTATTTAGAGTATAATTTTAAGTTATTGTTTTCATACCTTTGCAAGTCTTTTTATCAGAATTAATTCAGACATCAATTAAAAAGTTTTAACTGTACAGCCTGATGGTGTGTGTGTGTGTGTGTGTGTGTGTGTGTGAGTGCATGTGCACACACATGTGAGTGTGCCCAGAGAATATGTGTGTACATGTATTCACACAGGTGTTTCTGGGTGGGCTCAACATTTGAAGAAAGATACTCAGTGTTTTTGTCTTTGGAGTCACAGCCCTGCTTTAATCATAAACTTATCTTTTTCATTCTATACATAGCAATACATATAAGCTTGTACAGGTGCATATGTATTGTTTCCAAATAAATATTTATTTTACACAAATTCTCAAGCTTACAAAAACAGGCTTTATACCCTTTCTTATATTCCAATATCTTTATTGTATAGTTGTGAAAACTGAGCCCCCCCCCCAAATAAACCAAAATCCAAATTCACATAGTCTGTGAAAAACAAATCTAGAAATAGCCCTTTTTCTCTTTCTCTGCCTTTCTTTCTTCTCTTTCTCCTCTTTCTCTGACCATGCCCAAGTTCTCTTTGGAAAAAAAAAAGCCTAAGAATGTTGAATTACATGTGCCCACATTATACAAAGCTTGCTTGTCTTCTCAGATTCCACTCTGCATTTTTTCCACTATGTTCTAGTGTCTCCCAAACTTTTAAAAGTTTATGTGTAAAATAAAATAACATGCAAAAGTTCTTTGTACTGGGGACACATTTGTATTTTGATTATTGTGTTATATTTCCCATTATAGGGACATGAGAGAGAAATATCTGGCCAACAAATTGCCATGGAGCAGAACTGAAGAAATAGTGGGAGGTGCATGTAGTTCCATAGACAACTGATAAAGGATTCTGAAGGCACTGACGCCACAACATTCACATCAGAAAAGAGAGAAGAAAGAGCATTTTGTCCCAAGATTTAGAAAACAAAAAAGACAAACACAAATGTCAAAAAAAGTCCACAAAAGTCCATACCTGTTTTACATTTTATGTCAAATGGGAAAACAAAGTCTTTCAACTTTGTTGAACACTTTCTTTAGGCCATAAAGATTACGCTTATTTACAACTACATCTTTAATCACACTGATCCTGTCTACGTTTATATAGATAAAATAGCCAAGACCAAGAAAGAGAAATAATATGCCCGAGGTCACAGAGTCAGTTATCAGCACTGCCAGAACTAGACTTGTATTTTCTGACACCATCATTCTCTCAGCCTTTCCCTCACAAAACTACCTAGGTTGGGGTCGTGAATGACTACAGGAAACAGAATCCATAGTTAAAGGAACACAAAAATTTAAAAAATATATATTGTCAAAAACATATACCTACTAAAACTGCACAGAATACATCTTGTGCAATGTTGATATCAACTTTGTATTTATTGTACATAGATAAAAGTCACATGCTGAACACCAGCATTGGGTAATTAGTTTCTTGAGCGTGGGAGACAGATGATTCATCTCCTATCATTGCCTTCTTCATATCTTTTTGTTTCAGTATACCATTTTTTTTTCACTTAGCTTTGACCATATTCAAATCATGGAGCATAATTTTGAATTTTGGTCCTGGGACACACTTAATAATGATCACAAAGCAGGTATGGATAAATACTGAATGAATGAATCAATGAATCAATGAATGAATAAATGAATCAATGGGTGTATTCCCAGGTTATAAGTGTAAAAACACTTCTACTTGTGGACATGGGACTTCAGGAAGTTGTTAGTGAGTCCCAAACCTTCAATCGTTAAAATCTCTTGTTATTCTCCCTCCTTTCCTCCCTCTCTCTCCCCTTCCCCCACCCCTCTCTCTGTATGCAGAATGAGAGTCACTTCCCCAGTGTCGTCATTGAGAATCATTCAATACATATGACACTTTATGTTTGAGTGTGATATCAGAACAGATATGTCTTCCTGTGTCAATTTTCTATTAGAAATACAATTTGGGGGGAGCCTTCTGTAAACCAGTGACTGTTCTAGGTGCTAAGGAGAAAATATGCAAAAACCGCTTCTCTACTTGGGCAGAAAACTCACAGATGCACAAGGAAATAGAGAGCACCAAGAACGACTTCTGATCCCTGTTTAGAGGCAATACCTGAAGTATCAAAATAAACTGTGCAGAGAGGGAAGGTGGGTACAGGGGTAGGCAGTGGAGTTTTGGGGGAGGATTTTTCAGACTGATGAATCTACATCTATGAAGGGGACATGGTATATGAAAAAGTCTGAGAGAAATTATACATTCATGATTGTGGCATGTCTATGTTTATTCTGAATGATAGGAAGAAGGAGATAAACTGAGAGACATGAAAGAAAAGTGATAAAATCTGGGAGTAAGCAGTACCAAATACTACATGGCTTTGTAAACTTAGCTTAATAGCTTATATTTTATCAAGTACTTTGAATATTATTGAATGGTTTTAAGGGAGATGTTATATTCAGGTTGCTTTTAAGAAAGATTACTCAGCTGTGTGAAAAAAAGGCTAGATGAACAACACTGAAAGGGGGAAATGCATTCCTTCATCCAAAATGTTGACACAGTTGGAAACTGACAGGGTTTGTTTTAAATGGGTCTTGTGTCATTTTGTACAATGGGGCAGGTAGGATTTGAGATGAAACCAAAAACAGAGCCTGGCACGAAGTGTACATGCAGCCTGTATTCTGTCTGTTGTACACATGTGTGCGGGACAGGGGGGTTAGAGCTGACCAACAACAGTTAGATCTGTAAGAAGCACTAAGTCTTTTAAGAATCACACCCCAACGCTTCCAATATCTTTTTATTTATTTTTTTATTGGCTCCATTTTGTATAAGACTGTCTAGAAGAGATTCAAGTTTCCTTTATCACAGAAGGGGAAAGAAAGAAAGGGAGAAAGTGATGGCTGTCCTCTCATCTACTTTTTTAGCGTGACACTGTTCTGTTCAACTTTTTCAGGTGTGCATGGAGAAGATCAAAGGAAACATTTTTTATTATCCTCACTTTTGTATGTTTTTGGTGTCTGTGATCTTCTTGAGAACCTATGATGTAGTAGTAAGGTGATAAAGGGCCACATGGACCATATACTATTCAACATTCATTAACTCCCACTCTTTTTGAGGTAAAGGAGGCATATAATGCCATTTTTAGGTAGAAGGTATGATGGTTAATTTTATGTGTCAACTTGACTGGGCCACAGAAGGCCTAGATACCTAAACATTTTCCCCTATGGGTGTGTTTGTAACGTGTTTCCAGAAGAGATTTGAGTTGGTAGATTTAGTACAACAGATCACCTCCCCCAGGGTGGGTAGGCACCATCCAATACATTGAAGGCCTGAATAAATAAAAAAAAAAAAGGTGGAGGAAGGTTGAACTTGTCCTCTATCTAAGTGTTTGAGCTCCTGCCCTCCAACTGGGACTTACAATGTCAATGCTCCTGGCTCTCAAGTTTTCAGACTCAGGCTAGAATCTACACCCCTGGGGCTCCAGCTCTCAGACTTCCATGGATCACCATCTTACAGATCATGGAATTTTAGGCCCCATTATCACATGCTCCAATACCTTCTAATCAGTCTCTTAGATAGATAGATAGATAGATAGATAGATAGATAGATAGATAGATAGAAAGAAAGAGATTTGTTCTCTTTACCTGTGACAGATACATCTAACAAATACAGATGGTAAACTAGGAGAATTATGTCACGAGGTTATTATGGAAGAAGAGAACACGTTGCAGTCAAACATCTTTCATTTCTATAGTTCCAACTGGAGTCAGGGAAAATTCCTCCTGGGAATTCAGCTTGACAGCAAATGGCTGAGTCTCTAAAAGGCTACATGATCACTTTTCTAAGTAAACTATGAGGTATCTCTTCATTGAGATCAAATGAAAAGATCCTATTGAAAGGAATGCAACATCCCCCATCTGCCTGACAAACGATTCAGTCTTAAATGTCAAACAAAAACATCACATTTCTATGAAACTTTCCCTAATCCCTCAAGTAGAGAATGTTCATAACCTTCTCTGTGCTCTCAAAAAAACATGTACACTGTACATTATGTATTACAACTTTATATTCTAGTGTCGTTTAATTTTGCATCTATGTGTTCACTGGCACTATTAATATCTGGTGATTAAATTGTGTTTTTATCATGCTTTATGTCTGTGTATTCAAAATGTTCACACAAAAATAAATGGTCAGCAAAAAATTACTTTTTAAAATGAATCAATGAATTAATCAATCAATCAATACAGGATTTGAGAAATGCCTCCTATGAATATTTTTTTTAACATTTTGGGAGGAATAATTACAGACTCATAAGAAATTGCAAAAATCAATAGTACAGCAATGTTCCTTGTACTCACCACTCAGCTTCCTCTAATGATGACATCTTACTTAACATCTTACATATTATACATTATAAAAACAAGGAGATTGGTAAGAGAACAATGCAGTTAACTAGACCTACTAGGATTTCATTCACTTGCATGCCCTTATATTTTTTGTTTCCTTACTATATTTACCTGTATATAGTTCTAAGAGATTTTATCACCTGAAAAGATTTGTGTAATAGAGACAGAGAACTGTCTGCCACCACAAACAATCTTCCTTGTGTTCCTCATTTATGACCACACTATCTTCCTCTTCCCTAAACCCTGGTAACAACTGACCTGTTCTCTATCTCCGTAATTTTGTTGAGAATATTTTATACATGGAACCATATACCATGTAACCTTTTAATATCGTCATTTTCACTCAGCATTATGCCCTTGAAATGTATGCAGTGTATTGCATTTATCTGTAGTGTGTTCCTTGTTATTGCTGAGTAGTATTCCATTGCATGGATATACCATAGTATGTTTAGCCAGATGGCTAAGACTTTGATTTTCCCATTTTTTTTCCATCAGTACCATCTAAGGCTTATACTTCTCACACAGTATAGTTAAAATCTTTCCCCCCCAAGATCCTTTCTAAATGTGTTCTTTTTTAAAATATTTATTTTTAAGAGAGAGAGAGAGAAAGAGAGACAGACAGACAGTGTGTGAACAGAGGAGGGGCAGAGAGAGAGAGGGAGACACAGAATGTGAAGCAGGCTCCAGGCTCTGACATGTCAGCACAGAGCCCAAAGTGGGGCTTGAAATCATGAACCATGGACCATGACCTGAGCTGAAGTTGGACGCTTACCTGACTGAGCCACCCAGGAGCCCTGTAAACAAGTTCTTTATAAGCCATGTCTCTTAATCCAAAGTCCCTACTGTGCCAAAGAGGGATGATTAGCCATATACCTTGGCCTTCTAGAATTCTCCAACTCAGCACCAGTGATATCTATTTCTGAGTAGTAAGGACATAAGGTTGATAGAATGCTGACAAGAGTTTGGAACTGTACTGATTCACAGTAAGTAATTTTGTTAAATGTTCCTAATTCACTCTATTCCTCTTGCCCACATTAATCTTTTACTCCAAGGGTGGTTTTCTATTTGTTTTTTTGTTTTGTTTTTGTTTGTTTTTCGCAACACACATTTATAGATTATCATAAAGAATTTATTTTTTCTAAACCAAGAATAACTCAATGAGTCTAAGAGTTTGCTCTTAGGGCAGAAATGTTTTCAAAGAAGTATCAGTGATGTCTGATGTAGCTGTTGCAAGAACTGAACTTAACAAATCAATATACAGGTACAGTCTCCACAATGGCTTGGGTTGGGGAGGAGATGGTTGTGGTATAAGGGGGAAAGCCATACATGGCATTTTCTTACTCTAAGTGATGGGGCTGGCATTTTTTCAATACAATAATGATTCAAATACATAAAAGGAATCCCCACAATGCTAAATAAGAAGCACTTTGTGTTTTCCTCCCCTCTTTTTTCCCCCGTCTCATCCTGAGATCAGGGCAAAGAATGGGGGAAAAAAAGTAATGAAAGTCTAACTCAGTGAAAGCAAAGTGCTTTCTCTATTAGGAGTACAAAGAGGGAGACGTCCCCAGGACTTTCGTGTACATTCTGGAAGGAATGCCTGCTCCCAGAAATAGCAAGTTTAACCTTCTCCAAGTTTCATTTTTCTGAATCATCAAGGCTCAATCTTGTTCTTTTGTTACAGAATACATCTTCCGTAGAACTCAAATGTCTTTTTGCACTGACCCTGGAACTGAGGGTGGAGGCAGCAGAGATGTGTGTAAGGAGGGGAGCCAGCGTATTTTATGTTTCTTATAATCAGTTTCTTTCAGGTGCTTTTTCAGGGACGGCCTGATCCCTTCACAATGCTTCCACTCCTGATCAAGGGAAAGAAATGTGATCTCAAAGTCTCCTTGTAGCTCTCCTTCACAGAAACGGTTCTCTTGTACTGAAACCAAAACGAATTCTAGGGCATGGCTGAAAAGTAAGCATTCTTGGTCTGTTTTCAATTTCCCTGATCAGCCATGACTGGAAATTATTAAGCAGTCTTTCTCATGGCTTCTTTCTGTTTTTACTATTTTAGTTTCTTTTACATGAATCATTTTTCACTGCAGTGAAAAAAAGTGAGGGAGGAAAAAGTAACAAAGAATCTAATATTTGGTCTCTGCTGAGTTCCTTTAACTCAGATCATTAGTTGGGGCATTTCTAGGCTGGTTTTCTGGCTGGAAAGGGATTTTAAAAATTAGAAAAACTAAAAATATCCCTTATGCTGAAGGTCAGGATTTAACTAGAAGTATGCACTGCCTCTAAGAATGTTAGGGTGATTTCCACAAGGATCTTGCCAAAGAACTTCTCACTTGTGATCTCTAATTTTTACATGCAAGCTCAAGATTAAAATAGATGTGTTATATTCTCTTAATACTTGTGAAACACTTTCTATTCCACGACTAGATTGGATAGGAACAAAGTCAGGGATTTCCCAACTGTTGGTGCATGTTGTGAGTAGAAATCTAACTTAGTAGAAGAATTGGGTTTTGAAGACAGACTGACCCGACTGTATTTTCTCATTGTTATGTAGCAGCTGGTGATTTTTGGAGAAACCCATCAACATTCTCATATGGGACACTGTAATGCTACCTTCCTTAAAAGGCTGCTGTGTTATTACAGTCTGCATGGAATATCCAGTCCACTGCAAGGGATTCAATAAAATGCAATTTCTTATCAGGAAAAAATAAAAATAAAAAAAAAGCTTAGGTCAAGTAAAAGCCTTAAAAACAGTCTACTCAAGGCTCCTTGCATTTACAAACAGGAAATCAAACCTAGAGGCATGAATTTACTAACAAAGATAGCTAGTATTAGAGATCTTCTGAATCCCTGGTTGATATATGCAGAATAGTTTTGACTTACATTTATAACATCTGTGTGTACACTTTTAAATATTTATAGTATTTAGATACTCAGTACTTACAATAAATAGTTATAGAGTAAATCTGGCATATATCTAGTAATACAAACCATAAACACAGGTGAAAGATGATTACTCAAATAAAAATAAAAATAAAACAGATTCTGCCAGATCCAAACCAAAGACTGAATTCATATGAAGATACAAACTGGCTTCATTTATTTTTATAATATTCAACCTACATCTGACTTTTTTACCCAATAAATATTATGCTGAAACTGTTATATAACATCCCAAATTCAGCTGTTGTTCCAGAAGATAACATTAAAACTCGTTCAACCACCCTTAAGATAACATGACAAATGGGTTTTGCTTCCTTAGGATTTCTGGCAATGACTGAAAACTTATTCAACATATGTCTAGAAATACATGTTGCAGAAAAGGGCATACCAGTGATTATTTAACTATGAAGTGTATTCCTAAACTTACCTCAGAATGATAGGACTGACAGCTCCCACTGGATGAAGGACTAACAGCCCATTGCCTGTGACCTCTACAGTGAGAGACAGCAAGGGTAAAGATGGGTGTAAAAATGAACAGAGGTGGAAGGGTATATAAATGCTCATTCATGTCTAGTATTAAAGATATGATTTAACCTTTGGAAATACATCAGCGACTTGATATATAAAAACCTCCTCTGTCTCCCCTACATCATCAGATTACTGAAAAAAACTTTCACCTTATACAGGGCTTTGACAATACTTAAATAAACTTATGTTTAGATGATTCTTTGCTTTTTAACTTTTGAACTAGTTTATAAATGTACAATAGTGTTAACTCTATGTACATTCTTGTACAGCAGGTCTCTAGAACATTCCCGTGTTGCATGATGAAAAGCCATACGAATTGAGCAGTCAGTCCCCAGCCCACCCCAAACTCCTCCTGGTAACCACCATTCTACTTTCTGCTTCTAACAATTTGATGACTTCATATACTTCATATATGTAGAATCATGAGTATACAAAAAAATTGAGATCAGGATCTGAGTGATGTTGGCACTCCCATGTTCATGGCAGCATTATTATATGCAAGAGATAAAAAAAAATCTAAATGTCCACCAGTGGATTAATGAATAAATAAAATATAGTATATATACACCATGGGATTTCATTTAGCCTTAAAAAAGAAGGAAATCCAGTCGTATGTTACAACATGGATGAGCCTTGAAGAAATTATGCTAAGTGAAAAAAGCCAGTCATTGAAGTCAAAGTCTGCAGGAGACTCTTTAATGCTATCTTTTTATAGTCAAACTGCTTTTCCTAATGAAGGTAAGATTTTTTTTAATTTTTCTTTTTTTTTAATGTTTATTTATTTTTGAGAGAAGAGAGAGAAAGAGTGTGAGAAGGGGAGGGGCAGAGAAAGAGAGAAAGACACAGAATCTGAAGAGGCTCCAGGCTCTGAGCTGTCAGCACAGAGCCTGACACAGGGCTCGAACTCACAAGCCGTGAGATCATGACCTGAGCAGAAGTTGGATGCTTAACCGACTGAGCCACCCAGGCACCCCAGAAAGTAAGATTGTTTTTAAGATAAACCACTGTTATACTCATTTGTACAGTCAAAAATAAAGACTTCATGTCATTAATTGAAACAGAGTTTCATTCAGACTAATTATTTAAACATTTCTCATACAGAGTGTGAGACTAACTCCTTAGAGAAAATATTAAAAAGACCAGGAATAAACATGTTTGATATTCTGTTAGTGTTATATCATCTAAAAAAGAACTTTTGCTCTTTGGGCATTAGTTTTCCTACTGGAGGACAAAAAAAAAAAAAGTTGAATCTTGTCAATATATAAAGGCATCCTGACAATTTTAAAAGTTTCTGGAAGTCAACCTGGTATGGAGTTAAAAGATTTTCCAAAGAATCTGGAGTCAGACTGAGTTTGAATTTTGGCTCTGCCACTAAATAGCTTTGTGGTCTGGTTTCATAGCCTTAGCTTCTTTCATCTGTAAAATGATTCTGATACTAGCTGCTTTCCAGCTTTTTGTGTCTGTAAACCACATGATGCTGCTGCATATATAAACACATTTTTCACTTCTTAAAAATATGAGTATTCTCCAATGATTCTATCATTAGTATTACTCAATAGGATGTATTCATCTTAATGGCCTAGAATAGATCTTTTAATGTGCTTTATATCAGGGTCATGAGGACACTGGATTCTTTCTACCAGGAATCAAATGAATCAAAAGTTGTTTGTGAGGATCCCAGAATTTGAGAATTGAATGCAGGACCTGGAATTTGAGATCTAAAAATGCTAAGGACACGTAGTGAAGGCTAAACCAAAAGCAAGTCACGATTTAAGGCACTTGATGAAATTAAGAAACGTTATAAACTTCTGGGATATAAATTATTTTCTAAATAACTATTTGTTTTAAAAATAGTATCCTAAATAAACGTTGAAAAAAAAATAAATAAAAATAGTATCCTAGATAGACAGCAATGGCAATATTGATTTCAAGAATTGACCAAGGAGTATGGATGAATGTTGCTCAAACAACAGAGATGTGCTTGTTCCTTGCCTAGATGATTTACATGTATTATTTTCTATAATCTTCCTGATAACCCTATATGGTTCTGTTATGGGTGAATAGTTTCTTTTTAAGAGAGAGAGAGAGAGAGCATTTGAGGGAGGGGAGTGGTAGAGAGAGAGAGAGAGAGAGACAGAGAGAGAAAGAGAGAGAGAGAATTTTAAGCAGGTTCCATGCTCAGTGCAGAACCGGCTGCAGGGCTTGTCCCATGATTCTGGAATCATGACCTGAACTTCATGAAATCAAGAGTCGAATGTTAAACTGAGCGAGCCATTCAGGTGCTCCTGGATGAATTCTTATAATATGCAACACTGCCTATGGTTGGTACTAGTTTACCACTTTACAATAAAAATACTAAAGACTGAGGTGATAACACAGATCTAATCAATGATAAGTCAGGATTTATATTCAAATTGATCTACACAAAATCCAGTTCTTGTCAGTTCCATTTCACTGAGCAATTCATGTGACTGCCTTGGAACTCCCTTGCAGTATCATGATAAAGTAGAAGAAAGAAAATATACTTGACAATGCACTGTGGTATAGTAACATAATACAGAGAAGGAAAGTAGATTTTGAAGCCTGACTGCCTAGGTTCAAGCCCTACCTCCATTATTTATTATCTACATAACCTTGTTCAAGTTACTAAGCTTCCCTTTGCTTTGGTTTCCTCATTTGTAAAACAGGGGAAGTAATTGCACCTACATCTTTGGTAATTATGAGGATTAAATCACAAATGGTAAGCATAGTACAGTAAGTATCATATATGTTTAAGCTTATGACATATGCCAGGTATTCCTTGTGCAAAAGATAATCTCACTGCTGAGTCTCAAGAAAGGAAATAAAATCTTGAGTTGAGACAACAAGATTCAGCATTCTAGATCCTGCTATATATACATATACACACATTCAGATTAATAAGAAGCAATGGAACATGTCCATATTATCTTTTGTTGGATTTCTATTCTGATGGTTTGTAATCAAGAATAAAAGGGTGTGTGTGTGTGTGTGTGTGTGTGTGTATGTATGTATATATATATATATATATATATATGTATACACGCATATATATGTATATACATACCGATATATGTATATACACACATATATGTATATATACACATACGTGTGTATATATACACACGTATGTGTATACACACACACATATACACAGTTGGTTAGAAATTTTTGAGTATGTATATAATTTCAATCATCAATGAAGGTGTATGAAATCACTCCCATATTTTTAAGCATTGAATAAGCCAGATTCTGAATTATGGAAGTAGGGGGATTCTTTCAAAATGCTTTCCTTACTTCTCTGAATTTCTGGAAATCCTAAGTAATTTGGCATGTTATATTTAAAGATCAGGCTGACAGCAATGAGCAACTCAATTTCTTATTTCCCAATGAGACTCATTGATATACATTATTTTTAGTGTATGATTAGGTCCCTCACATTAATAACAGAATGCAGGTCACCTACAATTCTGATTATTTGTCTGCCTTAGAAAAACGAGGGGGGGGTATTTAGCTAGTATTGAAAAACTGATTTTTAAAATTGAAAAATAAAGTTCTAAATTATAATTAAGTAGACATTGTTTCCTGAGATTCTATCAACTGACAGTGTTGCATTTTATCCTTGGAGAACACTCAAACAGATGCACATCTGTAAATGTTAATGAGGATGCAGTGGAAAAAGTATCAGTTTTGGAATCAGACCAACATAAGTTCAAGTCACAGTGCTGCCTTTTACTAACAGCCAGATCTAGGAGACTTATTTATTGAAACTCCTTTATTCTTAATTTCCTTACTTGTAATAATGAGAAAAAGTACTTTATGTGTACAGATAACTTTTCACATTACAGGTAACACTTATGTCTTAGCCCATTATTGTCTCTGAAAATGTACCTAGGTGTGTGAGTGTGTGTGTGTGTGTGTGTGTGTGTGTGTGTGTGCGTGTGTGTGTATGTGAGTGTATGTAAACCTGGACATGGGTTTAATGTAAGAATTCAAAGAACTGATGTCTGGAGAAAAATACCTTATACTTGATAAGGGATAATGATAGGCTAATCAAAAGAGAAGGACATAAAGAATTGAAGATTTTTTTTAAAAAATAAGGAACGCAAAACTTAAAACAGGACATGATTGGTGGTACTGTTCATTATATAAACTTACTTTATTTTACAGGGGATAAGTTATTTGGTTTCTGGGAAATGTATATTCTAGGAGTTTTGTTACACTGCCATGCATGGAATATGTTCTGTTTTGTAGGTATACAACAAACAAAATCTCTGGAGCCTGAAATATGATAGATTAAACAATAGAAAAGAGCCAGCTTTGGCATTCTTGTTAACACAAAAGAGAAGTACCACAATGAAATTTGGAAGGAGTCTACATGAGAAGGAAATTAAATGTTAGGAGGAAAAGGGACATTAGATGAATTCCTTGCATCTTATTTTTCCCACTGGACATACTACATCCCATGAAAATATCCCAGTATTTGTGGATGTCTGTGGATTCATGAGTCCTAATTGCTGACATTGTTGTGGATGGAAAAGCTGGGCTAAAAGATGTAGAAGTGCATATTTGAGGACACTTGTTGGGCCAGATAGAGGTTGATGGAGAATAGACCTGCTATTTCAGTAGGTCTTTACATGCTTGGCTAGCACTTGAGAGGACTCAGCCAATGCCTCAAGTACTTGAAATAGGTAAAGTCTAAAGCACTCTATGTGACATAGTAACAACTCCTCTTCTTGTATCTATCTGTCCTGATTGAGAAGTGGACTTGGGCTCCATCACAGATCTTTTCAGTGAGTGAGGGAAAGAAGGGGTAGGAGGAGTGCTTTGGAAGTCATCCAAACAAAAAGTTATGCTTCTGACATCCACCCACCTAAAAGAACTTTATTATATTTTCCTTTTAGAGTCAATTATATATATTGAGCATCTTTTACCCCCTAGCTGGGACCATCATCTTCTGTTTATTTTAAACCCTTCCATAAATATTACAGAATGGAGCCAATTCCACCTGAACAGTTGAGTTATTTTGTGTAATAAATGTTGAAGCTGAACAAAAAGAGAAAAGGAGATTGAAATTCTGCCATATTCTATGTTACTTAGTACTTATTAACTTGTCAGCAGTTCTTACTTTTAAAAATACTGCATTTTAATTCATTCCTGGAGGCTATGCTACCCAAGAGAAAATATTTGCAAGAACACTATAATATCTGACCCAAAATTTTTATTCTCAATTGCTAATATTCATACACTTTTCAGTCAGGACTGATATCCTCTGGTAGAAACAATCATTATCCATATGTTCATTAATCTGGATTAACTATTGACGGCTCTAGAAATTTATCTCATGTGAACGTCCTTGTGTGCAATGGAAGGTTTACTGATGACTGCTGGGTGGTGACTAGTTTTAACTCTTCAAAGTGGGTATAATGACATTTATTTGAATAAAATTATCCTCAAAACAGCATATTAACTAGAAATAGCAATGTTATCCCTATGGTACTAATGAGGAAGCAAAGATCTGGGAGGTCAAGTAAAAGGCTGCTCAGGATTTCAGCAGCAACCTAACACACCTGTTGTGAAATGCACAGAAGTGGGTGCACCTGGGCCTCAGACAGGCCTCCATGTGTTGCATCATGCCATAGCACCTGCTTTTAACAGCTACTGTGGATGCTGGACTTTCTCTGGGTCTTCACAGCTATCATTCACGATTTCAATCCTTGAATTGCCAGATAATATGACAGGTTTCCTCTCATGGCACAGATAGGCCTTAACATAACAAAGAATGTTCTAATAAATGCCAAATTGGGTTACAGTTAGTTCCTAGAGAATTTTCTACATTAAGTAATTTTTGTTCAAATTCACGTTTTTATTAGATCCAAAAGCCTTGAGTTTTTTATATATGTATACACACATGGGCTGAGATTGAAATACCCATTAGTTAACAATTTACACAACACTGGCTTGGAAAAGCACTGCTTAGTTTTGTTATGGAACAAAAAAAATCGCAGAAAAGTTTTATTTTTATAATTCTGTTGATGATGTTAATCATTTCTTTAAAATAAGGGCATAACTAAAATCACTAGTGTCCGTCATCCAATAATAATATGTGTGGCTATTGTGAATAACTGAAAATAAATTTCTACCACATAATACTTTTTATAAAAGAGACATATTCTACTTAAGCATTTAAATAAATGCTGGTAATCTGACAGCCACTTCTTTCATGTTGTGTCACACTATACCATGCATATTAAAAGTTTGGACAATAATGTGTTAAAGTCAACAAATAAAGTGTACGTTAACTTCAGCTACAGTGTGTGTGTAAAACTCAAAACTTTGGGATGAACACAGTACTCTGGAAATCAATGACAAGGAATGTTTCTTAATCATGTTCGTGCCACCAAACCACTGAAAATATATGTCTCCCTGGATGGAAGGATTTGGTAGTGTATGCTATTTTGCCTCATCTTTTGGAGCTAACATATTCACATCAAGGTTTTTTATGTGAACAACAGAAGACAACCAGCTAGCTCAAGAGGAAACTAAATTGAACAGAAGGATATTAGCTGGTTCACAGGGAAGGAAGAGAACAAAAAGAGGATGCTCTACAGTCACTGAAGATTCTCTTACTGCCTCTGCCTCTGCTTCTCACCTTCAGTAATGAATGTGAATGTGAGTATACCCATTTGAAAATGAATTCTGAACTGTCTCTACACCTTATATCCCTAACTCAAGATTCCAAGTATTGGGCAAAAACACCGACTTACCATAAAGAGGTGAGGTGAGGTGACCATGTCATAGCTAACAAAAAAATTGGAGGGGAGAGTATTGGGCATTTTGGATTTGAGATGTGAAAGGCAGAGGTAAAAAGAGATGGCAATTTCTTTTCCCAGGAGATGGTTAAATAGGGCTGGTCATCTTTATTGATTTCAGTGGATGAGTACAGTATTTTCACCACTGGAATGAATTAATCAGTGTGCAGGGCAGGGGAAGGGAAGAAGCAAAATAAGGCTAGAAAACTTGTGTTCAAACATATTCTTTGCTAGTGATTAACTTTGGGAACAAAACGATAACAACTCTTCAGTAAAAATGAGCAAGATGAAATTCCAGAGCCCCTTTCAAGAAGAAAAGGGCCTATCAAATGTTAGCAATTGTACTAAATGGATGGGGAAGATTTATCATAATAGCTTTTAAGCCTTTTTTTTTTCTTCATTTGATTCCTGGGCCCTACCAGACAGATAGAAAGCAAAAGCACATCTCTGTGTTAACTGCAAGCCTCCATTATGAAAGTTTGGCACCTCAGTTCTTAACAAAGATCTCAGACCAAACTGAGATCATAACCAGATCCCCACAATACAGCTGTTGCAGCCAATTTGGTCCAGCCATATTCTTCAGAAAAACTAATCTATTAAAATCTTGTAGGTGTTGCCAAACAACAGTACATGATTTGAAAGATATAGAGAGTTCTTACACAAATCGTCAAGTGCCTACAATGATAAAACCTCTTGATACACATACCAGATATTAGTACAAATGAAGTTAAAAACATATATTTGACTTATTTGAACAACACTTTGGTTGTTTAAGGGCTTTCATGGCTACAAAAGTAGTTTCTTCTGTCTTAATACTATAAAAATAACACTTATCGCAACAACCAACTTTAACTGGCCTTTGCTGAGTCAAACTTATAATCGATTTATTTCATGTGCATAATGACATGATAATTCATGCTTTCCCCCTAATATCTGTACCTTTAAACTAACCTAAGATATATATGCTCCCCGTAGCCTGTTGGTAACAATAATGGGCGAACCTTGGATCTTGCCATTCTAGGAAAATACAACAGATACCGTTTCCAGAGAAATTGCCCATTCTGTTGCCCCTGTTTCTACTCTGCGAAATGAACCACTAGCCCCTGGTTTCATTCATTGTTCCGACCTCTGAACTTTGGATAGTGTCCCCATCTTGATTTCCATGGATCAGTCCTGAAGGTCTCTAAGACCAAGATTCAAATGATTTTTTTCTCCTTTTCCTACCCTGATGAGCGAATCCCAGAAATATATGAACCTTAATCCCAACTAAACAACCCTGACATCATTCCCAGTGTCCAGATGGGTGGATATTATTATCCCTACTGGCAATACATATTAACAGGAACTCCGGGTTAAAGACACTTGCTCCAGTATAGCGTTTATAATATTTTTATATAAAAATCTGCCTTAAAAATCCCCAAAAAGAACATGAATGTAGAAGAAAATTCCTTCTTTTTTAAAAATAATTCATACCTCTACATGAAGTTCTTTTGAATTTAAACTGATCACCTTGATCATTTTTGGATCATTTCATAATCTATTAATCAAGCTAACTGCTCTATCTCCCCATCCAACAAAGTACTTCCACTTTCTAAAATAAGAACACAAACATAACCCCCCACCCACCCAGACACCACACACATACTTATAATTCCCAGCTTTTCACAGTGAAAAGTCTGGAAAGGTCTCTTATGATTAATTCTCTTCGTACCTTTCAATTACCCCATTACCAGTGATCATTTCCACTATTTTGACTGTCTCTCATTATCTCTTTTTATACTCTCTCTCCCTACACACACACACACACACACACACACACACACACAGAGTTTCTGACAAATGCTTCATTGCCCTTAAACATACTATTTCTCCTGCAGGAAATACCCTTAGCCAGGTATCTCCTCTTACCTCCTGATCAGACATCACTTCCTTTATGAAGATTTATGTATAAATCAGAATTCAGGGATTGCAAGTGATGGAATACCCAAACCAAACTAGTTTACAGAAAGCAAGTTACCAAATTTTGTCAGATAAAGTCCAACACCTCATTCTCCGCACCTCACTTTACCCCGGATTTGATCCTGATTTTATTCCTTATTTTAAAATGTTTATTTATTTATTTTTGAGACAGAGAGCGAGTGAATGAGAGAGCACACAAGTAGGGGTGGGGCAGAGAGAGAGAGAGAGGGAGACTCAGAATCTGAAGGTTTCAGGCTCTGAGGTATCAGCACAGAGCCCAAAGCGGTGCTCGAACTCACGAACTGTGAGATCATGACCTGAGTCGAAGTTGGACACTTAACTGACTGAGCCGCTCAGGCGCCCCCTAATGTTTATCTTAAAAGAATTTTATCTGTCTGTCTATCCACCTACCTACCTACCTATTTACCTGTGCTCTCAATATTGATTGAGGTGACAAGCCAGAACCTGGCATAGAGTAGGAATTCAGTAAGTGTTGTTTGAATGAATTTTACATCCAAAGGTTCTTGTCATCAAAAAAAGAAATTAGAAAAATATCTTATCTCTTGATATATCAGGATTTTACAGCATGACTCTGGGTTCACTCTCCTTACATACTTGTAGTGACCTGCACAAAACCTTAACAAATTGAATTTTAAATTTGTAGAAGAAGGAGAAAAAGATATAGGAGGGAGGGAGGGAGAGAGAGAGAGAGGTTTTGAGAAACTCTTGAATGAAGAAACTTCTGTGTTCTGAATTTGTGAGATGAAGAGAGTGCTATTTATGAAGTACAGTTTTCTATAAAAATAGGCTCATATTGATTTTGATGACTTTTCTTTTTTATATCCCAAGCATCTGGTGAATATTATTGTTGAGTTAAAGCTTGGTGCCTCAATCTAGGCAGTAACTGCAGTTCAGTGGGTGAGCCAGACCTCTTGTGAGTCAAGAATCTTTGATCATAAATCTCAAAATAACAAACATTAGTCAAAGGTCTTGTGATACATTTTTCCCCATTTCTAGTTCTACATTTTCTGGTTATATCCTATAAGGAAATAGGCAAGCAAAACCTATCACGCTATTTATCAGACACTGTGATGCACTTTTACACTGTGAGTATTTTTACATTGTGCCATACTAGTGCATATCCTGGATGTGTATATTACATTTTTCCCTAGAAAAAGAAGATATATTCTTTTGAAAACTGGATGTGTACAGAGAAATATTAAAAGTATTTTTGGGTGGTGACATAATAGAAATTTCTCTATTTTAACACAAAGCAAAATATACAGGAAATAGAGGGAAATACTTGAATTTTGAGATACTTAAATCTTAGGGGAAAAAACATGTTTTTATTTTTTTCTTTCCCCCACTGAACAGAGTTGCAAAACCTGGGCAGAATAAATGCAACATCTATTTGAGGACTGTGAAAATTAAAGAGGAGCAGGTAGATTGAGGAAGAAGACAAGAATTCAACGCAAACAATGAGATTATAATTTTAAAGACAATGATGTCTTTCAGCATAGACTCAAAGCACTCCAAACCAAGAAGTGGGCTTTTGTCCAGACAGAGGGGGATGAAAAAGAAGCCCTGTATAGTTTTCTCATGATCAGTGGGAAGGACATCTCCAAATGCTCACAGAAAGTAGAAGAAATCCATTTTCTATTATTTTCTTTTCTCTTGTTCCCAAGACAGCCATCAGGAACCTAAAGTTCCTAGGTTTGATTAGAGGATCTCTAGATTTCTAGAAGGTGGGATGAAGCCCCTGATCATTTTTTTTCTCTTTTCTCTTATGTGGCCCCAAATGCAGATACTTTTGTAAGAAGTATATAACAAAAAGAGTGAAGCCCCAGTTCTCTGAATGAAGGTACCAAAGGAGAGCCCTGGAAAACCATAAAGCAAGAGGGATAGTCAGGAAAACAGACAACATATAGTTGTTTATGAACTCCTGAGATTACCCATGAACTGTTCTTGCATGGCTCTGACCCTAAAGAGCATTGATGAGTGTATGGGAGAGACCAACGGCTAGTTCCCAGACTGGCCACTGGGTAGTACACATAGGAAAGAGTTCTGAATATGTCTGCAAAAGCTCTGAAAACAAAACTGATATTTTAAATACTAATTTCATTGTCAAATTATCAACAGTCAAATTATCTTTCATTCTTAGAGATTTTGATAGTTTGTGGTAATTCAGGAAATAGTTCTTTTCTCTGAAAATTGCTAAATGTATGTGTATAGAATTGTTTTTAGTAGTCCCTTAAATTCTGTAATGTCTATGGGGTCTGTAGTAGTATGTTTTTTTTTCATTCCTAATGTTTTGTGTCGCATTACTGAGATACATTGATATAAAATATTAAGTATACATAATGTATTAATTTTGATGAGTTTGGGTTTATGCACACAACCTTCATACCATCACCAAAACCAAGATAATAAACATATCCATCATTTCCAAAAGATTGTGTCCTTTTTTCCCTTCTCCCTTTCTCTCTCTCTCTCTCTCTCTCTCACTCACTCACTGTGTGTGTGTGTGTGTGTGTGTGTGTGTGTGTGTGTGGTTAGGCACTCAACATAAAAACTACCCTCTTAGCAAGCTTTTGAATATGCAACAGTGTATTGTTAACTACAGGCAAAATGTTGCATAGCACGTTTCTAGAACTTACTCACTTTGTAAAACTGAAGCTTTATACCCATTGATTAACAGCAACCCCACATTTTTCCTTTACCCCAATCCCTAATAACCACCAGTCAATTTTCTGCTTCCATAAGTTTGACTACTTTAGATACCTCCTATAAGAGGAATCATACAGTATTGATCCTTCTATTATTGATTTATTATACGATTATAATGTCTTCCAGGTCCATCTATTTGTCACAAACGGTAGATTTTTCTTCTTTATTAAGGCTGAATAATATCCCATTATGCATATAATACATTTTATTTATCTGTTCATCTGTCTGTAGGTATCTGGGCTGCTTCCAGATCTTGGCTATTGTGAATAATGTTGCAATAAACATGCAGTGCAGATTATCTCTTCATAATCCTATTTTCAATTACCAAGAAAATTCCAATGACAATTTTTACAGAAATAGAAAAATAATTTTAAAATTCATGTGGAATAACAAAAGATCTAGAATATCCAAAGTGATCCTGAGAATGAAGAGTAAAGCTAAAAGCATCACACTTACCAATTTCAAAATATGTTATAAAGCTACAGTAATTAAAACAGTATGATGCTGGCATAAAGAAAGGCATATACACTGACCAATGGGACAGAGTTGAGAGTTCAGAAATAAACCCATCCATACACAAAGTGTCAAGAATACACAGTAGAAAAAGGGTGTTCTCTTCAAAACACAATGCTGGGAAAACAGCATATTCACATGCAAAAGGATGAAATTGGACCTCTATCTTCCAAAACACACAAAACCCACTGAAAGTGTATTAAAGACTTAAACCTAAGACCTACAACTGTAAAATTTCTGGAAGAAAATATAAGAGAAAATCTTCAAGACACTGATCTTGGCAATTATTTTGTGGATGTAACACCAAAAGCATCGGCAACAAAACCAAGAATAGACAAGTGGGACTACATCAATCTAAAAGGTTTCTGAATAGCAAAGGTCTTAATAGATAAGAGTAAGAAGGCAACCTACAGAATGAGAAAAAAATATTTGCAAAGCATATATCTGATAATGGGTAACTTCCAGGGTATGTAAGGAACTCCTACATCTCACACACACACACACACACACACACACACACACACACACACGCATGCACACACACACATACACACTGGAATTTTACACAGCCATAAAAAATGATGGGACTGTGTCATTTGCAACAACATGGATGAACCTAAAGCATATTATGCTAAGTTTAATAAGACAGACTGAGAAAAAAAAAGTACCATATGATTTCACTCTTATGTGGAATCTAGGAAACAAAACAAATGAATAAACAAACAAAAAGTACAATCAGACCTATAAATGCAGAGAACGAACTGATCATTGCCACAGGGGCGGAGGTAGGAGGATGGTGGGGAGTGAAAGAGATGGGCTTTCAGTTACAGAATGAGTAAGTCATGGGAATAAAAGGCACAACATAAGGGATACAGTCGATGACACTGTAATAGAGATGTAATGAGACAGATGGCAGCTACACTTGTGGTGAACATTATCATAACATACAGAGAAGTTGAATCACTACATTGTGCCTCTGAAACTAATGTAACAGTATGTGTCAACCATACTCAAAAAGAAAAATCCAAATGAAAACAATCAAAACTAAAACTACCATATAATCCTACAATCTAACTCTTGGGTATACAGCAAAAAGAATTTGAATCAGGATATCCAAAAGATACCCATACTCTTATTCTTAATACTGATAATTTGTTCTTTTAATTTACTATTGCTAGATTATTTATCAGTTTATTTCTTTAAAGAACCAGCTTCAGCTTTCACTTATTTTCTTGGTATTATTTTCTATTTTTATTTCATTGATTTTTGTTTTTATCTTTATTATGTATTTTATTCTACTAGCTTTGGGTTCAGGTTTTAATTGATTTTTGTTTTTATCTTTATTACATCTTTTAATCTACTTCTTTGGGTTAAGATTTTCTTTCTTTTACAGTTTTTAATTCTTTTTTTTTTAACTTGGAAACCTATATTATCAATTAGAGATTTTTTTTCTAAAATAAAAATTAAATGCTATAATTTTCCCTCTAGGTAGCATTTCATTGATCCCAAAAATTCTGACATATATATTTTCATTTTTGTTTATTTCAAAATATGTTTTGTTAGAAAGGTGTAGTTCCTGTTGGGTTGTTAGGCTGAGAGCCTTGAGTTTCTCCCTGGCTGTTGGCTGGATGCACCCCCACTTCCTTGCCATGCAGGCTTCTCCACAGAGGAGCCCACAATATGGCAGGTGGCTTCCATTAGAACAAGCAAACAAGAAAGCAAGAGAGGCTAAGCAAGACAGAAGCCAGACTCTTTTTACAACCTCACAAGTCATATCCCATTATTTTTCTGTATTCTGTTCTTTAGTAGCAAATCAGTAGATCCAGCCCAGATTCTAGAGGAGAGGATTACATGAGGCCATGGATATTAGAAGACAGGCATTGTTGGGACACATCTTAGAAGCTGCTGCTGAGCACAGAAACAAAAAGCAAACAAATAAGTAAACACATAACCAAACCAAAGACAGAAGGCATTGAAAAATGAGATGTTGAGGTCCTAGTCATGGTGGTAATCTCAACATGTAGGCTGACTTTTCTCTCCAAGGCAGTGTGGGCTATGATGAACTGAAGTGAAGTCTCATATGGATACGGATTCTTAAGATTTCTCTGCTACTTTTCTTAGCCAGAAAAGAAGAGGTTTCCTCCACTGAGGGCAACAACAGAAGTACTAGCATTTGACCGTGTTGCTTCCCAATTTAAGTTCAGGAGTTGGCTCACCTCCACTTTCTTCCATTTGATACAAAACTGCCTTCCAGACTATTTTTACCTGCCTCTAAGTCACTGATTCTGAGTCAGAGAAAACACACAGTATCACTGGGACACAGGGAACAGGACAAAGCTACTGAAACTCAAGTAACTTCTCTAAGCCACATGCAACCAGGGCCAAGAAACTTCGGCAGAGTCAATGAAATTTCTACCCAGAAACATATAACTGGAAAATTCTAAGTTGATGTGAGAATGGCTCTACCTTACTGCTTTTTGGCAGACGCTGGATCAGGGCTATACTTGGACCAATTCTTAAGACTGGCATGGATTTTCTGCAAATGCAATCTCATTTTCAAGGTATATCTTGTTTCTACATTAAAAAAAAAGGAAAATTTAATTTCCAGTGTGCCCACCTCATGCCATAAACTGTGCTAAGAGACTTTTATATTTGTCTCATGAAATACTATCATTCTATAATTCCTGTTTTGGGGATGAGATGTCTGAGAGTCAGAGATTATACAATTTGCCCATGTTGCTAGGGCAGGACTAAGCCATATACCTAATTGTAGGTCTAATAACAAAGCCCATTATTTTCCACAAATTAACTCTATTTAAAGAGTTTTTAAAGAGACTTAATGTGTGGGGCGCCTGGGTACCTCAGTTGGTTCAGCATCCGACTTCGAGTCAGGTCATGATCTCCTGGTTGGTGGGCCCAAACCCTGCATTAGGCTATTTGCTGACAGCTCAGAGCCTGAAGCTTGTTTTGGATTCTGTGTCTCCTTCTCTCTCTGCCCCTCCCTCATTCATGCTCTGTCATTCTCTCAGTCAAAAATAAACATTAAAATTGTTTTTTAAAAGATGGGGCGCCTGGGTGGCTCAGTCGGTTAAGGGTCTGACTTCGGCTAAGGTCATGATCTCACAGCTTGTGTGTTTGAGCCCCACGTCAGGCTCTGTGCCAACAGCTCAGAGCCTACAGCCTGCTTCAGATTCTGTATCTCCCCCTCTCTCTTCCCCTCCCATACTCATGCTCTGTCTCTGTCTCTCTCAAAAAATAAACAAACATTAATTTTTTTAATTTTAGAAAAGAGACTTAAAGTGCACATTTTAACAACTGATCACACCAGTAGATCATTCATTTTTTAATAGTCCATACAGATCTCTATTAGTATCCAGCCACTGTGTTATGAACCGGGGATACAAACTGAAATGAAGTCTTCAATATCATTTTTGGGAAGTTCACTGTTTACTGGGAATGGTGAGCTCATATTATATTATATCATATTATAACAAAAAGTTTTAGGAACTAGTAAAACATAATCAGAATGTTATAGGGATATTAAATGTTGTAAAAGCTTTATCGGCAAGGGCAATTTTGTTTACTAGGACACATCCTGAAATAAACTTTGACTTTTGAGTTCTGGAGTAATAAAGTAGGGCAGACATCACTGAAGAGGGGTGATGATAATCTTTGTATATTTTAGAGAATAAATGGTTTCTGATACATCATGCTATTGAATGAATAAATGAATGAACAAGTGAGTGTATGTTTATGGTTCTAAGCATTATTTGAGAGGTGAACCATGTAGTGGTATAAGTTAATTACAATTATGCATATGCCTGCCTTAGCTAAATAAGTAACTCTGATAAGATTTTTAAAGATATTTGATTAATATCTAAACACAAGTAGCTCTTAACATGCTAATTAGATGTCAATTGTTCTGTAAAAATAAATACAAACATTTGTAACGGTAATTGAAGTTGAACTTGCTGTTATTAATTCTAATTTTCAAACATGTTAATTGCTGCAGGTAAGGAAAACCCCCATTCAATATTCAAGAGGTCCCATTAACCCATCTTCACCTGCTGATTATGTACTTCCTGCAAGATAGGCCAGTTTGAGCATACTTACTGTTTACCATTGGATATGTTTAATGACTTGTTTCCAGAACAGGTAACTGAGTAGATGGCCACTTAGAGAATAGAGTTTTGAAGGAATTAAAATAAAAAGTAATTGAGCAAAGGGTTTTAAATCTACAATCAATAAAATGCTCATTCTAGGAGAATGATCGCTTACACTTCCTTTCACAGCCTCACAGTAAAGCTAATCCTCCATGATGATCCTTAGAGTTTTACCCAATTGGAACTAGCCATTTGCGTTTCTGGACTCCCATAGCAGATTGCTTAGAGCTCAGCCACAGGCTTGTCAGTCATCTCCTGAGTCATCTCCTGATTTCAGGAAGTTAGGCTAATTCAGATTCTTGAATAGAAAAAAAAATTGACATTTGGGTTACACCTTTTTAAGTATATATCTCAATCGTACATAGGGGGAGATAATAACCCGGTTAAAAAGAGGTGTTATTTTTCCAACTCTTTTTATAATATCAGATAAAACTTATCTCTAACCATGATTACATTTTCAATCACACCAAACCTAAAAAGACGTTCCTAATGAGTTACCAAGCCTCACCTACTGTTTTTCAGACACAGCTGTAAGATTGTCAACTCCTTCTCTCTCTCTTTCATGCCAACATCCTTTATTTGTCCAAGTGTGGATTTCCAAAAAGGACATTATCCTGAGTTTACTTCTTGCTATGCCTGGTTTTCCAAAGAGCAATACAGTTAAGAACTTGTATTGGAGTCGATAGAAGAAAAGCTGTTTCAGGCATATATTATCTGTGTAAAATTAGGCAAGTTACAATAATATCTTGAAACCAAATTCACCCATCTATAAAGTGAAGTTGACACCAGACTTAATTCATAGTACTGACAAGGTGAAAGAGTAGTCACGAAGTCCTTCATCTAAAATTTAGTGTATTATAATAAAGATCCAAAATCAGCCTTTGCCACATTCTCTACAGTGTATTATTTTTCTTAAAGAAAATTTTACTCCTCACAACAATGTCATTTAAAAAAATTTTTTAACGTTTATTTATTTTTGAGACAGAGAGAGACAGAGCATGAACAGGGGAGAGTCAGAGAGAGAGGGAGACACAGAATCCGAAACAGGCTCCAGGCTCTGAGCAGTCAGCACAGAGCCCGACGCGGGGCTCGAACTCACATACCGCGAGATCGTGACCTGAGCCGAAGTCGGATGCTCAATCGACTGAGCCCCCAGGCGCCCCCATAACAATGTCATTTTAAAGAAGAGGGAACTAAAACATCTAGGAGCTAGACCACTTTCCCAAAGTCATACTGATGGTAAGTGGTAGAAATAGGGCTCAAACCCAAAGACTGCCTCCAGATTTTTGTTTTTACCTTCATATACCTTACTGCTTCCATTAGGGTCACTTGTGGAGGTTCTTTGTAACAATTAATTCTTGACTGTTTTTTTTTCTCCAAATACCCCCAACAACACTTTATTATAGCTAAAGTTAACTGTACACACATCCCAGTAAAACAATCAACTTCTGGACTTTGACTAGGTCTTCTTTTTTTAAGTTTATTTATTTGGAATGGGGGGGGGAGGGGAAGAGAGACAGAGAGAGAGGATCCCAAGCAGGCTCCATGCTGCCAGCACAGAGCCCAAGGTGGGGCTCAATCCCACGAACCTTGAGAACATCACCACCTGAACAGAAACCAAGAGTCAGATGCTTAATGACTGAGCTACCCAGGCACCCCTACGACTAGGTCTTAAATCCATTTTTTCTGAGGCTCTTGAACACCTGTGTCCCATATACAATAGCCATTAATAAATATTGTGAACAAATACATACATGGTATTCCTGGCAATCTTTACTTATATGCTATAAAGTTATGCTGCATAGTATTGTCTGGCACAACCCATGTGTGAAAACTGTCCCTTTGTCATGCGTTTGACTATGAAAAATCCTATAGGTATGTTGATCAAATGAATTATTTCAGAATTATGATGCTGTAAGTAACAGGAAGATCTGAAGCATGCTCAACTGGAAAGGCAGAGGCATATTTCGTCCAAGGTAAGAATTATTACTCTCACCACATAAGCCTGGAAACTAAGGCTTGAAGAGTTTATGTTATTGTTTCATCTCTATTAAACTATACAACAATAATTGGGACTCAGAGCTCTTTCTCTCTCTTTTTTTTCCCCTATTTCACATGGAACTGTATGTTATTAAATTTCAAACCCCAGATGAGCCTTAAATTGAGTTTGAATCTGAAATAGTCCTAAATGGGCATTTAATTTACTTAGTTATATCAAATAAAATAATCTATTTTAATGGTCTTAAAGTTACTTTTATTTTTTATCAGGATTCACTTTATACTGTATATTTTGTTGCATGTGCTGTACATGGAAAGGTATGAAACTGTGGAATCCCCAAAGAGTTCTATTTTCACATTAAGATAAGTTAAATGCAAAAATAGACATTGTATATATAGGCAGTCACAGAGACTATCTAATACAATCCACAAATAACTGTTAGATAATTGGATGTATGTAGAAGTCCACACTCCAAGAAAGCAACTACAGATTTCATTGTCTCTAGCTCTCTCTTCTTTGTATTCTTTATTTCTATTTATTGTTAAGTTGACCTACTTGTTCAATGTAGACATGGTCATAATCAGCATGTGGCACCATAATAACTCTCCCAGACTTTTTTAGGTGGTTCTTACAATTACTTAGCAGGATGCTTTGTAATTAATTCACTTCCTCCTTCTTTCTACCTGACCTTTCCTTTCCCAAGAGTTAATACACACTTACAACTAGTAAGTGGATTCATAATTCACCCTCATCCCTAACCCCAACTGCAAATAAAGCACTTCTTTCTCTAGATAAAACCACTTCAAATATTATTTTGAAGAACTTTCATCACGTGGCCCAGAGAACTGACTGCTTTAAAACATTTTTTACAGTGTCCTCAATATATATATAAAGGGATCTTTTATTAACTATCCCTTAAAAGTGAAATACAGCTGTTTTTATGTGTGTACCTTGGGTGTTAAGCACTGTGTTAGGGATTTTACTTATACTATTCCAACTAATCTTCAAAAAGACTGTGATTTTCATGCCCTTCTTACAGATATGTTGATAGGGCCCTACAGTAACCCCCCACTGACTTGTTTGTTTTGTTTCTCCACCTGCTCAGGGGCTAAGTCACAAGTGTCAAGGAGTTAATGGTCTCAGGAGTATGGACAGATGAAAGATTAGGACAGATGGAAGCTGGAAGAAAAACTCTAGCTTCTTTGCCCTTCTGGTGGGACAACACTGAGGGATGTTCTACACTTTCTGTTTCCCAATGGAACTGATCACCAGTTGTACACAACTGTAACCTGATGACTAACGCATTCTTTGTTAATTTCTTACACTTCTCAGTCTCTCTTATTTACTTCCCTACTGGTACTTTCTGGGATCTCTTTTGCTCAAATCTTTATCTAGTGTCTACTTCCACTCACCCACTCTAAGACAGCTACTAAAAGGCAGAACTCATATACAAATCCAGATCTTCCTGTCTACTATGCCCATACCCACACCCTCTATGATTCCCCAGTACAAATTCAGTGTATGGGTTCTAGCAATTCTCCCCTGGCACAGAACTGGCACTGACAATAAAAGCTGTCATCCTAGAAAGTACTGATGAGATGATAGCATGTTGGAGTTATTTGTTTTTTAATTAGTTTTGTGCCAGATTCTTGTCCTTGGCAACAAAAGGAAAAAAAAAAAAAAAACTCTTCCCTTGGACAGATACTGAAAGGTCTTCCTTCCAAGATATAAAAAGAACACATATTTGGTTCCCATCTTTTTGCTTCCTGAGGTAACCTCTGTGGAGAGGCACCCAGATGTGTGTGAATGAGGTCTTAGTTGCTCTCTGCTGTGCACTGAAGCCCATACCATGAGAAGAAATGGTCTTTTGGTCGATTTAAATCGGCACTGAGGCAGCAGCAATGAAACTTTGCTAATATTACTATAGGAACATTCACTGGAAGCCAATGTTGCTTTCAACCTTTATGAGTTTGATGGCAAAATATAGACATCTAGGCACGCAGAGATGGAAATAAAGAAATAGAGGTAAGAATACAGGTATTTTCTTTTAGTCATTCATAATGGAGAACCTGCTTTTGTAAGTTTCAGGTTATGCATTTAACCTGAAATGCAGGTTAAGCTCATAGAGAACATTTAAAATAGGTCACTTTAAGAATAACAGATAATAAAAATGTCTTTGAAGAATATCTGTGCCCTAACTGTATGTTTCTTAGCACCTAATATGTTTCTTATCACCTAATAGTGATAAAACTGGAGAGGAAACATACATGAGTAATATTTTTAATTGAATTAAAGATGGTGTAGAAAAGTATCAGCTGAGTTTGGGTCTCCTGATGGAGCAGGGGAAGCTGGTCTGGGTGGGAGCAGTCTATGGAGAAAGGAAGATACATGGTGTGCTGAACCTACAATAGGGATAATAAGCCTACAGAGGACAACATAAGATACTTGACCTTATTTTCAAAGGAATTTGAGAACTAGAACTATATAGTAGCCATCAAAAGGATCAATTTCAAGACAGAGTGTCCAAATTCAAATTTTGGTAGTGTCATTTATGTACAACCCCTGTAGCCTTGATCCAATTTGCTAACCTCTCTATGTTCACGTTCTTATTTAAAAATAAAGACAAAAATGCCAATCTCACAAGTAAAATGCCCCCAAAAGTTAAGTGATTTATAAAAACCTCTTCCTGGGGCACCTGGGTGGCTCAGTTGGTTGAGCGACCGACTTCGGTTCAGGTCATGATCTCACGGTTTGTGAGTTTGAGCCCCGTGTCAGGCTCTGTGCTGACAGCTCAGAGCCTGGAGCCTGCTTCTGATTCTGTGTCTCCCTCTCTCTCTGCCCCTCCCCCTCTCATACCCTGTCTTTCTCTGTCTCAGAAATAAACATTAAAAAAATTAAAAACCTCTTCCTTTTGATCTTGTTATTTTTTCCTACAGAGAGTCAGACTATTTCCCAAGCTATAATTAAAATGATTACTAATGCTAACAATAATGGAGGTAGTAATATACTCCCATTTAGACAATAGGAAATATCTCATTCTGTGTGAAAATAACATGAAGTTAATCAGGTAATATTATTAAAAATTTATAGAGCATATGCCCAAAGATCTCAAAAGTATTAAAATGTTCTCAACAGAACTGGATCAACTAGTAAATTGGAAAATGATAGCTGATAGCTACAGGAACTGATATATGACATTTTCAGTTAAAAGCGACCCTAAGTAAAAGATAGTAAAGTCAAATAAGATGTACCTGGCCTACACCATTCAGGGAATGACAAGTAAATTTGATATGACATTTACTGGTTTCTGCTTGTTTGTTATTGTGTTTTGGGAACATACAGCAATTAAGATTAAAAAAAAGATTCTGTAAAGAAAATAGCAGTCAGGGTGCCTGGGTAGCTCAGTTTGTTAAGCATCGGACTCTGGAATTCAGCTCAGGTCATGATCTCAGGGTCCTAAAATTGAGCCCCACATAGGGCTCCATGCTGACAGAGTGGTCTGCTTGGGATTCTCTCTCTCCTCTCCCTCTGCTCCTCCCCCCTTCTCAAAATAAATTAAATAAACTGAAAAAGTTAAGTAGCAGTGAACATTTTTGATCATTTCCTTTTAGGAATTTTTTTCTGTGTTAGCACACATATATATAAAAGACTTTACACTTTATAATAAACAGTATTTCTCAAATTTAAGTAATGCACAGTCTCTTCCAAAGGAAAATAAATAATTTTCTAAAATATTACTGAAAATATTTCCTTTGGATCCTAGGAACCTACTGTTCAGAAATAGTACCTTGAGAAAGTGAAGTCTTATATAATCAAATCATTTTCAACTGCAAATTATCACTACGTGAGAAATACCTTTGCTTTATACAGATGAACTATTCAGGTAGTTGTTAGGTAGTCATGAAATGAACATATATACACAAACACACAAAGACTTCTTATAGAACACTAAGGCCTTACTACAAGGAATGTTTTCTTGTTTCACTTATTTTTAAGTAATAAATTATACCATTTTTTCAAAAATTTTTATCTTTGAGATTCTTTCTTCAAAATACATTCTTATACAATGTAAAGAAACATGTACATTCATAAGCAATTTATCACGTACTAACACATTTACTTACGTAAGTATGGTTTAATACCCTTGCTCCAGTCTATAGCATTTTACCAGTATCTTCCTCCTTTGGGACATAAAGCCATACTGGTGTAACTACAAGTGTCAAAAGTTATAATTCAAAGTGCAATTGTCACAAGAGTCATTTTTGCATCTTTAGAGTTCAATAAAACCACATGACCCTCTTTTGGGCTCGAAGACCAGGACCTTTCAGAGCTGAATACCCTTGTTCAGTGGCTTTCTCATGGTGCTTACCCATAATTTCAAGTCTGTAAACTCCAGGGATAAGTCTTTCCCCTAGAACTCTTATAATGCTCATAAGTCATGTGACAGGTGTGACTTCCTTGGGACACTGCCAACTATCCACTTTCTCTTGTACTGAGAATCACCCCAGAGGCTGAGACCAGTAATAAACTGCTTCAGGTTTATTCATTTAGATTCCTGGATCAAAACTTGTGCATTTTAATCTTTGGCAAATAGGTCAAATAGAGAAGAAATTTCTGGTGGAAATCCTGGGTTCCAGTCCTGGCTCTGCCAGTGATTAAGTATACGAACTTGAACAAATCCCTTAGTCTCACTTAGTCTTGACTTCCACATTTGGGACAAGGAATGATTGAAAGCTTTGCTACCCTATAGAATTTTATGACAATCAATACTGTTAGGTCCTTCAGGGCAGAGAAGAGGTCAAATTCATCTTCAAAGTGCCTGTGCCAAGCTAGTGCCTAGAATAAACCAATAGCTTTTTCTATAGAAATCCTGACGTTTAGTTCCACTAATCATTCAATACACATACGTTGATTACCAACTATAGGCCAAGTAATGTTTAAGGCACAGAAGATACAACAGTGAACAGGAGAGAAAAATATCACAGCCTTCATGGAATTAACTTTCTAGTAAGAGATCTTTGTTGGGGGAGTAAAGAGGGAAGCATTACATATGTACGTATACATACACACACACACACATATATACACACATACACATATGTTATAGACTATATATTATATGCAATATATACAAATATATAAAATATAGACCATATATTTGAGTATAATAGAATGTATTAATATATGATACAATATATTTTTGGAGAATTTTTTATGTTAATAGGTAATTTTTTTAGTGATTTAAAAATGTTTATTTATTTTTTAGGTAGAAAGAGAGAGCGAGAGAGGAAAGGGCAGAGAAAGAGGGAGACACAGAATCCAAAGCAGGTGCAGGCTCTGAGCTGTCAGGATAGAACCCGACGCAGGACTCAAACTCACGAACTGTGAGATCATGACCTGAGATGAAGTCAGATGCTTAACCGACTGAGCCAGCCAGGTGCCCCTAATAGGTAATTTTATATTGAATAATACCTAATTGTAATAAATTTGTTAAGTGCAGAAAATTCATTGTAATATTCTTTTAGCTTGGAAAAATTCTAGACAATTGACCTTTTAAATATTCACCAATTTTTATTAGCAATTATCTACACATATCAAGGAATTCTTTAGTTAAATATTTAAAACACCCTTAAGGTAATTCTCTTTTGTCCCTATCTTTTTTTTTTTTCATTGAAACTGAAATTTCATGGGAGATATTGTACAGAAAATGTCCTTGGTCTTGGTGTTAGTTGTGCTTATGAGGGTGGAAGATTTTTTAGAAGAAAAAATACCTCTATGGCCTTGTATTTTAAATGCTTATAACTGGAAAATGCTGTCTTATAGAAAAAAAAAAGGTATATATACTGCAATGATTAAACTATATGTCTCTTCCACACAAGGTATAGGAAAAGGAATGGAAATTTTAGGGGACATCTTGGTTCATAATATTAAAACTAACACTCATTAGCCGTGTGTGTGTGTGTGTGTGTGTGTGTGTGTGTGTGTGTGTATGCGTGTGCATATGCATGTGGGTGCAGGCACACTAAAACATGGAAATGGACACATCAGATGCCATGAGTTCACTTAGAAGTTTTTAAGCATGGAACACTTACTGGATTAGGCTGCTATAAGCAGGCTTTTAAAGTCGATCCAGTGTAGCAGGACAAGGTAATCATGGCTGCTTCATCCAGTTCGAACCTCCAGCCCCATGAAGTCCAACACTTATGGTGCAAAGGCAAATATTTAGTGCTAGAAAGAAAAGTTTGCCACACAGACAATTCAATATCCATTTACTAAGCACACACAACACACTTGGCACTGAGACTGCAGAGATGAAGAGAATCCCTCCTGTCTGTAATAAGATGATAACTAATCAGGAGACTCAGATTTATACAGCAGGAATGATTAAGAAGTCAGGAAGACACGGATTTGAGCGCCAGTCCTACCCTTTATTAATATGTGACCTGGACCTTTTTCTCTATCCCTCAAAGTTTCAGGTTTGCCAAGAGAAAGAGAGCACATTATTCACAGAGACCATTCGACTTACCAGATGCATAGACAGCTCTGTTTGTCTAAATCTGCATTTCTGATAAAGTTCCAGGCTGAGTATTGAAATAGCACCATTTAGAGAGAAACACTGCATTCTACGCGTCATTAGTCACAAAACCTGAAATCATTATATATTAGCTACAAGAAACCAAGTGGTTTTCCCAGAACCTCCAACTCTGTATAATATATTGATTTTCTATGTGTCAACTCGTCATTCAGAAATACAGTATACCTAAGGCTGACATAGGCAATGGCAGGAGACTTTATTTATCTTAAGGTTTAAGTTGTGAGAAAGACATGTATTGAACTAGTTTTTTTTTCTATGTGGTAAAACAAACAAAGAACCCTGAAATGAGTAGAGTTTTATTGGAAATAACATAAAATTTTAACAGATTATATCTAATTTCTGCCCATTGCTCAATTATGGAATGAAGTGAAAATCATTTGGACTCTCCTATGAAGAGTTTCTTTACCTTAAAATTGGGCCTCACCCATCTTTTTTTACTGGAATATTATATGTGCTACGTGATATAATCTCAATCAAAAGCACTTTATGAAATATATACACACATATATTTATGTACCTATATATACAGGTATATAGATATATTGATATAGCAGTTACCATAGTATCTGGCATATAACAGGAACTCAAATAAGTTTTGAATGAAGGAATAAATTTACTAAATATTATAACTGAAAATTTCCTTCAATTCTTACTTCCAACAAGCAACTTCATGTTTGGAATACAAGCAGAAGAATGTTTAATCTACCAACTACTTTCTTGTTCTAGAAGAATTAGTTATTTCTATGTCATTAGACTAGAAATTCAAGTTGGAAATATATTAAGAATGAAGATACTGTAGTAATTGGCAAAATGCTATATTGAAGTTAACTTTCAGATGAAAAACTGAGAGTTTAATAAGTCTGAGAAGTGAAACTCAAAGAACTTCAATATACAGTATTTCAATAGTATTTCATAGTAACAGTATTTCAATTTTAGTACTGGAGAACAAATCTTTACACACATGGAAAAGCAAGGATTGGAAGTTTAGGTACGTAACTTGAGATTTACATGGGTGGAGACAATATCCAAGACATAGAGACAGAAAATGATATTAATGAGCTAAAGATTGTGTCAATTGTAAGGAAAAATATCTCATAGATGCCAAATCCAGCTATATGGTACACAGAAATGGAAAGTTTTTGTGCAACCAAGAACATTGTCATTTGAGATCATAAAGAATGTAATATTTCACTTTACATATTAGCTTTATAAGTTCCTGGAAAGAAAAGTCTGGTTTAGTGAGAAGTATATAGCAACTGTATAAATTTAGTGAATAATAATTATGCATCAAAGCATGCTGGTGTTTTGCACACATCCTGTCATTTAATTCCCCTTGTAGTCCAATGATATAAGGATTATTATTGCCATTTGACTAAGCAAATAAGTTAACAAAATGAAAATCTGATGCTTTTAATAACATGTCCAAGATTATGTTATAGCAAAAGAAAGTACTAAGGTTGAACTAAGGAAGTCTGGCTCCAAAACATACAGACTTCCTACTTTTTTTAAAACTATTTTTTTTAATGTTTATTTATTTTTGAGAGACAGAGAGAGAGAGAGAGAGAGAGAGACAGAGACAGAGACAGAGAATAAATGAATGAAGACAAGTGGGGGAGGGGCAGAGAGAGTAAAAGGAGACTCAGAATTTTAAACACGCTCTAGGCTCTGAGATGTTAGCACAGAGCTTGATGAGAGGCTTGCCCACGAAGTGTGAGATCATGACCTGAGCCGAAGTCACATGCTTAACTGACTGAGCCACCCAGGCGCCCCCAGACCTCTTATTTTTATTGAGAATGCTATATTGTCTCTCCACATGCACTTGTAACCAGTCTAGGACTCAAAAAGGAATTAAGATGTGGGATTTTGTTGCTACTGTTGCGAAAGCAAGTTCACAGTGATATAATGCAAGCCACAGAGGAAAGATAGAGTTGAACACATAACTAAGGCAGGTTGCCAAGGAAACTGTTGGCAAACCAAATGTCATAAAGTCCAAGGACATAAGAACACTTGTCTATGGCCATAATTATTTTCTTGATCAGTCTCCATAGCAAGGGCAGCATCTTAGAAAAGCTAAGTCATATAGTAACATATTTTCATGGCTTAATTTAAATGGGCAGGAATTTAGTGCCTATCCCTTGCCACCCCCTGGAGAAATTGAAAATCGTTAACTGGAACTTTCTTCTGAAATTTTTAGAGAAAGCTGCTTTGAGATTTTTAATGTCAAGAATTCTATCAACCTCAAGGCAGTCTTATACTCGAAGTCAAAAAAGAACAAGGTTCTGACTCTAACAGGTTCAGATAGGTATGAAAGTGTTTCTTAAAACCTAAGAACAGAATGTATGCAATGACCCAGATACCAGACTCCAGGTACCATTCAGCTGGAAGGAGCCACTGTACTGAAAGTGAAACATATAGAAGAACCTGAGAAAATTTATTCAGGTTCCCCTTGCTATTTGCTATAGGCAATGCTTATCTCATCTAGAAATTCCGCGCCCGACTACATTGACTACAGTGAGATTTTTGCATATTTATTGTTTGTTCATTTTAAATAGTTTTCTCTAGAAATAAATCAGGACATATCTTTCATGCACCATGTTAAGACTAACACCCAGTGTGATTCTAGTAGTAACTCCCTATATCGTGGAACTTTCAAAAACATTAGCCACCTATAATTATGAAAAAATTTCTCTTCTGGCTCTTTTTAGATCTTTAAACTTCCCCTTTAATAACCTGAGACTTTTGTCCCCAGGTAATGCTGTGTGTCTCAATTTTAAAGTGGCCTTTCTTTAAGTTAGTATTTATACTGACTGCAGTCAATTCTCAGTCTGTCCTTAGGCAAGTGAGTTGAGCATACATTTCAATTATGCTTAAAGCCAGTCCAGAATGTGAACTATGAGCTGCCCCTATCAGCTACTGTACACAAAGTTCTGGAATATAAAGTTTGTCCTTCTTCATCCTGTGCTTTTGCAGTACAACATTAGTAGTCCTTTTCTTTCTCTGCCACTGTGTTTCAGCACTCATTTGGTGTTCCGTTTCTCTGAGTATACTGAGTGCAGTCTCTGAGTTCTTAAGAGACCAGACACGAACTTTTGGGCCCAGCATTGTTTTCCAGAAGGCCAATTCTCCCCCATTTTTTGGTGACCGATTCTATGAATATTTTTTTGATTCATTTTTAGCATCTTTCTCAGCTATCATATCTTTGGATTTCCTGTTTAACTCTTTTACATCCATTTCAGTAAGTGCTTAAAAACAGGCACAATGTAATGGGAAACACAGTCTCCTGGTGGGCGGCATCACAACAGAAAAGGTAGGCAGATAGTACCGAGTTCTCAGATCTTCACAGAATGTGTTTCATAGTGCTTGCTGCACAATTGTGCATGCAAAATCTCATAGCCCAGAGCACATATATCAGCAATAATTTCATGGAAGCAGGCTCTGCCTAATATGTGCAGAGTCTTACATTACTTTATCAAACTGTCTTTGTGTAATTAGTCTGTCTGCAATGCCTGGCGTATAAATTAAGCATCTAATTTATCTTGACTGGCCTTCGGATCACTTGATCAGTCCATTCTGCCTCTGTGGCTCTTTAGTGAATGCCAAATGCAGAGAAGGACCCTCTGGCAGCAGAAGAGAGTAGAAGCAGAAACTCCCTGAGAGGTCACAGGCAATTTCACATTCACTCATCACTGACACCCGGGCAGAGAGCATACCATTCCTCCCAATGACAGTGATCTTCACGAGGGGCATAATTGATGTCCCTGGTGGCAGGTTACTTTGTAACATGGCTGGTAAATAATAAATAACTACAACTCAAGCTGTAAAGTCAGGTTTACTAAATGAAATCAAATTAAAAGTAAATTATATTTTCTTCCCAATTCAACACCATTTCTCATAAGCCACTTATCAATACCACAGCAATCTGTACAACTGTAAGAGACAAGTTACACAGCTATTCAATCCTGATAAAAACAAAATAACTCCTGTAGCCATAATCATTCCTCAAGAGCATTTAATTTGTTGGCTCTTGCATTATTGCTATCAAAACAAAATCTTGCAGCTTTATTGGAATACATAAATCTCTTTGATTTAAGGGTACTTTAGCTCTCTTTTCCTCAGATGAATTTGAAATGGTACAGAGTTAAATTTTTATGGAGTGATTTCTGGGGGGAAAGGCTGACATAATTTTCAACATGGGACAATGTTCTGCTGACAACTCAGAAAGTTTGAAGAAAATGTTTAGCTCACTACATAGTTTTTGTCATAGTGCATTCTCCCTTCTGTAGTTATGGATGAATACCCAGGACAAATATGTGCTCCATTCTACATAAAGGTAAATACAAGGCACACTCAGTACGGATGTATGACCTCTCTTCTCACTACGTGAGCGGATATACAGGAGAAGAGCCAGCGGCCTGGATTCATGACATAAGACTCTTTTCAGGCCGCTTGTGACTTACTGCTGAGGACTTACTCTGCTTTTGAAAATATTCCATGGTAGTATGTGACTACCATATTTTGCAGTGAATTTATCAGAAGGTGTCTGTTTTTAACTATAACTTTCTTGGAAGATGCATGACTTAAGTGACATCAATCTGAAGCTCCACTGTTCGGCCAGATAATGAGGACTTGACCAGACACTACATGTCAACTCTGGCAGTATCTGATTCATATGAGCATAGAAATCCCACATGCATTTTAAAATATTTTTAATAAAAAACAAAAAATATGCTAGCTCTAAGTATACTCTGATTATATGTCCACTTGGTGGGTGTTTGCAACCACAAAACCGAGAAGATTTTTCTAAACGGAGGTGTGCTCATATTTATGTTGTTTAACCTTCAAATAATAACAACTTCTCCTTTTAGAGTAACAGACAGAAATGTAGTTTATGTGGAGGGGTTTAAAACTTTTCAGAGGTTATATTGCTATATTTTACTTATATGTTACAAAGTTCCTAAGAAAGTACATACACTGATACATGCAGGTTAAAAGAGAGGGATTGAAAAAATAAAAGAGGATAACTGAAAACCTATAGCCCAATTGGTAACCCTGGCTAAATGACCATTGCCAATAATCAATAATCAATACAAAATCTCTGTATCTCCTGGCTGTATGAGGCAATCAGTTATGTTGATGATTAGCCAGGTTCACCTGTAAGTAGCCAGAGCTAACGCAGACCACCGCCAAGCAGGCAAAAAAAAGATAAAGTAAGATAAACTAAGCGGTTGAGTTCCAGTTTTCATGACGGTAAATCAGGCAAGTATCCGAGACTGCGATGATGTAGAAGGAGCGACATGATAGAATATATGGTTCTGCATGTAGGGTTCCAAGAGGAGGCAGCAATGTCTGTCATACAGGATTCATGGTACAATATAAACTCTCATGGCTTTGATCTTACTATCTCCTCAAAGCTGACAGCTCCCTCCTTCCTTCCCCAGGGAATTAGAGAGTGTTACCTTTGACTGAGGGAATTTATTCCAGTATCTGACAACTTACATGGTTTTCTACCTAGTCTATGGATAATTATTTTTTAACAACCTAACCTTTTACCTGGTAAAAACAGAAGAACACAGTTACCAAAGTAAAAACTCCTTGAGTATCTCAACCAGCTATGAGTAGTCACAAATGATACAAGTGACAAAGATAACCACATATTTTCAGAAATAGGTTTTTAGCATATGGAATTATAGACAAGTATAGACAAATAAGTAGATAACTCCTCTCAGTTCATTGGACTACCCTCTTTTTTTGATTTTGGATAATAGTTTTTTCTTTAAGATGTTATTTTTTAATAAAATTTTTAACATTTATTTATTTTTGAGAGAGAGAGACAGAGTGCGAGCAGGGGAGGGGCAGAGAAAGAGGGAGACACAGAATCTGAAGCAGGCTCCAGGCTCCGAGCTGTCAGCACAGAGCCTGATGCCAGGCTCAAACCCACAAACCTCAAGACCTGGGCCGAATTCGGATGCTTAACTGACTGAGCCACCCAGATGTCCCTTAAGATTTTATTTTTAAGTAATCTCAACCCAATGTGGAACTTGAACTCATAACAATGAGATCATAATCACGTGTTCCACTGACTGATCAAGCCAGGCACCCACCCCTTTGGATGATTGTTTAGATGTGGTACTTTTAAAGTAGAAAAGGAATATATAGGATTTATGTAGTGATTAATTTATTTGTATCAGACAGTTTCAGTTTGTATTATTAGAGATATTCACACACAGGTCACATTCTTAAACTTATCTCCAATTTTTTAAATATTTCAACCATTTAAAAAATGGTTTCAGAGAAATAGTTGTCATTTATTTTATTGAATAGATTATATACATTCAAAAGTCCTTAAGCACCCAGATCCTCAATTAAAGTTTCCAAATAATGGTTTGATATTTTTCCCAGTCTCAGAAGAGTAATGAGTGCTAATGTGAAATTGTCTGGCACCAAATTTTAACAAAGAAAAATAAAATAATTTCCACACAGGTAGCCCTTTTTCTATCAAGCACACTCCCAAGAAATATTAAATATGATGACATTCTAACTTTATTATAAAGTTACCTTAAAAATACTATTTTGATAGTTGTGCTTTTGTTCCTAACTAGAACAATGTAATAAGATACACAATGTTGTATGAGATAGTTCAATTGAAGAATTGGTTATTTGAGAATTTTTGCTTTGAGCTTCACTCTGTTACTAGTTTAATTACATTAAAGTCTACCCCATCCACTGTCCTAGCACGAAGTCAAAGATCAAGATGCGAACTGTCAATTTCTTAGGAACTTTGTAACATATAAGTACAATAGAGCAATATAGGCTGTGCATCACCATTCACAGAAATTGCAGCAGCAATAACACTGAGGAGGGAAAAAAGTGCCACTTCAGTTGCAATTAAACCAGGTTTCCATGCGTAGCTTAACATTAAGCAGAGCCATGTGTGGATTCTGCAGGGCAAGCAAAAAAGAAGTGACTGTGAAATATGCTGATTTGGCTACAAAGTAGTTGGGTCAATTTTCACATGCACAACAGCTTCAGTTGGTTAAGAGCTTACACTTGGAACCCCTCCATGACTTATTATCTTGTGGCTCATCTACCAGGGAAGAAATGTTTCAGCCTGTGAAATTTTGTTAGGCTCTGGTGCACAGAGGCTGGCTAACCTTTCTGTGGCTCAGATTTCTCAGTTGAGAAAAAAAAATGCCTCATGTAATGATTGTCAGGATTAAATGAGATGGAGCCTCAAAAATACTTAGAAGACAGCTCTGCACAGGGTACACTTTCAACAATGTTAGTGACTATGAGGCAGAACAATATTTTTAAATAAATAAATAATAAGAGCCTAGAATTTGCAGATACATTTGAGATGCATTGGGGCTAAATATTTAAGTTTTCTGATGTCCAGCAAATAGTAATAATAAAATGTCTCCTCTATTAAAATCTCCCTTTCCTTTTGGTCCTTATGTAGTCTGTCCTAGCTCTGATAAAATAAAAAGAAACCCATAATAACTTTGAGGTTTGGGTGCCTAGATGGCTCAGTCAGTTGAGTGCTGGGCTCTTGATTTCAGCTCAGGTCATGATTTCACGGTTTCATGGGTTCGAGCTCCGTGTCGGGCTCTGCACTGATGGCACATGGAGACTGCTTGGAATCCCTGCTTGTGCTCTCTCCCTCTGAAAATAAGTAAATAAACTTAAAAAAAAAAGAATAATTTTGTGGTTTTAATACTGCAGCAAATGAACAAAAATGCTTTATTTGATCTAAACTGACACTGAATATACAAACCTCTCTGATTTTACAAACCAAAAGAGAATCTGTAATTCAGTTTGGTATACACTAATATCAGACTATTCCAGGATACTTCCCTATTTAGAAAGACAAATGAATACTGTGACTTATTTTATTACATAAGCTTTCAATTTTTTAGGTTCGATATATTTCGCTAAGATGTGTGAGGCATGTCAAATAAATATATAAATAATTTTAGGAGCAATTTATTTTTATTTTGAAAACTATCTTTAATCTTTGAGCTTCACCCTGATATAAACACAATGTTCTCCCTTGTATTAGCAGTAGTAACCTTAACATCTTAGCTTCTCTTTTTAAAGTATGAGATTCTAAATATACAGATCTTGACTCATTTAGCCTTTATATCTCTAGGGCCAGAATAAAACATACAGTGTGCTCAGTACTTGTTTGGAGAATGAAAGAGAATGAGAGTTAATGTCAGATATATCACCATGCTCCTCAGCACTCTGCCTTAGTAGATCTGAGGAGTGTGGGAAATTAATGGGTATCAGTATTTCAAAGAGATAATATAAGATGCTTTCAATAGAAACTATGACCCAATTTTTATTAAAGTGCTAACCAATACCACAGAATCAGTAATGTGAAAATATGATATGAAAAAGGGAAAATAAAATCCATGAACTATTAGAAAGAGTCTCACTATTCTAGTGGGCTATAAGTCTATTATCTTGGCAAAGGGCAAAATGTTTCCATACTTGAGCTCTGGAGTATATACTTCAACTAGGGTTAAAATAAAGAGTTATAGGACAGTATGTTGAAGGAAATTTTATGACTAGTCAGTTAAACTAAAGCTCATAGTCAGTTGTAAAACTTTATAAAGTTGCCATGAACTTATTAATCTAATGTAAGTCACTACACAAATATCTCCTGAATGAATAAATCAATATAGCAAGCAATAAATACTTAGCTATTAAATACATGGTTACTAATAAACCTAGTTGGATCCGTAGGAGAACACTGCAAAATCCTGAAAAGCTCAGAGGAGTCTGATCACATGTTCAAGTTCACACAAAAAAATTAAGATTCATATACAAGCATCTAGACTTTAAGGCTGGGGATCCTTCAGATACTTCTGAATTTTTTAAGAGTTACTCACTGCCCAAGAGAACTCAGTTATCACTGGGCATTAAAACTATGTCTTAGTGTTAAAATCAGACTGAGATTTTGAATAATAGCATTGCCCTAGTAATCATGAAGCAACACTCTCCTTGGAGTCATTCAGAGGTTTCCATTAGCGAAAATCAGCAGCAAGGCACTGTTCCCCTGGAGTGGCATTTGCCGCAATCATTTTATGCTCTAAGAAGACAAGCTGCATTTCATAACTTTGTAACCCCCTACTCCCCTCATTCTTTTTTGACTTTGAAAATGCCTCTGAATTTATTGCCAAACAAAAACTGCTCCAGGAAAGAACAGCCATTGTCTATGAAACAGAGCTAAAGAGAGAGAGAGAGGACAGAATTATACCTCATCATTTTCATGAAAGAATTGATAAAGGCACTTCGATGAACTTTAAAGTGCAGAGATATACAATATATAAATGTAAGGAGTCTTTAGAAGTTGGATTAAAGATTATTTCTTTTGTGCTGGAAAAGAGCAACTAAACTACCCTGTTGAAAACCTCCTCTTGCACTCCTTACTAGACTGTACTCTGAACCTTTTCAATTTCAAATGCAAGGACATGCATTCATACCGAGGCAGACTAAAAGTCTTAAAAATCGCAGAACAATTTTGTGTCTTTTTCCATTTTGCAGGTAAACTGAGTATCAATGTGTGTAAACTGAAATTAAGAAAACACAGAGATAATGATAAAAAGCGTAATGAAATTACTATTTCATAATCATGACCTTGGTTTGCTTCCAGACACAATCCCAAAAAAACTTCTTCTAAGGGTTCCATTGCATATTGGAAACATTTTACATAAGGTTTGGAAATAAACTTATTGTAAGGCAAACTAATGACAAATTTGTAATGTCTTATAGTGCAAAAAGCGAACTGATTTCCATGCAACTATGTGCTAATAACTATGACTACTCTTTTTGAATTTTATTAAGTAACACCATTTACATAAGATAATCCATCCAGCATGTGATAATAGCACTAATCAATTCATGTAAACAGACATTAGCTTTGGTTATGGAAGAATAAGTGGAGTGACACCTACATTTGTGAATTCCCTTGCCTTTTCTGCATATATCCTTATTTGAGTTTCTTATAAGTAAATCCTCACTCATGAAGCCAGACCCTTTTTGAACAGTCATACTATTACTAATGGCTAAAATGTCTCTGTCAATACCAAAACTTATTTAAAGTTGATCTAAATCAATGTGTCAAGTCATGGTGACTTTTCTAAATGTCAATTTCACTTAGATTTGTAGAAAAAAATAGAATGCATAATTTAAGTCACACAGAACTGGCATTAACAGGATCTGCTACATTCATGATGACTGCCCTTTCTTATTCCATACTCCTGAAATTCTGTGCTCTATCTCCTATGCTTCTCCATTTAACCCTATTATTATATGGCTCTGAAAGCTATTAAGTAATAGTAGCCAATATTTATAATTATATAGCAAATTACAGTCCTGAGGAGTGGTACATGGATTCCTTTTGAATCTCACAACAATCCTATGATATGGATACCATAATTAGCACTTTGTGCACATGAAGTAATAGGGACTAACGGAGACTTAGTAACCGGTAAATGATGGAGCAATGACACAAAGACCAGAGAAGACTGAAGGTTTTTAGAAGGCTGTAATAAATGCTCTTAAAATGCTCCCATAGGTGGGGGTGGTGGTATGAGGAAGTCCTGTGTAACAAAGTAATTAATATATAAAGATTTAGATATGGCTAGCACATAAGCAGATAAGTGATTATATTCTTGTTATAGAAATAATACCCCCTCATTTACTTAAGTTCATCAATGTATATTAATTTGAGGTAAATATTAATGTGTAACCATTCCAGGGGGTAGCCCTTACTCAATGAGTTTATCTCAAAGTTCAAAACTGGTGATTGATGGGGATGACTCTAATTCTTTGTTATGTTTTGTGGTTTTAATTAAAACCCAGTACTTTCAGTGAAGGAGATGCTAGTCCCAAACTACTCAGGATGGGTTGACTCACTTATTACTCAGTACAATAATAAAATCAAAATAGGTGGCCAATAAGAAATGACTGGAAGAGAATTAAATCTGAAGTTGAGGTATCTGCTGAACTAGTAGAAGTTACTCTGAATGGTTTGGGACATAAAACACACTGAGTTGGGATTGGATGGGAGACATAAGGAAATTCAACTTTAAAAACCTCTTCAGTGCTATCGAGACCCTCTGTGTTTTATAGAAAGGGCATCTTAGTTATATTAACAGACAGGGAGTTATTGAGTTGCTCTTCCTCTCTTACAAGGAAATTTATTTCAAAACTATTTTCAGCAACTCAGAATTAGGTATTGACCTAATTTCAGACCATGATGCCTGAAAATCAAAGAGTTGAATGAGTAGATATGTCATCATTAAGATTTATTTATTTATTACCATTATCATTATTATTTTCATTTTTAAGAAAAAATACAGATTTTTATTTTAGATAAAATTTTAGATGAGGACCCAGCATGGAGCCCAACATGGAGTTTGAACTCATGACCCTCTGAGATCAAGATCTCCACTGAGATCAAGAGTCAGACACTTAACTGACTGAACGACCCAGGTGCCCCTTAGGAATTACTTAAGGGAAAAGAAAAGTATATGCTGCACCTGCAAATCACTATATATAGTATATAAAATATATAATATATAACTCTTCCAGTATATAAATACATGTATGTGTCATGCCCTCATTGTAATCTCAGAGTAGCACTGTAAACTACACTATATCCATTTTAACAGTCAAAAGATTTTTACATTCAACAATTAAAAAAAAAACATTAAAAAAGGTAACGGGATCAGCATTTAAACTCAGTACACCAAATTGCATAATCTTTCCCAAAAGACCAGAGAAGACTGAAGGTTTAGAGTAGAATGCTGTATTAAATGCTCCTAAAAGCACTTTTAACTCTGAAGGCCTAGGACTACCCAGTAGATCAGGCTTAAAATGGATACTGATTATAATACAATCATATTGCCAACACTATCTTCAGGGACTTCCTGAGAAGTCAAATTAGGTAGTTGAACAGAGATGGAGAAAGGGGTTTTGAAAGTTTCCACACACAATGCACCATCTACCTCACTTCTTACTCAGTCACCATCTACCCTGCAATGACCAGCTATTTCTTTTGTTCCTCATTCCTCATCTAAAATACTACTTCAGGGGCACCTGGGTGGCTCAGTCAATTAAGCATCCAACTCTCGGTTTCAGCTGATCTCATGGCTTCGTGGGTTCAAGCCCTGCATCAGGCTCTGTGCTGGCAGCATGGGGCCTGCTTGGCATTTTCTTCTCCTCTCTCTCTCTGTCCCTCCCCCACTTATGCTGTCTCTGTCTCTCTCAAAATAAACTGAAAAAAAATAAAATACTGTTTCAGAACTTACCAAATAAAGTTGCTCTCTTCAGAAAATGCAATTAAACAAACATCTTCAGTTGTCATTTTCTTTAATTTCTCAGTAGGCTTTGACATTAATGACAACATCCTTCTTGAGACTGTCATGGCTATTCCCGTGAAGAAGGTCATCTTAATTTAGATTAATAATGGAAGTATAAAAGTTACAGTGTTAAAGGTATCTGATATTATTGTTTCAAAAATGCAGATCAATGGTGTTCCTATACCTTCTTAACTTTATTTATTCTGACTCTGGGAAGCTAATTAACATCCCTAAGGCTCAGTTTTCTTTTTGAAAAAATGTGATTAACTATAGTGCTTACTTTATAAGGTTGTTGCAAAGAATAAATAAAACACTATATATTAAGGGTTTTACCCCTAGAGTGGTTTATGGTTAAGTCTTTTGAATATATAAACTTCTTTTGTGTGTAAGAAGGGAAAGATTGAAAGAACCTAAAAATCCCTTAAGACTTTAAAAGAGAAAACAATATAATAAAGGGGAGCTGTGGTATCTGTGAGAAAATGTACTAACACACTGTTGGGTACATTATAGACCCACAGAAAATGTTCTATATTCACAGAGGAAACGGAAGCTGAGGGAAGTTTTATGGACTTGGCTTTGAATGAGCAGAGATGACAGGGGCAGTATCCAGGTGGCAATCACCATACAGAGTCTGTCCTATCTTCTCGTGAACATAAAGATGTAACCTCAAAAGACATTTCTACTTTGAGCTCCAACCAAGTTTGATCTAATGAGGTGAGGTTTTTTCAAATGCTATGTTCATTTTTTTTTTTTTTTTTTTACCTATCAATTTGCTTTTCAGCAGGGTGGATGTCAGTTCAGTGTAATGTAAAGGTGCAGGAAGACTTCTATGAGTGAAAAGACTAATAATTATTTATTACTATAGCAAATCATTCTAAATGAAACCTGAAAATATTTATTTGGACAAAACAGATGTAATCATGAAGATTTTGTGAAGTTATAGTGAACAGGTGCATACTTGAGAGTATTTGTCTAGTCTGATTTATCTGCCCCATATTTCTCAGTATATGTCATCCCTTACTCCAAATATTTATTAATTCTCACTTATTTAATGACAACTAACCTCCAAATTTCTTCTTATTCTCTTTTTCACTATGCATGACATTGTTTTTCATTAAACACAGTGCCAATCATCCCATTCCCTGGGTTGAAAATGTCATTTGTCTAGTTGTTTTAAATATCTTACCCTGCCATTCCAAGACTTTCCACATTATAGCCAACAACCGTTCTTTTTGGTCTGTCTTTTCACCAAACACCTGCACAGACCCTGTATTCTAGATCCACACTGTCCAGTTGGGCAGCCATGAGCACATATGGTTATAAGGCATATGAAATATGACTAATCAAACTTGAGATGTGCTGTGAATATATAATACACAACATATTCCAATAACTTAGTATGAATAATATACAACATATCTAATAATTTTGTACTGAATACATATTTAAATGTTAATATTGTCAATATATTGAGTCAGATAATATATTATTGCAATTAATTTCACCTGTTTTTAAAAATTTTTATGGACTACTAGAAATTTATAATTACATACATGGATAGCATAATATTTATTTTTAGACTGAGTTTTTTGTGGAGAAAAGAACAAATGGACATAACTTGGACACATCTTTGTTTTTGTTTCTACTCTTGGGCTTTGTCTTACATTTTCTACATATGTTAAGCAAACATTTATTAAGTACCTGCCAGTTACCAGGCATTTTTTTCAATATTGGGAACACCAAGGTGATCAAGAAAGAGAGACAAGGTCTGTCCCTCTTGAAGCTTAATTTTCATGAAGTATACAGAAAATAAATCATGGACACCAACAAATATAATAATTTCAAATTGTGATCAATAGCATGTGAACAGATAGTTCCTAAAGAGCAGGATTACTTTATAGGGTCACCAAAGAAATGTCTATCAATAGGGACATTTGAATGGAGAAGAGAAGAATGAGAGTATTAGTATTCTCTTAATGTGTTTGAAACACACACACAAACACACACGCACACATCATATATGTGAAAATAACTAGTTTGTAATGTAAGTGTGTATATTATGATCAACTGGTAATGATGGTCCAGAGTGCTTTGCTTGACTAGCCACATCTACCAGGGCCCAAAAGAGCTGAACTGCACATAGTACACCATGTATTTTCCCAGGCAGATGTATTACCATGCATATCATATAAAGAAACTATTCAAAAATGTATTTAGTTAATAATAAATGCATTACCAAGTGAGGGTCTGCTCAAAGATTTAAACTCTATGTTTGGCATCAAAAAAAAGGAGAAATATAATCTGGAAACACAGTCTATATATTTTTTTAAAAGCTAGGTAATTGCACCAAGCATAAAAATTAATTAGGTCTGCAGACCTTTAATAAGCCATTTCCTGATTATCATATAAGTGGATGAAAAAATTTTAATTGCATTTAATTTTTTTATTCACCCCCAACTTTAGCCAATTCTCTTTTTATCAGTTTACTTTGGGGCATCTGGTTGAATCTTGAAACATCTGTGAAGGCAGGTGTTCTGCTTCTGCCTTCCAGAAGGATGAACAAATCAATACAGGATCCAGACCAACAGATGGTGTAAGTTAAAAGAAAATCTAAAAGTAGTGTGTGCAGGTGAAGTTAGTATACTCAGTCTGTAACATGTTATAGCAGATATGTCTCTGAGTGTCTTTCTTTCTTTCTTTCCATTACTCTGAAAATTGTCAGATTTCTCTCAAGGGCAAATCCCACTGACATTGTTTTTTCATGACATACAGAATCATTGCTGCCATCCAAAAAGAAGTTCCCCCACTAAGTTGTGTGACACAACTTTCTGAGCCATTAGTTCTACTATCCCCAGAAAAGCAAAGGTGAGTCTTGGAACTTACGGAGATATTCTCACACTTCTTACATATTTTGGAATCTGTTCATGGCATTTACAAAGGGTTTAATTTCTCTTGCTAATTTGTATGCACATCCTTTTTATAAAATAACAGTTACAATAATTTAATCACTTAAAAGTTTCCTCTTTAGTGTAAATCATTACATAGTCATATATCATTAGAACAGATAAACATGTTTTTTACAATGTTACCAAAAATTAATATACTTAATTTATCAGGCAGACCCTAAGTGCCTCTATGTGTCAGACTCTGTGTTAAATGACAGAGATTGCAGGTTTTGAGAGGTATACCCTTCAAGTAATGGGACGAGGGGGTCTACAAGATGGAAAACATAACAAAGCAAGTATAATATGTAACATGGTTCTATAAAACTATCACAAGCAAAATGTTATGAATACATACAGGATGTGTTTCTTCATTTTGCCTGGGATATTCAGAGAAAACTTTGTGAGGAGATAACTAATGTTTGCATTGAAACAGTAGTAAGAGTTTACCAAGAAAGACACTTATAAGGGCATCCCAAGACAGCATTGATAGATTGTTAACTCTAAGATTATTTAAAAGCAAAACCAAAACCAAAATAACAATGACAAACAAATCTATCTGTTTTGAGACTATTAGACAAGTTGCTGCACGTACAATGATAGGAAATTTAATTGAACAAATACATAAGGCCAAATGGTTAAGGTCACGGTATTTATTGTGTGTTTCTGCTCCCCAGACACTTCAGGTATATATGGTGTTATTATTTTACTTAGGAAAATTTTAGCAGGTATTATTTGGCCAGTATTGTCAAGAGCATGAAAACTATATGTTATTGTGCCCAAACTTTATTCAGAAAAGGATCACGTCACCAAGATTCATAAAGTATTAATACATCAGCTCCAGCCTTCTCCAAATTCTGTACCCTTCCCCCCCCTCAAAATCTATATAACAAAAAGAACAGATGATCTTTCCAATGCTCCTTGTCTAGGAACCTGGTCTCAGCCTTTGATATTCTGAGTTCTTTATGAAACTGTTACATAAATTAGGTAATAATGGCCCATATACATCAGTGCCTAGGTTGTTTCTTTCTTTCTTGCAGATTCAGGCCCATTAGCTCAGAAGCCTGCAGGTACACAACTCAAATTTTCATATACCCAACGTTAAAACATAACCCAATGCACAGATTTTTAGCCATTTAGAGCCTGCCTGCTTTGCATGCCTCAACCAGTATTGTTGGCTACTGATAAGATAATCCTGTGGTTGAAAGACTCTAAGCCACTCTTGCTCTTCAGAGCTCTCTGGCACAGACTCCCTGCCTTGAAGCTGAGCAATATCACCTAAACATAAGATCTTCAATCTTCCTCTCCCCCAGGAGTTCCCTTACCCTCCCTGGGTTCTGGTTCTTTCATAAGCCTTTAGATGATCTCATGTTCTAGAAACTTTGTGTCTCATACATCTTTAAGCAAGCACCACTCAGTAAAGTCCATTGCCTGTTACTATCTCCCTTGGTCCTATATCTTCCCTTGCTTAGCTCCCTTGTAACACTTGTATAATCTCAGCTCACCCAGTAAGCTTGGAAGAGCCCAAGTTCATTCAATGTTACTTCTCAATGTATGAGAATTCTATCAAAGCACTAGGGAAGTTATTGGTATTATGCAGCAACAGAAAAAATAACAACGGGATAAATATTCTGCAAAATTTACCTAAGAATGGCTGATGTTACATTTTGACATTTTCCCTTTTACAATATTTCTTTTTTTTTAACTTTATTTATTTTGAAAGGAGAGAGAGAGAGAGAGAGAGTAGGGAAAGGTCAGAGAGAGAGGGAGAGGGAAAGAGAATACTAAGCAGGCTCTGAGCAAAACCTGACAAATGCTCAAACTCACAAACTGTGAGATCCTGACCTGAGTGAAAGTCAGGCACTTGGCCAGAAGAGCCACCCAGGTGCCCTCTCCTTTAAAAAACAAAAAAAGTGTGTGTGTGTGCGTGTGTGTGTGTGTGCGTGTGCGTGTGCGTGTGTGTGTGTGTGTGTGTGTGTGAGAGAGAGAGAGAGAGAGAGAGAAAGAGAGAGAGAGAAAGAGAGAGAGAGAAAGAGAGAGAGAAAGGGAGAGAGGCGTGCATGCATAGGCATGAGCTGGGGAAGGTCAGAAGGGAGAGAGAGAACCCCAAGCAGGCTCCGCACTGTCAGCAAAGAGCCTGATGTTTGGGCTCAAACTCACAAACCATGAGATCATGACCTGAGCTGAAACCAAGAGTTGGATGATTAACTTACTGAGACAGCTAGGCACCCCACAATATTTCTCTTTTAATATGAAATATCTTATCATGAATCTTGTCCATCAGCATCAACGTATAAATGTGTGTGTACAAATATTTATTTAGTCAACAGTAAGAAGGATGGAGTAAAGAGGGAGTTAGGAACGAAAGCTGACTGCTCTCATGGTGGTAAAAAGTGATTGTGTACAAGAGAAGTGTAGTTGGAAGCAAGAAAACTGTTCTGGGACCAAACCAACATGCAATAGGCAAAAACTTTCTAACTTCCAAATCTTATTTTCTAGCAGAAGACTTTCTGTGTCAATACCGAGGGATGACCACAATTCAGAAGACGAATTTAATCCATTTTAAGCCCAGTTTGACTCTGGGATGATAGCCTGAAGAATATTTGATTTTTAAAATACCAACACACTACCATTTTACTACAATTGGCTGTCTGAAGATTCTTCAGGAAAGTACCGTGAAGCGGCAAATGAAAAGAACTAAAAAGTAGCTTTCTCTAGCTTTCTCTATATTGACAGAGCCAAAGAATCACAATATAGGGATGTGAATTCAGTATTACTAAATGCCCAGTTGAGTCATGCACAGGTAAAATAAAGGTATGCCGCTTTGCCACAAAGGACTTTCAAAGATTCTAATAAATCTCCGAGAATGATCACCACTTTTTGTTTTTTTGGGTTTTGGGTTTTTTTGGTACCTGCTACATCCCCTCACTCTAATCCCATTTACCTACATGTATTGAAGTCTTTCACAAGATTTCTTGCAGGTACCAACTGAGACTTAAGAATTCATCCAAGGTCACATCTATAAAAACAGGACTCAAACTTCATGGCTTTCTAATCCAAATGCTGTCCTTAAAAGAAGCACAGGTCTTGATTTCCTAGCAGGGTCTTTGTCATAACAAGTCAAATGGGCCTCTTACTCCTTCTTGTACAAACCCAAAAAATCCACTCAAAAATTTAACATGTATTGGCCCAACTGGGGGAAAAAAAGTCAGCATCAATATGCACAGTCTCAACAAGTCGCTTGGCTCTTCCCTTGTTCATCTTCTATTTGTTCTTCTTTTCTTGTTTCCCACCTCTCTTCAATCCCTCCCCCATAAAACATAGTCAACCATCTCTCCATGTAACATTCCAGATTTCGTTCTCTCTCACGGCCAGTTCTCTGTTTTATTTCCCATTCTATGGTGAAAATCACTCTCTTAAGTCCTTAGATAAAACCAGATCTGTCACATTAAAAAAAATGCATATATAAATAAACTGGAAGAAAAGGAAAGAAGAAAGGAAGGGAGGGAGGGAGGAAGGAAGGGAGGGAGGGTGGGAGGGAGGAAGGAAAGAGGAAGCCTAGAGGGAGGCATGTAATTTGAAAACATCAACAACTGCAGCATTTTATGGTTTTATGATTATTTTTCTATGTTTTCTTATAAAACATACTTAAGAACCATAAATTTATTAAAATAAAAATTTATAAAACAAGCTTATACTGTAATGGAGAAGGGAAGCAGAATCTGTATCCTTTTTTTTCACAACTGACATGATTGTTTTAATGGACATTATTCCCCATTCTACTGCAATCAGACACTGACAATATCCCCCTTCGCTGCGATGTTGGGAAATTCTATTGGGATAGTGGACTGAAGAGGAGAGTGGCTTATATATAGGATGGAAAAGAGATGCATTTTGATAATAATGAGACTAAATACTCTCTTGCTCTCCCCAGAACACATACATGGACACATGTGCGTGTATGTATGTAAACACACCACAAAGTCTGTACTTTGTCTAAGACAACCTGTACCAGCAAGTCTAGTATTTTTTGACTCATCTGTCATAAGTAGGGGAGATTAAGAAACTAATGAAGAGAAGCTCCTTGCCTGAGCTTTTAGAAAGGGCAGCCAGAGGAGAGGGGTAGAGAAAGAGCCTCTCTAAGGATCATCCACCATATTTTAAACCTGACTGAGGAGTCTCCAAAGTGAACAAGTGTCAAGTTAATAAGGTGGTGGTAGGCATTGGAGCTTGAAATTATGGGTCACTTTTGATTAAACATTGCTCACAGAAAATAAGCCCTGGCTTTCGGTTGTACAATCCTCACTATCATATGCAAGAATTTAAATGCCAGCACTTATTAAAACTAGCCTGAGCAATAGCTGGGAACCACCTTGGGGATGATACATTAGGGAAAAAAAAAGACCTATATTTCTCCTCAAAAATAATTAAAGTCCCACCAATTGACAGGGCAATTGATAGAATTTATTTTAGTATTTTCCTGTGTTTGGCAGAGACAGTACAGGTTAGCAGACAGATCACCAAATATCTAAACTCAATCATATTAACCGTGATTTGGCACAGTGAACCACCATCTCTGAGTCTCTACTTCCTCATTCTAAAATGCTCAGCACCACCTGGATTTGCTCTGAGTATTAAATATGATAACTTATGTAAAAGAACTAAATCTCATGCCTGGAACACATCCAATGCTAGGTACATGGTTCTCAGCAGTAATTTAAGCTTCCATACCAGCACCTGGTATGCAATAAGAACTCAATAAATGGTAGCTACTATTGTTACTTTTTAAGTTATTTATGATTACACTTGTTAGTTATGCTATTATTACTATTCTACTGCTTTACTCAGGATAAGGCAACAGGTTGAGGATTTTTTATAAATGTTATTATAAAGCCCCAAGAAGGAATTGCTTTTGCTCTTGATTCACTTAAATTTTTACATATTTTTATTGATTTTTATATTGAAATTCTCCTCTCAATATGTTTTAACTGTAATCCTTATTTATGGGGCCCAAGACCCTAGCATCTGGTAATAAGTTGGTTATTAAAAGGTGACATGATTTTTTATTAGAAAATCGAAATCAATAAATCATACTTTTTGTCCTTAGCAGAGGTTAAATGAACAAATCATCTACAAAATAAGGTTTTTACACCATTATGAAGCTTATACTTTCAGCAATAAAATGGAGTTTTTTAGCCTTCCATTGTTAGTATATGCTGGAAAACATTATTGATTTAAATCCAGAGTTGACAAGACGCTATATCAGAATACTGGGATAATGGCAATTGCAGCATCTTCTGCAAAGAACTGGAGGCTTCCAGGCACAGGAAGAAGGTCCTACTGGGAGATTTCAAATCCAAGATTTGGGGAGAGCTTCAGACACCAGCGTGGAGAGGAGCTGTTTTATATTCAGCCCCTGTAACACTCCAATTAATTTAATCATTTATTCACTCACTCATGTCTCTTTAATGAGTAGATTCAATGATGAGTGATTGATTCCTTTATATAGAAAAGCCAATAAAGTCAACTTTCTTTTCCCTTCCCTCCTCTGCTCTCTTCTTCCCCCCTCCCCTATTCCATCCTTCCTTCCTTCTTCTGTTCTCTATCCCCATCGTTTTCTTTCTTTCACCAAGTCCTATACTTGAGATTGTTCAAATAATAAATATTTAAGATGCTTTGAAATCTTATTTTAAAGAAAACTCTATAGTAAATTTTCTCTCATACATATTAGTGAAGTTAATGTTATTGATCACTGAAGCTAAACAGCAATCCCCTGTGTTCATTAAGGGAGGAAAAACAGTGCATAAATCAGGTTACCTTTGGACAAGTGGAACTTGCAGTTGTTGTAGTCGGGACAGTGGGGAAGGGCATTAATCAGGGAAACAGTATGAGTGAACTGTGGAGGATTAACTTATTCATAGACTTGATCCCCAGACAGGCATTAGTGTAATTAACTTGTAAGTAAGTGTGGCAAACCCAAAGTCCTCTGTAACCAGCTGCCATATTCATGGTTCTAACCTGGTGAAGTGAGTGGGTAAATTCATCATTAGGATTAGAGGTACTAGTTCTGGAATGCTCAGGGAGAATGCTCACTTAAAAGCAGAAATGTTGTGGGTATAGAGCCAAGTGCTAGGTATGGGAGAAGGTAAGAAAAAAATAAACAGTTAAGATAAGAAAATACCCACCCCCCCACACACACACAAGCAAAAGAGTCAGAATTAGCAACAACTGGATTCAAGTTAAATCTCATCTCATTAGTCACTGCATGAGTTTAATTATTAGTTAATACTTAGGAGTGTCAGTATCTTCGTCTATAAAATGAAACTAATGTTAATAGCTTCTTATCTGCTTTGTTCAATTTATTTACTAACTACTATGTGCATTTTTCAGAGAGGCCTTTACTATTGTTGGGAAAATGAGATATATGAACATATACTTAATAATTATATACTGTATAAAAATATGACGTGCCATAAAAGACTATTTGAAAATGACAAAAAAAAACCCTTTAAAATGTTATTTTCTATATCTTAGTTAAATAAATCTCTGCCATTAAGACAAGGTCAATAACCATGCAAGATATATGTATTCTCTCTCTCTCTCTCTCTCTCTCTCTCTCTCTCAATTAACTTAATTCTCAACCTACAATGAAACATAGGGAAAAACTTAATGGATATAAATAGTCTGGAGTAATTGTAGTTACAAATCTGCATCTAGATTCCTGTGTTGTTTCATTTATTAAAACACTTTGGTCTTTGGTTACGATAGAAAAGACAGAGTTTATTATTTTTATTATTTATTTATTTACTTACTTACTTACTTACTTACTTACTTAGAAAGTATGTGCATGTGAGAGAGAGAGGCAGAGAAAGAGAATATTATTACTCAGGCTCCAGGCTCAGCACAGAGCTGGACATGGGGCTAAATCTCATGACCAGGAAATCATGACCTGTGCTGGAATCAAGAGTCAGATGCTTTACCAACTGCATCACCCAGGCACCCCAATCCTTTTTAAAATTAGAACCAAGTTTGTAGATCTTGGTGGAAATAACTAACAAAATAATTAAGGAAGGTAATGGGAAAATTTTCTACTTTCCGGAGGCAGATCATTTGAGTAAGAGGCTTATTCATCTTGCTACAGTTGCCCTACATAATATGAAATTATTTGGCTCAGTATTTTATTCCTGCTTATCTGACATCAGCCACTCTATTTTAAATCCAGTGCTAGTTAATCCCTACAGAAGCTGATATTCTGCTACCCAGATAATGCAAATAAATCCAAACAGCAAATGATTACCCCATGAAACAGATACATATGCCATGGACTATGACCATGTCATAGTCAAGGTATTTCTAGGCAATTGTTAAGGAAAATACAGCATTTCCTGTATTTCCAATGATCTTCTTAAGCGCAGGAAAACTGTTTTATTCAAAGATATGTGAATCGTCCTCCATCAAGATCTAGGCACCAAAATGATAGATGGTAACAATGATGGTTAATTGCCTTAAAGAAGAATTGCCAAGTACTGATCTTGTTTGATCCCCACATACAAGGTGAAGGCATCACCCAAAAGACATAAGTAATTAAGAGTCCAAGAACTCTTGTCTGTCAGCATGACAGGACATGAGACATCAGCAGTTGGTCTGGAGTGAATAAGTGGACAAATCCTTGAGAGTGGCTGAGTTCCTTGTGTATGACAGTCAGTGAATAAGGTGGGCCAGTAAACAGAAAATGGGTTCCATAATCAGTGTGTAGCAAAGTGGCATAATAGAGATCACATTATGCAGGGCTATCTCTATATTATTCAGGCTCCTGAGAAAAAATTTAGGGTGAGGTGCATATTTATATAAATAATTTGAACAACCTAAGTTCTAGTAGCCCAATCTGATGTGATCCTGTGAAAGAAATACTGACCAGACCAGCATGAGTGGTATGCTCACCAGACTGTCCTTTAGAACTGCACCTGGTCACGGTTCTAGGACAACTCCACTGATGCCAAGTCCTGGATATCGTCAGGGCATCAGGTAAACCTCACTTGGAAGGGGTAGTAAGGGAATGGTTGGGAAGGTTGAAGAATATCTTAAAGGAAGGATATAAACAGAGATCCAAGCATACATGCATTGTGTTCTGGTCTCATCACATCCCACTTAGTGGGCACTGCTGCTCTATCTTCTCTTTGGTAGAGAATGTCCAGGAAGCTTATTCCAAAATCTGAGACCTAGAATTTCAATGCCGGGGATAAGGGTTCAGCCACCCTAGATCTAAGGGTGATACTAGGAAGGAACTGTCTGAAAATGTTCCACACTGAGTTCTTATGCTGAGGGCATATGATAGGTCACATTTTCAAGCAACAAATTTACACTTTTTTCAGTGAACAGAGTATTAATGATATTCAAAGCAATAGGAGGAGCTGTAGTAGCAACAATGGTAATTGTAGGTATAGTAATAATGATTGGATAATACTAAAAAGGTAGAAATATTAACCGCTTTGGATTGCATAATACTTGTGCTATATGTGCATTCATGAATTTAGCATTTTCAAACATCATCTTGTTACTGATAACCAAGGCTCAGAGAGACAAATTAACTTCCCCAAAGTCACACAAAATATGTAGTAGAGCACTTTATCATCTCAAATCATCACAAGAAGGGTGTGTATAATACCATAAGGTATTTTGAGAGAGACCACATTCACATAACTTGAATTATAGTATATTATTATAATTGTTCTGTTTTATTATTAGTTATCATTGCTAGTCTCTTACAGTACTTAATTTGTGTGTTAAATATTATCATAGCTATGTATATATAGGGGGAAAACATAGTACATGTTGTTATATGGTGTGTGTGTGTGTGTGTGTGTGTGTATATATATATATATATATATATATATATATATATATACATATATATATATACATATACATACATATATATGACACCAAGTAGGGCTTGGTATTATCTGAGGTTTCAGGCACCCAGTGGGGGTCTTGGAATCTATCCCATGGATAAGGGTGGACTACTATACCGCAGGTGGTGGTCTTGCAATTATTTAATAGGCTCCTGTGTACTCTTCATACAGTTAATAATACCTTCATATGGGATTAAGTCCAACTAGACAAAAAAGACACTTAATCTTGTCTTTAGATATTTCTCTTATTGCACCTCCTGCTGAACTATAATCACACTTTAGGTGTTAAGACCCAATGACTCAAGGGAATTTCCTCCAATAGAATATTTTTCTCTTGCTGTAAACAACGGAAGCATTGCTCCCTGAATCTTTAGTATGTTTGATCCAAATGTTCTCTTGACTATTTTTTAAATTTTGTTTAATGTTTATTTTTTAGAGAGATAGAGAGAGTGCAAGTGGGGGAGGGACAGAGACAGACAGAGGCACAGAATATGAAGCAGGCTCCAGGCCCTGAGCTGTCAGCACAGAACCCAATGCAGGGATTCAAACTCATGAACTGTGAGATCATGACCTGAGCCCAAGTCGAACACTTAACTTACTGGGCCACTCAGGCACCCCCACCAACCCTTGACTAACTTCTAATGGTCTCTAAGAACCCACTCAGGAGGGCATTATCACTGCCAGAAAATATTTTCTGAATTTTGTATAATGGGCTAGGTACTCCTTATATTCTTAGCATTTTAGCAAAATTCATCAAACTGAATTTTTATTACCAGTTTGCTTATCTTTGCTTTCCACTGGGGTTGAAGTTCCTTGAGGGCAAAGCCTATGTTTCATTCATTTTCCTATGTCTAAAACGAATCTCTTAGTCTCTTTGGAACTCACTCTCTTCATCTGCAAAATGATTGTAATGTTCTTTGCTCCTGACAGCTTAGAGACTGAGGTGGAAAACCAACCTCAGTCAACAGACATAAAATTGGTATATAAACAATTAAAGATCACCTATGTGAAGGGGACTATATTCCAATTCCTAGCATATGGTAGACTTTCAATAAATGTTGGTTGTTGATAATGCTAAGTGCAGCATAAGCAATATGTGTTTCCTAAGAAGGTTAGTCTCTATTCAGATATTTAGACGCTATCAAGTCCTAGACATAGCAATCCTATCAAAAGGCCATGCATATTTTGGTCCACAAAATCATCAGTAATAAATAAAACATTGTTCTGTTGGCCTGTTGAGGCAATCATTACTCAAAATTAAGAAGTTTCAGCTTGGCTTTCTCCTAAACAGTACAACAACAATTTTGGATCCAAAGATTCTTCTATCATTGTGTTACATATCTCAGTTTTGCATGCATGCATTCACCATTTACTTTGTAACAGACAAGACTCTAAGTCGTGAGGAAACATTTAAAGATCTGAAACTGCCCTTTCTATCAAGAGTCCCACTGATACATTGAGGAGATAGGTTGGAAAACAACAAAACTAAAAACAAACAAACAAACAAACAACTCACAACTCACGGGTAATCAGGGCTCCAAGGTGGGTTTTCATTGGGTGGAATTGTAGAAACAAAAGGGAGAATGTTTCAAAAAGCATTGTAGCAGGAGGCCAGAGCAAGGCCTCACAGAAGGATAACACCTTACATAGATTTAAAAAATGATTGAGAAGGTATAGGAAGAATTTTTTTAAGGATAGGGTCAAAGATTCCAGAGAGACTTTTCCAGCATGTCAAAGTAAAGGTGGCAAAGAGAGACTGCATGAAGCATTTAGCACTTAGGAAAGTGCATGAGTTTTTGAACCCAGGACCAAGCATATATAAGAAATTATTTATGTGGCGAGACTAGAGAGAGTTTCTGATGCCCTTCTATGGTATCCTGTAAGCAAAGAGGGAAGCCTAGCAGACTTCTCAGCAGAGTTATATGAGCAAGCAAATTATTAGATTTTTACTTAATGAGAGTAGTGAGGGGAATGGGGGATCTAGACATAGGTAAAGAGGCTAGTACACCTGAGGCTTAAAGAATATAATAAGAATCAAGGCTCTAGAAGGCTTATAGTGCTTTTTTTTTAATTTGTAATATAAAATGATTAAATTTTCTGTTATTTATTTTATTAAGGAATCATTTTATGAGTTAAATCTTATAATAAGATTTGTGTTATGCCAACTCTAATCTTTGGGGAGAGGTGCCTGCCTCACTGTGTTAAGAAAGATTCTGAGGTTCTAACCAAGCTTCAAGAGAAAAGAAAACTTGATTGAAGGGTAATGTATGTAACGGCCAAGGTAAAAAGGGATGGTGACACAGTGAACCATATATTTACATCTCTGTTTTCCATGTATTTTAAATATAATAAAACAGAGATGTTCATGTGTTAGGCATAATGTAGGAATTTCAGAGTTTTCACTGGTCATTCCTTACTGTTCTACCTTACTCTACCTAATAACATATGCCCAATCACCTCCTAGAATATTTAGGTCTCTGAAAAATATAGCTTGAAAAGTAGCTTAAAAATGCTGTGGGGTGCTTGGGTGCCTCAGCTGATTAAGCGTCCAACTTCAGTTCAGTTCATGATCTCTGGGGCCCTGAGTTCCAGCCTGGAATCAGGCTTTGTGCTGACAGCCCAGAGCCTTGAGCCTGCTTCAGATTCTGTGTCTCCTCTCTCTGCCCCTCCCCTGCTTACACTCTCTCTCTCAAAAATAAAATAAACATTAATTTTTTAATGCCCTTATTTCATAGATGGGAGAACTATCTTCTGGTGGTTTAGTTGCAAATAGCTATTTTCATGAAGATTTATTCAAAACTAGGGTTAATGCATTGTTTTTAACAGATTTTGCAATAACAAAGGATACTAGGTGAAGGATTCTCATCTCAATGATTTTAAAAACACAGCTTCTGACTAATGAAATACCTTACAATTTCTAATTGGTTTAGCTGTCCCTAGTCCATCTTAGGTGAATAATATCATTTAAATATTTTCGGTAATTTTCCTTTAACAGGCTTTTAAACTTAATGTTTCTGCCTTGCTTCAGGACAACATCTTTTAATTGCTCTAAATTATCAGTGATGTCTGTAGCATTTTCACTGAACATGGATTGATTTCAATTAACTTTCTCACGCTTTTGCATAAAAGCAGTCCTTTTCAATTTGCCTAATTGGATCACACAACCTCTTAGAGCTGAGGAATGATAGTCCTTAAAAGGTTGGAAAAGGAGACACAATCAAGGTTGTTTACTTCCCAATGTCTCCTTTTGGACTTTCCAGTTCTGCTTGATCAAAGAAAGCCATTGGCTAAGAATGTAGGTTAGAAAGTTGAAATAGAGTATCCCACCAATGGAGCCCTTGGTATTTCCCAGATTAATTTTAACTTCACAGGGATGACCAAAAATAATTTGTTATAGTCTGTTCAAACACTTCTGCCATAATTAGAACACTGTCCTTTTTCCATTTTCATCTGCCTGTGCATATGGTAGACACAATAGGCTCTCAATGTCTGTGCTCATCTGTATACATTCCAGGTTGTGGGTAGAAATCTGCTGGTATTTTTACATAGGATGACTCCATTATGACTATTGAGTGTTAACAGATTGGGGCTGAGAGCACAGTGAAGATCAATTATGAAAAAATAGGCAGTACAAAAAAAACAGGAGACCTAGAACCTTGGCCATCACAGGGACTGAAGCAATAGAAGTCAAGGTAGGAAAAAGTAGTTGGTGCAAAACTGAAAGAGTGAATTGAAATGAAAAAAAAAGTGAATGTCACAAGGGTAAAGGAAGTTTTTTGTTGTTGTTCGGTTTGGTTTTAGTGGCATGTCTAATGAATTCAAGAGAATCAAATGAAAAAGAAAATACTAAGAATTTAAGGGAGTTAACTCAGAGGATTAGATATAAAATTAGCATGCAAAAAATCAGTTTCTTAAATAAAAAAAAACAAAGAATAACATAGTGAGGATGAAGACATCTTATTTAACCTCCCATGAAAATATATTACAGTTGTGAGTAAAAAGTGAAAGACTTATGTGATGCCAAAAAGGAATACTCAAATATGTAAAAAAATGGTCATTATTTCGGGGTAAAACTCAATGTTTCAAAGAAATGAACTCTCCTTAAATCAATCTAAAACTTTAACACAATTGTAGAATAGTTATCAGCAGGACTTGGTAATCAGAAATAAACAAGCTGCTTCTAAATAATAAGCATGTAGGAATAGTGAGATAAACGTGGAAAAAATAAGAACACACCTTGTTAAGTAATAAAAGAGATTTAAAAACTATTATATATGTACACATACATATGCTAGTTGGCTACTTTGTTACCTTTAATTAATCAGTAACTAACAGTTAATTATTGACACATTAAAATTACTTATTAGATTACAACCTGATCAATTAATTATATTATTTAAAATTATCAACTCATATCCATTCATCTTTTATACCCAATAAATTCCAGATTAATCATGGATTTATATTTAACTAAAAATCAAAATATTACTAAAATAATTGTAAATTATGTTCTTCATTACAAATAGAGATTTTCCTAAGTAAGAAATACATCCCTAAAGTCACTCAATAAAGATTGACAATGGGTACATAAAAATTCAGCATTTCTGTTTTGAAAGACAAACATACCAACAGAAAAATAAAGCTGAAACCAATCAGAAAGTTAGGAAAGTGTCCTGTGTCTGTTGTTGGTAATATGAAAAGTTATATACATCAACTCAAAATTAAAGGAATGAAAACTAAACCAAGAAACAAGATACCATTTCCCCACCTATTTATAAAGATAAACTTTTTCTCGTGCAGGTATAAGTATCAACATTAAGTTACATGGAGGCAATAGATCCTATGTATCTAATGTGCAGATATGTATTGAAAACCTCACACAGATCATTAATTTCTGCATGTTTGTAAAGGCAAGAGACTGTGTATTATTTTGCTAGGGTTGCCATAAGAAAATACCACAGAGTTGCTTAAACAATATAAATTCATTGTCTCAGTTTTGAAGGCCAGAGGTCCAAGATCAAGATGACAGAGGTTTGGTTTCTTCTGAAGTCTCTCTCTTTGACTTAAAGATGACTGCCTTCTCAGTGTGCCCCCACATGGTCTTGCCTCTGCATTCCTTGTGTCCCTCTATAGGTCTAAAATCACTCTTCATTTTAACTGAACTGCCTCTTTAAAGCCCCTGTCTCCAAATACAGTAACATTCTGAGGTCCTGGGTGTTAGGGCTTCAGCATGTGAATTTTGGGAAGACACTTCAGCTCATAACAGACTGTATGTAACCTAACTAGTCATCAATATAGTACTATTTAAATAGATCATGGTGCATCTATACAATAAGTACTGTATAGCCATAATAAATAATCTATGCATGCTGACTTCCAGCACTTTGAAACATGCATAAGGAAATAAGGTAAATGATAAATAAGGAGAGTAAGGTATGGAAAAGTAAAATATGCTAATGTATTATAAAAGCACAGAGCCAAACAGGCCACAAGTCTATCTTTGGTTTGCTCGCTTTCTTTCGCTCTCTCTCTCTCTCTCTCTCTCACACACACACACACACCTTTGTCTCATCATAGGAAGGCTAGATGAAGGACTGATTCAGTTGTAGAGATGACACATATTGTGGCTTAGGCATGGCAGGGAGACTACTTTGTAGGGCTTATTATTTTTTAAAGTGTAGGCAATATTTTAAAAAGAGAGAATGGAAAAAAAATGTTTAAGAGATGGAACGATTCTAAGACTTGTAGCCTGTAGAAAAATTGCTGGTGATGCCCTTAACTCAGAAAATTAATGAAGAATTAAAAAATAAAATAAAATGAATGTGTGGAAGTCAGCAGCCATGACACTCAAGCTCTTCTTTCTAAAGACCTTTTCAATGATATTGTTATGGTGTCATCCTTCTGGTATTTCAAGTAATTAAATCTTCTTCAGTAAGGTCATGCCCATGTAATATTGAACTCCATAGTAACGTCAGTCCTATTATATTGAGCCGCCAATGTGTTACTCCACTTGTGAGACCATATTCCGCTAGACTACACTACAGACACATTAAAATATGAGTGGAATATTAATTTGACCATCACTCCACTACAGAATATGTCATCTGTATCTATTGTAATGCATTGTGGTTTTCTTCAGGGGCCTAGAAAACTTTCTGGTATTGTTAATAAGTTTCTGCCGTCTCTTTGATGTCGGTAGATATTTAATTTAATTATCAGGGTTGAATGAATTTGGTGCTGCTGAGTGATAGCTAGCTACTCTGTGGAACTGCAGCAGTCCACAAACAAATTAGTTCCCCAGATGTGGAGACTTATAAATAACCACACCAGTGCTGTCTCGGAATAAAGGGAAGACAGGCGCTGTATGCAGTAACTGAGTATTTTCTGAAATGGTGGGAACGGCATTTGGAGGCAGAGAACGGTTTAAGTTTTGCATTTAGAGGAATACTCCTCAAGTAACTTTCTATTTTTAGCCTACTGGCTAATCAGTCATTAATTTGATAATTTAACTGCATTCAAGTCTTCAATATGCCTTGTGTCCATTCTCCAACTCATGGCAAATGCCCTTGTTCAAACAGTTCCTTAACCATCTTCCCTATTCCAGACTCATCCATTGAAATCCTGCTACTAGATTAAAATTTTATAACAAAGTACATCTAATCTTGTACTTCCTTTGCCCAAAGTTACTTCAAGGTTTCCTGTTGGCTAACGGAAAAAAACTCAACTCCTCTGATTCCTTTAACAAACACTTCATAATCTGGTTCGTGTTTTTCTATTATCACCCCCGTGCATTTCCTCCTTTGTATTTTATACTCTGGCAGTCCTAAAATATTCTCAGTGTTCTATCTGCATCAAATATATTTTTAGACTACAGAGATCCTGAAGGAACTGTGTTTCAATCGAAGTACCTAACAAACTCTCCCATACTAACTTGATATTTTTTCATTTATTTTTTTCTCTTAAATTTTAACTACTAAAATATGAAAAACTCCAGCCATTAATAACTTAAATAAGAAAATATCTGTAACATTTTACCAAAAGGATACCTACTACAGAAGGAACTGCATATACAATAGAAGACTAGGTCTAGCTTGGGTTAGCATCATTATACTGTTAGCAGCCTAACTAATGTCACCCTCTTGTCACACTGCCATACTGTCATAGTTGCTGACAGAGCTGACATTCAAGCCTTGGAACATAGGAAAACAAAGTGAGAAAGCTGTTGTATTAATTTTGAGCATAGTGACTCTTGTTGTTTATTTGTTAGGATCTGATTAATGTTTCTGCAGACACAGAAAGTTGTTTTCTTTGGTTTTCCTTAAACTAAAAATGACATTGGCTTCCCATTTTTTGACAATCCAGATGTAGGATACCACAGTGATTCAATTATTATCAAGCCCAGGTGGAGTGAAGGAGTCAACTATTGCCTGGAGGCTGGATGAATTTCCTGTATGCAAATAGTCAATGCCTTTTGCTCCATTTTCTGGCATTACAAGTGGCCATGGTAATGAGAGAGGGAATAAGATCACTAAAACTTAGGTGAGGTATATATGATATTTCTCTTCTCTAGAGTTTGCTGAAAAGGGTTCTAAATTCTATTTGGACTAAGAAAAGAGTTTCCCTGGTTACAAATCTAGGGTGTTTAAGTGTCATAGAGGCATTTAGAGTGACAGATGTCAAGAACATTTGTGCAGTCTTTTGTGAGACAGATTTGAAACAGAAGGTTATAAAATACCAGTTGGCCTTCAGAGCTCCCCATTTCTTCTTGATTATCTGTATGCTATTCTACTTGTGTGCAATAGCCACTCCTGTTTCGATCCTGGCACATTTCTAGTAAGCCTTTGAGCATCAGCAGAACTACTTTCTTTATAAAGCCTCCATTCACTCCCCTACAAAGACATTGTTTTATCCTCCACTATGTCCTTATAGCATCAAAAGATCAATCATCTTATTGCTTATCTTTACATTTGGAGGGGGTTGCATAGTTTCCTGGCATGTCGCAGCTACTCAATGTGCACATTAAATTCTAGAATTACTCAATACACAAGGGAGTTAAAGAATAAATTAGTGAAGATGAGTGAAAACAATTTCTCCTGCTCTAGTGCTATGCGGGAGAGAAGGCAATTAACCACAAATACATACAAATGTTGACTAAGTTTGTCAGAGGTAACTGGGATCTCCCTAATCAATGTTTGTTTAGCAATAAGTAACTGAACACAAAGTAAATAAAATAAGCAGAAGAGAAGCACAGAGAGAGTAACCAATATAATCTCCAATTGTCAGTCTCTGGGTGGTCTTGAACAAAATGTTTCTAAGCTTACCTCAGGTCTTGTTCTAGGTTATTGGCTATGCACAAGGATAATACAAGAGAAAATACAGAGTATATAGGGTTTCTGTGCTGGAGAGGTAGTTAAGGTTCAGATCTAATTAAGAATAGGAGGGAATAAGTGAGGTGTGAAGTCAAGATTCATTCATGTATGTCTTTCTGGGATGTTTCCACCAGCCAAGGAGTGCAGACCCCTGAAATGAAGTAATAAAATCAGAGACAGATGAAATGAAGGGACTGAGAAATGAGACCCTGAGAACTAAACTAAGAACCAAACAACTTATTTCTGGCACGTAGAGTTTTGCTAACTTCTTATTTAAGGCACTCAGTAAGTGCCTCCCTAGTTTTTTCTGTAGGGTATCCCATAGAAGCTTCTAGCTTTAAAAATAATAGATTTGCTAACAATTTTAGTTTCAAAATCAGGTAAAGCAGATGGACTCAGTGGCAGAAGAGTTTTATTATTGATTATACAAGTTACTGAATTTTCTCCTTTGAAAAAATTTCATCCCACTAAAACTCATTAACTTTGCCTGAAAGAGACAGGGTAGTGTGATCGGATTAGATTATAGCAATGATTAATGATAGTAATCACAGCTAGGATTTATTTGGGGTTTCCTAAGTGACAAGGACTATATGAAGAGTTTCACATTCATTACTTAAAATATTCCTTAGCATAACCCTTTGAATCTGGACCTGATTTAGTATGGCCATTTTATAGATGAAGAAACTGAAGTTAAGGGTAATGTTGGAATTTTAGCTATAAGGAGTTCTTAACTTTAGAGCCCACATCTTTCTTCAGGATCTATTTTGAAAACACCAACCATATATTTTGAGTTTCTTAAAAAAAATCCTGTTCAATTATTCTCATTCATTATCCACATTAATATGTTTTTCATCCTTTGTCTTGATTTTTAACTTGTTCTTGTTTTAAAAGTAGCGCCTCTACATATACCTTTCTGTATGAGTATAAGCAGCTACTGACTTCTCAGAAGTAGCACTGAAAAACGCCAACTTGAATGGCTTGATGACAAAGTTTTTACATTCTTGGTATATTTACAAATTTTGCTAAAATCTATTTTTAGCTAAACAAAGAAATTATTCATAAATATATTAATTATACCATCAAATAATAGAAGCATGAAGATTTTAACCCAGGCATATTTTTCCCAATATAATGTAAATATGTTTTTCAATATCTCAAAAATTATACATTATGCACTGGTGCCTGGGTGTATCAGGAGGTTAAGTGTCTGGCTTTTGGCTTCTGCTCAGGTCATGATCTCACAGTTCGTAGGATGGAGCCCTGCATAAGGCCAGGGGCCGACAGTGCAGAGCCTGCTTGGGATTCTCTCTCTCCCTCTATCTCTGCCGGTCCCCTGCTTGCTCACTTGCTCTCTCTCTCTCTCAAAATAAACTTAAAAAAAATTGTACATTATCCAAAAAAGAATAATTTGCATCATTGGAACACAGACAACTAAGTTTATGGTATTTAATACCAAGGCAAACAGGCAGCAGAAATGAGACTTTTTTCTTTTTTAATGTTTATTTATTTTTGAGAGAGAAAGAGACAGAACTCAAGAGGGGAAGGGCCAGAGAGAGAGCGAGACACAGAATCTGAAGCAGGCTCCAGGCTCCAAGCTGTCAACACAGAGCCCGACATGGGGCTCAAACTCACGAACCATGAGATCATGACCTGAGCTGAAGTCAGACGCTTAACCGACTGAGCCACCCAGGCGCCCCAAAAACTAGAGTCTTAATCAAAGGTCTTCCAAAAGATTGGTTCTATTCCAGGCCTACTTCTGGTTCAGAAACTTCAAATGTCGATTTCCAGGAATGAATTAGAAAGAAAACTATTTAAGTCAGAGGAAACTCATCCATTCTGGATGTCTGAGCCAAATCTGCTTGGCATTCAGAAGACAGATAGCAAAATGGTGACGGTGTTTGGAAAACCAAGTCCTTTGAGGAATTATCAGAGGAAGTGTAAGTTTCTACCTCCCAGGAAGAGATAGAAGTGTTGAAGTTGCTCTGGAAAACCAGACACAGAAAATAATATGGAAATTTGTGCACTGCACGATGCATCGCATCAGAGGGTGGTTTTTCAAACTTAGTATCACTGATATTTGGAGCCAGAAAATTCTTTGTTGTAGGTGCTGTCCTCTTTAGCAGCAACCCTGCCTCTACCCACTAGATGCCAATAGCACCCCACACCCAGCTGTGACAGCACTTTGCCAAATTTCACTACAGGGCAAAGTCTTTCACGGTGCTGCCAACTTAGAGGCTGAATTTCTGACTCCTCTCTAATTCCAAAGCAACACATGTCAATATGTTAAATTTGGTATGATGTATGGGATTTGTTTCAAACTAATAATGTGCTTCCTTTACTATTCTCTCTCCTTTCATGTTTTTTTTTAAATATTCCATAATAAAAACTGGCATTCATTTTAATCCGTTTATAAAACTGTCTCAACAACTGCAAAATAATCGATTCAGAACAGAATGTACTTTGTGTAATCCTTAACAAAGTAACACTAATATAATTAGCAATAAAAAATGGGATGTGGGTAAAATGTTTCAGAGTGCTAATTATCTTATTTGCATAAAAGGGAGTCAATCCATGCTGCCTTAAACATGTAGGGAAAATAATGAGCCTAACCTCTTAATGATTTTAATAATGTATTTTCTTAATTTCTTAGGGATTTTTAAATAAATTAGATTCCTTAATGTGAAAAAAAAATCTTAAGTGTAGCAATACTTTTAGTTTTTCTTCAGATATTTTTGCTCTTAAATTCAAGTAGAACAAGTGAAGTTCATTTATTTAAAATCCCAGTAGGAGTAAATATCTATTTAGCTATTTTTGCATACATCCATACATTTTTCTATCTTCCTTTTTGTGCTTCCAATCACCCATCCATCATTTTTCTTTTCTTTTTTAATGTTTATTTATTTTTGAAAGAGAGATAGGGCATGAGCAGGGGGAGGGCAGAGAGAGAGAGGGAGACACAAAATCTGAAGCAGGCTCTAGGCTCTGAGCTGTCAGCACAGAGCTGGACCTGGGGCTTGAACTCGTGAACCACGAATCATGACCTGAGCGAAAGTTGGATGCTTAGCCAACTGAGCCACTCAGTCGCCCCTAACATTTTTCTTTTTAACCATCCATCCACCCACCACCTTTTTGGTAATATAGATGTTTATATACAACTTTCATTCTTCTCTCTTAGCCTATGCCCCGAAATCCCATATTTCCTATCACATCAAAAGCCAGAAACACATTTGGATGCCCATATCCTCTCTTAAAGTTCCTCATTCCGTATATTCTAGGCTTTGCAACTTGACACACTCATATTGCCCCATTTAAGTTTGGCTTTCTGGATACATTTTTATCTCCTGATTTTGTAGAAGTTTACAAAGTTAAAGGTAGAAAATAATCTTAAGGATTATTTAAGTACCAGACCATGACATTCCAGACCTGGCCTTTCAAATATAACAAGCTGCTACCAATCCCTTGAGGGCGAACATTTTGCACTTAGGAGGTACAAATCACTGAGTAAAAGAGTGTAGGAGTGCATAAATGGATATATATTTTATGCATTTATTATGTATGTTCTGTCTCACAGCCAAAGTGATTTGAGGCAGCCTCTGTGTCTGGCTGATAGGCACGGAAAAAGGAAAAACTAATTTTAGACATCTCCTCTTTGAGGGATTGCATCTAACATTGGCCTGTATCAATTAAACTCTGGATGTGTGGGAAATTGTGGAAGAGAGTCCCTTAAGAAATTCTTCATTTAATCACTTAGACAAAAAAAAAGAAAAATTTTAATGGGAGTTAATATTGGTAGTTAACATATTATTTTTTCCAGATGGTCATACCATATGAGGCATATCTAACAGGGAGACCTCAAGGTATATGGGATCTGATGGCTTTCTTCCTTCATTTCAGTATGTAACCAAGTTTACCCTTATTGTATTTCCTTTGGACATTTCAGTTGGCTTTTATTGGGTGGAAGCAATGTATTCCAGCCCTCCTGGTTCCCTCTTTTATAAAGCTCATTCTCCTTGTGGATGAGCGAAAGTAGAAAAATAAATATGGGATTTAGATTTTATAGGGATAGACAAGTTAGATCAACATGATAGGAGCAAACCCTTCCTAAATATCCGTCCTATCCAAACGGAGGATTGAGTGGTATGCCATACACAGGGAAGCATTGTGGTATCACAGTAGCAAATAGAGCATCAGGATGCCTTCATTTATGCAAACTACCTTGAATCAACAATTTACTCTTCATGATGGAGTACCCTGGCCATAGGCAACACAAACACACACACACACACACACACACACACACACACACACACACACACGCCAAAGAAAAAAACCTGCCTGCATAAGGAAATTGTGCAATCAGTGTCTGCTATAGACAGAAGAAAAACAAGAGAGGAATCTGACAAGAAAAGAAGCAAATTAGCATTTTGGAAGTCTGGAGCCAATAGACTTAGACGACGAGTAAAAATTTTCCAGGGCCAGGTGGTCTCAAAATATTAGAAACAGGAATGTCTATTATTTTGTTTTTACATTTTTAGTCTTGTAATATAAACTGATTCTAATGTTCCCAAACCTTCAAGAGAAGGTCCTTACACACAAAGTACTCAATGGCAGAATCATTAGGGGTAAAGAACAGAGTTGCTTTCTTGAGGAGCAAAGCAGTGCTAAAAATGGGACAGTTACGTACAAAAAAAAAGAATTTCTCTCATTCAGTTGAAAAAAGAAATTAGAAGGATGAATGTGAAGGAAAAATTCAATCAAATCCATAAATTTTCAGAGATGGACAGAGACATAAATTCTTCGAAAGGGAGGTACTCCAATCCTGTTTTAGTTCAATATCAAAGGACTGTTTGAGGTAACTGATCTCTGAATTATACACTGAGCATCATATAAACCTTTTATAAATGTAAATGAGAGAAAAACTAGATCAGAAACATTACTGGATGAGATTTAGAAAGCATGGATTTTAACTGAGACCCTGCCACCAATTTTCTCATTGACTTTGGCAAAGGTATGTATCTTTCATGATCTCCAGCTGTAAAATGGGACCATCCAACTAGGTATTCCTTCAAGTCTTTTGAATTCCTACAGGCATTCTGGAATGTGTCAACTGTAGTTAACCCTTAATATGACACAATCAATCTGCCATTGGCAGGTTACTACTCCCTCTCAATATTTCATAAATATTTTCTGTGTTATTTATAGTACTAATATTCATAAAAGAGCTGTCATGAAACATGTGTTGTGAAAAAATAATGTTTTTCTCTTATAGTAGCAATGGATCAGGCTATAAAAGTGATCTCTAAATGAGCAAATCTGATAAAAAGGCATATAATTCTATATGTTTCATGATCTCCTAGCCATCATACCTATGTGGGGGTTGATTCAGTTTTTTGGACAATGGCCAGCCTCAGAGTTTGGAAGCTGAACAGCTTGCCTCTATTTTAAAGACATCTCACTAGGACACATGTCTGGATGATACCCTTTCCTCTTTTACAGCTACAACTGTCCAATAACGTGGCGCTTTCTGTAGGCTAGCTCAGCAAATTCTGCTCATTTAAAAAAACATCAATCTCCTGGCTGGATTTACCTTTCTTTCAAAGACTGTAATTTGATTGTTTTCATGCTGTGAATTGATAGAGGAAGCATTCAAAGGGGCACTGGGATTCTTAGTGCAAGTAAAAGACTCTATGGTCCTGTCTTTGTCTGACAGGAGAAAACTATTAATTAGCTTGCTTTCTTTTCCATCGTGGTTTCTTTTTCTGATCTCATAAGAAGCTCAAAAATGGTAAACAGATGCAATATATGTATCTAGACTATGTCTTAGAGTTCACTGCTTGCTAAAAAGCAGTACCATGGAATGGTCAAGGCAAGGAACAAAAAAATTTGGCATCATACAAATGTAGTTTACATCTGGTTCTGCTGCCAGCTGTGTGACCTTGGGCAAACGCTTAACCTCTTAAACCCAGTTTCTAGAGCAGCAAATCAGATACAATGATGGCACTCGCTTCACAGTGTAGTTTAGAATATCAGATAATATATGAGCAGTGTTCAGAACAGTGCCTGCCTCGATTAACACTAGTTACCATAATTGTTTTTCTTTCCGGCTTTAAGTGGATCCCACCATCCTACACAGGTAGATTATAAGATGGTAACAAAATGTCTCACATATAGATACCCTTCAATATATTCTACGTTCCCTTAGCATAGCCATCTTATTTCCTGTCCCCTAGTCAGTTAGCTGCCCCAAGGTGAGTCAGGAACTTACTGCTTAGAGTCAATTACATGCTTGACATTAAATACTAGGTTGTCTGACTTTCCAACATGCAAGTCTTACAGAAGTATTTATTCACATGCACAAATCCTAGTCCATATAATTTAGTATAAAATGTAGATCTCTCCAAATGCATTTTTGATGTATCCAAATCCAACCAGTATCTACTGTATTATCATCTGAATGGCACACTTTAAGTAAATAAAATATTTCATGTGCCTAAATACCGTCATTAAAACTTCTCAGTTCCAGGGCGCCTGGGTGGCTCAGTCGGTTGAGCGTCCGACTTCAGCTCAGGTCATGATCTCACAGTTCATGGGTTCGAGCCCCGCGTCTGGCTCCGTGCTGACAGCTCAGAGACCAGAGCCTGCTTCCGATTGTGTGTCTCCCTCTCTATCTGCCCCTCCCCCACTCACACTCTGTCTCTCTCTCCTTCAAAAATAAACATTAAAAAATTTTTTTAAAAACAAACAAACAAAAAAAAAAACTTCTCAGTTCCTATAACAAACTAATTAGTCCTCTCAGATACTATTTCGCTATTTCAATAATTATACTTATTGTATTTTATTGAAACTGTGTCTTTAACAAGTTTGGTCTTGGTATTCTTCAAATCATGAGTGATGCTCTATTATCCTTGAATCATCTGTGCCAGTAGCTTAATATAGGTCTCCCCAGCTATCTGAAAGTAGATCACTCCTATGAAAACTTTTATAAACTGAAATGGCATCAAGTGAAAAAGCACTTACCATTAGTTTATAGGGATAAATTTTTGAGGGTTCCCAGATCCAAAAAATAACCTCTCTTAGGCTTTTCTGATACCTTAGGACACATCTCGCTAACAGACACACAAAATAAATTGAGATAAGGCACACATGCTCACAGACACAGTTCAAAGGTATGGCAGCTTGATGCTGAGATGCTGAGCATGGTTCCCGGGGAAGGAGCTTAGCAGTGCAGCTCTCATTGCTCAAAGCATCTCTATAACAGCTCTCTGCAAAACCAGACGTTAAATGACAATAAATTATTTTTTGCTTTTTCCTTTTCCTGTAAAAGCAAAAATCCTCTTTGGATTTGTGTTGTTGTTAGCAAAAACAGGTACTAATACAGGTCTTTCGTAAAAATGAAGTGGCATAACGAAAACTTTTGAAAAGCGGGGATATCTATATACTAGAGGTGAAATAAACCTAGCTATAAAAATCTTAACTCAGAAACCTCAAGTCTCAGAGTTTTCATTCAATTCACTACTTACCTCTAGGCCCTTTTTGTTTTTCATAGTGTGATTAAAGAAAAGACACTGTAGATGATTTTTGTTTGGAGAGGAAATCAACATGATTATGTGTGTAACTGGTCATGTCCAAAACATTCTATGGATGTGATTCATCACGGCTGTTACAGATACCCTTAGCATAGGAAGCAAGATTATTGAACCACAGAATTCTTGGGCAGGAAGATACCTTACATTTTGCTTTTCCCGGTAGTTCTCATACTAATAATAGTAGAATCAAGTACTACTGGGATCACAGTGTATTTATCTAAGGCCCAAGAATGTGCATTTTAACATGTTCCCTCAGTGATTCCTTATGCAAAATAAGTTAGAGAAGTACTTATCTTCCACATACTCATGATACAAAGACATGAATGAGATCCAGGAGAGAGAAGATGCTTGGCTAAGATTTCCTTCCCTAAACTCTTTATTCCAAGAACTATTTGTTTTCCTTTCTTTTTTTTTCTTAATTTGAATTACAGTTTACATACAATGCTATATTCATTTTTTGCGTACAACATACTGATTTGGCAATTCTTTACATTACATAATGCTCACCACATAAGTGTAGTCACCATCTGTCACTATACAATGTTATTAGAATACTATTGACTATATTCTCTATGCTATACTTTTCAACTTCATGACTTATTTTTTTTAATTTTTTTTAATGTTTTTATTTATTTTTGAGACAGAGAGAGACAGAGCATGAGCAGGGGAGGAGCACACAGAATCTGAAGCAGAGACAGAATCTGAAGCAGGCTCCAGGCTCTGAGCTGTCAGCACAGAGACCGACGCGGGGCTCGAACTCACAGAGTGTGAGATCATGACCTGAGCTGAAGTCAGAGGCTCAACTGACTGAGCCACCCAGGCACCCCATGACTTATTTATTTTTTAACTGGATGTTTGTTTATGCCTCTTACTCCCCTTCACCAATTTCATCCATCCTCCTCTGGCCTCCTTCTGCAACCACCACTATGTTCTCAGTATTTATGAGGGTATTTCTGTGTGTGTGTGTGTGTGTGTGTGTGTGTGTGTGTGTGTTTTAGATTCCACATATAAGTGAAATCACTTGATATTTGTCTTTCTCTATCTGACTTATTTCACTTAGCATTATAATACCCTCTAGGCCCATCCATGTTGTCACAAATGGCAAAATCTCATTCTTTTTTATGGTTGAATAATATTCCGTGTGTGTGTGTGTGTGTGTGTGTGTGTGTGTGTGTGTGTGTGTATGATCCATCCATCTACAGATGGATACCTGGGTTGGTTCCATATCTTGGCTACTGTAAATAATGCTGTAATAAACACAGTGGTGCATAGATGTTTTTGAATTTAGTGTTTCCATTTAAATTTTTTTAATTTTTATTCATTTTTTGAAAGATGGAGAGAGAGAGAGGAGACACAGAATCTGAAGCAGGTTACCAGCACACAGCCTGATGCAGGGCTCAAACTCACGAATGGCAAGATCATGACCTGAGCTGAATTCTGACACTTAACTGACTGAGCCACCCAGGTACCCCTTGTGTTTTCATTTTTGAGGTCAATAACCAGCAGTGGAATTGCTGTATCATGTGGTATTTCTATTTTTAGTTTTTTGAGGAAACTCCAAAATGTTTACTACAGTGGATGCACCAATTTATATGCCCAGCACTATTTGGAAAGAACTTGGCCAATAGGAAACACAAACTGTTCCACCTTGTCCTGTCAATTGCTTAGTGTGAGCTGATCAGCCAGATCACATGATCTGTACCTAAAACATCAGGGAAGACTTCTCATTTATTCTTTCCTAGGATGTAAATTCAAACACAGAATTCAGCATTTTATAATTACTTGGTTAGGCTTAGAATCGATATCTTTAAGAGGATCACACACACACACACACACACACACACACACACACACACACACACTTTAAAGTTTGGGAAAGAAAGCAAAATTTTGTTATTGGATTATGTCCTGTCTTTATCAGTCAGACCAATTTGCTCATAAATCTTTGGATAATTGGCTCTGCTGTGTCCTAACTCTGTGAAACCCAGCTCTCTGCAGAGATGCTTTATACAATGTGACCTCCCTAAGGATATTTCTCTGAGTTTTGGTCTTACATGTTCTCTAAAGCTTTTCAGCCTAAAAATAATTATAAGAACTGATGGCTAGTCAGAAAATGTGGACTTGAACTGCTCATCATAAAATCATGTTTTAAAGGAATAGTCCTTTTGATTGCAAGGTTGAAATAGCACACTGCAAATTGATGAGTACCAAATACACATTTCAGATTCAGACTTCTTCCCAGACCTGTCTCCAGGATATCTAAACCCCGGGGCAGAGAAGACATTACCTCTCCTTCAAGACTTTATTAATTTTACTTAGCAGAGTCGTTTTCAAAAACACATAGGCGATCTGCCTTCTTCCTTTCCTTTCCTATCCCCCCCCCTTTCTTCCTCTTTTCCTCTTTTTCTTCATGTTTCTTTATGCTTTCTTCCTTTCAGTGTTCCCTATAATTTTAAGCATGAGGTTTAAACTTCTAATTTTTATTATTATTGAGGGAAAATTCATAGAATATAAAATAAACCATTTAAAGTGAACAATGTAGTGGCATTTAGTATATCCACAATATCGTGCAAATACTACCTCTAACTCCAACATATTTACATTACTCAGAAAGGAAACACTATGCCCATTAAACAATTATTCCCTATTAACCCTCTCACTCCAGCCCCTGCAGACAGCAATCTGTCTTCCCTATGGACTTACCTATTATAGACCTTTCAAATAAATGGAATCACATTCTATAGGACCTTCTCTGCCTGACTTCTTTTATTTAGTATAATATTTTTTATATTTATCTATACTGTAGCCATATATCTGTATTCTGTTCCCTTTTTATGGCTGAATAATATTCCTCTGTATGTGCATGCTACGATTTGTTTACCTATTCATCTGTTGATGGATATTTGAGTTCCCACATTTTGACTATTATGAGTAGTAAAACTACGAACATGGGCATGCACCTCTTTGAGTATCTGTTTTCAATGACTTTGAGTCTATACTTAACAGTGGAATTGCTGGATTATGTGGTAATTTTGTGTTTAACTCTTTGATGAACTGCCAAACTGTTTTCCATAGCAGATGAACCATATTCTACTCCCACCAGCAAAGTACAGGTATTCAAATTTCTCCACATCCTCCCCATGTTATTTCTTCCTTCCCTTCTTTCTTTCTCTTTCTTTCCTTTACTTTCCTTTTTCTTCTTTCTTTCCTTCCCTTCCTTTTCTCCCCCTTCATTCCTTTCCTTCCTTTCCTTTCCTCCTTCCCTTAATTTCCCTTCCTTCTCTGTCTCTGTCTCTCTTCTTTCCTTCATTCTTTCCTTCCTTTCTTCCTTTCTCTAGTGTAACCACCCTAGGTTGTTTCCTCTGCCTGGGACATGTTTGCTTATATTTCCCCTGACAGTTATTAGTTCTTGAAGATTGATCTCTGATATCAACTTATTTTACATCTTCTCTTTTAGGTTTGGATTGGTTTTCTTTCGAGAAATTATGATATCCCCCTTTATTTAATCATATAATCTTGTTTATGCCATTCTGCGTTGTTTTTGTTATATTCTTCTCTACTTCCTCTCTCCATTAGATTTTAAACTTCTAAAGGGAAAAATCATCCTCTTTCCTTTATGGAAACACACTTCCCAAATTTGATCATGGCACAGTCATCTTTAGTACTCTAAGTGTTTACATAACATTGACAGGATGTTCAAAATTTGAACATGGCTTACAATGCTCTGTTCTAGCCCTGCATCCCTTACCCTTTCCCACATTTACACAATTCCCATTTTCTTTCCTTGCCTTCATTTTCTTTCTTTTTCTAATTTTCCATTTTCCCCCTCTTCTCTCCTCTCTTCTCTGAGTCTTAGCCTGCCATCACTCACTCTTGTCACCTCACTCAATGGTTCTCTCTTGTGCAATCTCTCAACCTCTCCACAACATACACTCCCTTTCAGTTCTTCCAGTGCCCTTTTGCCCTTTGTCCCTCTATTCACCCCTATTTCCTAAACTAAGAAAGCCATCTCCCATCCCACCTCCTACACAGTTGACTATTTAGCATACTGTACATCTCAACATGTGCTATCTAAGGGATGCCTCTTCTGAAATCTTAGACAAATTCCTTTCTGATATTCTTTCTCAAAGTTGTGCATCAACTCATTTTTAAGATCCTCTCTTGAGAAAAATCTAGAAGTTAGGCTTCAGCCAAATTGTGAAGAGGTACACAGTTTTCTTTCCTATAAGGCAAATGGGTTGTGGGATTTGGGGTACAACACTGAACATACTGAAATAAAACAATAACCAAATGATATAAGGCACCTCAAACGTGCTCTGCAAAGGAGTAAGGTGAATGCCAGATTTTACGTCATTATCTCTTGACTCTGTTCATCCAATTATTCTTCGCAGGTACATGGTAAAGTTAGTGTCACTTCAATGGTAGCATGGGGGATATACCATTAATTCAATAATAAGGTTAAAAATCCTAACTTCTTTTCATTTGACCTCTATTACACCTATCACCAACTATTTATGGAGGGTTCTAAAGAGAAACAAGAAGAAATGTGTACTTATTTAAGAGTTAAAGGTTTAGTACATCAGTGATACCATTCAAATAACTTCTGAAAAACAGTTTTGTTTAAGAAGTCATTCATTTAACTTATGGATCCTTAGGACACACACAATAAGAAACACTTACAGAAACTATTAACCAAACAATAAAAGAGACATTTGTACTAAGGGTCTAGGAAACAATAATCCGAAAACAGACAGACCCAAGAAGTACATACGGTTCACCATCCTTCCCTCTCCCTCCATCCCTCCCTCCCTCTGGGTACTGCCCTAAGTCTATACCAGCAGCAACTGGGGATAAGATCAAAGTCACTCGCAAGCAGAAAACTGCATCAAGTTTTTGTTCCACAGACCTGGTGGCATTTCAAAAGTCATTTGTCTCCATACTGGTTATTCCTGTCCTAGCTGTCACATTGGCATTGGAAGGTGACAAAAAACAAACTAAAACATCATGTGTTTTTGCCCTTTATGCAGTTGATTCTTTATTATTTTTTATTTATTTTTTAATGACTATTTCCAGTCTATTAGTTTATCCCAAAACAAACAGTGCTACCTCTCAGTAACAATGGATACAGAAAATTAAAGGAACTCAGGCAGACCAAACTTTTCTCCCAGATTATACTAAAACTGCCTACAGAAGGAAGTATTTATACACTATTCACTTGCTGTATGCAGACATCATTGATGGTGAAGTCATTTACAATGTTCCATTCAAACTTCACAATAAGTCTATAAGGTATAAACCATGCCTTATATTTACATGAGTGTTTAAGGTGAACTTTAGATAAGTTATAACAGCACAAAGTTAACATAGCTCCATCTAACTCCCAAGCATGGCATACTGGAGAGTCCCATAAAGTCATTAAATAAACTTCATTTGCTGAAAAAAATCTAAAGTTATTATTCTGAAACAGGATTATAGTTACTTTAAGTGATAGCAAGACTTTTAAAATAAACAGGTGATTAACAAGGGTGCTGGCTATGTATTTTTGTTTTTTTTGAATTATTTTTTAATGTTTATTTATTTTTGAAAGAGAGAGACAGAGACAGAGTGTGAGTGGGGAAGGGGCAGAGAGACAGAAGGAGACACAGAATCCAAAGCAGGCTCCAGGCTTTGAGCCATCAGCACAGAGCCTGATGCAGGGCTCAAACCCACATGCCGTGAGATCATGACCTGAGCTGAAATGGACACTTAACCGATTGAGCCACCCAGGCACCCCTATGTATTTATTTTCTGATCCACTGCCATATACATCTCCGATATTAAAGGAGTCAGCAATATAGAGCTACAATATTACATTCTAGTGACAAAAACAAATTACACTTAAACTATGCACATCACTTTACCATCCAATGACATAATATTTAGGGAGTTACCATTAAGTAAGTCTCTTTGGAATAAATTCCAGACAATTTTCACTTTCCCATTATGCCACTAAGAAGAGGCACTGGCTCTTGAATTTAATATACTGGGATATTTTCTAAGGTTTAGTTTCATTTCAGAAAGACAACATGCCAACAATTCACCAAAATACTTGATTCATTGTCTCTTACAAGTAGGCGTGCAACGCTCATTTGGGGGAAAACAAACAAACAAACAAAAACCTTCATGGTAATGTGTTTGGATCCGTTATAAAGCAAACAGATATAAAACTGGGTGGCTGTGGATACCTTTTTATTGGATTAAAACAATGCAAACTGCACACTGTGTCTAAATGTTTAATATAAACATTTACACTGAATATATTTGCAGATCAACAGCTGCTCAAACAAAAGCAGCAAATCTAATGGATTTCATAGTTGAAACCCCCAATCAGAATGGAGTTCACATTCACCACTCATGGCTTACTCAGTTGTGCTTCTGTATTGCCTTTTGGAACACAATGATTATCTAATTTTAATCACCTTCCAAGGAGCAATCAAAGCCAAGATACTTGCTCATGTTTCCAGACCAAATGAAGTGCAGGACAATTAGTTTTATTCTCCAAACTCCAATTATTACTACTGATATGAAATAATGCTTTACTGTCATAATGCAATTATGCTATGTGTTCCCATTTTGAATGAATATATACCAAAACATTTCAAAGGCATCTGAATTCTCTATTGCTGTTCTAGGTACAATTGAAAGCATTTCAATTAAGGACACTTATAAACCTTTAATCATAAATTGAACATCTTCTTTTGTGAAAGATCAAGAACTCCACGTACTAAACTGATTTATAATTTTAGCGGAACTTTAATCTCAGACAAGGAAGCTGGTGTGTGGGAGCCAGTCACTTAGTAAGTACAGATAGCACATGTATCTTGGTTCAGCTATGTTACGTTTTACTATTCATTGTGCACATAATAATCTTGGGAAAGCGGTGATAACCAAGTTTCTTTGTAAAAAATTATAAACATCAAAAGAAAATCAAGATATCTCCATAAGTAACAATACTCCAATAAGAAATAGTAGTACCTTTACCCTCAGCAACCTACCTCGTCCCACTACAACAGGGGAAATCATAAATTATCGCAGTATTAAGTTAGTTATTTGTAAAGGTAGTATATTCCATATAAATGGCAAAGCTATAATAAATGAGATTAAATGAAGCTATAATTATTCATTTTTATATAACACCCCTTTGAGGATGATTTTTGGATCTGGCTAGTCTTACGGCCTCGTCAAAGGAGAAGGACATTAAGTTAGACTCTTATAGAAGGCACAGTGCAGTGCAGTAACTCTTTTGTGTTTCCTCAATATTTTTAAGTTGGAAGACTTAATATGTTAGAAATGACTAATCTTGGGGCGCCTGGGTGGCTCAGTCAGTTAAGCGTCCGACTTCAGCTCAGGTCGTGATCTCGTGGTCCATGAGTTCGAGCTCTGTGCTGACAGCTCAGAGCCTGGAGCCTGTTTGAGATTCTGTGTCTCTCTCTCTCTGACCCTCCCCCGTTCATGCTCTGTCTCTCTCTGTCTCAAAAATAAATAAAGGTTAAAAAAAATTAAAAAAAAAAAAAAATGACTAGTCTTACTCACTTGGGTTTCACCTACATTCCATCTTATTCCAAATGTAGTTAGTGCATTTACCCCAAAATAAAATATTTTGACTTTTCTTTATTTGATCTATGGACAAAATACTGTGTTTCTTGGGATAAATACTGACATAAACAGTCTAAATAATAAACATATACAACTTTATAAATACTTATGTAAACAGTCTAAATAATAAACATGTACAACTTTATGATGCCTTTCCTCTCATCCTGGAAATGAAGAAATTCCACAGCTACCCTGCTGCTGAAATTCTTTTATTTTACACACGTATATTTTTTGATAAAGTATTCTTACAAATACTCCTACAACTGCTGTATCTTTATGTTCAATCCTCTTGTCCACTTTCCGTCTCCCTTTCAAAATGCTGACAAAATATTTCTCCCAGAATATCATGTTTTTATCATGGAATTTCCCAGCTCACAAATTTTAATGGCCCTATAATGTTGACTCTCAGAAATTCAAGCAGTTTATTGTTGTTATTTGCTTTGTTTTAAATAAAAATCAATCTCTTTAAATTATTTAAGCTCCAATGTCATCAACACTAAGAAGGGGGGAGAATCAGAAACTGCATTTCATATACACCTCCTCACTCCTTGGAGCTGTGCCAAATGCCTTAGAGATACCATCACATCATCTTCCCAATAACCCTGAGTTGTGGAGGAGGGAGATAAGACATAGCCAATTTACCTATAAGTGTCAACATTTTGGTTTCAGCTAGTCCCTTAGACTCCAAAAGTGGTGTGTTTATGTGAATGAGAGCAAAGGAAAAAAAGAAAAAGTTGCATGGAGATTCATGGATAAGGTAAGTTGCTGGGAGTACAAAACCCTGATGTTCTATTCTCCCATACTGATACAACAGAGGCCTTGTGGATTGTTACTGTTTAAAGACCACTGATGCAGGGGCTCCTGGGTGGCTCAGTTGGTTGAGCATCTGACTTCGGCTCAGGTCATGATCTCACAGTTTGTGAGTTTGAGCCCTGCATTGGGCTCTGTGCTGACAGCTTGGAGCCTGGAAATGGCTTCAGATTCTGTGTCTCCCTCTCTCTCTCTGCCCCAACCCACTCGCATTTTGTCTCTGTCTCTCTCAAAAAATAAAATAAACATTAAAAAAATTAAAAAAAAACAAAGACCACTGATGCAATGCCATGCCTACTCACGCACATGACTCTGAGTCTCATTTTCAGCTTATGTCAAGCCCAGTCCTACCATATCTCTTGAGTGTAGGCCTCAGACTGCTGGCTAACTCTGGATTTCCAATAACTCCCAGAGACTTGGCCTGTGTCCAAAAATCAGGTGCTATTGAGAGCAACTAGTATTACTTCAGAGATCGCTGCATATTGGTATTCTAAATAAATATCTGCTACTCATTTTTTTATAGATTATGTTTACTCAGATCCTTGTCTAGACATGACAACCAGAAAGAAAGCAATTTCATAGTATGTATTTATAGATATTAGTCATTATTTCATTTTCTAACAAATATTTAAATTGATACCACATGGCAGGATATTTTCAATAAGCTTGGGGCTCTAAAGGTGAGACACATTCCCTACACCAAATAATTCATCACAATAATTGAAATTAGTGATTTTGAAGGTATTCTCCTGGGAGTATTAGAGGTTCAACAAAATGCCTCAATCTTTGTCCTTTGCTTTTTTTTATTTATAAATATCAAAGATTTAAATATATACCAAATGGAAATAAAGACAAAAATAAATGGAACTATATCTATGGGATGGAAAATTATGTAATCATGACTAGTGCTCACAAAATTCTCATAATATGGGAATTTGTATGCATTAAGTTAATATTATTAAAATATATAATTATATTTATATATACATAAATTTTATATATCAACATATGCATAAAAGGAAATTATACATAAACTATATGAAATTATTAAAAATTATTCTCTGTGATAGACCATGAATGAATTACTTATAGTTATTTTCATGAATTTTTCAAATTCCAGAAATAATGATATATTTACTTTCTGAAAAAGAAAAATTATAAAAATATAACAATAATGAAAATAAACTATCCTACCTTCTTGTGTACACCAACTGTCACTATTATTTTTCTAAATATTTTATGTATTTATTTTGAGAGGGAGAGAGAGGGAAGGGCAGAGAAAGAGGAGAGAAGGAGAATCCCAAGTAGGCTCCATGCTGTCAGCACAGAGCCCTATGTGGGGCTCAGTCTCACAAACCATGAGATAAAGACTTGAACCAAAATCAAGAATCAGACATTTACTTGACTCAGCCACCCAGAATCCCAATTAGATCTCAATTAGGGTTCTCAGCCACCCATTAGATCCCAACAAGTCTGCTTCCTTTGAACAATATCTCCCCATTTCTCCCTGGCAACCACCATTCTGACTATTTCAACTTTTTTAGATCTCAAATACTGCTGAGACCATATAGTATTTGTCTTTCTCTGGCTTATTTTACTTAGCATAATGCCCTCAAAGTTCATCCATGTTATTGCAAACAGCAGAATTTCCTTTTTCTCACGACTGAGTGACATTCCATGGCTTATATATATCACATCTTCTCTATCCATTCATCCATCAATGGACAGTTATGATGTTTCCATATCTTGAGTATTATGAGTAACACTGCAATAAACATGAGAGTGTACATATCTCTTTGAGATTCTGTTTCCAATTCCTAGATCATGTTGTGGTTTTTTGATGGTTTCTTTTATTGTATTGAAGCTTTTTACTTTGATATAGCCCCATTTGTTTATTTTTGCTCTTGTAGCCTGTGCTTTTGGCATCATAACCAAAAAATAATTTCCAAGACAAATGTCAAACTTTCCCAAAGTCCTTGAGGAGCTTTATGTTTTAGCATCTTTTAAGTATTTGAGGAAGATTTTTCGAGTTGTGTAAGATAAGGTCCATTCATCTTCATACTTTTGCTTGTGATTATAGTTTTCCCAATACCTTTCATTGAAGAGATTATGCTTTCCCCATTGTGTATTCTTGACACGTGCTAAAGATCAGTTGATCATATATAAGGGAGTTTATTTCTGGGCTCTCTATTCTGTCCCAATGACCCATGAGTCTATTTTATGCCAGTACCATACCATTCTAATTACTATCTCTTTAAAGTATAGTTTGAAATCAGGAAGTGTGATGCCTCCAGATTTGTTCTTCTTTCTCAAGAATGCTTTGGCTATTCAGGGTCTTTTGTGATTCCATACCAACTTTTTTTTTTTTTTTTTTCCTAGTTTTGAGAAAATTGTCCTTGGGATTTTTTTTTTTTTTCAACGTTTATTTTTATTTTTGGGACAGAGAGAGACAGAGCATGAACGGGGGAGGGGCAGAGAGAGAGAGGGAGACACAGAATCGGAAACAGGCTCCAGGCTCTGAGCCATCAGCCCCAGAGCCTGACGCGGGGCTCGAACTCACGGACCGCGAGATCGTGACCTGGCTGAAGTCGGACGCTTAACCGACTGCGCCACCCAGGCGCCCCTGTCCTTGGGATTTTGATTGGGACAGCATTAAATCTGTAAATCACTTTTGGTTGTATGGGCATTTTCACAGTACAAATTCTTCTAGTATATGAATACAGGATACCTTTCAATTTATTTGTGTCTTCTTCAATTTCTTTCATCAATGTTTTATACTTTCATTGTATATATCTTTCACTTCCTTGGGTAAATGTATTCCTAAGTATTTAATTCTTTTCAATGCCCTTATAAGTAGGAATGTTCCCTTAATTTCTTTTACAGATAGCTTGCTGTCCACGTATAGAAATACAACTTATTTCTTTATGCTGATTTTCTATCCTGTAACTTTACTGAATTCATTTATTAGGTCTCTCTGGTAGGGTAATGCCACTGGTTGGACTCTGAAATTGAGTGGATCCATAGGTTGGAATCCACAATCACTCAGTCAAGTGGAGCCCCAGGCTATGCTTTCCAGAGGCCTGTGGCTGCTGGCTGGGATTTGCCTTCAGGCAAGGCTGCAGGGTGGTCTCTGCAATTGATTAGAGCCACAGGCTATTCCCTATATAGTCCATCAGGATCACTCCTTGGATTCTCCTCCCAGGCAGTGCTGCTGGCTGTTCTCCCTCCTAGGTTCAGGTTACTACCAGGCTGTCAGTTCAGGCAGGTCAGTTGGGCAAGGTTGTTGATAGACTGGAATCTGTATCTTTCAGTTGGGTGGTAGTAGGGGCTGGGCTCCATGATCTGAATGATCAGGTGGGGTTACTGTCTGGGCTCTCTGGCCCCTCAAAACTTCGGGATGTGCTTCTTAGTTTGGCGGGTTCACAGTTAGCTCTCTGCCTAAGCAGAGCCTTAGGCTGAGCTCTGCAATAGGACAGGGTTGCTGTCTGAATGGGCTATATGTTCTACAGCTGGGCAGGGTCTCTGGCTTGGCTCCCTGTATGGGTGGGACCAGCAGCTGTACTCTGCTGCTGGGCTGGACTGCTGGCTGGAAATCCCAGCCAGGCAGAACTGCCAACTGTGCTCTTTAGCAAAACAGGATCGCAGGCTTGGCTCCATGGGTGGGCCAAATGGCTGGGTGGGCTCACTGGCCAGGTGACACTGCCAGCAGGGATGCAGTGTGACTACTGGTCACTGTGAGTCTTGCCCCCCACTTCTTTGTTCTTAGCTCAACCTAGATATTCTAGCCTTACCACTTCCTCCTTGATCCCCATGAGAAAGAACTGGACAGACCTCTTAGGAAGTAGCTTGAAATGCTGTGGAAGCTGGATATCCACTGGGTGCTCTCTGTTCTCCGCTGGAAAACCGTTGGCCCAGAGAGTCCCTCTTAGCGTGGCATTGTTTCAGCCTCAGGAAGGGGTGATGCCAAGTGAAACTGTTCCTTGTACCCTTCTAATGAGGCTTTTCTTGTATTTTGTGGTCCAAAGGGATCCTTTACCTTCACCCTGGGTTCTGGGATTTTTTAAAAAGTCATTATTTTGTGGATAACTGCTTGTTGCTCTTTCTATGGCTGGTGGCTATAGCCAGGGACCTCCTACTCTACCACCTTGCTGACATCTCAGTCAATATGTGTATTTTAGTTGCATACATAGCCAAGCAGACATTATCATTATGACTATAATGGAAATACAGGAAAGTATTTGTAGTCAAACACAGAAAAGGCAGCATTAGCAGAAACATCAGAGATAAGTATTTTTTTTTTGAGGGGAAATGTATAGAATTCATTATTTTCAAGCAACTAAGAATCCCTTAAAGAAAAAGCAAGCAAAATTTAGGCCAGTTCTTTAAGAACATGATGGAAATAGTGAAGAAATGACTGAAGCTTATCAACCTATTAAGAAAAATGGAGGAAGACACTGTCTTCCACTGTGCACTTGTCAGAGCTCATCACTCATGACATACTCAACAGCAAACTAAAGACAACCAGAGCATGCCAGATTTGCAGAATGCCTTTATTCATGCATGGCTTCTATAGCAGTTACTAAGAGTAAGTTATTGGAAGTAGTAGGCCACCCCCTTCCCCTTGTCAGCCCTAATAGTTTAACAGTGGATGGACAGGATTTTAAAGATTTCTTTAAGACAGTGAACGAATTGACCTTCTGTTAAGTAATAAAGGAGATGATCACGGATGAAGTAAAATACCCTGAAGCAGTCTTAAAGATAACTTGCAGACCTGGCAAAGGTAGAGTGCTTCCTCCTTGTAGTTTTTTAACACTCAAGACATGACCAAAGCACCAGCCACCTTCTATATACGCAGGCTCTGCTCTACTGTACTTGCCCAGGGACAGAAAGGCGATTTTCCAGTGCATCACAGACAGTAGCCATTTGGAAGTGCTGCTAGGAAAAGAAAGGGGTCTAACTGACAAAGTATATCACATGTCCTCAGAGTTTTATGCTTATAAGACATTGCTCTAGGTAAACTATGCAAACTCATTATTTCCAGTTCTTCGTCTAATAATTTTAGATGTGGCTTAATTACTCTAGATTTGAGGAGATGTTCCATTATAACATCCTAAAGTAAATCTTTATTCCTTCATGTCAAAGGTAACGTTAAAAACATTGATTGAAAACCTATTATGTGTCAGAGTTTTACGAGTTTGCTCTTTCCAGCCTCACAACCATTCCTTGGGGTTCACATTCTTTTAAAGAAAAATGGCATCCAGGGAGAGGACCTGAGGATCAAGAACATGTCACATGTAGATCTTACAGGTGAGATATGAAACCAGTTGCCTCTGATGCTAAACTGAATAGGCTTTCAACCATACTACACTTCCAGAGTCAGGTTTACATGTGTGCTGCAAGAATAATTAATTTATTGGGGCGCCTGGGTGGCTCAGTCGGTTAAGCAGTCCGACTTCGGCTCAGGTCATGATCTTGCGGTCCATGAGTTTGAGCCCCGTGTCGGGCTCTGTGCTGACAGCTCAGAGCCTGGAGCCTGTTTCAGATTATGTGTCTCCTGCTCTCTCTGCCCCTCCCCTGTTCATGCTCTGTCTCTCCCTGTCTCAAAAATAAATTAAAAAAAAAAAAAAAAGAATAATTAATTTATTTAAATATTTTTTTTAATGTTTATTTTATTTTTGAGAGAGACAGAGACAGAATGTGAGTGGGTTAAGGGCAGAGAGAGAGAGGGAGACACAGAAGCAGAAGCAGGCTCCAGGCTCCGAGCTGTCAGCACAGAGCCTGACGTGGGGCTTGAACTCAGGAGCTGTGAGATCACGACCTAAGCTGAAGTCAGACGCTCAACTGACTGAGTCACCCAGGTGCCCCTATAATTAATTTATTTTAAAATAAACTCTCATATGTGAATTATATTAATTCTACACTATCAAAACATGTTTTTTTATACTGGCATTTTAATGTGAACTTTCTCAATTCATCAAATAATTAACATCTTACAGACTCAAGCCAACTGTAGACGGAACGTTGAGCACATCTTATCTGTCAAGATAATTTATATGGTTTATTTAAGGTATCAGGAACCATAAAACCATATTTACATTCAAGTTCTCCTTGATTATAGAAACAGTTATAAAAAAAAAAAAAGAATAATGGTACTGCTTTATTTATGAGACAATCAAACTAAAGTAAACCTGATCAGAGGAGATGATGTAGGAGGTATTAGATTACCATACTAATGTTCTGGACTTATTATCAATCACATAGGTTTGAAATTCATCTTTACCACTAATTGGGTATCTTCAGAAGACTCAGTTAAGCTTCCTGAGCTTCAGTTTCCTCACCTGAAAAGTAGAGGTAATAATGGCTAACTTGCAAGGTTGTTACAAGTGAAAAAAAAAAAATGTGTAGCAGAATAAAGGATTCACAACAGGAGCATAACTTGTGTTAATAAAATAATCAATGCAAAGTTCAGTTAAAAATCCATGAAAATCTTCCTTGACTATGCCTTTCTGTGTTTCACTCATTCAACACATTTTTGTTGACTGTCTACATTTATGAAGCATATTAGTCTACCAGAGCTTCCAGCACAAAATAACACAGACTTAGTGGCTTAAACAACAAAATTTTATTTCTCATAGTTCTAGAGGCTAGAACTAAAATTAATATTTTGGCTGGTTTGGTTTCTCCTGAGACCTCTCTCCTTGATTTGCAAATGTTTACCTTCCCACTGTGTCCTCCAATGGTCTTTCCTCTGTGCACACCTATCTGGTGTCTCCTCCTCTTTTTATAAGGACACCAGTCATATTGGATCAGGGTCCATTTATATAAACACCATTTAATTTTAATCACCACTTTAAAGTCCCCATCGCCATACAGAGTCACATTCTGAGATACTGAAGGTTAAGACATCAATCTCTGAATTTTGCAGGGACACAATTCGACCCATAACGCCAAGCATTAGGGTAGAGGATTGAAGAAATTATGTACAAAATGGATGGGTTATTCTCCCTCATGGAATTTTAGTTTGGTGGAAGTACAGATGAACTAAAAGGCCATTATAACACGATATGATACATTTCTGTAGGGGAATCACATGTTGAGTGAAAGCAGTGAGTTGGACCACTTTGCTTAGATTTGTGGGTCAACAGAAGACAGCTATGGAATTTCTCCTACATTGATAACATATATAGAAATAGAAGTCAGGTTTGCAAAGGTAAGAGGGATAAAGGGTATTCCTGGCACAGATGACAATGAGTACAAAGCCCCAGAATTGAGAATATGCATTTGAGAAGCTGAAGGGAGACAGAAGGTTAAGGGAAGAGAAAAGAAGAGTAGGCAGAGATAAAAAAAACATGGCACAGTCGTAATAGTCCTTTCAAGCTAAATCAGGGCTTTTGACTTTATCCTAAGGGCACTGACAACCTCGTAAAAATATATGAGATAAGAGGAACACATTACCAGGTTTGTATTTTAGAAAATGGGACTGAGGGACAAAAATGAAATCAGAGGCCAGTTATGAAATTGTTCCAGTAAGCCAACCACAATGACCTAGCACATGGAAATATCAAAAGGTATGAAACAAGTTGATAAATTTGTGAGCTATGTATAAGAATTCATACTTGGATTGGGTCGGAGGTGGTGGTGAGAGAGACTTTGTAAGAATCTGAGATGTGTGTCAAGATCTGGACTTGAACACATCAGTGGGTAGTAGTCATATTGCCTGCAAGGGAGGACTGAAATGAATGTCACAGGAATGACACATTTTGAGATGTACCATTTTTCAAATGGATACCTAACTGAAGATGACAAAGATACATTAGGTTCTCTGGGGTGGGGTTGCTGTTATGTGTACTTTACTAGACCACTTTCAACCAAATTCAGCTCTATTATTTCTAAGGTAAAAGTCATTTATGTCAACTCTTAATTTTTCTAAGACATAACTAACTACCACTAGCTTTCTTTTACCTTCTTTAGAGAAATGTTGGATGATAAGAGGCAACCAGTTTGACCTTTTTGACCATTATTTCATTGTTTTATGAATTAATCTTCAAGTAATAGTTCAGTTCAGCTTAAAGTATGTCATGGGCCAGAGTATATGGTCCATGTTATGGACCCATCAATGGATGAGTGGATCAACAATGGATGAATGGATAAACAAAATGTGGTATATACCTATCATGGAATAGCATTCAGCCTTAAATAGCAAAGCAATTTGATACATGCTGTAAATAGGGATGAACCCTGAAGACACTATGCTAACTGAAATAAACTATCACAAAAGGACAAATACTGCATGATTCCACTACAAAAGGTATCTAGAGTAGTCAAATTCATAAGACACAGAAAATAGAATGACTGTTTTAAGAAGCAGGGGAGAAAGAGAGGAATGGGGCTTTATGATTTAATGGTTACAGAATTTCACTTTTGCAAGATGAGAAAAATTCTGGAGATGGATGGTGGTAATGGCTGCACAGCAATGAGAGTATATTTCAAGTCAGTGAAATGTATACTTAAACATGGTTAAGATGGTCAATTTGAAGTTAAGTATATTTTCCTACAATTAAAAAATTTAAAAAAGTAACTGTATAGGATTTCCTTATAGATTAAAATTAAAAAGCAAAAGTGTCAGTATGGCATAGGGCAAGTACGTGACATCAACACTCCATAATGCAATCAGCAACCGGAAATGTTATCAATATATAAAAAGGTCACATTATCTTGCATGCACACAATTTGCACTTCTTTGGTTTTTTTGACAAAAATGATATTATGCAACAAATGTCAACTTTCCAGCACAGATGGAGAGTTATAAACCCTGAGATTTTCTCCCTGCCCCCACTAACAGAAGCACAACAATTAGATGCTGAGATTAGAGTTTACTAAGATTTGGGTGCAGGAAAAAGAAAAAGAATAAAATAAAAGTCAATTTATAAACAGTATTGTTATGTCTGTAATTTATATAAATATTTCAGAGGATATTTAGAAAAAGCCCTTTGGTAATGAGTTTCAATACATCAAAGCAGAAATAAACACATATGTTCACAGTGTCTCAGAGAATAATACAAATAAATTATTACAAAATGAGAAAAAGATTGATTGGACTGATACTCTTTGAGGTTGCTGTTTCTTTTTGGTTAACTCCATTTATTACATGAAGTTGCTTGAAACTTCTTAAAAAGTCTGCTTAATATTAGCTTGTTAAATATTGTCATAAATGTTTTAGAGTTTGGTTATTGCTTTCTTCAGATCCATAACCTTGCTTTAATAACCCACATATATTCACATCCACTTAGCAGACACATTACATTGTGTCATTAAGTTACACAATGAGTATAATTGCTTTACTTCCTACGGATTCTCTCCTAGGTCTAAGTCATCAGAAAAGAACATTCTCTCAGAGCCTTACAGTCTGAAAGCCCCTGGCATCTGAAGGGATCAAGCAGGTGAGAGCCACCATATCTCTCCCAACACCTTAATTATTTATCACCTAGCTCTAGGCAGGTCAGTGTTTTTCTGGAGACACTGTCAATCTGACTTGAATTAGAAAAAAAAAACAACAACAAAAAAAAAAATCTCAGAGCTCTCTCTCAGTTACAGGAGGCCAAATGCCCAATGGCTGATGAGAACTCCTAGGAACTTCACATCCTCATTAGGGTATAAATGAGATTTCCTGATCCAAATTTGCATACAAAAAGTCAACTCAACTCACTTAAAAAAAAAAAAAAAGTCTCTTCCTGATTAGAGGCTTCAAACCCTTTAAATTCATCCCTGTTCTCTATTTCTTGCTCCTTCTGGACATCTGGCTGTGTCCATTTTCACAAATTCTTAGCATGTCCTTAAGAGACCAAAGGGAAAAGATAATGTGAAGCTCAAATGATTGTTCTGGTCCTTGGCTGTTCTGGTCCTTAAATGTGAGCAAAACCTGAAACTGTTGGCAAAATGATAATTTCTGAGCATCACTAATTTCAGTTGCTTTGACACCCCCTCAGCCAGTTGGACTGAAACATCTGCTTTCCCTTTGTTACTTGTTAAAAGTGATCTTTTCTTTGAGGTATAAATGGTCTCCGTGTGACTTGAAATGTCCACTTGGGAATGCAGGCAGGGTTATCTGGGGGTGAGGGATGACAAAAACATTCGTGAATCCATTGGTTATTGTATCAAGTAAAGTAACTTAATTTCATTCTCAGGAGACCTGCGAAGGATTATGTGACTTCGGACAAGCTTTCTAAGCTCTCTCGTCTCATTTCCCTCATCCATAACATTGAAATCTTCAGGAATTTCCCAAATTTTGTCTTCCATTCAGTGCTGGAAGAGGTGTGCCCAGTGTTTGACTGTGTAAGACTTCAGTGTGAGGTCTCACACAGGTGGCAGTCTAGATGCAGAGATCCTCAAACTTTTATAGGCATAAATGTCCCTGCCTTACTATACATGAATATTCTTGCAGAAACACAGTTACAGAACTTCTGATCTAGGGATGCTTGAAAGAGCTGATTTCTCTTATAATAAAAACATTGAAGTCTTTTACTCATTAAACAACTTGTTTTGGCCAATGTCTACTACTACAAGTAAATGCCTGACAATAACTTTAGGCCAGCCCTGTTTTGCATTGCCATGCTATGACTAAGGCAGTGGGAAAATTCCCATTAAGCATTCCCTGCTTAACCTAAAAATGAAAGCTGACTCAATTTGCCATAGCCACATGCCTCCCATTTATAGCAATGGTATACATTGGTGATTACCGGAATCAAAGATGGCACTTTTACACTTCTCTAAAGAAGACATCCGGATGGCCAACAGGCACATGAAAAGATGTTCAGCGTCGCTCCTTATCAGGGAAATACAAATCAAAACCACACTCAGGTATCACCTCACGCCAGTCAGAGTGGCCAAAATGAACAAATCAGGAGACTATAGATGCTGGCGAGGATGTGGAGAAACGGGAACCCTCTTGCACTGTTGGTGGGAATGCAAATTGGTGCAGCCGCTCTGGAAAGCAGTGTGGAGGTTCCTCAGAAAATTAAAAATAGACCTACCCTATGACCCAGCAATAGCACTGCTAGGAATTTATCCAAGGGATACAGGAGCACTGATGCATAGGGCCACTTGTACCCCAATGTTCATAGCAGCACTCTCAACAATAGCCAAATTATGGAAAGAGCCTAAATGTCCATCGACTGATGAATGAATAAAGAAATTGTGGTTTATATACACAATGGAATATTACGTGGCAATGAGAAAAAATGAAATATGGCCTTTTGTAGCAACATGGATGGAACTGGAGAGTGTGATGCTAAGTGAAATAAGCCATACAGAGAAAGACAGATACCATATGGTTTCACTCTTATGTGGATCCTGAGAAACTTAACAGGAACCCATGGGGGAGGGGAAGGAAAAAAAATAAAGAGGTTAGAATGGGAGAGAGCCAAAGCATAAGAGACTGTTAAAAACTGAGAACAAACTGAGGGTTGATGGGGGGTGGGAGGGAGGAGAGGGTGGGTGATGGGTATTGAGGAGGGCACCTTTTGGGATGAGCACTGGGTGTTGTATGGAAACCAATTTGTCAATAAATTTCATAAAAAAAAAATATGAATACAAAATTGAAAAAAAAAAAAGATGGCACTTTTAATTTTTATCTTCTTCAGAGACTTCCTTTTCTGTGAATACTGACTGGAGAAAGTATATTTTTCTCTCCAAATTGTACATGCCTTACAACGCCTTTTCTGGAAGTCCCTTAGTCACTACCCAATTACTACTGCAATGGTTTTCAAATATTGGCTACGGAGGATTCTCAGAACATACAAGGCAGAAAAATGGTTAGGGTTAGATGTTTAGTTTTGCCAATCCCTCTTCCTCTACGAAAACATAACTAAAAAATGGGATTTTCAAATCTGGTTTGCTTACTCAATTTTCAGAGAAAGTTTTGGTTGGGTTTCAGAGCTAATCATGGCAGAACCAAATCATCAGATTTGTTCTCTCTCATGTGAAACACACATTCTAGTATCACTGGCTGTAAACATCTTCTTAGGTTTGTCTCTCCCTATTTCTCTATGTATCCACCTTCAGGGAATTCCTTGAAATTCCTTGAATGTGCCACACTTTAAAAAATGTGATCCTGTTCTTCTTCCTGTGTTGTACTTGCTAGCTCACTCCTATGCATCTGCCAGGACTCGGAAACATTTTGATGGCTACATTTGGGGCACTGTTTCTGTGTTTCTACAGAATTTTGTGGATAACTTTGTCATAATCCAAATTTCAGTGTATACTAATCATAGATTTACCTATCTTTCATGGGAAAGAGTCCTTTGAGGTCATATACCATGACTGTTGTGTTTTGTTTTTATTTTTAATTCCCAATGCCTAACACCTTGGTGGGTACATGATGTGTGCTAATACTTGTTTATAGGATGGATGGATGGATGGATACATAGAAATATAAGTCAATTTCTTTTTTAGTTACTCTTCTAATGTGTTATTGATGTTTCTACCATTTTTTTTCTGTTTCTCAAATTAAAAAAAAAAAAAACAAAGATGAAAGCAAAACAATTCATTCAAACAACTTCAGAACACTACCTGGATTTGGTTACAGTTAAAATAGAGAAATTAGATCAAATAACATGCATGTCTTTGAAAGTATCTGGCAATACTTCAGATTCTCTATACTGAGAGGGTTTTCTGGTTGGTTGGTTGGTTGGTTGGTTTGGTTTTTACAGCTATTTAGACAAGAGGTGGAGGATACGTTTTTAGGTTAATGTCCAATAGTTCCCTACTACCCTCAAGATAAAAATGAATGTTTTCCTGTCTAGAAAGTCAGCTCTTTAACATTGAGATCTTCCCCATTCAAGTCCCACCTGATTCTACATCCTACAAACTTAAAATCTACACATAAAACATTATTTGCCTCTTCTTTCCTTTTAAATTAAAATTAAAATTAGTTAACATATAGTGTCCTCTTTGGCTTCAGGAGTAGAACCCAGTGATTCATTCATTCATGCCCAGTGATCATCCCCAAAAGTGGTCTCCTTAACTCTACCCATTTATCCCATCCTCCCACCCAACTCCTCTCCAGCAACCCTCAATTTATTCTCTGTATTTTTTTCAGATTTTTAATTTTTTTTTTTAATTTTTGAGAGAGAGAGAGAGAGAGAGAGAGAGAGAGAGAATTCCAAGCAGGCTGTACATTGTTAACACAGAGCCTGACCCGGGGCTCATTCTCACAAACTGTGAGATCATGACCTAAGCTGAAATCAAGAGTTGGACACTCAACCAACTGAGCCACCTAGGTGCTCCTGTCCTCTGTATTTGAGTCTCTTATGGGGCACCTATGTGGCTCAGTCAGTTACATGTCTAACTTCAGATCAGGTCATCACCTCTTGGCTCCTGAGTTCAAGCCCCAGGTTTGGCTCTGTGCTGACAGCTCAGAGCCTGGAGCCCACTTCAGATTCTGTGTGCGTCTCTCTACCACCTTCCCTGCTCATGCGTGTACACTCTCTCTCTCTTTCAAAAATAAATAATTAAAAAAAGAAAAGAACCTCTCATGGTTTGCCTCCCTCTCTGTTTTAATCTTATTTTTCCTTCCCCTACCCTATGTACATCTGTTGAGTTTCTCAAATTCTACATAGGAGTGAAATCATATATCTGTCTTTCTCTGATGCTTATTTCACTGAGCAAAATACCCTCTAGCTACATCTGCATTGTTATTTGCCTTTTCTTGAGAAAAAACAAAAACAAACAAAAAACATTGTAGGTGCCCATGGCATTCACCATGGAGTTGTCTACACCTGGAAAGACATTTCCTCCTAAATTGGTCAACATCTAGTAATACTTCAAGACTCAGTTCAAATGGTTATTCATTAAACAGCTTGTCTTGGCAAATATATTCTCTTAAAGTGCATTCCTGACATTATTATTATTTTTTAAGTTCATCCCTCTTCATCATTGTCATAATACGATCAAGACCGTCTGAAAATTTCCCTTCAATGTGTCAATTACCCTGAAAATAAAACATGCATCATTTTGTTGTAGTAAAAGCTCACTATATGTGATTAAACACTGGTTATCATTTAAGTAAAATAGGATACTATTCTTTTATATTAAAAATTTTAATGTTTATTTATTTTTAGGGGGGGGGGGTGGGAGACAGAGAGCGAGCAAGCACCTAAGCAGGAGCAGGGGAGGGGCAGAGAGAGAGGGAGACATAGAATCCAAAGCAGGATCCAGGCTCTGAGCGGTCAGCACAGAGCCTGACTTGGGGCTCAAACTCAGGAGCCATGAGATCATGAACTAAGCCGAAGTTAGACGCTTAACTGAACGAGCCACCCAGGTGCCCCAAATAGGATACTATTCTTGTAATTTTATTATTTAAATTATCACAGAGTGAAACTGACTTGTTTCTTATGCTATTCTATGAACTTTAGCATTTATACAGATCCATGAACTATATCGACTGGATATAGAACAGTCCCTTCACCCTCAAGACACGTCTGTGGTTATCCCATTATAGTCTTATCTTTCCTTCAACCTAATACTAGGCAACCACTAATCTGTATTCTATCTCTATAACTTTATCTTTTTGAGAAGGTCGTATAAATTAAATCATGAAATATATAACCTTTGAAACAAGTGTTCTTTTTCACTAAAAATAATCTCTGAGATTTATTCAAGTTGTTGTACCTATTACTAGCCATTCCTCCTTATTTCATTTTCCATTGTATGGATGTACCAAGTTGCTTATCCATTTACTCATTAAAGGATATTTGGATTGTGTCTAGGTTTTGACAATTATAAATAGAGCTGCTATGAACATTCATGTATAACTTGTTTTGTGAACATAAGTTTTCATTTTTGTAGGATCAAATCCAGGTGTAGAGTTTTATTGAGATATAACTGATATACAAAATATGTTTGGATATATGCATATACCTGTGAAACCATCACCACCATCAGGGTAAGAGACATGTCTATCACCTTCAAAGTTTCCTTGTGTAGTGTGGAGGCTAATTTTATGTGCTAACTTCATTGGGATAAAGGACACCCAGATACCTCGTAAAACATTATTTTTGGGTGTGTCTGTGACAGTATTTCTGTAAGTGATTAGCATTTTAGTCAATAGAAAGAATAAAGAAGATCCTCTTTACCCATATTAGTGGGCGTGGGCAGGCTCTAACCAATTGGGCCCAAAGAGAACAAAAAAGGCAGAGAAAGGACAAAGTCTCTCTCTCTCTCTCTCTCTCTCTCTCTCTCTCTGTTTCCTTGAGGTGGGATGTGCATCTTCTCCTGACCTTAGGCATCAAATGTTTTGACCTCAGGCATATATTCTGGGAGTTATACCATAGGCTCCTCTGGATTTCAGGCCTTTGGGCTTGGATTGAATTATACTACTGGCCTTCTTGGTTCTCCAGCCTGCAGATGGCACAATGTGGTTTATCTCAGCCTTCATAATTATGTGAGAAAATTGCCATAATAAATCTCTTCTTAAACATCTTTACATTTCCTATTGGTTCTGTTTCTCTGGAGAATACTAGTCCATACCCCCCACTTTTTTATAATTATATGTTTGTAGTATGTATACATAACACAAGATTTGCCCTCTTAACACATATTTAAGGGCATGATATGGTTTTGTTAAAAAATATTGCAGAAAGATCTCTAGAACTTAGTTATTTTGTGTAACTGAAACTTTATACCCATTGAACAACAACTCCCCATTTCCCCTTCCCCAGACTCTGAGAAACACAATTCTATTCTCTACTTCTATGGCTTTGACTCTTTCAAACACCTCATATACGCAGTATTTGTAGTATATTGCGTTATTTACAATAAATCCTCCAGTTTCATCCATGTTGTTGCAAATGGCAGGATTTCCTCCTTTTTAAAGGCTGAATAATATTCCATTGTATTTATGTATCACATTTTATTCATTTCTTGAACATTTGGATTGTTTTAATATCTTGGCTAGTGTGAATAAGGTTGCAATGAACACTAGAATGCAGATATTTCCTTGAGATATTTTTTTCAGGTATGTACCCAGAGATGGAATGGCTGAATTATATGGTAGTCCTATTTCTAATTTCTTGAAGAGCCTCCATACTGTTTTTGATAGTGGTTGCACCATATTATATTCTCTCTCACCAACAGTGTTCAAGTGTTCTGATTTGCCCACATCCCCACCAACACTTATCATTTTTGTTTATAATACCCATTCTGACTAGTGTTAGGTGATACGTCATTTTGATTTGCTTTTGATTTGCATTTCCCTGATGACTGGTGATGTTAAGCACCTTTTAACATACTGGTGGCAATTTGTATGTCTTTGAGAAAATGTCTATTCAAGTCTTTTGTCTATTTTTAATAAAGTGACTTATTTTTTGAAATTGAGTTATAAGAGTTCCTTACATATTTTGAATATTAACCACTAATCAATATATGGTTCTCAAATATATTTTCCCATTCTATAGGTTTCATTTTTATTCTGTTGGTTATTTCTTTTGCTGCGCAGAATCTTTTTTTTATTTAAAAAATAACTTTTATTTATTTTTGAGAGAAGGAGACAGGGCATGGAGGGAAGGAGGGGCAGAAAGAGAGGGAAACACAGAATCTGAAGCAGGCTACAGGCTCTGAGCTATCAGCACAGAGCCTGACATGGGGCTCAAACCGCGAGATCAGGACCTGAGCCGAATACAGATGCTTAACAGAGCTACCCAGGCGCCATCCCTCCTTTTTAATGTTTATTTTTGAGAGAGAGAGAAAGAGAGAGAGAGAGAGAAAGAGAGAGAAAGAGAGAGAGTCAGAGAGAGAGAAAAGGGAGACACAGGATCTGAAGCAGACTCCAGGCAATGAAGTGTCAGCACAGAGCCTGACGAGGGGCTCAAACTCAGGAAACGAGATCAAGACCAGAGCTAAAGTCAGGCAGTTAATCACCTGAAGCACCTTGGTGCCCCACGATGCAGAATCTTTTTTAGTTTGATGTAGTCCCACTTGCCTATTTCTGTTTTTGTTTCCTGGGCTTTTGAAAGCATATACATGAAATCATTGCCAAGACCAATGTCAAGAATATTTTTCCTATTTTCTTCTGGGAGTTTTATACTTTCGGTTCTTACATTTAGCTCGCGCGTGCGCGCGCGCGCGTGTGTGTATGGTCTAACACCAAGGTCCAGTTCTATTCTTTTACATGTAGATATATAGTTTTTTCAGTACCATTTACTGAAGAGAAAATCCCAGCCCCATTTGTGTGTTCTTAGAATTCTCATTGAAGATCAGGTAACTTTATATGCATAGGTTTATTTCTGAACTTTCTATTCTGTTCCATTGGCCACATATGTATCTTTATGCTAGTACTACATTGCTTTAATTATTGTATTTTTGTAACATATTCTGAAATCTGAAAATGTGAAGTCTCCAGCTTTGTTTTTCTTTCTCTTGATTGCTTTCACCATTCTGGGTCTTTTATTGTTCCACATATATTTTAGAATTGTTTTTTTCTATGGCGGTGGAAAATGTAATTGGGATTTTGATGAGGAATGCATAGGATTTATATATCACTTTAGGTACTATGGGCATTTTCACAATATTATGTTTTCCAACCTGTGAACATAGAATATATTGCCATTCGTTAATATCTTCTTCAATTTCTTTCATCAACGTCTTATAGTTTTCAAAGATTAGTTCTTTTTTTCCTAAATATTTTATTGTTTCTCAGGACTTTGTAAATAAGATTTTTTTTAATTTTTATTATTTTCTTATTTTATCTTTTAAATATCTTATTCTTAGTATATAAAATGCAACTTATTTCTCTGTTAATTGTGTAACCTGTAACTTTACTAAATCCATTCATTAATTCTAACAGATTTTTGCTGGAGTTTTCAGAGTTTTCTACATATATGATCAGGTCTTCTGCAAAGAGATGAAGTTTTACTTCTTTCGTCCTTATTTGGGTGCCTTTTATTTATTTTTCTTGTCTAACTTTGCTAGCTAGGACTCTCAGTACTATGTTGAATAGAAGTGATGAGAGTTGGCATCCTTGTCTTGTTCCCGATCATAGAGAAAAAGTGTCCACCTTATACCAAGTATGATGTTAGTGTTGGGCTTTCCTTCTATAATTTGTTTAAAAGTTTTTATCATGGAATAGTGTTGAATTTTATCAAATCTACATCTACTGAAGTGATCATGCAGATTTTATTCTTCATTTTGTAAAAGTGGAGTTAATTTACATACGGTGAACCATCCCTGTATCCCAGGGATAAATCCAATTTGTTCATGGTGTGTAATCTTAATGTGCTGTTAAGTTTCCCTGCTAGTATTCTGTGGAGTATTTTTGCATCTATATTCATCAGGGATATTTGCCTGTAGTTGTCTTTTCATGTAGTGTCTTTATCTGGCTTTGGTATCAGAGTGATGGTGGCCTTACAGAAAGAGTTTGCAGGAGTTCTCTTTTCTTTAATTTTTTGAAAGAGTTTAGGAGCAGGTGTTAATTTTTCTTTAAATGTCTTGTAGAATTGTCCAGTGAAGGCATTTGTCCCAGGGCTCTTCTTTGTTGGAAGGTTTTTTTCATTGTGATTCAATATCCTTACTATTAATGGGTCTGTTCAGATTTTTCTATATTTGCATTATTTAGTCTTGGTAGATGGTATGTTTCTAGATATTTACCCATTTCTTCTATATCCTCAAATTTGTTGGCATATCAAAGTCTTCTATGATCCTTTGTATTTCTCTGGTATTAGTTGTGGTATTTCCTCTTTCTTTTATGACTTCAATCTTTCCTTTCTCATAGTCTAGCTAAAAGGTTTGCCAATTTTATCTTTTCTAAAAAAAAAAAAAATCTTTGTTTCATTAATCTTTACTGTTGTCTTTCCAGTTAATTTCACTTATCCTCAACTGATCCTTGTTATTTCCTCCCTTCTACTAACTCTGGACTTAGGTTGTTCTTCTTTTTCTAGCTTCTTGAGGTATAAAGTTAGGTTATTTATTTCACACATATTTTATTATTTACTATTATTAAAATAGTACTACTATTACTACTATTTATTTACTATTCATCATTTACTATTTATTATTTACTATTTATTATTTATTTACTATTTTCACACATAGTTATTAATCACTGTAGTCTTTCCTCTTAGAACTGATCTGCTCCATCTCCTGAGTTTGGTGTGCCGTGTTTCCATTTTCATTTGTCTCAAAATACTTTTTGATTTCCCTTTGATTTCTTTTTGACCTATTGGTTCTTCAGGAGCATGTTGTTCAATCCCCAAATAATTGTGAGTTTTCCAAATTTCTTCCTATTATTTATTTCTGAATTCAAACCATTGTGGAAGGAAAAATACTTGCTAGGATTTCAACTTTCTTAAGTTTGTTAAGACTTATTTTGTTGCCTAACATATAATCGATGCTGGAAAATGTTCTACGATTATTTAAGAATGGGTATTCTACTGGATGGAATGTTTCCTGTATGTCTATTATGTCCATTTGGTCACAAGTATATTTTTAAATTTCATGGTAATATGGTTATTTGAAAATTTATTTTTTTAATTTTTTAATGTTTTATTCAGTTTTGAGACACCCACCCACACACACACACACACACACAGAGAATACACAAGCAGCAAAGGGGCAGAAAGAGAGGGAGACACAGAATCCGAAGCAGTCTCAGGCTCTGAGCTGTCAGCACAGAGCCATCGCAGGGCTCCAATTCGTCAACCTCAAGATCATGACCTGAGCTGAAGTCAGACACTTAACCTCATTAGCCACCCTGGCCCCCCCTTTATTTGCAAATTTCATTAAGATTCTGTTCTTCTTATTACAGGTAGCAATTGAAAACACTGATTATATTACCAAAGATTTGACTAGAATGTCATATTTAAAACTATGCATAGAATCAGAATATGACCAGACAACTTTAAAGAAAAACATACTGTGGTAAGAACTCCCCTTTCTCCTGTGGAAGGATAAACCTGAATAAGCCCTTGTGATTCAGGATAAGTGGAAGGACATCTATGTTCTCTTGCAAGAACCTGAGAACATTTCTCACTGTTTTCCATGTCTTGTCTCATCATGCACTGACGCCACCTGACCATCAGGAAGCTGGTGTCCTAGCCTAAATATGAATCCTGGCAACTAACCTTTCAGTAGATACAAAAGTAGATTCAGTAGATTGGATACACAGGGAGAATGGCCACTATAGCACCCATATAGGATGACATATTGCTACAGATGCTAAATTGCCCTTGAAATACAGTTACTTGGTTAATGCAATAACAGCAGGTCCTACATGTTCTAAACAACACCTGAGGCAACTGCCAAAGGAATCTGGGGTCAGCTACCCAGAGTTCCCAGCAGATAAAGAATTGACAAATTACATCGGCCCTTTCCCTCTGAATGAGGGCTCTCAGTATGCCTTAGTTTGTGTGGACACTGAGTATGGCCTAACCCAAGCCTTCTCCTGTTGCTCTGCAAACCAGGCCACCACCATGGAGGGATTGGAGAAGCTAACTACCATGTACAGATACCCCTGTCAAATAGACAGTGATTGAGAGTCACACCTTCAAGGTCATGGTACGCAAGACTGGGCAAAAGAATATGACATTTAATATTGGTTCCATCTCCCTTATAACCTACAAGCAGCAGGGTTGATAGAAAGAAAGGAATATTAAAGCAGCAGATTAAATTACTACAAAGTAAAACCACCTTGCCCAGGTTGACTAAACCACCTTGCTCAGATTTTAATACATTTAAATAATCAACCACTAGTGCCTGTTACTCATATGCCAGACTGGGAAGCCCTGCCAAGACACACAACATGGTAAAGGCATAGAAATCACAGGAAGGAGCCACTGCCCCAAGTTTCACAATGGATCATTGGTGGAAGTGGAACACTGGAATCTGCAGTGGGAAGTCCCACCAGCATGGTGCAAACAGACGGTTGCCAAACATGCCACCTCCATGCTAGTGAACAACTTGCTGACCTCTCAGGGTATACTGAAGAAAAGGCATGGGGCGGGAAGCATATGAAATCGAAACACCCAATCATAAGGGATAAATTGTTACAGGAGTTCATCCAGAGGACGTGACCCTCTGTTGACCTGTCACACGCATTTGGGACATTAGAGCCTCCTCACCCACTCCCAGATCTATACGCTGAGCCCACTCTTTCCACAGATGTAGCCATTTCAAGAATATAGCCCTTAAACAGTAATGCATTTTTCAGGGCACCTGCACTCAATCCACAGCAGTTGAACTCCATTAAGACCTCCATGCTTTTTTTAAGATTCTGGCGGTTGGCGTGGAGGTCTACTTTTTTGCGACTGCCCAAGACAAGCCTCATGAGTAAATTCCTGCTTATTAAAATCGCCACCTACCAGTCTGAAGTGCTCTGCCTTTGTCTTCCGTCTCTTCTTGTCCTCCGTGCACAGGGACCAGTTAGGAAGCAACCACGAGTGGCGATTAGATCCAGGAGCAACAGTTGCAGTCCGGCTCTGGAAGTTGCCGTGTACTCCTGAGTCTGCGCGGATTAGCGGCGGGCGTGTGCAGTGGAGGCCTGGGACCTGAGTCAGGGCCTATTGTATGCAGATGCAGACCTACAGGTGCTATCTGTGGGCACCCACAACAGCGCAGGCCAGTGACAAGAGTCACGACCAGACTTGGGACCAGGAACACCTGCAGGGAGGTTGGCTGTTGGCGCGCACTTTTGTTGTGTGGGCGCTGCACGAGTTAGTTTTTGGGCCTGCGCGTGGAGGTGGGCGCAGCGAAGGGACAGCCCAACACATCCGGGTACTGAGCAGCTGTAAGAGCTTAAGGGGCTGACAGCCAAAGCCCTAGCTAGATGCGAGGACGGCGGTCTGGGCGCATCCTGCCCCAGGGCGTTCGTCTTCTGTGGCTTTGGCTTGGGCTGCTGGAGTGGAAGAGGAGGAGTGGAGCAGGCAGATACCCTGGCAGGTACTAACCGCAAACAAATGAAAACCTGGGGAGCCCTCCTACCCCAAAGTTGCAGACGTCCGTGGTGGGTCGGCTGGGTATTGATTGCCTTGGTGGCACAAACTGCTGGTGTTGTCCGCCTTCCAAGGCGAGGTTCTTAATGATGAAAGCTGCCGGTGTCTGAGCCCTGCCAGGGCTGCTGAGGTCCTCAGCAGAAAGAGCTGTTGAAGGCCTTTGCAGAGCAGGCTCCTGGGGAACTGGGGCTGCTCCCGCGCTGTGTGTGACTGGTACCGCGGGCTCGGCTTTCTTGCCTGTTTCCAGCGGTTCCTGGGCAGCTCTGCTCCACCAGTCTCGGGGGTGGGGGGCGCAGAACGCAAGCGGGTTCTGATGCAGTGCCCTGGAACCTGGGGAGGCTAGTCACTGTCCCCGTTCTCCCTTTTCCAGTGAAGGGGTCCCTCTGGGGTCTGGAGGTGTTCCCCTGTTGCCAAGCAGAGCCATCCTCCGGGATGGGATGATACAAAGTGAAACTGTTCTGCCTTTTTTTTTTTTTTTTTTTTTTTTGCAGATTAGCTTTGTGTAATTTATTAGGTGTGCGTGCGCGCGCTCCTCTATGCGCCCAAAGCCTCTTGAGTGGACACACCTGAGCTCTCCCAGTCCTGGTTTCATTGGATAACTCTCGAATTGTTGTTTGTGGAGGGATGGGGGCTGCTGTGCCCTACTTCACCATGTTGGTGATGTCTATCCTACACACTCCCAGATAAATTTTAGGAGTTTTTTTGTATCTACAAAAATACATTGCTTTAATTTTGATTGGACTCAAATTAAATCTGTAAAGAAATTTGGAGAAACGACATCTTTACCGGGTAGAGTTTTCCAAGGCATGAACACAGTCCACGTCTTCGTTTGTTAAGGTTGTTTTTGGCCGTTTCATCACTGTGTTGCAGTTTTCAGCATACAGTTCCCGTCTCTGTGTTATGTGTTTAAACATCAGTGATTCATTTTGAAACTGTTTCAAACATTATTTTAAAGTGTTTTAAATATTTACAATATCACTTTTGATTTTCAGATTATAATTCTATACTATTTTGCTAGTACATAGGATATAATAGATTTTTGTGTGTTGACCTTGTTTCATGCAACTTTGATAACTTCACTTATTCTGGGAGGTTTTATCCTTTTGTTTTGTTTTTAGATTTTTTGGGATTTTCGACTTGGACCTTGAATGATCAAATCATCTACCAGTAAGGACAGTTTTATTTCTTCACTTCAAATCTGTATGCCTTTTTATCATCTTGAGCCTGGTATAGCTTCCTATTTAACGGGATAGTATGTATAATAGGATTGGTGTAAGCTGACAGGCTTGTCTTGTTCTTGAATTTAGCGGAAAAGCATTTAGTATTTGACTGTTAAGTGTGAGATTAGCTGTAGCTTCATTTTTTTTTCTTTTTTGTTTGTTGTTGGTGCCCTTTATTAAGTTGAACAAGTTGTCTTGATTTCTGATTTGCTGAGTATTTATATTAGTGGTGGAAGCTGAATTTGGTCCGATGCTTTTTGGCATGAATTGATAGGTGTATGTGGATTTTCTTCTTTAGACTATTGCTATATTAGGGTATGTTTTTTTTTTTTCACATATTAAACAAGCTTTGCATTCTTATAAACCGCACGTAGCTGTGGCTTACTATTATTGATACTTATGTTGAATCCTATTTAGTAATATTTCATGAGGGTTTTTGAGTTTTTATGTATTACAATGGAAAACCTTCTTTATATGAATGAATTTTTAAAAGCAAGAGTTGATATAATGTCTCCAAGGTAAGTGATGGTTACTGGTTTCTAGTATAATTTCATTGTGATCAGAGAATAAAATTTATATGACTTCTGTTATTTTAAATGTGTTAACCTTTGTTTGATGATCCATGATGTGATCCATCTTGATGTATCTTCTGTCTACACTCGAATGCATATTCTGTTCAGTGAAGTGCTCTGTGAATGTCAATCAGATCCAGTTTATTGATGGTGCCGTTCAGTTTTTCTATGTCCTTGTTGATTTTATAAGTACTAATTCATATTAATCCTGGTTTTTACTGGGTAAGGGTGTTGAAGTCTCCAATATTATTATGGCTTTATCTAACAGTTCCCCTTTCATTTCTATGAGTTTTGCTTGTATATTCCAAAGCTCTGTAGTAAGTTATATATACACATTTGAGGTTAAGTTTTCTAGGTGAATTTACCCTTTTATCATTTTGTAATGCCTCTATCTCTCTTTCTTTGATTCGAAATCTACTTTGTCTGATAATAATATTGTCACTCTGGCTTTCTTTTCATTAGAACTTGTGTGGTAACTGTCCGCCCCCCCCCCCCAAGGCTTTTACTTTTAGCCTACTTCTATCATTATATTTGAAGTGAATTTCTTGTAGGCAGCGTATGGTTGGGGCATATTTTTTAATGCAGTCTCATGACCTCTATCTTTTAATTGGTGTATTTAGGTTATATTGAATGAAATTACTGGTATGTTTGCATTAAGACTATAATGGTATGCTTTTCTGTTTTGTCCCCTTTTGTTTGTTTTTACTTTCCTATCTATTTTGGCATATTTTAACATTTTTAGTATTCCTATTTAACTCGACTATTGTATATTTGACTATACTATTTAAATGCTGTTACTTTAGAGATCATAATATTGTTAGTGTTTTTACAGTATAATTAGTAGCAACAAGTAACCATAGAGTTTCTTTACTTTTTTTGCTTTATGTTATAGTTTCTTATAAACTAAGTCTTCCAGATATATTAAAAACCATTTCGGACAGTATAGCCACTTTTTGCTTTGAACAGTTAAACACTTTAAAGATCCAAGAGGAGCTTAGTCTATTATAGTTGCCCAAATATTAAATATTCCTGTTGCTTTTACTTTGTTGCTAATATTCTCCAGTTTTCCATCCATAGCATTTCTTTCTGTCAGAAGAATTTCCTTTAGTGATTATTTTAGAACAAGATGGCTAGCAACAGATTCTATTAGTTCTTCTTCATCTGAGAATACCTTCACTCTTAACATATAATTTTTCTGAGTATAGAATTCTGAGTTTACTTCCATTTTTTTTTGTTTTGTTTTGTTTTCCTTTTAGCCCTACAAAAGTAATTGTACCACCTTATTCCATCCTTTAAGGTTTTTGATGAGAAATCATTAGTCATTAGGTCTGATGTTCCCTGATAGTGTATTATTTTTCTCTTTTCAGGATGTTTTCAGGTCTTCAGTTTTCAGTTGTTTGGATGTTTAAAGTCATGATTGGGTCGGGCAACTCATTATGCTTAAATTTCACTGTGGTCCTTGTATCTGTAGGTTTATTTCTTTCATTTTGTTTTCTTTCACCGAACTCCCCCTCCCCCCCCGCCCCCCACCTTGGGAATTGGATCACATAAATATTTTGTCATTTGGTACTAACATAATAATTTGTGAGGATCTGTTTATTTGGAGAGAAAAAAGAAAAAAAAAAGTAATCATAATTGGGAAATAAAAACAGCCAAGTTAACATGGAGAGACTGCTGGATAGAAGGAATCAAATAATATTAAGTAGAAACAAGAGAAGGCATACTAATAGGTGGAATTACAGAGTAGATATTTCTGGGAACCAGGGTAGAAATAAATAAAAATAAGCAATAGCCATCTGATGATTTAATCTTCCTCATAGCTGTTGTCCTGTAATAGTAAATGTTCATGATAGTATTTGCTATTGCAAAAGGTGAGTCATTTGTGAAAAATATTAAATATTGATAAGTTTAGACATATACATTTTAAACAGTGGTGTTGCAAGAAATAACAACTTTTTGGAAGCAAATGAATGTTTAAATTGACAATTTCAATGCATAATTATGTGAAGTGCTGTTAGTTTTGCTAGATATTCTGCATGTTACATTATTTAAATATGACTGAATAATGTTCACTGGGGTTTTAGAGTGTTTGGATATTCACTGTATGCTATTGATCTTTGAAAGAAAAAATGCAAAGAGAATATATGAATGATGATGTGGAATACTCCAACATGAAATTAGAAACTCATCTAAAATGGGAAGTAGAAAAAGAAATCCAGATTTCAATAGCCAGATAAAAATCAGTAGAAGTAGACAAAATGTTTATTATTAAAGAAGAAAATGAACTTCTATAAAACATAATACGACACCCAACTTGCAGTGGATGTTGCTATGGATGAGCTCATAGGAGTGCAACCAACATCAGTACAAAATGAAAGAAATTTTTCAACACCTGGAAAAATTGTGAAACAATAATTAAAACTATAGAATAGAAAAAAATGAAGCCACATGTGTTTTAAACTTTCATTTTTAAGGATGCTAAGTTTTAAATATTAAATATCTGCTATTATAATTTTAAATTATTGTAATTGGCACTCATTAGTGAGTACATTCCCTCATATAATGTTTCTATTAACAAATAGCTTCTTATCAAGCAGAGTTTATTTTGCATACTATTCAAATATGTAATTTTATCATAACCTCTTTGTTCACAGAAATAACATTTGTATAGTTTGTATCATTTTTTTAATAAAATCTCCTCTGACACCTTTAATACAATCCCATCATTAAAAAGATTCACTGTGTATTTTGTTGGTGTTCATTATTATTTTCAAAGATACTTTAAAAGTGCTGTGGAAATAAGGATTAATTTATAATCCCAGAAATCCCTAAGAATTCTTAGGAATTCCAATTTCTCATTATCCAATCCAAAGTTTAATATCTTTTAGGAATTTGGAATCATTAGGTAAATTTTAGGACTTCTTGTAGAATCCTCAGGACTTTGAGGAATATAAAAACTTCTGAGCCAGATGTTCGAAAGGGCTTTTCATATTTTGCATTTGCTTTCTTAATTCTAATTTTATTTGCATGCTCTATGAGGAAGTACTCCACATCTAAACATGATTTTATTTGTATATTGCAAGACCTCATCGTTAATTCAGGGCTGCTTTTCCTTTTGTGACTTTTAAAGTTTGTTTCTGCTGAGTGTTAGAATTTCAAAGGTGAGAGACAATATTTACATTATAACCAATTTGTCTAACGGAAGTCTGATAGTTGTAATATCTGTCGAACCTTGAGAAATTTTAAAAAGAAAAATAAATCCTCTACATTCTGATACAGGAGCAGTGGGAAACCTTGCCTTATTTCTGAACTTACTTGTTCTTTGGGAATTTATGCACCATAAAGAAAACCTACTTTCTGTGAAAAGATTTAAGAGCATGAGTTCATACAAAACTCCAAGGTAGGCAGGAGAATCCACAAAACACGATTGAAGTAAAGTGTGCTTAAAATTTTGGTAAAACATTTGCCCCTGTTTAACAGCTTGATGAATAAATGTCCTCTCCTAATTTGTCTGACCTCTGGTATAGGTTCTGAGTGTGAACTCCCTGCAGGGAAGCACAATATATATGACCTACAGTGCAGTGAATTGGGAGAGAAGCAGAATCTGGTTTTTTTCTGACACGCCCATTTCTTCCTTCTTCTGCACACTCGACTTCTTATTTCCTACCCTCTAAGGAACAGGAAATTTTACACAGAGAGAAATTAGGAAGAAATAAAGAAGCAAATTCTCTGCTCATTTGTGTATGAAGAATGTCTAAATAGAGATGATATCAATTTAATCATAAAATACTAAGAAAGAAAGGAACTTACCTATTTGAGATCCTGGTTTCAATTCCTTCAGATAAATATCCAGAAGTGGGATTGCTGGTCCATATGGCAGTTCTTAATCTTTTGAGGATGCTCCATACTGATTTCCACACCAGCTACATCATTTTACATTCCTGTCATCAGTATACAAGGGTTCTAATTCTTTCATTCTTTGCAGTTCCCTTGTCTATTTTTAATTGTTTTTAACATTTTTATTTATTTTTGAGGGTCAGAGCAAGAACGGGGGAAGGGCAGAGAGAGAGAGGGAGATGGAGAATCTGAAGAAGGCTCCAGGCTCTGAGCTGTCAGCACAGAGCTGGACATGAGGCTTAAACTCATGAACCATGATATTGTGACCTGAGCTGAATTTGGAGGCTTAAGCAACTGAGCCACCCAGGAGCCCTGTCTATTTTTTCTATGATACCCATCTTTTTTTAAGTTTATTTATTTTGAGAGAGTGTGTGCATATGGGGGAGAAAGCAGTTGGGGGAGGGGTAGAAAATCCCAAGCAGGCTCTGCATTGTTACATGGAGCCCAATACAGGGCTCAAACTTATGAACCATGAGATCATGACCTGAGCTGAAATCAAGAGTCCAGTGCTTAACTGACTGAGCCACCCAGGTGTCCCAATCATAGCCATCCTAACAGGTGTGAGATTACATATAATTGTGGCCTTAACTTGCATTTCCCTGATGATTAGTGATGTTGCACATCTTTTCCTATACCTGTTATTTATATATTGTCTTTGGACTCCCATATTCATTGAAGTATTATTCACAATAACCAAGAAACAGAAACAATCTCACTATCCATCTATAGATGACTGGCAAAAGGAAATATGAGATATATATATATACACACACACACACACACAATGGAATATTATTCAGCCTTAAAACATAAGAGATTATTCAGTATGCAACAACATGGATGAACCTTGAGTACATTATGTTCAGTGAAATAAGCTAGTCAAAGGAGAACAAATACTGGATGAACCCATCTATATGGTTTATCTGAAATAGTCAAATTAGCAACAGCAAAGAGTAGAATGGTAATTGTGAAGGACAGTGGAGAGAGGAGAGATAAAGAGTTGTTCAGTTTTAGTTATGAAAGATGAGTAAGCTGTGGAGATTTGAAGTACATCACTGTATCTGTACTTAAAAATTTTAAGTGTGAAATACAATATTATTTAAGGGAGTAGATCTCATTAAATACTCTCACCACGGTAAAAAGGGAGGAGACCTAAGTAAGAGAAATGAGATCTCCGTGCATGTCAGGGTGCAGTATTTGAGCATCTTGCAAGTAGAAGTTGTAAGTATTTGGGGTGAATAATGGAAAAAGAAGAGGACATAGAATTTTACCAAATAACATTGTGGCATGTAAAAAAGTTACACTTTGATATACTTTGAAATAATATTTAAATGAAAAACTTCTGATTACTTTATTATTTAACACAATTGTATCTGACTTATATAGGCCAGGACACATAAAATCTGTCTGCTTTTGTAAGGATTACATGAATTCTGTATCACACCCAAATGCCTCCCCTCTTCTCCAGAAAAAAAAAAAAAAGACTGTAATTTCTTCTTTGTAATTTTACCAATGTTGTCCCCACTAATTCTTTGAGACTTAGATTATTATCATCTCTAGGAAGGCATTTTCTCCTGTCATTCTCTCACACCTGTTAGCTATTCCTTCTATGCGCATCTGTTATTTAAGTCTTAACCTTTAGCAAAACATTGGATGTACAGTTTCAAAATAGGTAATTTCTGCTGTTCGTACTCTCTTCTGGTCCTCAGATTTAGCTCCCAACAGGGTCTGGATGGATAAAATGCTCTATAGAATACATTTTAAAAAGAGTAATAGATAAATGAGCTAAGGTAAAGACACCTGGCATGGAAGACCAGGTCAGTGTCTATTTTTAAGGAGAAGAGTGTAACGTGGAAGGAATAATGGCACTGGGACCTGAAGTGGAAAAGAGAGTCTTGCAAGTGAGGAAATTCTCTAATTTCTGACTTACAGCCCCACCGAATTAAAGTCTCAAGAAATACTCTGGAACTGGGTCCAGCGAGTTAAAGTTTAGAAACCAGTTCAGTGTGAGAGAAGCCTTCAGCCTTAAGGGGACTGCAGCAGAGTATTTCGTGGGGGGTTGGCCACTCAATAGGCTATTCAAAACACAACGGGCCATATTTTTTCATAGAGTTGGGATGTGATGGATATCCATCAAAACCTTTCTTTATATTCTTGAATATATACCATTGTTCTCCCTCTGGGGAAATGACCTCACACTTTACACACAGTTCCTTTAATAATTTGCCATATTTATTGCCATAATTTTCACTTCATGTCCTTCATGTATTTAATTATTTTTCATACACAGAACTAAATTAACATTTAATAAAATAGAACTTTAGTGTTGGATATGTAATTCCCTACCTTGATCATAATTGTCAATACACTTAAATAATTTCTTTAAAAACTTCCGTTTGACAATATCAAATTAGACAAAAAAATTCTTTTATATTTACTAATTACAGATAAAAATATATTTTTTTAAATGGTAAAGTGTGAAGATAATATATGTTTACTTACTGTTTAAATACTGCAAGCTGGGGCACCAGAGTGGTTCACGTGATTGGGCATCTGACTTTGGCTCAGGCCATGGTCTCACAGTTTGTGAGTTCGAACCCCATGTTGGGCTCTGTGCTGACAGCTCAGAGCCTGGACACTACTTTGGATTCTGTGTGTCCCTCTCTGACCCTCCCCAACTTGTGCCCTGTGTGTCCCTCTCTCTCAGAAATCAACATTAAAAAAATAATAGTAATGCAACAAACTGTTTTCTCTTAAAAAGAAGCAAAAGTGGGGCGCCTGGGTGGCGCAGTCGGTTGAGCGTCCGACTTCAGCCAGGTCACGATCTCGCGGTCCGGGAGTTCGAGCCCCGAGTCAGGCTCTGGGCTGATGGCTCAGAGCCTGGAGCCTGTTTCCGATTCTGTGTCTCCCTCTCTCTCTCCCCCTCCCCCGTTCATGCTCTGTCTCTCTCTGTCCCAAAAATAAATAAACGTTGAAAAAAAAATTAAAAAAAAAAAAAAAAAAAAGCAAAAGACAGAGGAAAAGAAAGTGTATGTTCTTACAGTTTCCCACTGGTTGTATTTAGTTAATTTCAAGCACTTAATATTTTTTCATCCTTGGTGTTTACTATAACTGAACAAGATACTTGAAATAATGCATTTTAATTAAAACAATTATATAAAGTTTTTTTTTTTTCAATTGTCAGCCTAATGTACCATTTCTCAAAGTGTGCTGCTGGGTATATTAATAAAAACACCTCATGATTAAAAAAAAACAAATTTGGAAAACATTTGTTTACACAGTAAAATGGACATTCATTGGTGAGATTTTTTTCAGAAAATATTGGCATACAAGAATCCTCAATAAAGGTAGACTAGGTACCACTTATGAAACCATTTTTACTATGTGTGCTCTTTATTTTAATTTCTCGTGTTCTATATTTATCGATAACAGGTAGAAATTCTTATTTTTAAGTTAATTGAAAAGTGGGACATAATATATAAGTTACACGTTCACATTAAGTGATAGCAAACTTCTTTGCATTATCTGAGAATGAAGATTTGTCTGTAGTTTGAACATAAAACAAGAGTATAAAACCTGACTCATTACCTGGTATCTACAGCATAGTTGTGCACAATTCAAAGGAAGCTATCTACTGTGCTACTAGCAACTGGAAGCCCTAGCTCACCTGCTACACACAGCCTCGTATTTCACATTAATGATTTTCTTCTTTTATAATTGTATTTATTTTAATGTATGATTCCGTTTTGGTTTTAAAGGTTTATAGTGAGTATAAGGATTTTATTTCTGAAATAATGTTTGCATGTATTTAAATAATTTTATAGTATTTCAAACCCACTTGCAGTATGTGTGTGTTTTTTTTTTCTTCCCTAAACAATGGTCCTATTATTCAAGTCTTAGAAACTTTGCCGCATGATAGACATCATCTAAAGCTACGTTTGTTCAGTGATGTTTTAGTTTCTTAAGTATTGATTTGGTGCTAAAAATCACTCGTATTATTTATTGAAACTCCTGTCAGGAATAAAAATAAAAGTTAATAACGGAAATCTCCAAGTGAACTAGCCTTTCAGAAACTTTATACATCAAAATAAAATTCTTACTTGATACCATGAAGATTCTTAAGCATGTAAGTGTGATGTTATCACAGAACAAGTAGATTTTGGCAATTTCTGGTTCAGTGTTACTGATGATTGAAATCATTTATTTATGAAATTCCAAATTATAATAGCATATATATAATACATTGTTTAAGATATTGTTATAGAAAAACACGGTTATAGACTTATGTGTGTTCTGAGACACAGAAGCTGCATAAGAATGAAGATACATAGACTTGAAAAACAGATGGAGGGGCCCCTGGGTGGCTCAGTCAGTTAAGTGTCTGATTCAGTTTCAGCTCAAGTCAGGTCATGATCTCGTGGCTCATGAGTTGGAGTCCCACATCTGGCTCTGCACTGACAGCACGGGATTCTTTGCTTGGGAACCCCCTGCTTGGGATTCTCTGTCTCCCTCTCTCTCTGCTCCTCCCCACCTGAAAAATAAATACTGGAAAAAAAAAAAACAGATGGAATAGAAATACCTACTCTGTCACTTATTTATTTTGTGGTACAGGCAGTCAGACACTAAAAATATGAATAAGAAAACATCTTTAAAAGATTGCTCTGAGATTGCACGAAATGATACAGTTACTGAATGTTAATTTTTTTCTCTAAGTATTCCCTATACAAATTTAATGGATAAGAGAAGAAAATAGATCATCTTGGGTATTCATTCTATGGACTCCAATCCCAAATCTCTTTCCTCTGAGAAGAGCATTTAATAATATGCATCAAGGAAGAAATGTATGAGCTCTAAGTTTTACCTAAGAATAATTTAAGAAGAAAATGTTTTTTTATGAGACTATATCCCCTCATGCTTTTATGGCATAAATGTAGTTTTCCAGTCCAAATGTCTTTTTGATGAATTTGGTATTCAAATAAATATTAACATAATTCACTACAATGCCCATTGAGAAGGTTATGGGTGAAAATTCAAGAGAAAACTTTTTTCAGGGTAGTGCTCAAATGAGTTCATTGTCACAGAAATCTATTTTTCTTCTCATTTGAATCATAGTTTTCTCAAAACTAAGAACAGTCCTCAGGTTTTCTAAAGATTTCTTACTCTGTGGAATATAGTGTTTGTAAAAGATACAAAATAGATATAAAAGTATTGAGAATTACTTACCAGCTATTTAACCTCTTACACATTTTCTATATCTACACTTTTTTTTTCTTTTCATTGGAATTCCTGTATCATTCCAACCAACATTCTAGAGATGAAAGAATATTCTTTTTTTTCTTTCTTCTTTTCTGTCTTTTTATTTTTAATTTTTTTTTAAAGAGAATGTTAGGAGGGGGAGAGGGGTAGAGGGAGAGAGAAGATATTAAACAAGCTCCACACTCAGCACAGAGTCCGACACAGGGCTCAATCCCAAGACCCCGGGATCATGACCTGAGCCAAAACCAAGAGTCAGATGTTCAACCAACTGAGCCACCCAGATGCCACAAGATAATATTCTTGATAGACTTTAGGATGTACCTACTGTTTTGATGAGTTTTCCTGGCTATTTAAACAAACCAATAGATCTTCAGTTCTTTGTGATATTGTTATCATCCTTGATGTCTTTCTTTTAAGTGAGGGAGGTAAAATAGCATTAACATGTGCTGGTGGCTTGTCACCTTAAGTACCAAAATTAGTTTTGACTAGAAGAATGCAGGAGAACAGTATCATCTTGCTCACTTTACATTTGAGATAACAGATGCTTAGAAAATATAAGGGGAAATTACTAAATCTATAATAATTAAGTTTTGGCTTTAGATTTATTTGCCACCATAGCCTTGGTCCTTTTAAAAGCCAGGCTGCTTGCTGATTGGTATGACCTTGTCACAAATGCCATCTATTGTTTCTCTGTTCTGGAAATTCAGATTTAAAGCCTCTTTGACCCACTTTACTGAAACTCATGTCACTTAAAAAAAAAAAAAAACTTTTTAATTGATGCTTATTATAATCTTTTTTTTTCCCCCTCTTCTTTTGACTTAATACAAGCCGTCCAATTGCAGGCAAACCTTATAAACATGTGAACATGTCCTTGCTGGTTGATTTCTGTCAACTACTGATTATTAGATACTAAGTATGTGACAAGCTTTACTGTAGATCCTACATCTGACATTCTACTACTATATTGTTTTAATGAATACCTATTAGGATGGTTAATTTTCTATGTCAACTTGACTAGGTCATGGAATGCCCAGGCATTTGGTCAAATGTTATCTGTTACTCAGTATTGTCACGAAGGTATTTCTGTGTCGTAGACTCCTAAGTCTAGAGTTCTCTTTTGACCATCAAAAGAGCGGATGTAGGATTAAAGCGAGAGATGGCTAATGTCTGGGAAAAGACTAGAGAATTGGTAAGGGTGAAAAGTTAAGTGATGTCACATTTCTTACTAAAAATGTTCTTTTTGAGGCCCCTATATCTCAGAACTGCTAGGGCAAATTGTTGGAAAAAATTAGGGAGAAATGAATGATAAAATGGATGGCCTCATACCTGCTGAAATTCCCTGTCCACAGCACACCAACGTATGAATATTAGGATTATCCAGAGAAATAGAACACAACATTCATTCATTTTAAGGAATTGGCTTAAGTGATTATGATAGCTGACAAGTCCCAAGATAGGCAATCAGCAAGTTGTATACCCAAGGAGAGCTGATGGTTTAAGTTCCAGTCCAAAGACCAGCAGGCTACAGCCCAAGGCAGAACTGATGGTTCAGTTTAACTTCAAAACAAACAAACAAACAACAACAACAACAAAAAAAAAAAAAAAACTGATGTCCCAGCTTGAAAATATAAGGCAAGAGAAGTTCCCCTTTATGTATCTGTGAGGATCAGCCTTTTTGTTCTATTGTGACCTCCAAATGGTTAGAGGAGGACCACCCACCTTACAGAAAACAATGTGCTTTATTCAGTTTACCAATTCAAAAGTTAATCTCATCCAGAAATGTGGGGATAAGTTTAAGAATCTCCTGGGCTTGCGCCAATGGGTTAACAGGGCATAAAGAAATACAAAGCTATAAAATGCTCACACCCGAGTTTAGGTAAACAAGAATAGGGGGGTGCAAAGGCACCCCGAAAATAGGTCTGTTCTCTCCCCATTCCAATTCAAATATATTTCTGGAAGATTGATTATTTGCCATTTGTATCCATTGCTATTGGTCAGTTTTTCTAATTAGTCATTTCTTGCCATATCCATGGTTTTGTCACAACCAAGTGTCATCTGCTATACTGACTTAATGTTGTAATATTCTCAACATATTTAAGTGCACATACCAAAGAGGTTTGAGTATATTGGTATTTTACAAGGAACTAATATTACTTGCCATAAAGGCAAGGTGAAAATAAACCTAAGAAAATAGAAGAATACTATTAAATTCTAATTAGATCTCATTGTTACCGAAGCTCTGAACCTGAGACATTTTTCTTTCTCATTGTTTTAAGTGAAAATTATCAAAGAGTATTAAAACTTTCTCCTTGATGTAATTATCATGGATGAAAGATAGTTCAAAAAGAAGAAACTTCTTTCTGCTTTAATTAGTCTTGAAGAATTACACTTTTTGCATACACTTTAAATAATCACTCTAAATGTAAATGGACTATATGCTCCAATCCAAACATAGAGGGTATCAAGAACATATATACATATATATGTGTGTTTATGTATATGTATATATATATAATATGCTGCCTGCCAGCAACTCACTTTAGACCTAAAGACTGAAAGTGTCTAAAAGTCTAAAGACTAAGTTTATACCTGTAGGTTGAAAGTGAGGAGATGGTGAACCATCTATCATGCTGATGGAGGTCAAAAAGTATGGCTACTCCAGCTTTGTTATCAGACAAACTAGATTTTAAAATAAAGATTGAACAAGAGACGAAGAGGGGCATTATGGGTCTATCCATCAAGAAGATCTAACAATTGTAAATATTTATGCCCCCAACTTGAATAATCCAAATATATAAATTACTAACATAAATACTAGTGTGGGACTTTAACACCACACCTACATCAATGGGCAGATCATCTAAGCAGAAAACCCACCAGAATCAGTGGCTTTGAATGACACAGTGGACCAGATGGACTTAACGGATATATTTAGAACATTTAATCTTAAAACAAAATACACATTCTTTTTGAGTGCACATGGAACATTCTCCAGAATAGATGACATACTGGGTCACAAATCAGCCCTTAACAAGCACAAAAAGACTGAGATCATACTATGTATATTTTCAGACCACGGCACTATGAAACTTGAAGTAAACTACAAAAAAAAAAATTTGGAAAGCCCTCAAGTACATGGGAGTTAAAGAACATCTTACTATGGTAAGATGAATGGGTTAACCAGTACATTAGAAAAGAAATTTAAAAATGCATTGAAACAAATGAAAACAGAATAGTCCAAATGTAGCAAATAGTTGGGGTGTAGCAAAGGTAGTCCTAAAAGGGAAGTATATTGCAATACAGGCCTAAATAAAGAGGCAAAAGAAGTTTCAAATACATAACCTAACCTTATATCTAAAGGATTTAGAAAAGGAACAGCAATAAAGCCAAAAGCCAGCAGAAGAAGAGAAATAATAAAGATTAGAGCAGAAATAGACAATATCGAAACAAAGGAAAACAGAATATCAACAAAACTAAGAGCTGATTCTTTGAAAGAATTAATAAAATCGATACACCCCAAGCAAAACTTACCAAAAAGAAAAGACAAAGGGCCCATATAAATAAAATCAAGAATGAAAGTGGAGAGATCACAACCAACAACACAGCAATACAAATGATAAGAGAATACTATGAAAATTATATACCAATAAACTGGGCAATCTGGAAGAAATGGATAAATTCCTAGAAACACACAAACTACCAAAACTGAAACAGGAAGAAATAGAAAATTTGAACAGACCCATAACCTACAAAGAAGTTCAATCATTAATCAAAAATCTCCCAGCAAACAAAAGTCCAGGGCCAGATGGCTTCCTAGGGGAATTCTGCCAGACATTTAAGAAAGAGTTAATACCTATTTTTCTCAAACTGTTCCAAAAAATGGAAATGGAAGGAAAACTTCCAAACTAACTCTATGATGTCAAAACTACCATGATTCCAAAACCAGACAAAGACCCCACTAAAAAGGAGAATTACAGATCAGTATCCCTGATGAACATGGATGCAAAACTTCTCCACAAGATAATAACAAACCAAATCCAACAGTACATTAAAAAAATTAGTCACCATGATCAAGTGGGATTTGTTCCTGGGCTGCAGGGCTGGTTCAGTATTTGCAAATCAATCAATGTGATACATCACCTTAATAAAAGAAAGTATAAGAACCATAAGATACTATCAATAGATGCAGGAAAAGCATTTGACAAAATACAGCCTCTATTCTTGAGAAAAAACCCTTAACAAAGTAGGGATAGGTGGAGCGAACATACATCAGTGTCATAAATGTCATATCAATGACTCACAGTATCTTCCTTAATGGGGAAAAAACTGAGAGCTTTTCTTCTATGGTTCAGAACAAGGCTGGGATGTCCACTCTCTTCATTACTCTTTAACATAGTACTGAAAGACTTAGCCTCGACAATCAGACAACAAAAGGAAATAAAAGGCATTCAACTTGGCAAGGAAGAAGTCAAACATTCACTATTTGCAGACAACATGGTATTCTATGTAGATAACCCAAAAGACTCCATCAAAAAATTGTCAGAACTAATACATGAATTCATCAAAGTTGCAAGATACAAAATCAACATACAGAAATCTTTGGCATTTCTATATACCAGCAATGAAACAGCAGAAAAATCAAAGAACCAATCCTATTTACAATTGCACCGAAATCCATAAGATACATAAAAATAAACTTAACCAATGAAGTAAAAGATCTGTACTCTGAAAACTATAGAATACTCATGAAAGACATTGAGGAGGACTCAAAGAAATGGGAAAAGATTCAATGTTCATGGATTGGAAGGACAGATGTTGTTAAAATGTCTATCGTACCCAAAGCAATCGATACTTTTAAATCAATCCCTATCAAAATAACACCAGCATTTTTCACAGAGCTAAAACAATCATAGAATTTGTATGAAACCCCAAAATACCCTGAATAGTTAAAGTAATCCTGAAAAAGAAAAGCAAAGCTGGAGGCATCCCGATTCTGGACTTCAAGGTACATGACAAAGCTGCACTCATCGACACAGTATGGTACTAGAGCAAAAAACAAACACAAAGATCAATGGAACAGAATACCCAGAAATGGGCTCGTAATTATATGGTTAACTAATCTTTGGTGAAGAAGGAAAGAATATTCCGTGGAAAAAAGAGAGTCTCTTCAATAAATGGTGTTGGGAAAAGTGCATAGTGACATGCAAAAGAATGAAACTTGCAACACTTTCTTTTAACTTTTTTGTAAAGTTTATTTATTTTGAGAGAGAGAAAGAGAGCAGGGGAGGGGAAGAAAGAGGGGGGGGAAAGAGAGAATCCCAAACAGGCTCTGCACTCACAGCGATGCTGGGCTCAAACTCACAAAGCATGGGATCATGACTTGAACCAAACTCAAAAGTCGGATGCTTAACTGACTGAGCCACGCAGGCTCCCCTAAACTGTACCACTTTCTTAAACTGTATGCAAAAAATAAATTGAAAATTATGGAAGACCTAAATGTGAGACAGGAATCCATCAAAATCCTGGAGGAGAACACAGGCAGGAACCTCTTTCACCTTGGTGATAGCAATGTCTTAATAGACCTGTCTTCGGAGGCAAGGGAAACAAAAGCAAAAATGAATTATAGGGACCTTACCAAGATAAAAAGCTTCTTCACAGCAAAGGAAACAATCAACATAACTAAAAGTCAGCCTATGAAATTGGAGAAGGTATTTGCAAATAACATATCAGATAAGGGTTAGTATCCAAAATCTATAAAGAATTTACCAAACTCCATATCCAAAAAACAAATAATCCAGTTTAAAAATGGGCAAAAGACATGAGTAGATGTTTTTTTCCAAAGACCTACAGATGGCTAACCGGCACATGAAAAGATGCTCACCATCACTCATCATCAGGAAAATGCAAATCAAAACTACAGTGAGATACCACCTCACACTTGTCAGAATGGCTAAAATTAAGAACACAGGAAACAACAAATGTTGGTGAGGATGCAGAGAAAGGGGATCCCTCTTGCACTGTTGGTGAGATTGCAAACTGGTGCAGTCACTGAAACACAGTATGGAGTTTCCTCACAAAGTTAAAAGTAGAACTATCCTATGACCCAGCAATTGCACTGCTTGGTATTTACCCAAAAGGGTAATTGCACCCCTTTGTATAAATTGAAAAGGGTGCATGCACCCTGATGTTTATAGCAGCATTGTCAGCAATAGCCAATCTATGGGGAGAGCCCAAATGCCCATTAACTGATGAATGAATAGAGAAGGTGTGGTATATATATACAATGGAATATTACTCAGTCATCAAAATGAATGAAATCTTGCCATTTGCATTGATGTGGATGGAGCTAGAGTGTATTATGCTAAGTGAAATAAATTAGAGAAAGATGAATAGCATAATATTTCACTCATGTGGAATTTAGGAAAGAAAACAGATGAACATATGGGAGGAGGAAAAGAAGAAAAAGAGAGGGAAACAAACCCTAAGAGGCTCTTAATGATAGAGAACAAACTGAGTGTTGATGGAGAGAAGCGGGTTGGGGATGGGTATTAAGGAGGGTACATGTTATGATGAGTAGTGGGTGTTTATATATAAGGGATGAATCACTGAATTTTCCTGAAACCAATATTGCACTATATGTTAACTAACTGGAATTTAAATGAAAATTTGAAATGAAAAGTATACTTTTCACTACCCCTAAATTACCTCTAGTAATATTAGGACATGTGTAGTGCATTTTGAGGAATGTTAGTGAATATTTCCGTCTTTATTGGTAAATTATGCCTTTGACCATTATATCCTGGCCTCATGCCTCCCTTCCTCATGTCAACATTTCCTCATAAAGGTATCTCCTTGGGCAAATCTTGTGTTGTTAAGTATAACTGCCTCCCATAGCTCAAGAGGTTAACTAAATTATTAAAATACTATAATCACCTGGAAAAGTTTTGAAATGTCACTACTTTAACTCTTTCCTAATGGAATGGAACAATCCCCAGAGATAGAATCTAATAAACTGTATTTTTAAAAGCAGCTTCCGCCCTCATCAAGTCAGGAACCAGTCTGGACTGATGCAAGCAACATAAATTCAATAACCTAGGATTTATTGCTCCCAGGGTCCATCAATGAGTAAGAGGTGTTGACCAAGTGGAACTAATATTAAGAAGAGAAGTTCAAAGACATCATGAAAATGTGTCATTAAAGAACCAGAAGAAGTGTCAGAAGCCGCACAGAAGTGTTGACAGCCGCAGTCAATAATCTAAAGACAGATCAGCCTCCTGCTTTGCCTTTTCAGCCTAAAACATGATTCTGAGTGAAATAGGTAGAATGTAACACCTCAGGTACAATACAGGCAAATTAAAACTTTTGGTTTATTAGTTTGGCTCAATATTGTATTCACTCATTCCACCATTTTTTGTTTTTTGTTTTGTTTGTTTGTTTGTTTTCACTATTTCTCAAGGTAGGGATTTGGGACAAAGAGAGAAAATAGACATAGGGCTTCCCCTGAGAAACGTGTAGTCAGGTAGGAATGACCTAATACTCAACACACACACTGATAGATCTGTAGCTGAGTGATCCCATGATCTGGTATGACTTAGCCTGCTGCACAGGTGAAAGGTTAGACCTGATGACATCTCTGTCTTTTTATTCTCTATAATCTCAAGTACTACTACTGAGTCATTGCAGAGGTGTACTATAAGAGAGAATATGTGTCTGTGTGTGTACAAAATACACACCTATGTATCTGTTTGGAAGAAATCACATGTATTCTCCACATGGCTTTCAACAAGCCCCCACTTACTTCTCCTTTTATAGCAAAGAGAAGAATGCATTTGGACTTGGAAAAGGAAACGCGTTTTTTTCCCCCTCTATTCTGTTTTTGTTACTATCATAATTCTTGGTTACTTTATTTATAGGAAAAGGAAGGAACTTAGCTTTGCTTTGGCTCTGGCCATTCTTTATTTTTTGCAGTGAATGGAGTAATTTCCAGTTAGTGTGTTAGGGATCGATTGCAATTTCAGGGTCCTGTCTCTAGCATTCATGTTACCTTGGATTGTGAAAAAGGTAACTTGTCCACAAGAGGAGAAAACTCTCTCTTTTCCTTCCTACATCTCTCCAGTCCCATTTCTTTGAGTCTTATTCTGTGCTTCCTGGCATATTTCCAAAGGACTACATGTCAGTGATGAAACGTTGATTGCACGTTTTTTTTAATGGCTATTCACACATAGTATATGAATGTGCAAACCAGAGAACACAGAGAAAGGTAGCCTTTTGCCCTCCAAAAAATGTACTGTTACGCAGCAAGTACAGTCGGGAAAAATACTTGAAAGAAGTTAGAGGGGTGAGATGTTCTAGGATGCCAAAGGGGGGAATGATCTTTAACTGATGGGGACATTTGATTTGGGCCTTGAGGTACTGCTTGGCACAAGTGACATCACGTGGAGAGAACAAGGGAAGCCAAGGTATGAAGAAAACCACAGCTGATAAGTGGAAGGCTTATGGTTAATGGATCACGTGGTCTGGAATATATAATAGGAAAAAGGAGTTGATATACAGGTATGGATGCATAGAAAGGAATCACTAGATTATTCCAAGATAAGCTTTTCCCTTAACATGAAATACTTGAATAAAATTAAACCTTTTAATAGGGAGACGGGCAGACTAAGATATAGAAAAATAGAGCCTTCCTAAGGTAATACTGAATATAAGTTGTCTGACTATAGAAGCAACATAAAATTGCTGATAAATATTTTTTTTTCCTTTGTGTAAGTTTACAGTGCCCTGGCTAGAGGATTCTAGCCAAAGTGAGAACTTGGTTTGGCATGTTTGCCAGAGAGTAATGAAGAGAAGACTAAAGTGACAATTAGAATCAAAATACGCAAAGCCTTGAATGCTAACAGAAATAGCACATTTGGAAGCAGCTCATGGGGAACTTGCTGCATGCGACTCTATTTTATTCATTTATTTTTAAATCTTTATTTCTATTACAAAGAAAGAATGTGACAACTATAAGAAATTTAAAACCATGGAAAAGTAGGTAAGAGAACATGAAAGTCCTCCCAAATCCATTACTCAGAGATAATAATTATATTATTCATACATTTCCTTCCAGTTAAACATGAATACGTACCTCCCTTACATACAAACACAATTTGACACGGATAGAGTCAGAATCATACTAACTATAGTTCTATGTACTTATTTTTTCCTGTGACTTAGTTTTTCCTTTTTAATTTTTTAAAACATTTATTCATCTTTGAGAGACAGAGAGTGAGCCAGGGAGGGGAGAGAGAGAGGGAGACACAGATCCGAAGCAGGCTCTAGGCTGTCAGCTCAGAGCCCAACCTGGGGCTTGAACTCACAAACCGTGAGATCATGACCTGAGCCAAAGTCAGGTGCTTAACCAACTGAGCCAACCAGGTGTCCCTACTGTGGCTTAGTTTTAAAGTGATTCCTATTTTGTTCTATTAACTAGCCCGTAAAAACAGAACAATGTCAGATTATAAGACCAGTAGAGGTTATCCTTCAGTGTCTGGATGATATACCTTTTCATCGCTCTATAATGTATTTCCAGTGAGATATAAAGATAGACAGATGGATAGATTTATTTTACTTTCATTTCATTTCTACACCTAAAAAAGGGAGGCCTCCTAGTTGGAGTTGGCCAACCATCCCATTATATAAAATGCCCATGGATTTCCACAGGTGGAAGTAGGTTGTAAATAGCTCTGTGCCCACTTCCCGTACAGCTCCTGTTTAAATCTACTTTAGACCTGTTAGCCTCATCCTGAGTGTTAGGTTTTCAGACAATCTGGCAAATGGAATGCCTGACAACAACAGTCGCCTACATGCATGCCTACCAAAAGCCTTCCTGCCATCCTTCTATCTACATCCTACCCCTGTAGCTTCTACTTACTGGCCAATGACTTTCTGCATCTTCTAGTCCAAGAGTATAAAGAGTAATTGAGATCCTGATGTGGATGAGAAAGGAAGAACCCTCAGGCTGTTGCGGCTGAAAAATCATATGTGGTGGCAAGAGGTGATTGCAGAGTTGATAAATACATCATTTCTAAACTGAGATAAGAAACATCAATAAAGAGATAAAGGAATCTCCTAACATATCCGACTGGTAGATTTCTATTTGTCATATAGCAAATATGAGCTATAATTTCTCAGTCTGGTTCCTTTTTTTGGCATTTTCAGTCCTAACATTTTCTGGCAGTAAGTAAACCTACTGTTCAATACAGTTATGATTTTCTCCCTGCATGTTTGGCTTAACATCTATAATCTGTAACCATGACTCTTTAATGGAGTCAACTTTTGCATATGGGTATTTCATGGATTCTTTGTGATCTGCACCTCTTTTTCTTGCTGCCCCTTAGCCTGCATGAAACATGTCCTATATTTCTGGGATTGGCTGAAGACCCTTTTCTTTGTATCTGGTATTCCTATATATTTAAGTCACTTTGACATTAATGTTTTATAAGAGAGTCTGTTTAGTTTTCTGACCTTACATTTATCCATGGATGCTGTGAGGCCTAGGTTGCGTCTACATTTATTCAGTTTCCAGAGCTCTCTTTCAGAGTTCTTTGGTTGCCTGGAAGAACGTTTGGGATTTCTGTAGGTTTCTAGTTATTTTAGTAGGAAATTGGGAGAGGCCGAGCCAGCAATTCTGTGCTGCTCAGATGGCATTTAAAACTGGAAATAATTCCAATAACGTTTTCTGAGGACACGAATGAGTGATTGGCACTACACTTAAAGATAATAAAAACTTGGCTACAAGGATATGGAAGGCTTTAACAAGGAGCTGAATATGGGTGAATCATTAAAAAAAAATCACTATAGAATTTTAAGCCAGAGTAATAAAGGCCTGACATAGGGCAGTGTTTGTGACAACAGAAAAACTGGCATTATTTGGCTCTTGACTCAAAGCCATGCCAAAAAGGAAAAAAAAAATTATGTGGTCTTTGGATGGCTTAAAAAAGATGATGGTGGGGAATTGAGCTCAATATGCTGAACTTCAATTTATTTTTCCTTTTTTTTTTTTTGGAAAAGAAATATTACCTACATGATGAAAATTATGATTATTAAATCAAATATATCAGAAAGATTATGGCACACAGTAGGTATGAGATAAATATTACATTTCTTGTCATTTTTAGAATTATTTATTTATATTCAACTGGTTCTATTTAGCTGTTTTTAGGTTTATCTACCCCTTGAGTTAAAGCAAAAATCTTTCTGTTGTCTTAATTTTATGAAGCTGGATAAATAGTATTACTATCTTGCTTTTATTACCTTGTCCTTGCATCCAAAATAAATGATGAACATCACTATCTCTGGGACCCCTGGGTATTATCTCTGGTTTTCAGAATTGTATGTCTTCCCCATGTATGTTTTCAAGCTGATATGTTTCACTAAGATAACTCAATGTGAGCTGCAGAATTTGTATCATTGTATCACTGAGGCTTCCTATCATTTGCCATGCCTGAAACAACCTGACATGAAATATAACACTATAACATATCAGGTGGAAAATTTAAACATTGCTTTTTCCCAAAGAAGAGTAGAATCTTTATATTTTAAACCACACTATTTCAATGGGAGGGGGGGAGTTATGATACAGTATTGATTCTTCTAGGGAGCTGAGTTAGCAAAAATCCCTTTGTACTTAAGGGATTGTTCATTCCCCCCTTTTGACACCAGAACAGTTTTAAACAGGCTGTTTCATGGCTAACTAAAGTCCTGTGAAAAATATCCCAGGAAAACATTCCGATAAGTACTGAGCCAGTAAGGCTGTTGTTTACAAGTAACTGTCTTGTTAATTTCTGTTCTCACACTCAGGTTCTCCTGGTGAAGTCTAAGGAATCGAGGGGACAGTCATCTACAATTTACAAGTCTCTCTCCTTCTTATTTGAATTACATAAAAACACAGTTAAAACTAGAACATTCTGAAGCCAGTAAGATCTTATTTTTATGCAAGAAAGCTGAGTTGTAGATGTATCAATTTCCCTGAAGCCATCAGTCTCCAGTAATTAGCATGATCTAAAGAGAGGTTCCAGTAGAAACTAACATCTTTTCTCTGTCATTATTTCTTTCTCCTTTTCTCTTTTTTATTTGACTCTTTATTATTTTTCTCTCTGAAGCCTTTTAGTATCTCCTAAACATTCTGCTTGGCTCAGTCAGAAAACAGACTTTGGTTCCTTTTAATAAAAGTAATTTCTAAATCCACACTTGAGGTTTCTGAGACATGACGTTTCCCATACCTACTGTCACTCTGTTTTCATTCTGATAATCTTTTCTTGATTACAGGAGCCACTGGAGGTGAATAAAGCAACAGATAATCTTAAAATGATGATGAGGATAATGATGGCAAAAATTATGTACAAATAGTTAACATATAATTATTTATTATGGAATACATTGGAAACTGTCTAGGATGTTTTCCAATCTGGGAGTGTAGGCTGGTGGGTACATTTAATGTGGTAGGTACATTTAATGTTCCCATTTCCTCATAAGGGGATTGATAAAATCATTCCCCTGAATTACTCAGTTTATTAGTAACAGAACCAAAATGCAGACCTTTTTTGTTCTGATTTGTGCCTACCCCACATGCTGTACTGGCTGGAAGATGGACTTAAACACCAATAACATGGGATTTGGAGTGTTAGTCAAAGTTTGGTTATTGGAGACAGATCCAGGGGGGTTTCTAAATATAGTCAACACTCTTTCCTAGTGATCCTGTTTACACAAAGGAATGTATGGACTTGTAGTTTTTTGGATTACTAATGAATTTTGGGATGCTTGGATTCCACAGGCAGAACCTGGAAAACTAAAATGCTATAATTAATCGGCGTAGGTAGGTTAATATGCAGACTACTTGCAATGATTACAGTACTGTCATAGAAGAATGGATAAGGAGATGAATTTTTAGTAGCATGCAATTAACAGTGCACACTTGATGTGACTCTGGCTAGTTCATTTTGCCTTGGTTTCTTCCCCAAACATGTTTATACTATCATTCTCACAGGCCTCTTGTGAGGCTTAAATAAGATGATACCTATAAAATGATCTGTGTGGTATTTACAAATAAATAAATAAACATTCCACAGGTGCTGTTTACCTGTTTTTCTTTATCTGCGGAATGTTGGTATTAGTCACTCTGGGGAAACTGACAGACTCTAGATTATCAACAACAAAAAGTGACATACCAGATAGCATTGTTGATAATTCATCCTAGATTCAGACATTTTTCCCTTCTAAATTTAAGAATAGCAAAGGCTTATGCAAGGTGGCAGATATTACTACCCTTCCTGTTATATCTTAAGAGCTTGGAAGAAGATCACATTTGAGGGGCCTTCTTACGAATCTGCTTTGCTCCTAAGACTGAATATGGGTGCATGTAATGCCTTGTTTGAGTAGATAGATTTTTACACCTTGGTGGGAAATTCTGACAGTATCTTCTGTGTTCTAAGTATTGCTTTGAATTTTCCTAATTCATTAATGTTGTAGAGTAGTTTTGGGTAGTGCTCAGCAGTAAATCAATCACAGAAGAGATAGGATTTAAATATAATGTTGTGCTGATGCTTTCCCCAGTCCCTGGAGTACCTTTTCCCCTTGGAGGATATTACATCATCCTCCAAAAGCAGTTCAAATATCACCACCCACCCAGAGCATTCCCAGACCCTTTCCATTAGTGTAAAACTGTGTGTTACCTTGTCTCTGTAACTGGAAAGAATATTGGATATTAATAAATATTTATTGGACACTTTAAGGCATTGTGCCACCTCCTTAATATACTTCATTCCTTTAATCCTTATATGAATCTCTTGTTAAAGACATGATTAGTATCTCTGTTTTACTGATGAGGAAATGAAGGCTTAAAGATGTCAGACATTTTCCCCAAGGTTACAAAGCTAGTCTTGGGTTCTCTTCAGAGAAGATAGATGTGCTTTGCCCAGTTGATGCATAAACTAGGCTCATTCTGGAATATTAATGGAGTCAATTAATCTTTTTATTATAACCTCCCTAATTCTCTGGAAATGTTTGTCAAAGACAGAATATTAATAAATAATTAAAATGCAATATACTGAATAATTAAACCCACAAAGGCCTGATTTATCTTTAATGCTTTTAATGATATTTTTAAAAAGGCAAAGTTTTGATAACATATGTTTGGGGCAGCATATGAAAAGATGAACAAGCTGTTCCTTCTTATTGTTTATTCTTAGAGGCTGTTGGTGGGGAAGCAAAATGCCAAGGACAGTGATACTGTTGGGTATGATTGCTGAGTGCATGTGTTGGGTAGTAAATTATTTTTTTCTTTCTCTGCTAAGTTTTATTTTTGTTCCCTGTTCAGAACTCCTTTTTTCAGTTGTGTTTTTTTTTTTAAGAAAACATTTGTAATTTTGAAGGTGTGTGTGTGTGTGTGTGTGTGTGTGTGTGTATCCATCGAGTTCACTAGATCAATACTTTCAAAGTCCTTCATCACCAATTTAAAGGAAGTGAAATCATGATACCCTTAGAGCATACCATGAATCTCTCCCTAAAGAAATACATTGCAAAAGTAAAAAGAACACAAAACTAAAAGAAATGAGCCATCAGGCCATTAAGAGACATGAAGGAAACTTAAGTGAAAGAAGCCAATCTAGGATTCCAACGATATGACATGCTGGGAAAGGACAAATCTTGGGAAAAACTAAGAAGATTAGGGAGTACCAGGGGTTGGGAGGTGGTGAGGGATGAATAGGCAGAGCACGAGGACTTGTAAGGAAGTGAAACTACTGCATTTACTATAAAGGTATACACATATGTATGTCATTATAAATTTGTCCAAACCATAGAATATGTGATATAATGAGCGGGCCCTCGTGTAAACTATGGACTCAGGGTTATTGTGATGTGAAAAGAAGAGTTCCTCACTTACAACAAACACACCACTTGGGTGGGAGAGGTTGACAATGAGGGGAGGTTTGCATGAGTGGTCGTAGGAGGTGTATGGAAAATCCCTGTACCTCCCTCTCAATTTTGTTGTGAATCTAGAACTGCTCTTACAAAATAAAGTCTTAATTAATAATAATAATAATAATAATAATAATAATAATAAGTGTATAGTGTGACAAAGCCAGGGAGGTAGGTGGGGTCTGCATTGTGAAGAGTATGATGTATTATGGTTAGTTTGGGATTTTTCCTATGACGACCCAGATAAGGAAACTGAGAATGATAATGGTTAGATACGATTTTCATTTTTCATCTATTTATGTGATGTTTTAAAAGGAAAATCACTCAAGTAGCAACATAAATAGTGAAGTATATAGGAAATGAGGATCCTCAAGTGATCTTAGAAGCCGTCTATTAAAATAGAAAAGAATTAAAGAATAATACAATAGGGACTGGAACTAAGACATAGGTAGTGAAGACAGGAAAGAAAATAATGTATTTAGAGATTTTTGTGAAAGAATCAGTTGGACGTACACGGTCAGAGGGCGTTGACCCCATGTCTGTAATGTGGCTTATGGCCTGAAAATATAAGAGTTTAGAAGGAAATGAGGTGCATTCAGATGGGAGATGAGATGAGGTTTAGAAATGCAGAGTTGAGGGTAGTGTGGGGCAGTTATGTGAACACAGAACCAGGAAGAAATTGGTAGAATGAAATAGCTACTTCAGTGAAGTGAAAATGGCATAAGGCAGTCCTTTGAGACTTCTGCAGCCGCTAGTGATCATAATGACTGGGCAGAATAGGGCTGATTTGAAGTCTGGTAATCTGATATCAATTAGCATTTGGAGGTTTGGTGAGCTAATATTTGGTGAGTACCTCTATGGAACAGGCACCATGTTATTATTTTGTACTCATGTAAAATCACATAAATTTCATAGCAACAGAGACAGGCTTTCAGTCTTTCCTTCAACAAATGTTTAATGTATCTTGTTTTTCAGATACTGTAATTATCATTGGGTAATTATCTTTTACTTTCAAATGTGAAGATTTATGCTCAGGAAGGGAAAAAGATTTATTGAAATAACAAGCTAGTAATTGACAGAGGTGGGATGAACCTGTCTGTGTTTAATTCCCAAGTTTTTCTGCACCACTTTGCTTTCAAGGTATTATACCTAAGAACAAACCTGATTATGAACTGGTTAATTACATTTGGGTGGAGGTAGATTATTTAGGATGGGGCTTGTCCCCCAACTAGAGTCTTATATAGAAAGAATATGCAAATGTTAGACTTTAATTTTTTCCATCAGGCATACAGTCTAAAACAAAAGATCTAAGTAGTACAATGACAGACATAGATAAAGGTGCATCCCTAGAAATACATTGTCATTTGAGCCTTAATATATGGTAAGGTTGTCTCCTGGAAGGTAGAGAAAATAATTAGAATATCCTAGGGCAGGTACAACCAGAAATGCAGGCCGGTTATTGATGTTTTCAAGAGGGAGAAGGACTCACCTCATTTCTGTCCTGGTGCTAGGCAGTTTTCTTTGCATAGAGTTTGTGTGTCAGTGGTAGGGATAGACGTGGTTAGAGGTAGTATAAAGTTCTTGTCATACTCCTTTCCTATTTCCCTCCCTCGTTCTCTAGCTTTCTTTCCTCCTTACCTCCCTTCCTTTCTTCTTCCCTTCCTATTTTCATTTTTCCTTCTACAAACACTAATCTATCAATTAGTGTGTGATGCACTTGGAATATGACAAGGAACAAGAAGATCATGGCATTACCACCATAGAGCTTATATTTTTACACAGAAAGTTAAAAAAAATAAAAATAATTCACTAATTACTAAATGAAACAAAAACTAAAAGTGTGGGGCTAAGCTAGAAGATCTATGTTACATAGAGAGTTCAAGGTGAAGGTTTTTGAGGGTTGATATTTAAACTAAGTCTTAAAGAATGAAAATTAGCAAGTGCACACACATGCAGGATTTCAGATCTTCATAAGAGGAACCTCCAGCCATGTACTTGCTCAAACCTCAATTGATGGTTACCCTTTTCCTCCCTTTCTTCACAAAACCCATCATTGAGTCACTATCAGTCCGAGATCCAAGCAGGAAAATAAAAAGTCTTGTGTTTACTTAGAAGAAAGGTGATTTGTCTGGGAATTGATAACCTCGGTGGTAGATAAACAGAAAGCCAAAGAGAAGACTCCTTTGGGAACCTAGGAACACAGGAAGCTGCTACCTTGCTTAGGTTGGTAGAAGAAACTTGGGATTATGCAGCAGAGATGAAGCCCTGGAAGATATACAGCATCCTTTGAGGATGGAGCTGGGAGGCAGAGAGGGATCATGTGAGCGACACCATCTGCTCTGTTTCTTTCCTTTCAGATCTCCCACTTGTGCCTCCCATTGGTTGAAAATCCAGATGACAATGAATCCTTAGAGATACTGCCTACTAGGATAACCTGAAAAGCAGAGCAGCACAAGTTTGAGGAATTGATTTGATGAAAAGTTATGATCTCTCACAGTTTTATCTCAAAATGATATCACAAACCAGTCCACTTCACTCCATTTATATACCCTAATCTGAATTACCGTTATCACTATCATCATCATAGTAGCCTCCTAATTGCACTCCTTGGTTGAGTCTGATGCCCTAACTCTGTAGTCTCCACAGAGTAATGGGGATGAATGAATGAATGACATCATTGACATCCGAAGGAGATTGGTAAAGTTTAATATATTCTATATTATACTCCTACTTACCAACTTTTCTCTGACAAAATCACAAATTTTTCTGAACCTCTATTTTTATTGTTAAAATACCCACATCAACTATCTCACAGGAATGATAGAGTTAAAATCTTAGGTAAAAAAAAGTGCTTAACAAAACTGAACACACAGGCAGCCACTGTGGAAAACTCACAAACATTGGCCCCATGCGTAGCTGTGGGTTTGAATCCTCACTCTGACATTTACTATTTAATTTCTGAACTTTTCTGAGCTTCAGCTTTCTCATATTTGCCATGTTTCATTCACTACTTTGTGAACCTGGCTTGACCTCAGGATGGGCTCTGACTTAAGAGAAAATCATGAAAGAGAAATTAGACTGCTTCTTAGGCTGAGCCATAAGAAGACTTAGAACTTCGATTTGTAACCTCTTGGAGCATTGCCCTGAAACTGCCATGTGAGGAAGGAAGGTGGTTTAGCCAAATGGAGTGTGAGAGAGCACATGGAGGAGAATAGAAATGCCTTACTTGCAGCACCATCAATTACCAGACATAGGAAAGAGGATCTAGAATCTTTTTTAATAGCCAATCCTCCTCCAGATACATGCAAGAGTGAATCCAGGTGAAACCAGTGAAAATCCCCTAACCACCCCACATAATTAAGATAAATAACAAATTGCTGTTTGTAGCCCCTGGGTTTTAGGGATGATTCTTTTTTTTTTTAATTTTTTAATGTTTATTTATTTTTGAGACAGAGAGAGAGCATGAACAGGGGAGGGGCAGAGAGAGAGGGAGACACAGAATCTGAAATGGGCTCCAGGCTCTGAGCTGTCAGCACAGAGCCTGACGCGGGGCTCGAACTCACAGACCGTGAGATCATGACCTGAGCCGAAGTCGGACGCTTAACCGACTGAGCCACCCAGGCGCCCCAGGGATGATTCTTTACAAACAATAGTTAAAACAGTGTCCATATGTATCAAATGGTATAGGTTCTTATTAAAAAAGTACTATTAACACCATTGTTATTTTTAATTAAAATGTTTATGGTACTGTTGATATAATAGTATCATAAACTCTTCAAAATAATTCAACTGCATATGGATTAATATATGACTTCAACATTATATTCAGGGCAGGGTCTGGAGGGGTCCAATTGCAATTCTTAGCCTCTCTTCCCCTCCACTCTGTGGTGTGTTATCTCATCCATAGTGGGTACATGTACATATTATGTAACTTAAAGGAATATAAAAAATGTGCACTTCTCAGCTACTAAAATTCATTTTCTTTCCAAAATTGGCAAACACTTTATAGACCATCCTTTGATTTAAGCCTATTAAGAAAGAATTCAGGTGGCATAAGCCCCTTTGCTTATGTTTGGAACAAAGACTGGGACAGGCAATTGAATGCTATTTTAAAGGACAAAGTTTGACCCCACTTGCCCTGTGACCATCTCTTGTTCTTCTGTGGAAGAAGCTTTTTGAAAGTCTTCCGTAGAGCCAAACTTAGAGCGCTCTTATCTGAAAGGAGCTGCTTGTCTCCATCTATGACTCAGATTATTTCTTTGCATATTAAATTACAAGAGACAGTTCCAGCTGGATCCATCAATGTATTTATAACTCAGCCACACAATTTTCCTCCAGGCGGAAAACTTGGCAAACACACTCTCAGCCTGGCTGCGACTTTCAAAGATGAGAACAGGAAAATAATCGTGGCAGTTTTTATATCAAACTTCTTGTCTAAATCCTGAATATAAAGGGAAAATTTTAGTCCCCCAGCACCATTTCCACCAAAGGAGTGAGTGAGTAGGGCAGTTGAGGAATTCATGAAGAGTGAGAATATAATTTCTTTTGCCTCTCTCAGATCTTGTTCTCAATGAGTTATCCTTGGTACCCACAGTGAGAACCCCCTTGAATTATGTGAAAGACAGGGGTGTGGTCATTCACTGATGACCTGGCACACTATCTAGCTTACCATCTACACTATGGTGCTAGGTGCTCAGTGCTCAAGCATATTGTCTCAGGAATCAGTAAGATAGATTTGATTTTCCGTGTATGAGAAAACTTAGGTTGTGACAAGTTAGCATACTCAGAGTCCAGATATGTCTCCTATAATTTATGTATACCTTTGTTTCCAAGGGCAATTAGGTAAGTAATTATATATACATATATGACTTAAAAGTGCTCTTACCTGAAGGAAGTCACTTGTGTATATCTATCAGTCATATATATATATATATATATATATATATATATATATATATATTTATTTAGCATATGACAGAAAATCAAACTCCAAGTAGTCTAAGTAAAAGGTCTTTTGTTTAATCCTATAACTAGGCATTCAGGGATAGATCTTTATCAGTCACTGCCATATTATGTTAATATCATTAAGAATCTCTCTATATTTCTCTAGACATCTTCTCCTCTAGTAGTTCCGAGATTCTCATTCTATACCTAGAAATTCTAGCACAAAAGAATCTTCTATTTCCTGATGAATTCTATTAAAACACCTGATTTGAACCCTATTAAATTGTTATAAGCATTTAACCACACCCTAAACTCATTCCTGTAGCCAAGAGGAGGGATTAGGCTGAGAAGCTGAACTTGGATCATGTGTCCTGTGGCAAAATAGTAAGATCTATGTATTAGTTCATATAATTGTATCAATGCTCACCTTCTGATTTTCATAATTATACTGTGACAAAGTAAGATATTTATATTAGGGGAAGCTAGAGGAAGGTTATGTGGGAACCTACAATTGGATTATAACCTGCAAGTGAATTATATGACAGTAAAAACTTTAAAGTGTAAATATATATGAATGACTCCACCTAGCAGTCTCTTTCCGTCATTTGAAGTAGAACTGATTCATCAATTGAATTTGAATTGATCTCCGTGGTTGGCCTTTCCCTTATTCTGTTGCTCTTTAATTTTTTTTTTTCCTTTAGATTCACAGACCACTTCATTTTTATGTAGATACTATCGATTGTAAAAACATGTATTATAATTGATATGCTTGAATATTTATCTTCCCCCCTCTGGATTATAAGCATCTTGTGGGTCAGGTCTGTAGGTTATTTATCTTTAAAATCTCAGAGCCAAGAAGAGAGCCTAGTAGAGGCCAGAAGTTCATAAAATGTTACTGGAATACATGAGCAGAAACATGCTAATTTGTTAATTCATATCAGCAGCTGGGATACAGACTATTATTTTAACTAGCTAATGATTTGGTTTTTAAATCAATAAATAGAATTTATGGTATTAATTTTAATTCTTGCCTTTCATAGACACCAATACCCAATACCACGTTACAGCTAGAGAAAAAACATCCTGTATCTGTTTCTCAGGAAATAAAAAACAAAAACACGCTGATAGGATTGTGGTTGTTACTGCTTTTTGTATGTTGGGTGTAGGGGGTATGGGGGAGCATTGGGAGTTCATTTATGCATTTATTCTACCAATATTTATTAAGTATATCAATACATGCATTTATTCTACCAATATTTACCAAGTATATCAATGCTGTTTTAGGATATGGTCTACACCAGCCCATTTTAAGAGATTAGTGAATTCATTTGAAGAAGCAGACAATTCAGTGAGGGAGAAAATCACCTTAAAGTGTAGCATATTGAAAGTGAACTCTTAGTTCCTACACCCTACCCCCTGCTATTGTCCCCTGCTGTCTTTGGAATGAGCCAGTTTTCAGTCATCCCTAGTGTTGTCATATGATATACATCTATCAGCAAACATTCTGAGCTCCTGCTGAGGACAAGTGTCATGGGATAAAATGATCTTGAAAATGCTCACCTGAGTATGTTTTAGTGCTGACATTTTTTTATACCCTATATTTGGCAATTTTTTTAATTAATTGCAATTAAGATGGATTAGATGCAAATATGTATTAAGCAATGCAAATGCAACTTTTAGTAAATAATAAATAAGCTATTCTATTTCAATGAAATGTGTTTATATGTCTTGTTAGAGGAAGTATAGTAAAAGCCTAGAGGTCTTGTTTCAGGTGAAATTCAGGAAGAAGGAATTGGGTATCCACTGGCTGGCTAAATGTTGTAGGCTGGAGATACAGTTTTCTGTACATCAAGATAAAGTCCAAAATATTTTCTGAATACATATGAAAACATTAAGGGGATAAACTTCCATGGTGTTCCTAGTAATAAAGTAGTTGTCTAAAGATTATGTGTATTCAGTCTCCTGAAAATGGAAACTGACCTCATTCCTACTTGCAGTGGACTCAGTTGAATCCTCCAAAATTCATATGTTGAAGTCCTACCTCCCTATGTGATGATATTTGGATATAGGGCCGTGGGGAAATAACTAAGTTTAGATGAGGTTCTGAGGGTAGATTCCCATGATGGAATTAGTGTCCTTATAAAGAAAGACAGCAATGAACTTGTTCCCTTCTCTTTCCCTGCCATTTGAGGACACAGCAAGAAGGTTGCTGTCTACAAGCCATAAAAACAGCTCTCACCAGAAGCTGGTAAGACTGACATCTTGATCTTGGAATTGAGAAAATACCTTTCTGCTGCTCGAGCCACCTAGTCCATTGTATTTTGCTCTGGCAGGCTGAGCTGACTATGATTATTCTACCTTTCCCTCTTCGAATGTTTAATGACAGTGGAGCTGTGAACACATATTCACAAATATATATATATTTTTTGCACTGGGTTCCCTTTGACTCTGAAGGATGAAAGATTTGACCTAAGGGGTACTTCAGTAAGATATTGGGAAAGCTGAAAGTAATCAGGTGTATTTCAGAAAAAGCTTCTGCTAATATTGAGACAGTTTATATTTCAGAAAACACATAATCCAAGAGTAGTGTCACCTGTTGGTAATATCCTCACCTATGCCTGAGACATGTAGAAAAAATGGAGTACTATAGTACTATACTTTATTTCCTGGTTTGATCACTAAAGTCCAAATATAAGTGGATTCTGCTTAAGCTTCTGCATGTCAAAAGTACTTAATTAAAATGGTCCATGTGGTTGGCTTAAGATGCTGGAATGAGTAGTTTGTGCTTGTGGTGGGTTTATTTCCTCCCAAGGAATCTCTGAAGACCTGTGCTGAATCTGCTGTTTGATGGTTGAGGAAGCACTGCACCTTGATCACATTTGACCAAGACCTAAAACATATACCATTGGAAAAGCTCATAATCCTCAAAAATTATGATTTTTAATATAGTAGGTTTAGTAACTGAGCTGGTACTAGGTTTCTGAAACACACTATATAGAGAGTTTTAAGTGTCTCATTTACCTTGCCCATAATCTCTTAGTGATGTATACTTCCTTAATTTTCATTTAAATTTCAATGAAATTTTCATTTCATTTCACTTTTAGTGCAGGGACCTCTTTAACATTCCCATATTTAGCTATCTTATTCATTTCCAAACAGAAAAACACGAGACAAGGTACGATGGCCAATAAAAAATGAAATATGTGAACCTTGTATTTGAATAACTTATATTTAATGGGAACAAAATAGTATAAAATTAAATATTTAAGCAATTTGGAATAATGACCAATGAGTTTTTGCTGTTATTCCTGGAGGGATAGGGGCTTATTTGGATCGTCTTAACTTAGGGACTGAAATGAGAATAAATAATGTACATAAAGGGTTTTGTGAGGCAAGGTCCATGGGTCAGCAGCAAATGGAGCATTTTGGGGAAAGGAAGGCAGCTATTTCAAGAAAAGTTGGCCTACCCCCATCACAAGAGAATAACGAAGATTGGTTGGGGCCAAACTGGAAATAATTTAGCATAACTATAAGAATACAAGCAACCTCCATTCACCCAGAAAATAGAATAAAATGTTTTGGGAACACTGAGCCAGCAGCAGTTTATTGTAGAGTGGAGATGGTGGGTGGGGAGACTTGGAGGTACACAGGCAAATAATACGGAAAGAATTGCATGGTTTTAAGAACCCCTTCCCTTCTCCCACTAACAGTCTTTTGCTTAAAGAAATCACAGCATCACCTGGTAATCTAACAGAAGTAAAGTGTCCTTTTCCTTAGTCCAGATTAGAGAAGGCAAGGCAGGTTCTTTGTTTTAACCTTGACCTCTGTGATACACAATTCCATGGATACATTTTTGGTTCTCTTTCACTGACCTTTTAGATTGAAACAGACTATGCTCTTCCAGCAGCTGTGGTTTTGTACACTTGTACATCCATCTCCTCTCCTTGGAGCACTTTCCCTTTCCTGTTGTGAATTTATACTCAGCTTTCAGATTTCCATGCATATATAACTTCATTGATCCGTCTTCCCCATGATCCTTATATTTAAGCGGGCTTACTTGCTGCTTTCATAGTGCATGTTCTTTCTGTCCATTAACTTATCTCATTTTATACTTACGCACGTGTTTGTGACCATGTTGATTTGTGTTTATTCCCACTGAAATATCGGTTCGAGAGCATGGGGAATATCTGTACGTGTTGGGGATGCAGTGATACACAGACACAAAGCATTTGACCATGTTTGGCATTGAATAAATATTTGTTGAATTTATGAATCAACAAGCCTAAAATAACCAGTCTGTAGCCAGAAAGTGGCAGAGTCTAGACCTGAAAGTAGGTCTCCCTGAAAAGATGAAAAATGCTAAAATGTATCTCAGAGTAACAACACTGATAAGTCTGGCCACAGAACAACAACAAAAAACCCAAAAAGAAAACAAACATACAAGAACACCCAACAAACAAACAAAACACACCAGGATTAAACCTATTTTGATATCACTGAGACAAAATACCCTGCACCAAGATTTGAAGTACTTTAGCCTTAAAGAAACATGACATACCAAAAGTAACATTTTACTCTCAATGCAGACAATGTCAACTTCCTGACATACAAATTTGAAATAGAGTTGCACAAAGACACCAGGGAAATGCTTGGAAGCCCTGAAGTGCTGAGAATTCTTTGGGCAGATTCATTCTCTCCGCACAGATGAACACCATGAGCTTGCTGGAAGGGGTTCAAAGAACAGCCCACAGCAGCACTCAAGTTTGCTAAAGTGACTGACGTTGGCTTCAGCGTGGATTCCAAAGGCGACAGCTGACAAGGAAAAGAGGAAAGGAAAAGAAGAGGCGAGATTTGAATAGTTGCAAAAGCCCAAGGCAGCAGAAGGCAAACATCTTCTGAGGTTATCATGTGTTCATAACCAGTTGCACCAGAGATCTTTCTAACAGAGTAACAGCTGGTGACTGGAGCAGCCAGCTCTAAAGAAATGCCCCTCTCCCCCTGCATTGCAGGGTCTAAAACAATAGGGGTGACAATAATGGGCTGTTTGTCTTTTGATATCTCATTTATTCATGTGTAAAGGGAGGAGTATTGGCAGACATTAAAGAGCAATGTTTACTATATATCAGATATTATTCTAAGTGCTTTACTTAACTAATTTATTAAACCCACCGATCCTGTCATATAGGTACTATTATCAACCCCTCTTTTCAGATGGGGAAAGGAGGCACAAGGCATTAAAATAATTTATCCAGAGTCCTACAGCTAGTATTAACAGTCGAGCTCCTAAGAACATTTGCTTAACTATGGCACTACACTGCCTCCTATATTATAGTATTGCATAAAATGGTCGACATTTATTGAATGTTTACCATGAGTGTTTCATACACCAGACAGATACCATGTGAAATCTGCAGTTCAAGCTCAGGAAGAGTATTTTCCATCATGACCTGACAGATGAGAGAATTGAGGCAGAGGGAGTGTTATATTAAGAAGCAACAGGGGCACCTAGGTGGCTCATTCAGTTAAGCATCTGACTCTTGATTTCAGCTCAGGTCACGATCTCAAAAGTTCATGGGATCAAGCCCCCTGTTGGGCTCTGCACTGACCACACTGGGCCTGCTTGGGATTCATTCTCTCTCTCCCCCTCTCTCTCTCCCCCCTCTCTCTCTCCCCTCTCTCTCTCCCCCCTCTCCCCCCTCTCTCTCTCCCCTCTCTCTCCCTCTCTTTTACTCTCCCTTCCTCCCCCTCTCCCCCCTCTCTCTTACTCTCCCTCTCCCTCCCTCTCCTTCTCCCTCTCCCCCTCTCTCCCCCCTCTCTCTTACTCTCCCTCTCCCTCCCCTTCTCCCTCTCTCCCCCTCTCCCTCTCTCCCCCTCTCCCTCTCTCCCCCTCTCCCCCCTCTCTCCCCCCTCCCTCTCCCTCTCCCTCCCCCCCTCCCCCCTCTCCCCCCCTCTTACTCTCCCTCTCCCCCCCTCCCTCTCTCCCCCTCTCCCCCTCTCCCCCTCTCCCTCTCTCCCTCTCTCCCCCTCTCCCCCTCTCCCTTTCTCCCCCATCTCTCCCTCTCTCTCCCTCTCCCTCCCTCTCCCTCCCTCTCCCTCCCTCTCCCTCCCTCTCCCTCCCTCTCCCTCCCTCTCCCTCTCCCTCTCCCTCTCCCTCTCCCTCTCCCTCTCCCTCTCCCTCTCCCTCTCCCTCTCCCTCTCCCTCTCCCTCTCCCTCTCCCTCTCCCTCTCCCTCTCCCCCCCCTCTCCCCCTCTCCCTCCCCGCCCCTCCCCACTTGTGCATGCGTTCCCTTCCTCTCTCTCAAAATAAATAAACAAACAAAATTTTAAAAACAACATATTGGCAATGTAAATGCCAAGATGTGAAGTGATGAGCTCACATGTGGAGATAAATGCCCTGCCCATAAGGAGTTTAAGGGACTAAGGGTAAGAGACTAATTCTAAACATTTATTAACCACTGACCCTGTTCCAGGTTCTGGGCAAGGCATTTTACATATATTATGCTGTGTAATGCTTATATCATTCCTATGAGAAAGGTCTAATTCTACCCAGTATTCTACAACTGTGCAGTTTTTACTATATACATATTTATAAACATTAGGGAAGGAGCTGAAGAACCTGCCTTAGCAAAGATATTTAGCTAAGCAAGCTGTGTATCAGTCATAGCCCAGGTTCTCACAGTCAAGTCCATACCACCTGGCTACAGCTTCTCTACATCTCAGAATCCAGCCAGATCCACTTCTTTAGTCCTTATCTTTTCGTAGTAAGCATGTGTGAGGAACTCAGTATTGATAAACAGCGTAACTGCAAAATCTTTAGAGAACAATCCATTCTGACTGTTACTCATGAAAACATCCCAAGTACTCAATAATTGATATAAATGACCAGGTGCTTTTCCCTCCCCCTCTGCATTTATTTACTTATTTATTTATTTTTCAGAGTATTCTTTAAAAAGACAGATGGGAACAGATTGAGAAAAGAAAGAAAAATGTATTTGCATAAAATACCAAAAAAACCCACAGACTTTTGCACTGTTTCAGATGCCTTTGTAGGCAGAAGTAGTTCTTTTTAAGGATAATTATGCATATTGTAGCAATGCACGGCATGGATTTTTCCTGTGACAAAAATCAGTAACTCATTGCATGGCCCTGAGTATATCCCTTTACCTCTCTTGTCCAAAGTCTCCTCGATTTCCAGTTCTGCATGTAGTGTGGCATTGGCAAGGTTTTAAAGAAACCCTTTAGACCAGAGTTCCAAGAAAATAATGCCCAGGGATCTAGTGCTTGCCCTTGGCCTACACAATAGACCCAGACTCTGCACCTTGAATTCCAAGGTTCTGTATTCCTCCCCACTCTCCATTCATCCGGCTGGCTTCCTTCCTTAACCCCACCACACAGACCTAACTCCAGGCTTTAACACCTGTGTTGTTTTGTTTGAGAAAATGTCATGTTTATTCAAAATTCAGTCCCTTTTTAGATGTTGTTTCTTCCTCTTGCTTTTTGTTTCCACATCTTTACCTCTTAAAGTATATCTACTCAACCTTCAAGCCCCTACATTCCTGCTCTGTGAGAAGACTGGCTTTAAGAAACCATAGTTATTGTCCTTAAAATGTATGTATTTGCCTAAGTGCTAGGTGCAAAATGTTTTCTTTTTGTGATTCCCTAATTTCTAATGAAGTTCATCTTTTTTATTAAATGGAGATGTGTTTTTTAAGCTAAATCTCTCTGTATAAGTGGAACATTTTAAGTGTTTAACTTGCATAGTTGTTTGCTGAGTTAAGGATATGCTTCTCCCTCTTATGTTTCACTTGTAAACATCTGGGTCTTTAGAATGTACTTGTCATATGTTCAGTGATAGAGTATCTTGTGTAGATTTCCATGACAAAGTCAGGTGGACTCTTGGGCGTCAGAAGTTCAGCAAGAATTTGCCCTGGTCTTTCTAGTTGGTGATCTTTGGTTAGCAATAGCTGTTTGTGTCTCTTGATATCACTGCCTGATAGAATTCACAAATGAATGGAGGAGTTTTTGCTTTTGTTGTTCTTGCTTTTGTGGAAATCATTCATGACTCTTTTCTACCTAGAAGAGTATATAAGGAAATAAAATGTCCATACCGCCTCCATTACCTGTTTTCTCCCTTTCTATTTTCACAATCTGCCTGAACTCCTGTTTCAGAATGTAGCACCCAGCCTTTCCTCCTCTTCCACTCCTACAGCTCATTTTAGCAATTTTCATAAGGAACCAGAAGAGGAGCAGTGTGTGTGTGTTTGCTGGATGAATGGGACTAGCCTATTGGTGATGGGCTTTCTGGTTCGTAGGCCGTGAGTCTGTTCAACCTCTGATTTCTTCTCAGTTGTGTCTCTCCACACCATAACTCATGGTAATTCTCTCAAATATATTTGAACAATTTGCATATCTCTCCATATTATTGTAAATTTGAGTTACTCTGTCTTTCATGGGCATATTATTGGAAAACTTTTATACAGTGAGAGTGAATGCCCTTGGGTAACTGATCAGTGAGTCATATCAGTCATATCCTAGCACTTAATTCTTTTAATTTATTGACAGTTCCCTGTGAGCTGTAAACCTAGCCTTCTACCTGATATATAATAGGTGCTCAATAAAATGATCAATAAATTGATTGTTTCAGTGTGCACTTGGGTAATATGGAATATGCTAAATTAAAGGCTTTCTTAACCCACCTACAAGTTTAAATACAATTCTGTCCCCATGGCAATTTCTCAAAAGAGAAAGGCCATTAACTCTGCTGACATGTGTAATCTCCAACTTGACTTAGTATCCCAACCCCACATTTCTCAAATGGGCTTAGTTGATTAAATGAAACTATGTGGGGCTATTTGTCTCTCTGTCTGGTAGAATTCATGACTGAGCGGCCTCCTCATATTTCAGTTCAGGCTTCAGTAGGCTTTTGAGGGAAATTGCTTTTTTTTTTTATTTTTTTGAGGAAAGAGGCTTAAATATTTTATTTTTTAAAAGTAGGCAGATGATTAAACATACAACTTAATTGGAATAGTTTGCATTCACTGCTTATTTGAATTCCTTATTCTAAATTATCTAGTGTACTACAGCTTTTCATTCATTCCCTCATACTTACTAACCCCTAGAGAAAATATTCATCCCAAGAATAATCTCAAAGATTGTGTCAGAGTAGGATTAATGCTATGATCTTTGCCTTCTTATTAATTTTCAGCTTCTAAATGTAGAACAATTAAATTACTTTTTAAAACTTATTTTATCCTATCAGTACTTAAAAAATATATAAGAATTTCCTCTGGCAGAAGCACAAAGTTTAGAACAAATGAGACTGCTTTGAAATTGACTGATCATCATTATCATGGCCACTATTTTAAGAGGTGAAGATAAGAAACAAAATTTCTGTCCCTCAGTTAGCTAGTTTTTCAACTAGAAGAGTAGGTAGCAATTCTGAGGTTTCACATGCTAGGTCTGAGACTGTATTATGTACATGGTCCACTGGGTCATTATTTGTATGGAGGCATACCTTTCAGATTCCTCTTCAAGAAAAGACTTAATGTCCATCTTCATGGAGTATGGAAGCTGACAGCCTTCATCTGGTAGCATTTTCAGGGTTTCTTTCCGTATTTTCATGCTTATATCACACTCCTTCATGTGTCTTCTATCTAATTATTAAGCAAGGCAGTGGTAAAAAGTCTGGCCATTTCCCACTCATCATGGGATTCTTCAGATTGGTAATCTTTGGTCCAGACATTTTCTTTGGGACACAAGAGACTTTGCCAGCTCTGCCTTGCAATTTGATGGCACATCCTTCTCAATCATGCTTGCTCCTGTTTCCTTTCTCAGGGTGACTCCCCAGTAAACTCTTTGGACCCCTATTATGTCTCAGCGTATGCTTCTCAGAGAATTCAACCTTTGGACCATGTGTTAGGATCAGTAAGAAGGGAAACCAGATGGATGAAACACAAAGAAGAGTTGGCTTCGCTTTACCTCTACTCTTATATTCATATGCAGTGATACTTTCTGAGATTTTAAGCAGCCATTGGCTCACATAATTTGGGTGTAGCAGGTAGGAAAACTTGCTGTTTAGGACTACAATTAGGCCAACTGCTCACTTCCAGAGAAAGTCATACTAGGGTGTGGAGAACAAACCTTTCTCCATCTAAAAATGATAATAAAATAGTGCCATAGTTTCCCTTTGGTTTCATCCTTTGTGTTTGCATTTCCTTTTTCATGGTAAAAAACAAAGTAACAACAACAACAACAACAACAACAACGCACCAATAAGCCAAGATAGAAATGAAGCCTTCTTGGCCCACTTGCTTTCTTAACAAAAGCAGAAATAATTCTGAGTGCTGTTTATAAGAATTTTATCACCCTGCATATGCACATTATGCCTTGAAATGAATTTACCATGATTTAGGGTACTCCTATGATCATTGGAGAGTGCAAAACATAATTGTCTAAGGACATTGTAGTTCAGGGAGTTAAGACCTGACTTAGCTGCCATTATGATCGTTATCCTCTTGTCTTACTATTTTGTATGTGGCAATTACTGGAATGGGCATTTTATATTATCTAATTTACAACCTATAAAAGTTCTATGACATTGATACCATGATGTCCAATTTTCAGATGTGGAAACTAAGTCTAGAGAGTTTAACATATCTAACTAAGGTCACACTGTTAAAAATATCAGCTTTGCTCTGTTGATCAGGGATAACAAATGGATTCATTTTGCCTGGATCCAAGACCGTTGGTCTTTTTCTTTCTTCTAAGAGTTCTATTAATAGGAGCACAAGAAAGACTTTATAACACTTTGGATGCCCCCACCCCACCCCCAAAATGTCTTTCTGGCACGTATAAAGAACACAGATTTCATTGCACAGAATGTATTTTCACTTATCTGATCAGTCAGAAATGTTTATTTCCTTTCTTTTGCTTTTTCTCATCAAGAATTCAGAAGTTAATTCTGATTCTCTTTGTCAGGTCTATATTGTTTTTCTGGTGTAACTCTTTCCAAGCAACAGCCATTTTCTCTTTTGTGAGGTTATGTTATAATTAAAGTATTAAAATGTTTCTGAGTGACAAGAGTATGGACTGTACGTTTGACAGATAGGGCTTTGAATCCTGGAGCTGACACTGATACTCTGGGTATTTGACTATTTATGATGTGTAAGATTCAGCATAACACCTACTTACAGGTTTTCTGTGAATGTTAAAATGGGGGCATTCCTCCAATTTTTATTTAACTATCATTGGTGACTGTAAAGACAGATATAATCAAGTAGGTGCAACAAAACAGAACCACGGGTTATTACATTTTTTTTTCAACGTTTTTTTATTTATTTTTGGGACAGAGAGAGACAGAGCATGAACGGGGGAGGGGCAGAGAGAGAGGGAGACACAGAATCAGAAACAGGCTCCAGGCTCTGAGCCATCAGCCCAGAGCCTGACGCGGGACTCGAACTCACGGACCGCGAGATCATGACCTGGCTGAAGTCGGACGCTTAACCGACTGCGCCACCCAGGCGCCCCAACCACGGATTATTAAAGCAGCATAAAGAAACATAGTATAGGACACTGGCCATGGCAGGGAATTGGACGGGTAGGATTTTATGGACGATGTGATACCTGAGCTCAGATTTTAGATACAAGGAAATATGACTGAGTAAGAATAAAACACTGGAGCCAGAGAATATCAGTCAATGCAGAGGAGGACAGTAAAAGCAATTTTAAAAAGTTCTGGAGTAAACATACCAAGGTTGTTTCAGTTGGAGCAATTACTTGTTGTGGTATATAAATTATGAGGCAGTGGGTAGATGGAGTGGTGCTATTTAAATGTTCATTTTTGTATATTAAATATCCAAAGACTACAATGATATCTCATACATAGTAAGTGATTTACACTTCTCCATTTTCTTCCTCACACTCTTGATTCTGTATATTTACTTATTTTTTATCTTTTTTGTTCTTCTCTAGGAACTACCTAATTTCTTACCAATCTTCATAGTTCTCTCATTTGAACTGCCATCCACTGGTTGGATTCCAATCAGATATTTACCTCCCCCCCCCCCAATCCAGGAGATATTTCCACAGAACCCCTTGGGTGTTATAAGTCACTTGACTGCCTCCTTTTTTCCTGTCAGACATGGATCATGTCTTAGGAAGTGATATCATAGCTATATTATCTGGAAAGTTTTGGGGAGAGTGGAAACAGAGTAGGGAACTTGTTTATTTTAAAATAATAAAAAAGCATGGAATAAGAATTAAAATTCTTGAAAATAAAATAACTGAATAATCTATACATAAATACAGTATAAAAACAACTTAGGAAACACTTCTTTTTAAAATATATTTTCATTGCTATTTTATTTTACTTTTTAATTTTTGAAAAAAATGTTCAAGTATAATTAACATACAGTATTATATTAGTTTCAGGTGTACAGTATAATGATTCACCAAATCTATACATTTCTCAATGCTCATCATGACAAGTGTACTCTTAATCACCATTTCTGTTCTTGTGTTCATTATTTGTTTGTTTGCTTTGGATGGATTACATTTGGGTTGATTGGAAACTGCTATGGAAATAATTTTATAGGAATATTTTAAATTATCTGTTGAAGTGGAATTCTAGAGAAGAGATTTGAGGGCAGAGAACCATGCCAGTCATCATTGAAACCATTTTAAAGGGATCTGCTGTGTGCAAATGGGAATTACATTTCTCCTTTACCAGATGCTTACGTGGCAAAGATAACTGCAAAATGATGTAAGGGAACACTAATTTATTTTTTGTTCATTCACTCATTTATTCCATCATTGCTTTTATAGTTTACATTACTTAAGTGACTACTGCTAGTTGAGCTCTGTGTTAGCTGTTTAGCATATGAAGAAAATTAAAAGTTACCATTTTTTCAGTAACTTAGCATTTTCAGTGGGTAGGCAGAGTCTACACAAATAATTATAGTTTGATATAATCTATAGTACTTAAGCAAAATTGATGATTGGTTTCCCTGGGAGAATAGACATATGAGCCACAATCTGCATGGAAAACATCAGGATAAATACAAATTTTCTGTGTGGACTGCAGAAGAAGAGCATCAGACATGGTGCAGAGCCTCAAAAACATATTGTGTAAAGTTAAATGACTAAGATTTTGGATTATGGAGTCAGAGGAGTGATGTCAAAATCCCCCTCCCCCTTGTTATTCCTTGCTAGTATCTTACCCCACTGAGCACTTTAGATATACTAGGCATTGGGTACGAAATCCCTCAGCTCACCTTGTCCAGTGTTCATGGCAGCACTGTGACTTACCACCATTTTTACAGGTGATGGATACAACTGGCATCAATAGTTTGTGGAGACTCTAGGTCATGCGAGTATTAGCAGGGATCCTTAGCCACACAGTTTGAGCTTAAAGTCAAACTTGTCTTCCGGGAAAGTTCATACTATCCCACCCATGTGCTTTATCTTAGCTTTGAATATTAAGACCTTTGCATAAATGGGGTCATAATTGACCTTAAGCCACACACATGTCAGCTTCTGTGTTAGGTATTTTGTAACACTAATAATAATAGTAATAACAAAAGTGGCTACCAATAATCAAAAGTATTTTTAACAAGTAATGCTTTAATCATTACTAAAATTTAGAAATGGCTATTTGTACTTGGCGGATGGAGAGGCCTGGGTTTAGCTAGGTTATGTAATTGTCTAGCCACACAGCTTGATGGTGATAGAACAAATACAGTATCCCAGTTTGTTCTCAGAGACCATACCTATGTAGCCTCCTCACGAAACTTTCTTCGGCATAGAATGGGCCAGATCCACCTCCTCACTGGCCTGCTGCCTGTGCTTCTAGCACTGCTGCATGAAAATCTAGAATATGTCCATTATGGCAATGAAGAAATACGCAATTATTCGGAGGCAAGAAATAGCACAAGGCTCTGGAAGGATAATCTGGAACTGCTTACCTAGTCCCTTAGCAAGAGGTACCCATTAGGCAGCAGCAGCCAACAGCACTGGCCACTCCCATTGATTTGGTTACCAGCATCATTCAAGGGAAAAATCACTCCACTAAAGTCCTCTCTAAAGTGTACTGTGTGTGCGGACATGCTCAGAAAACTCCACACATCTCCTTATCAGCCCATCTATCATTTCTTTGTGGACGCTAGGATGCTATTTTCTACCTCAAAATATATTTTGAAGCATTGGAGTCAGTTGTGTTGAGTATTTGTTATTCAACCTCAAAATACAATAATCATGATTAGGTTTTGTTTTCTAGCCTCCGTTACCTTTTGTAAATAAAATAAATTTATACTAGGAAGAATTAATAATTGACATATGATAAATAAGGTAAATAATTATTATGATACCTAATACTTACAAAGCCTTTACTATATATAAGCATTGTGCTGGCTTCGACTCATTGAATTCCTGTGACAGACCTAAGGAAGTGTGTGTATTATTTCTTTGTCACTCTACAAATTGAGAGGCTAGTATAATATTTGGGCTGCTACTACAAAAATACCATAGATGGAGTGGCTTAGAGACAATAGAATTTTATCTCTCACAGTTCTGGAGGATGGGGATACAGTGAGAACTTGCTTCCTGGTTTATAGATGACTGTCTTCTTGTATCCTCAGGTGGTAGAATGGCAAGGAGTTTTCTGGTATCTCATTTGTAAGGGTACTAATCCTATTCATAGGGGCTGCAGCCTCATGACCTAATTGCCTTCCAAAGTCACCACCACCAAATATCTTAACATTGGTGATTCGATGTCAACATATGAATTTTGGGGAACACAAGCATTCAGTCTGCAGCAAGCAAACATACTCTAAGGTGACTCGCCAATGAGTCACAACATCATATAACCCTCTCTCCTTGAGTACAGACAGAGCCTGTGACTTGCCAAAGGTAAATGGACTTCTCAGATGTGATTAAGTTCCCAAGCATTTGATTTTGAGTTAATCAAAAGGGTAATCATTCTGGGTGGTCCAATCCAGTCAGATGAATCCTATAAGAGTGCCATCTGTTCAGCATATGAAGAAGTCATATTACCTTCTTTATAAGAATTTAGCATTTTATATGGGAAAGTAGCTTCTAGACATAATTTGTTATGATTTGTAGTACTTAATCAAAAGTACTGATTGATTTTCTTATAAACACTGATACATGAGCCACAACTTGCATGGAGAACATCAGTACTGAAAGATGAATGTAAATGTCTGGGTGGACTCCAAAGGGGGGACTTGAGTCATGGTGCAGAAACTCAAACCTGGAATGCAGTGCAGTCAGGTGGCCAAGATTGGGTCAGAGGGTTTCTTGTTTGCTCTAAGGAAGCAAGGTACCATTCTGTACAGCACAAGGAAATGAATTCTGCAAACTAAGGGGTATGGAAAAAGTATCCTTTCCCACTCAAACCTGTAATCAGAATGCAGCCTGACCAATACCTTAACTTTAGCCTTGTGAGATCCTGGGTAGAGGATACAACTAAAATGTGCCCAGATACCTTACTCATGGAAACTTGAAGAAAATAGAAAAATGTTTTTTTAAATTATTTTTTAATTGAGTTAAATTTCACATAGCATAAAATTAGCCCATTTTAGAGCCTATAACTCATTTATTATATTTACCATTTTGTGCAGTCATTAATTTTTATTTGCACACATTTTCAATACCCCCAAAAGGAAACCTGGTACCCACTAAGTAAGTGGTCATTCCCTACCTGCCTCCCTTCCTGCAGCTCTTAGCAACTACTAATCTGCTTCTGCCTATATAGATTTACCTACTGTGGATATTTCATATAAATGTAATCATGCAGTATGTGACCTTTGTCTGATTTCTTTTCAAGGTTCATCTACACTGTAGCATATATCATTACTTTGTTTCTTTTTTCTTTTAGGCTTATTTATTATTTTTGAGAGAGAGAAAACACAAGTAGGGGAGGGGAAGAGAGAGAGGAAGACACAGAATCCAAGGCAGGCTCCAGGCTCTGAGCTGTCAGTGCAGAACCCAATGCGGGGCTCGAACCCACAGGCTGTGATCATGACCTGAGCCAGAGTCCGACGCTTAACTGACTGAGCCATCCAGGCACCCCAGTACTTTATTTTTTTCTATCCCTGAATAATATTCTCTTATGTGGATATATAGTATTTTGTTTATTCATTCATCCATCAATGGCCATTTGAGTTGTTTCCATCTTTTGGCTATTGTGAATACTGCTACTATATATGCGTATACATGCATTTGTTTGATTCAGCGCTTTTGAGTATATTACTAAGATTGGAATTACTGGGTCATATGGAAATTCTGTGCTTACTTGTGAGAAGGAACTACCACACAGTAGTAAATGTGTTTTAAACCACAAAATTTGTGGCAATTTGTGAAGCAGTGATAGAGAACAATTGCTCTGAAGAACAACAACGACAAAATTCAGATAAAATGACCATGTATAGACTGGTACCTAGAAGATCAGGGATCTGACCTCATACTTGTCTGACATTAGGTGCAGGGATCATAACCACATCCATATTGATTCATATTTTCAACAAAAGTTTGCTGAGTTCCTAATATGCATCGGGGTTCTCTCAGTTAAGCCTATTAAAACCTGCGTTTTAACAAGTTTCTGGGAATTTCTAGTGAACAGTAAAGTTTGACATCTACTGGTATTGTCCAAGAATAATCTAGGAATATATGCTAAGGAAATGGCGAATATGAACATTCCTTCATTGAATGCACAGTTTACTGTGTGAAATGGATAGATTTAAGGAGACAATTTCAACACAGTGTAATTAGCAGCTAGAGAGAGGATATAAATTATGCTCTATTAGCCTCATAGGGAAACTTTGAGGAAACTTGTTTCTTCACAGAAAAGGTGACATGCAAGAAGAGATGTGGGGAAGAAATAGGATTTCTGTAGTTGATGGAAAATGACGGCATTTAAGGGGATGCACATATTCTGTGAAGTTACAGAAGCACAACAGTGGGTTGGGAAAGGTGGGAGGCAGGCAGGAGAATGTAGGGGAGGGTATCAGAAGATGAAAGTAAACACCCAAGCACCAAAACTTTTGGGCTTTATCTATTGCTCTTCATGAACCAGACAAGAATATTTAGAAGAAATGACATCTACTTGGAATTTCATTTCAGAAGCCTGAATTTGGCAGGAGAAAGATGTAGAACATGACTAGCAAGATTTTATTGTATAATTTGCTACTTGAGCGCACAGGAAACACCATTAGGCTTCAGTGTTCTCTTGTCTCATATATTAACACATATTAATCCTTTCAACTCTATTAATGGAATTTTGGTTAAGGATCAGTTATTTGGTAATGTGTGTTTTGTTTTTGTCTTGTTTTGGGGGGAACAGCATTGGATAATAAGACATTGCTCTCATTACCCAAAATAATCATCTCTACCTTAAACTTCTGAATTATGACTAGTTAGTATTTACTAAGTTAATAAGCATAATAGCATTTATGAGTTCTTACTGTTTGTTAGGAACCGTTGTAAGTTCATTCCTTGTGTTATTAGATACAGTTGTATAAACCAGTACTTCTCTAATCAGAAGGTGTGAGATTAAGCCAGTGATTCTGTATTTCTAACAAGTTCATTGAGGAGCAGGCATATAAGCAACCTTGCTTTTGTAAATAAGAAAATGGGATCAAGATGGTAAATAATTTACTGAGACCCTGAAGCTCAGCTACTTGGAAGTGGTTGAATCAGGGTCTGAACTCAGGTGGATGCCATCAACCACAAAGGAGGCTGCCAAGATGCTGGAGGAGGCAGATAGTACAGCCAGCAGAGGATGTTTAGAGGTGGGATGGGCCTATCTTACATGTGAGAATTTCCTGGGAAATACTGGGAGATGCCATTGGGTAAGTCAATTACAAACTCTTAATGGATTTTTTTTGAAAGCTACTGAACAATTTTGAACTGATAAAGATGGCTCTTAAAGTTTATATTTAATAAAATCTAATGAATGGAATGCCATGATAAACTTTTAAAGCTAAGAATGAATGACCTTAGAAATAGATGAATCTTAACTACTGTTTTTTTTTTTTTCAATGTTTATTTATTTTTGGGACAGAGACAGAGCATGAACGGGGGAGGGGCAGAGAGAGAGGGAGAAACAGAATCGGAAACAGGCTCCAGCCTCCGAGCCATCAGCCCAGAGCCCGACGCGGGGCTCGAACTCACGGACCGCAAGATCGTGACCTGGCTGAAGTCGGACGCTTAACTGACTGCGCCACCCAGGCGCCCCTAACTACTGTTTTAAAGATAGGAAAATAGGCATAGAGAAGAGCCCCAAGGTGAAAATGTAAATCTAGGGTCACTTTGGGCCTTACTCACAATGCCCCTCCATTCATTGTCAGGGCTTAATAAGAGATTAATGTGAAGATTTAAAATTGTTAGTACAAAATACAGAACTAGGGTCCTTTCTGAAGAATAACAAAAGCTCCAGGACATTTTCACATACTCGGCAATGATCTCCTTTTCTATGTGTGTTATGTTTGTGTTTTTATGTATAGGTCCTGTTTTAATATTATAATTTCTTCTTCTTAAAGTTAGTGAAACTGCCTAGAAACAGCCTGATAAAACAGTACTAAATACTGAAACATTTTCTGGGTTAATCTGGTGCTGCTAAGGAGAATATTATACTGCAGTATGAGTGTATTTTGGGTTTGGGGAGGGGATTGAGACTTACACTTCCATGTGAAAATAGCCAGTGTAGGTGCTGCAGATGTTGGCAGATTTCACCACATGATTTCAAGTTTAAGCTTTTCCTGTGCCATTTTATTCCGGTTTATTAACACACTCAGAGGGGAATGTCAAGTTCACTGAGTGCTGGAGAACTCGTGGTTGAGTGTAAAGTGTTCCCGTTGCTTTTTGAGTCCGAGGGGTCCCTGGAGTTTCATCTGAAACCCCACTGACAAACTGAAATAGAGAATACTCCAGTTACTCTGCATAATTTGAGGCAGCCAAGCTGAAGATTATTTGAACTTTGTCTTATTTTAAGATTTGCTCTTCACTAAACCTACAATCGTTAGAGATCACTCTGGAGTCCATAGCTGAGCTATGGAACAGGGCAAGGAGCAGAGTGCTTCTTCTGGTTTTTCATTTTCAGACGCACTGCCAGAGATAATCTTTAAGTAGAAGAAGCACATGACTTCAATTAGTTTATGGGGGATAGCAACCTGAAAACTCATTTATTTGATACCCTGAAGTCTCAAGTTGTTTGTATGCACCACAACCATGGAAGCTGAAGAAACCAGCAACTTTATTACTATCTGTTATGTATCTTTTGAGCTACAGCTAGAAAGAGCTTGTTCATAACATATACACATATCACACACACACACACACACACACACACACACACACACACACAGTTTGTTGAAGGAATGATGGAGATCCAGGGCATTTTCATGCTCCTGAGAATTTTTATTCAGGTATCTTCAGGTTCCCTTTCTTGGAAATTTATTTTTGATATAGATAACTAGTTGCAAACAACAAGAATTTGATAACACTCTTATTTAACAGAGGTGGACAAAATAAAAGGGAGAAAGATGTCAATACATACTTCAGTCATATGCTTCTTCCCTTTCCCACCCATCATTACATTGTATAGAAGTAACATAGAGAAGTTCCCAGTTAACTAGTACTACACAGAAACGTTGATGACTACATTTTGGTTTCACCAGTCTGTCTACCACTACAAGACCACAAAACTCAGGACTTCAGTGTGCTCATTGGATCACCTCCAAAATAGGAACACAGACAAGGTATGTGGCCTTGAATTTTCTTCTAAACCACTTGTCTATTATGGATACTTCCTTTGGTTTGTTAGATCTTTCCAAGTAACTTTTTTGGATGAGCTCACACAGTCTCTGTACGTTGAATGAACTGATCACCTAGAATCAATTTGTCAGCCTTAAGTGATGGATATACTTTACTCCTTTCTGGGGAAAAGTCTTTCTGATGAGGATTGTTTTCCTGGTCCTTAAAATCCATCTTTTCTCAACTTTTCCAGTAGGTACATACCCCATGGCTGAAGCTTAATATCCCATTCTCAAATGCCCTTCCAACTCATTATTGCTTCCTACTTTTCTGTCACAAATAGGAGACAAAACCCTAAACCTAATCCAATTGTCAATTCATTCTTTTAATTTAGAGTATTTTTGGTGGGGTGAGGGGGGCATCTGGGTGGCTCAGTCAATTAAGTGCCTGACTCTTGATTTCAGCTCAGGTCATGATATCATGGTTTATGAGATCCTCCACTTGTGCTCACTCACTGTCTCAAAATAAATAAACATTAAAAATAAAATGTTATTATGTGTGACCTTGAGAAAATCAACTTATTTATGAATCTTACTGCCCCTTATCTGTAAAGTGCAATGACGCAAAATATTGCTGTCACAAGTCTCTCTATCGTTATCAAATTATAGTACTAAGAAAGTAAGGGTGAAGTGTGGTGGGAATTACCAGAATGAGGGAATATCAAAGTGAGAAACCAAAGAACCTTTGAAGAGTCAGTCTGAAGCTGATAAGATTAGACAGACATTTCCCAATTTCCATAATACATAATCAAAAAATCATCAAGATGCAGCGCTGCTATGCATGCTCCCTTCTCAGCTATCTGTAGCATTTCCTTAGTAGAAAAGCTATAGGAGCCCTAGTTGTCTATTTGCCCTTTGACGTATAGCTGTGCAGAAGATGTCTCTCTGGCAACTAGGCTGTTACAGTCACTAAATATAAAGTTCTTTGGATCATTGAGATAATTCATTCAGAAAGAGCTTCCTGAGAAACATAGGCATAAGGTAGAAGAACTTCTACAATATGCTTTTGAGAACTCTGATTGTCAAAGTGAAAAGTTGTAGAACCACAGGAATTGTTCAACATTTTTATATGGTAAGGGAGTGTAGTCTGTGGTGTTCGCTAGTCTGTGATTCTGTGCTGTTATTAATCACTAAATGTTTCCAGCATGAATAGCCCATAGAAATTAAGAGAATTAAATATGGCTTATTCGCTTTACTTTTTCTCAGATCACTTACTTTTCAGGCCAGGAGCCATCTTCATCCCCTCTCTTTTTCTTCACCATTGCATCCAATGAGCTACAAAGCCCTAAATATTTTATCTCACAGATTGAAACTCTCATGACAGCCCTCCTGCCAATGTTTATCTTCAGGTCTCATCAAATCTTACTTAAATTGTCGACCAATTATTGTATTTAGTCCTAATCTTATCCTCAAATTTAACCTCCTTAGTTTGTCATATGATGTTACAATCATGTTCCTAAAATGACATGTCTGATGTCACCCCTGCCTAAAAAATTTTCAGTGGATATATATGGTCCATATATTCAATGTTCCTTTCTAGCTTTGCATTCTCCCATCTAAACATCCTCATATCACTTCCTTTACTCTAAACAAGTATTTGAGAAACATGCTCTTCACTATAAACATCATGCATTTCCATATCCCTTTGCCTCAGTACATACTATTTCATAAGTATGTAATGTACTTTTATGCTTGCCAAATCCTTTTTCTTTAAATCTCTGTCCCTCTGCCCTCTGTTTGAACAGAGTTGTCAGGTCTCCGGGAGTAATTGGGTTCACTTACTCTGTAACACAATAGTAACTTGTTGATTTATCTATTAATATTCATAATATTGGCCACTCTGTGGGTCTAGGAGAGAGGACACCATGTAATCTAACTTACAACCCTAGGGCCTGTACTATATCACCAATATTTCAAGCACTAAATAAATGGTGTATATAGAAGATGGATTAGGAGAGGGCATTTGAAAGAGCAAGAAGAATCCACATGGTGGAATTTAAGGTAACAAAAGAGTAATGGGTAGAGCTAGTTCTATGTTGTCTTTTCTGAAGGATGTTCAACATTTTTTCCAGAAGTTGTGTGTGACCTCTTTAAGGATTATTGGAGGATCCATTTTTTAGAATATTTTTGAAACAGCTAGAAATTTTCCTGTTCAAGGTCATTTTAAACTTCCCTTTCTTTTCTATCTTGGACAAAAATAGCCAACCCAAGGGACAGAAATTGCAGCAGGTAAAGTAATGGCAGTTGCATCAGAGGAAGCACCTACGTGAGTAAACACAGATGCAGATACGGCAAACTTCAGTGAGAGAGAGAGAGAGAGAGAGCATAATCTCACCGCCATAACGAACACTTTGCAGAGCCCATCAGAAAGAAAATACGCTATTTGTAAAAATTAATTAATTAAAACTCAGTAATCAAAGAGTATTCTTATAGCAAGGGCAATGTATTAGGGTTTTCCAGAAAAGCAGAGCCAACAAAGAATGAATCACTCTTTCTTTTTTATATACATTTATACATCGAAATGTTTCTCAAATATTTGGTTACATAGATTGTATTATTACATTTTATTTATTAAATTATTTTGCCATATTATTACGTTTACTTATCACATCTATGCATTTATAAAATAAATAATAAATATATTTATGTATATATGTTTTATGAGGAATTGGCTCAGGTGATTATGGAGGTCGAGAAGTTCTATGATACTTTGTCTGTGGCTGGAGATCCAGGAAAACTGGTGGTGTAGTTCCAGTGTGAGCCCAGAAGCCTGAGCACCTACCATCAGATGGTGTAAGTCCTAGTCCATGAGTAGAAGACAAATATCCTGGCTCCAGCATCAGGTAGAAAGAGTGAATTTTCCCTTCTTCTGTCTTGTTGGCCCTCAGTGGATGGGATGCCCACTCACATTGGGTAGAGGAATCTGCTTCACCTAGTCTCCTAATTGTTTCTAGAGATGCAAAGATTGTATATGAAGAGGGGTTCTTAAAGCTTAATGCCAATAAGAATCACCTGAGAGATCTGTTTAAAAATGCAGACATCCTGGCCACACTGCTAGAGATTCAGATGTTAGCTTGTGGTAGGCAAATGTTGGCTGCTTTGTCATTATTTAGTTTCTTCTTTTACCAGTACCACCTATATGTAATTTTAAGGGACCATTCCTACCCTCAACCCAGAAGCTTATTTAGAATTGACCTTGTAGTTAATTCTGCACTGGTTCGTGGATGGATACACATCCTTAATATGGAGTAATGCTCACTAGTGCTGCTGGAAAATAACTGTGCTTGCTTTTTCACTGAAACCCTCTGTTCCTTGAGTGATATGTGACTACTTCTTTGAGGTCTGGAACTCTTGAAACTCCTGTAACCACTTGTGAGGAGTTGACTTAAGGATAAAACTGTGTGCCTGAATTTACTATGTGTATTTAAAATGAAAAATAATACATGGGATACATTTAAGACCATTTGACCATTTTAAGAATACATACATTTCACAATGAGCAGTATACCCAAATTCCCTTGATTTATTCTAGAGTGGATCTTATGCTGCTAGCATTTGATATCAGAGAAGAAGGAAAGAAAAAAGTACATATGTGCTGTGACTAAAACCCTCAAAATAGTTTATATTATGTTAGTACTTGACACTATGCTTATGCTTATGTTGAAAAAATATGTTTGTGCCTATCAAATGTGTTTTATTTTTTAACACGTTTTCATATACATCAAAGTAGGATTTTGAACTAATGTTCACTACCAGGATTGAATCCCTGAGTTCCGTTTTATATCTCATGAAGAAATACTGAGCTTAAATAAGATCGAATTCAGAGGTCAGTCGTGCTATTAAAATGAAAAGTACGAAATAATTTATTTTGTGCATAATCTGATGATATTAAGCTGGCATTGGTGTAATTGACCCTTTGGTACAATTTTAAAACCTTTTTTTATTGCTGATAGGCAAATATTGCAATAAACTGAGAATATCTTGTTTAAACATATTATCAAAATTGTGAAGACTTTTTTTTTTTTACCTCAATTCAACCAGTTCTAAATCAACCAGATCTCTTTCATATTTAGTAATTTTAATTACTAAATCTGATAATTTCTAGGTATACCTAGGAATTTTTTTGAAAATAGGTCCATTAATTAATATTTTCTACTCTGTGCTATGAATGTAAATTTAAAACTGGATTTTATTGTACCATGGGTATACTGTAAAAATGCAGACATCTCATCTAACACTCTGTGCTATCCTGTGGAGACAAAAAAAAACCTGATAGAAATGTAAACCAGAAATGGTAACTAAAATTAAGAAGAATTACCATTTTTGACTGTCTGATGTATGCAAGTTACTACTGAGATACGTAGTCACCGTCTATAATGACTACTCATTACAGTTTGTTTGTAAGACACCATTGATTCTGAGTTTTAAAGGACCAAGTTATAAACAAACTTTTCTCACATTATATGTAATTCAAAGACAGCTTTACTGGGAAAGAGTTGGCACACAGGAGTCTTAAGAAAGGCTGAATAATCTATCTCTCTCTCTCTCTTTTTTTTTTTTTTGTTTTTTTGCTTCCTTGACAAACCTCCACAAAATCTTTGCAAGGGGTCAGGAATTTGGGGGTCATTTTCATAGACCCTAATATTAGGTCTCCCACCTCAGTCCCCTTGCCAAGATTTCCCAGAGATGTTCCTGAATATTCGTTCCATCAGACAACAACTCCTACTTGAATTTTATTTTATTTTTTTTCCCCACAAAAGCTGGGCAATGCAGCAAAAAGCTATTCCTCACTGTCACGCACATCACATAGACGAGACTCTGCTGGCAGTTCAAGATAAGTAATATCTGTTGGAAGAGAGTCAAAGATGTAAATCCTCTCTGTGCTTTATGTACTGCAGACTTCTTTAGCACAAGCGTGTCTGGATGCTGGAGAAGTTGATTTCCTCCAAATGACTTAGAAACTTCAAAACCACAGTGGTGGTGGGGAAGTAGGAAGCTGATGTCAGGGGCAGGAGTGGGGACACAGTGGAGTGGAGGAAAAGAGAAGAATATTTCCTTTCATAGGAACAATATAATGTAGGGAATCTAGCAGCAAACTTAGAGTCAGAAGTTACCAATTATTTTTGATACTTACATTTGGATAAATGACCTTGGATAAATCAGTGAAGTCTCTAGTCCTTGGTGTCCTCATTTGGAAGGTGGAAATCATTGCCTATGGTACCTACTTCAGAGGGGTGTGCATTCTGAGGGTACAATTTTATAGTTAGAGCTAACATAAGCTGCAGCTCTGCCTGTGGCCACAATTCCTCTCCAAATGGTGCATTTCTTTTCTTCTTCTATGAGGATATGCGTAGAAGGCACCTCTCAGATCCCTCTTGCTGTATAAAAGACAGAATGTAAGAGGCAAGAGTAGTGTTGGCACTGTAAAGATTAGTTTTATTATCTTCACCCACGAGGTAGGAGCAGGTGGCAACCAGAATGGTTTGTGGCGAATACTCCGACTGTGTAATCAGACCTAGATTTGACATGGAATAAGTTACTTACCTTGTTAAACCTCATTGTAATTCATGAACAGAATGACTGTGATGATAGCATCTATCCCCTACCAGTTGTGAGTATTAAATGACATTATGCTTGGCACCGTGTCTGACATCGAAATGCTCTCAAACTCTTTTTTTTAATTTATTTTTTTACATTTTTATTTATTTTTTGAGAGACCTAGAGACAGAGCACAAGTTGGGGAGGGGAAGGGAGAGAAGGAGACACAGAATCCGAAGCAGGCTCCAGGCTCTGAGCTGTCAGCACAGAGCCTGACATGGGGCTCGAACTCACAAACCGTGATCATGACCTGAGCCGAAGTCAGATGCCCAACCTACTTAGCCACCCAGGCGCTCCAGTCTCAAACTTTTGTTGTTGATCTTCCATTGTTTTTGTTGTTATGCTTATCTGTTTTTATCAGGAGTATTGTTAGCTTATACTTAATAAATACTGTGTAGCACTCAGAAGAGCTCTATAGACTTGTCTACCTGAGAAGCAACCCAATAGCATATCAGCGTCAACAATTAGGGATTCTTATCTTTCGATTTGGGGTCCATACTTGGAAGCCCTTTTTGTTTTCTCTGTTCATGGAAGTCTAATTCACAGGGTGCACCTTTCCCAATAGAGAGTCACATGAGTACCTCACATCTTAGTGCCAGGTATTCCAGAGGATATAGTTACAAGTTACTTTTAAGTGTCTGATTGACCCAGGCCTTACAAAGTGAAATTTTACGTATGCTATCTAGTCTGTATTGTAAGTCAGGTAATCAGTCCCAAATAGACCTTTAACATATATTGATATAGTATAGACAAAAAGGTAGGAATGTGACTTTACTTATTTAGTTCAATGCTCTGCCCAATCTAAGATATCCCTTTTATGCTCCATGCATGTGGAAAATCTCATTCTGAGGTCCCCAGAGCTAAGAGCTCAGAGTACTGCCTTGGAAGGGGCTAAGGAGCTCTGGAATGAGTCATAATGCCTGCTTGGTGATTGAATTCTGTTCCTGCTCTGTTTAATCTCTCCTTTTCAGAAAACTACCCCCAAGAGGACAAAAATTGACTCTCAACGGCCAAAATATGTTAGATATTAGGAGGTTCTATTTATGGCCCTCCCTAGGACCAAAAAGGGCCCCTTAGGTGGGTAATGAAAATAGGGTTGAAAAATACTGCTCTAAGACTACTGAAGTCTTCAAAATGATTCATCTGCACTATCTTATGCAAACATAATATTTGAAAACAGCTGAGAGGAAAACAAACGGTAATCTATGGAGGACTGAATCGTGTCCCTGCAAAATTCGTATGTTGAAGTCCTAAACTTCAGCACTTTAAAATACAGCTATATTTGGAGAGAGAACCTTCAAAATGTTGGTTAGCGTTAAATGAAGTCATAAGAGTAGGGCCCTAACTCAATAGGACTCGTGTCTCTTTAAAAAGAGGAAGATATACCAGGGATATGCATACACAGAGAAAAGGCCATGTGAAGGCATGGTGACAAGGTGGCGATCTACAAGCCAAGGAGAGAGGGCTCAGGAAAAACCAAACCTTCTGATACCCTGACTTCTAGCCTCCAGAACTGTGAGAAAATAAATTTTGGCTGTTAATCCTCCCAGTGTGGTATATTAAACATTGCCAGAAAGCAGTGGACTTGTTAATACTAAAATTGAGAAGCAGCTAGGTTCACCCACCTCGTCACGAGACATGATGTGAAACTGCATGCGTCCCATGTGAAGGGCTAAGCAGAGAAATTTTAGCAGGACACAGAAGGAAAAAGGGTATGCTGTGTGTAATAAGGACTGAAATATCTTGCAGGAGTTATGTTGACAAAAGTGACTAGGTTATGTATGGCCCATTTCTCCTTCAGTATGGATCATCAGATTCAGTAATTCTCCACTGATGGAAATTAGTGAATGAAAAGTAGAAAGAGGTCAGAGATGTCAGGTTACTGGAACTCCCTTCACATGAAGGTAACAGTGACCGTATCTATCACCAGTCTAGCAACTCCTTCACTAGCCTTCTCTTCATAGTCTGACATGACTGAGTCCACAAATGGGGGGTACAAGGAGGAATTAGCCCTTTTGCTCTTATACCTGTGTGGCTAAAAATAAGTGGTGAAGTAAACGACCAAGCCATGAGATGAAAATCAGGTTAAAATGAATAATGAGTGAGATGCTGCTGCTGCTGTTCCTACTACGACTACTAACTACCACTACTGCTACTGACACACAGCTAAGGTATGTTGTCTCTTTGCAAGAAGTCAGATGCTATCTACTATGTACTTACATGCATTCTTTAATGCAATTTATATTGTAACTACTATATAGGTGTATTATCATTCATAGTTTAGATGTGAGGAAACTGAGACTCAAAGAGGTCAATTAACTTTGCTATGATCCTTCAATTGGTATGTAAGGAAGCCCCAGTGGATACACCTAGAAGCAGGGAAATAAACATACTTTCTGTCTCCCATATGTTTGAGTGGCTGTAGTTTGACTTTTCCTGGGTGGACTTCTGTAGCATCTGTGGCTGGAATATAACTCTTACCACCAAAGTGAACCAGGACACTCAGAGTCAGGGAAGAAAAACTAGAAAAATAATCAAGAGACTGGGAGAAATCAGTCTGTAAGATTATTGAATTAAAGGGATCTGTAGATACAGCATAAAGGTTTGGAGACAAAGATTTTGAGGCCAGAAGATAAGAGAAAGTATCCTATGAGGACAGTCAATGGTGAGTTCTTAGAATATGGGGCTGATGATTATTCCTTACTTTCCTGACATTCAGGTATAGAAGATGGAGGAGACTGATGAGAGAGTCAGGACCTAAATAGAAAGAGAAGGGCCCACTGGAAATCTAAAGTTACCCCAAAATGAGAGTACAGTGGTATTCTTGGCACCATGATGCTGCTCAAACACAGAAGCGCCCTCATCATAGCCAGGGTACTTTGGAACACCTGACAATTTGACCTGCACGAATGAAAATGTCAATTTTGGCAATAATTTATATGTATACCTTTTATTTATCATTGTTATAACCATTCCATGAAATATAATGAAAAATTAATGCATTTTACAAGCAAATAAACTGAGAAGTGACCTATCTGAAGTTACACAGCAAGTTAGTAAAGCTCAGATTCTGATCTAAGAAATAAAAAGAAAAACACAACAACTGAGATGACCATGTGTTAGGCACCTACCAGCCGCTGTTGCTTTCTATTTTCCTATAAATACAGGGCCCGTGGCTCTTCTATGGATATAGCTGAATGATTAGGATAACATGACTCATTGCTGTAAAGGACAAAATTTGGCAAAATCACTACTTATTTGACTTCATTTTCCCCTCCAGGAAAAAGATGACACTAACTTACAAGATGTTGGTTGAGGTGAATGAGATAATAGACTTATATGTATCTTTCTGAGAAAAGAAATATCACGTTTTTGAGGAGTAGACATAGTACAAAAGGCTTTATCAATGACTTTGAAGCTAGGCTGTGCCCTTTTGAATTGAGAGTCCCAACAAAAGCTACTGGACACACAAAAGTCACAGGCGTTCCTAGTAAGAGTGTCACATATCCTGTGACCTAAGATTCTATTCTCTAATAGGCTATTCAGTGAGTTAGCCAAGGAACTGACCCTCAAGCAGCTTATGATCCAGGGATATTTATGTAAAGACATCAAAATCATGATGTATCATTCCCAGATATTTGCAGAATATCATTGGTAACTACTTGGGAGAAATATCTCCAAAAAGTTTAACAATTGTTAAAGAACAGGGCTGATCCTTAATCAATTCTGTTGTTACTGAACTTTCTTTTGTGGGGAAGTCAAAATGCCACCCACACCAAAGAGATTGTTGCAGTGTGTGTGTATGATATTTGATCTTCAGATCTCCACTAATGTTCTCAATTATAACTGTAATGAGTCCTCCTTCCTGCCTCAGAGTTACTTAAGGATCAAGAACAAAAAGGTAGGAACAGCACCTGGATAGCTCACTCAGTTAAGCATTAGACTTCAGCTTGGGTTGTGATCTCACGACTTGTGGCCTCAAGCCCAGAGTTCTGTGTCTCCCTCTCTCTCTGCCCCTCCCCCTCCCCCACTTGCATTCTGTCTTTCTCGGAAAAATCAGCAAAACATTAAATTAAAAAAAATATAACAAAAAGGCAGAAATTCTCAAAAGGAAGTGACTTCTTGAAAAGTATGTTTTTACCATCAGCCTAGTTGCCCCTTCCTACTACCCCCAATAACTTTTGCCCAATCTACCCAACCAGCACACTTTTCACTTTAAGGTGAAGGTGGAGGCAGTGAGGGAGGGGGGTTGGTTAGGAGAGAGGAGGAAAGACAGAAGGTAAACAAGAGAGCCTATGCTAGAATTCTAACAGACCATTAAGGCTTATAAGCAAATAATATATATAGGTGCTCCATGAGAATTCTGAGTGGGAGAATATCTAAAGAGCATCTTTTTTTTCCCCCTGGGAATGGCATTTTATCCCATCAATTAGGTATAGACTAATATGCAGTGTTGATATTGCCTTGGACTTCCATGTGTAGAAACATCCCCTAGACTGGATAGTCTTTTTACCTGACTTCTGTTCATTGTGAAATATCTTCCACAATGGTTATTGGATAAATCACTGGATTTTTCTGGACTCACCATCTTCATCGATTCTACTTACTATTTCAACTATTTTATTGCCACATATTCTCTGACCCAACTATTTATGCAATGATTTGCCTAGTATTTTGGTTTATACAGTTCTCTTTCATCAGTTTAGAAAGTTTACAGATATCTTTCTAGAAATATAAATGTATGAATTATGTTTTCCTCATATAATTATCACTGATAGGCATCAAGTTCCCCTCTGTCCAGAAAAATGCAATATTTTCAAAGCCTTAGCAGCCTTTCAAATTAGTAGCAGAGAATTAAAACATTACTTTAAAGAGAGACTTAAATTTCTCCCCACAAAACTTCTCCATCTCATCAGTCAGCCCAGGAAAATAAACCATCTATATTTTCTTGGGTAAGATAAAGTTTTTAGACTTACCCAGTATGTGATTTTTTTTTCAAACAATTTGAGGAGGAAGAAGATTTATATTCAATACCCTTCTATAGTCTTTCAATTTCCCCGTATATAGGAATAACTTAGTCTGTTTTTTTTCTTCCTCTTTTCAGTTAAATTTCCTTTAGATGTAATAACCTTTTCTCTCCTCACTACCCCACCAATCCATACCAAATACTCTCTACACATAGCTGTTCATTTTTAATGTCCCTCTGAAAGTTTAAATGTCACATTTGCATTTCACTCAATGTTTAAAATACAAGAAGCTGAAAATGAAAAGAAACCATAGGCGAGGGCCTTTTCGTGAGTGGAAAATAGTAATAAATCCAGTGTTCTGACCCCAGTTATGGGTGTTCAACCTTGAAGACTCCTTTCTTTCATCCTTCTCAGTAGGAAACACTGACAGAGTCCCCTGAGTAGACCCCACACTCATCTCCTCCTGTTCCCAGCAGAGTTTCTGGTGTTGAGTGATCACAGTTTTGAGACATCTGCTTTCAGTTTGTCTCTGTATTCCTTAAGATGAAGCCTTGTAGCAAAACAAAGCCTAAATCTTTCTGTGACTGCACTGGATTTTAAAACTAAAAGGATGATAAGGACTCTGGTGATATGCCCTATCCAGGGAGAACCATTTCTACCAGTTTTCAAAAGCAGGTATGTTGTCAACAGATAGCATGGCAGCTTTTGTATTCTTCTCATGGAATTAGAAAAATTATCTATCATTGGAAAATAACAAACCAGCATTGAGAAAACAAAACAAAGCACAATAGGTTGCTTCATGGAAGAGATTTTACAAAGAATGTATCTTTATGGGCAGATAAACCTGGGTTTCAATACTGTCTGTATCACTTGGTGGTAGAGTGACTTTGGGATGGATCTTTTCTGAGCCAGTGGGTTTTTTGTTTGTTTGTTTGTTTGTTTTTGTCTGTGGAACAGGCATGGTAACATCTGCTTCAAGGTGGACATATGTACATATCCTAAACCACTTTGGGTAATTGTTAACAATCAATGTTTTCTTATTATTGCTATTATTGCAAGTAGTACTATTTACTACTATTAGTATGCTGGTGTCTTGTTTTGTTTTGTTTTTCCTCTACCTCTGTCTCTTACTATGAGAATCAGTCAAGTGGCTATCTTCTTCCTTGGAAATTTCAACTTTGCAGGATATGTGTATTCTAAAATGGATTTTTAGACTCAGAAGAGCTTCAGGGAGTAAAGTTAATTCAGTATTTCAACAAGTGCTAATTGGAAGCCTAGTCCATGTCTTACATTGTTCTACAGGTTGCGAATTCAGTAACAAATAAGGTGGATGAATTTTCTAGAGCTTACATTCTAGAGAAAGAAGACAGAAAACAATTAACAAATACACAATCGAAGCAGATAATCTTATAGAGTAGTATGTGTTACATAGAAAATAAAATAGAAACACCTAACTGTCGAGGGAGAATAATCTAGATTGTGTGGTCAGGGACAGGAGCCACTTTGTACTTGAGATGATTTTGAGTTTACTTCTGAATTCCAAGCAGAATCCAGTCACAGGAAGAGCTGAGATGCAAGGAAAGAACATTTTGGACTGGCAAGGAAAGCCATTCAGCTGGCATTAGAAAGAAGACTGTGGGCTCCTGACTTGGGCAAAAGGGATAGGGTGTTGAGGTGAAGAGGAGGGGTAGTCAGAGCAATGCTGTATCTGCTTTTCTAGGTCACAATAAGGGATTTGTATTGTGTTATAACTGGAGAGGTGGGGAAAGGGCACCAACATGAGATCGGTAAGTTGACTCTTGCTGATTTCCAGTTGTGATGTGGTGATGACGTGGACCAGGTGATGTCTCATAGTATAGATGGGAAGTAGTGGATAGATCACAATAAATTTTGGAACTAGAGCTGATAGGCTTTATTTTATGGAGGTCAGGAATAGAAGGAGGTAAGGAATAGATAAAGAGGATAAGAATTAATTATTCCTAAATTATTTAAAGTTATAGCAATAAATGAGACAGATGTAAAATATCCAGAAAAAAATAATACATCTCAATCATTATAAAATTACATCTGGATATGGAATTAAAATATTGGGAGTTGTATACCAACTATTCAACTTACTATGTGGCCATAGGCAAATAATATAATCTCTTAACTTCCATCTTCCATAAAATGGGGATAATAAAGCTATATTTATGTGTCTATAAATATAAACTATATTTATGTGAAAGGGTTTTTTTTGAAAGCCAAATAAAATGAAATCACTGTAATTTTATGGTAATATATTTTTGAGTGTTCAATATATGCAATACATTGCACTGAATGCTTTCATTTTATTGCTTAAATACTCATTACTAGCCTCACTTTACAGGTGATGAAATTTAGGCACAGAGATTTAAAAATGTACACATGGTCAGAAAGATAGATCATAGGGTTAGTTCCCATGCATTCTTGAATCCAGAATCTGTGTCATTAACTATTACCTAAAAGGCTGCCTAGTAAATCCTGTAAAAGTTACTGAAGTTTATTGATATAAATCATCCTTAATATTCTTAGGAATGATTAAAAAAAAGGAATGTTTTTATAGGGCTAATTTTAAAAATACGAGGATAAACTATGTATGAATAAAAGTTCAACTTCCCCTGAAACATGGCCACTTTGAAATGGGAAAGAAAACTGGAATGAAATTATGTGATAACTTATCTTAATCCTTTAAATAAGAAAAAAAAAGATTTAGTCTGACAGCAGTGACAGTATCTGATGCTTATTTGCTATCTCTTATAGCACCTAGAATCTAGTAATAGGTCCTTAAATAGGTGTTTCCTAAACTCCTACAGAATCCTAAATAGAATTTTGGGGGCAAAAGCTTGTATATTTCTATAGTATACACTTATGAAGGGTAAAGCCTCGTCTTTTTGTTTTTCTTGTCTTATTTTGCTTTCTTTACAGTGTTTAGAATACTAGAAGTTCACTGAATTTAGTATTTATCAAACAAAATAAGCTCTTGCTACTAGGCACTAATGAGAAGGAACATGAGCACAGATGGTACAAACGTGCCAATAAGTCAATGACTATTTTCGTCACTATCCTGAAGCAAAGCAATCATCAAATTGTTGAAGCCTGGAGTCCAAATTTGGAGTTAAAAAAAAAAAAAAAAAGGTTTATTCTCTTGTTTCTGTTGTTAGTTTTCCTAGTTGGTTAAACTTTTGTTTAAAAACTTAAGATTCCAGGGGCGCCTGAGGGGCTCAGTCAATTGGGCCTCCAACTCTTGATTTCAGGTCAGGGTCACAATCTCATGGTCTTGAGATTGAGCCTCACATTGGGCTCTGTGCCGAGCATGGAGCCTGCTTTAGATTCTCTCTCTTCCACTCCCTCTGCCCCTCCACTACTCGCTCACCTGTGCCTGCACATGTGCTCTCTCTCCCTCTCAAAAAATAATAAAAATAAATAAAAACCCAGGATTCCAGAGCACATGGAACCTGAAAGATTTCACACCTTACATAATGGATTTTATGTCTAGCCACATTTCATTTTCTATCATGTGGCTGAGCTTTGAAATAGTCAAGGATATCCCAGAGAGGTCAGGATTTGATGGACAGTTAGGGAATACAGTCACTATCCTCCCTGGCCCCACCCAGACAGTCTATTTCCCTGGTATATGACCTTCTTGAGTATTTTATGTTTTCTACATTAGTACTTCTAATGAGAAATATCTTTATTAGTTATTTACACCTAACATGTGTATCTCTCCTGTGCTCCACATATTCCAGGAATGTAGACTATGTGTGCTATACTACAAATCACCCTTGCTTAGAAAAGTGTCTGAGATAACATATGCTTGTTAATTAAATGAAAGGTGCCAATGCTGCTGGGCATTTACACACATTTCCTACCAAAGTCTGATTCTTAAACAACAGTAATGAAAAGTTGCAAGCTGATACATTAAGGGATGAATCAGCCATCTATTGCTACACAAGTTACCCCCAAAGTCAGTAGTTTATAACAATGTTACCATATTTCATTCTCTCAGAAATTTGGGGAGGGTTAGGCTGATGGTTCCAGATAGGGTTTGCTAATACAGTGCAGTCAGATGGGGGCTGAAGGTGAAACAGTAGGTGACTGGAGGAGATGGGGAGTGGCCAGCTGGTATATCTGTCCCTTTGTGTAGTCTTAGGTCTTCTCTGTGTGAATCTTAGTGTGGGCTAGTTTGAGCTTACTCAGAGTATAGTGGCCTCAGTTAGTTGTATTGATTTCATGCTGGATGGGTTCTCTCAACTGATTCTTCTAGAAAATGAGGCAGGAGTTGCATCACCTTCACAACCTACACTTAAAAGTTACATAATGCCATGTATGCCATACTTAGAAGTTGACTATTTACTAAGTTCAGCCAGACTCAAAGGGAAGGGTTTAAGGGCCACCTTTTGATGGGAGGAGTATCAAAGCATTTATAGACCTGTTTTGAAGTTACTGCAGTGGATTCTATAAAGTACAATTTTTTTTTTAATTTTAATGTTTATTTTAGAGAGGCAGAGTGCAAGCAGGAGAGGGGCAGAGAGAGAGGGAGACAAAGAATCTGAAGCAGGCTCTAGGCTCTGAGCTGTCAGCACAGAGCCCAACACGGACTCGAACCCATGAACCATGAGATCATGACCTGAGCTGATGTTGGATGCTCAATGAAGTAAGCCACCTAGGTGCACCATAAAGTGTAAATTTTTCCTTTGGAGATTTTTCTGAAATCTCTATGACTGTATTCTCCCCTATTCTATTCACATAGCAATATGTGTGTTGATAGGGAAATGCAATTCATAAAACAAACATTACCCTTTTGTGTAGTAGGAAGGAGGCCCATTTCCATGAACTTTTCCATGAAGAGGAGAGAGGATTTAGAAATATGTCTAATGTCTTTCCACTTTTTTGCCCACAAAGCCTTAGGTCAGAGACTCCATAAGGCTGAGGCACAAACCCTCAGAGCTGTATGAGCTGGTTGGTAGAAGGGAAAAGCCTCTCTGGGAATCCCATTGTGAGTGGGAGAAGACAGATGTGTTAGCAGCTGTTCAGCTAGATAATGAGTCAGCTCCCAGTGCATGTGGATAATCTGCAAGACAGCTAATCCATTCACAGATAATCAAGAATTGACCATATGCCACAGCTGGACTACGTGTGAAGGCAGCACATAAGGAGGAGGAAAAACAGGAATTTGATTCTTACCTTAAAAATAAACACACACACTCATAATATTGTATGGGTAATAAGTCTGGTCCATTCATATTTGTTACATTTGTGTTTATCAAAGCATTGTCATAATCTCTCTTTTTTTGTGTGTGAAATAGGCAAGGTAGTTCTATTTCCATTTTTTTTTAATGGAATGTTTAAAAACGATGGGAAATAAGGGCGCCTGGGTGGCTCAGTCATTTGAGTGCCCGACCTTGGCTCAGGTCATGATCTCTCACTCTGTGAGTTCGAGCCCTGCGTCAGGCTCTGTGCTGACAGCTCAGAGCCTGAAGCCTACTTCAGATTCTGTGTCTCCCTCTCTTTCTGCCCCTCCCCCACTCATGCTCGGTCTCTCTCAAAAATGAATAAACGTTAAAAAATTTAAAAAAAAAGAAGCAAAAGTATTAAAAAAAAAAAGGATGGGAAATAAAAAGAGAAGAGTAACATGTACTGTTCACCAACTCAGTGTTAGGCACTAAGACATGCCCAGAACTACAGAAATAATTAATGATGTGATAGAAAGAATATTGGTATTTTAACTAGCAGTCCAATTTTCATGGACCACAGTACTATCTATTGCAAATCCAATAAAACATGCCTTTCAGTTGTAAATATTTTTTTTACTATGTTCATCTACAAGTCAGAAAAATACATGCTTTAATCTGTGTCAGGATTGAGTATTATTTTGTAGTTATCTCATGGTGACTTCACACATGAAACTTGGAACTTCCTCAGTATCATCAAGTGTGCTTGTGAAAAATTCAGATTCCCAGAACCTCCTCCCTAGAGACTTTAAGTTAGTTATGGGAGGGGCCAGAGACCTTCATATGTAAGCAAAGACTTTCAGTCAGTGGGGCTCTGAGAAATATTTTGAGGAACATTTTTCTAGAGCATGGTTTTTAACCTGGGGTGATTTTGCACCTCAGAGGACACTTGGCAATGTCTGGAGACATTTTTGGTTATCATTATCAGGGAATGGGTGCAACTGGTACCTGCTAGGTAGAGGGCATGGGCGATGGCAAGCTCCTAGTGTGAATAGGGTAGTTTCCATAACAGATCTGGCCCAAAGCATCAGTATTGCCGTGGTTTGGAAATCCTGCTTTAGAGGAAATGTAAGATTCAGTCACATGGAAACATATATAAACAGGCAGATAGGTAGATAGATAGATAGATAGTATAATCAATACTTCATATACACACATATATATCAAATATTTAACAATGTTAATGGTCATTTGCATCTGTAAACTTCTGTAACTTTTATAGGACTTACTAAGAGACATTTTAGACAATGATTCATGGCATAGACTCTCTATTCAAGAATGCATGGTGACTATATTCATATGTGTGTATACACATATGTAGATATATGTGTATACACAAATATATCTACATATGTGTATACACACATATACACACACATACAGGGAGGGGATATTTTTCTTGAACATAAAGTTTTTTTCTATACTAAATAATGTGAGATTAACTTCCTTTCTGTAGTGGAAGCCTGAGTGATAGCTCAAGAATAAAGTTTCATCTAATAAGCTTTATTTGTTGGGTATTTTTAACTACAGGAGAGAAAATGAAATATGCTTTTTATATAAAAGATAATTTTGAACCCTCTGAATAAGATTGGACAAACAATTCCAAATTCAGTCCCTTAAATCCACAGAGACAACTAGGACAGTAAATTTGTAAAACTGAGAAGTTGTAAAATGGGTCTTTAATATGTTAATGAAACAATCACATATCTGGAAAAATCAGTCTGAAGTATACCCATGTGCATGTGACTGATTAGTGCCTTTAGAAATTCTGCTACCTGGAGCTGTACCCTAATATACATAAACTTTTCTGACATGCTCTCATAACTTCTCGTTTTTTTTAGCAGAAAGGTAGAGACTAGGAATAGGGAGGAATGGGAGATTTTCAAGAATGGGACATCCTATGAAACCCCATGAAAATACTTATTATTCATAAGAGAGAGATGAAAAGGAGATATATTATCTCAATGCTCATTTTTTGTTTTGTTTTGGGTTTTTTTGGCTATTACCTGTCTTCGCCACCCAGACTTCATTCTGTTTACTGGGATACCCATATTCCTTGTATCCACTGGCTGTTTCCTTGGGATATCTCTCAGTAAACAGTGGCAGCCCCTTCCCCCTACCTCCTGCATTACACTTCATATAATAAATTATAGCTCTTCTAGTTATGCATTCAAATCCTTCGAGGTGTGCACAAACGAGCTACTTGTGGGTCGCTTCTGAAGTTTATCTCAGTAATCCATCTAACCATTTATTCTGTAATTACCTATTGAGTGAACAGTATGCATAGACTTTCTTCTAGACATTATGAATAAAGAGTGAATAGCAGGACAACATTCTAACCTTCCTCAGGGTTATTAGTGAGGAAGGAAGGCAGCAAACAAATGTATATATTTTATGAAACTCTAGCAGGGTAATGGGAAAGAGAGATTCACAAAGGTGTTTTTTCCAATTTAGAATGGCCAAAGGAAGCCCAAACTGAGAAAGTTACCCTTCTGTGAAGACCTATAGCATCAGGATTCTTTATTATCCATGATTTTAATCATCCAGTGTGACTCTCTTTCCATGTTACAAAGCACCTTAATGACGAACACAGAAGAAATTCTAGAGCCAAGACTTTAGAACAGCCATTTCAGATTAGTCAAGAGAAGGTGGCCAGTTTAGGGCAAGTGAGACTCTAATGGCACCCTTCTAATAAGAATGCATCTGTCCACTCATCTTGCAGAGACGAGGCTCTGATTATTCTATCTTTTCTACACAAGCAAGTAAGTTTACTTACCTTGTATTACTACCCAAGTCATCATGATATTATGATGTAGTGAGATGAATATTTTGAGTTTAAAAAAAAGTGCCTTAATTTGAAAGCTTGACACAGTCACTGTATATAATTTTGGGATTCCTCCTGAATCCCACCATTTATTTTTTAAATGAAGATAATATTGATGGCACCCATCCCCACCCTTAGTTCCAAGCATCATCTCATACATAAAATTGAGTTACTTTTTACTAAAACTTGCTGTTTTCGGTTTCCATATTATTACACGTCTATGGATTTCCTTCCACCTTTCTGCCGACAAGTTATCAGTCCTCTTTGCTATAAATATTGTTTATCAGCTGTTTATTCTCAAATATTATCTCAAGTATAGATCCCTCATGCCAGCTGCAGACCCATGTGTGACTATATCTGTGTGGGCGTGTAAATACAAAAATGTCTAGTTGGCATCTGCCCTTGGATTTCTTACAGCAATTCCAAACCTAACACATTCAAAACAGAACACTTAATCTTCACTTTAGTTTTGATTTCCTTAAAGCTGTCATCTCTAGCAAAATGTCCACATATGAGTCATGTCTTTCCAGGCAATTTAGAACCCCTAGGTAGTCTTTAGACCCTCAAAGCTCATGCTACAATCATGTGGACTATTACAGGAACCTTATGTCTGGTAACCTCCTTGCCACTCTTGCCCCTTTTAGGTTGAGTACTGCATACAGAAAATGGAATCATTTGAAAATAAAAACAATAGCAGTTAATCCTTTGCCATTTGTTCTAGAATTAAATTGAGGATTCTGAAATGACCTTGTGAGGCCCATGTTACGTACCTTCTCATCTCCTGCTATCTTCTTAAGGCTTTTCATTCTTCAAATGGGCCATCTCCCAGGCATCTCATGCCTGCTGTTTCTGCTGTCTGGATTTCTTTTTTTTCTGCTCATTGTGACATAGCTAATTCTTCTTCTTCAGATCAAATGCTTCTTTCTCAAACTGGCTTTCCCCACTAATACCCTCCACCTCCATTTAGGTTGAGTTCCTGGTTAAAAATACTTTATTTATTTATTTTTTCACATAGCTTAACATAGATGTAAATATTTTGTTAAAAATGTGATTTTCAGATTAAAATCCACTTCTCCATGGAGCACGTATGATTGTTAAAGGGAGAGAATGAGTTTATTCACTACTCCTTTGCACACCAGATACACTGGCTGGCATATTATATGGTTCAATAAATATTTTTGATAAAATGAGTGTATAATAAATACTCACTAAATCTCATTATTATTCAGAGCAAAATTTATGTCTTACAAAAAAAAATTAACCTGTTTTTAAAGTAGCTTAGGGGCATCTGGGTGGCTCAGTCGGTTAAGTGTCCAGCTTGAGCTCAGGTCATGATCTTGCACTTCACAAGTTCAAGTCCTGCATGAGGCTCTGTTGACAGCTCAGAGCCTGGAGCTTGTTTCAGATTCTGTTTCTGTGTCTCCTCTCTCTACCCTTCCCCTGCTCTCTGTCTCTCTCTCAAAAATAAACATTGAAGCTACGTTACTGCGTGGTAATGATTTCAAATCTTCTTCAGCCTTATAAATAATTAGTCATATAATTCATTGATTGTTTCATTCACCAGGTTTATTTTGAGTCTTACTAAGCCTCAAGCATTGCGTTCAGCCCAAAAAGAATCAAATATTGAAGAATATTGCTATTGCCCTGGCTTGAACTATATTAAATTTGTTTATGGTGTTATAATCTTTATCAATCAAATACATCAACTAAAATATCCAGTCATAATAAAAAGAAAAGGTGTTTACAAGGAAAGATATTTCTAGAGGAAATAAAAGGAGTTTCTCCATGCAATATTTTTAACTATCCAAGGGCAAATCGGAGTCTTGGAGAAAATTCTTCTAGCTGAGAGAGCAAGACAAAGGTCACTAAGTTATTTTAATTAAAGTGATTCATTTGAGGACAAAGGGACAAATTCTATGGAAGACAGAGCCTCAGATTTCAACTCCTGCTGTCAGTGGTGGATTCCACCTCAGAATGAGAAGGGGCAATTCATATTCTAAGCTAAAAGCAAATAACTTTAATTAAGCCTGGCTCATGGGTCCAAGCTTGGGAGACCTTTTTAATAAAAGAGATCACATGAATGAAGAAAATTTTATTCACAATCTCACCAGGCTGTTTCCCCCCTCCTTTTGAACTGCCTTTGACAGTTTTTTCAACATATTTGAAGATGAGAATAGATGAAAGAAAAGCAATTCTGACCTGTGGCTTTAAATTTATGAAATGAGAATTGGTGGTCGTGCTAAGGACACTTCATCAGCAATATTCAAGATTGAGAATAAGGCAATATAAAAGTCTTTCTGTATATAATCCTTCACAATGTAAGAATAGTTTTTTTGTCCCCTTTTGTGCAACAAATCAACTCAACAAATAGTTAAAAGCATCTGTTGTGTACCAGGCACTCTTCAAGATTCTGGAGTGGGTACAGAATCCAAAACAGGGTAAAAAATATGAAGCATATATTATAGTGGATCAATTGGCATAAAATAAAGAATATGCCATATATAGTATTACATTATAATATATAGTCTATCAGGTGGCTTACAGTAAAATACAGAGTAAAAACAAATATTTAAAATAATAGGTGAAGGGAAAAAAATCATGCTGGGCGTGAGTGGATAGTTGAAGGAAAAACCCACATTGAAGCACTTCAGGTGACCAGCTTCTCTGGACTGGTGCAGTGAGAAATCATGACTGTAGTGAGAAATGTCAGGAGTTCTCTTGAGCTTCACCCTTGGATTGACCATTTAGGAAATCTCTTTGCTCTCATTTTTTACAAGACCTATAATTCTAAGATTTTCAATGTGGTCTATGGACAGAATCTGCTGTTGCATGTGGCACAGAGTAAACAAATGTGGTCCAACATTCGATGTTTGTCTGTCTGAAACATTATTTTTAATGATTAAGCTTACGAGCAACAGCTGGTCAACAAGGAAGTTATATACTGAATATATTGAACCACTGAATGTAAATATTGAGCTATAGTGTTCCCTTTATTATTAAAATGCAGAGACAAATACTTACCTAGCAATGTTACATTTCCATTGCTCAAGGTGTTTGTGCATGTGATTCAAAGACACATGTGCAGGTTTGCTAGAGTTCATTGGAAACAAATATACCCACATGCACACTTCCCCCCCCCCCCCCACCACACCCTCCACTATAGACTGAATGGTTGTGTTCTCCCCCAAATATATGTGTTGAAAGCTAATTGCGAATCCAATAACATTTGGAGGGGTTGGATCTTTGGGAGGTTATGGGATCATAAAGGTAGAGCCCTCAGAAATGAGATGAGTACTATTATAAAAGAGGCCCCAGGGAGCTCCTTCATCCCTTCTGCCATGTGATGTTACACCTGGAAGGTGGCCATCTATCAACCAGGAAGTAGGTTCTCACTAGAAATACATCTGCTGGAAGCTTGAACACGGAATTCCCAGTCTCCAGACATGTGAGAAATAAATCTCTGTTGTTTATAATCCTCCCAGACTGTTTTGTTTTTTGTAGCAGCCGAAACACAGAAAGACACCCTCTTATTATTAAAGGTGCATGACTGTATACAGTTGAAAAACCCTGTACTTGGTTATGGAGAATCTAGGACCAAACCCTTGATTCACTATAGATAAGCTGGTGACTTTTACAAGCTTGAATTTCTCCTCTGTCAAATGGGAATATTGATACCTGTCTCAGATATTTGTGAAATAACTAAATTACTTTGAAACTTACCCCAAAATGTTAGGCAACTAAATAAATGCTAGTGCAATTGCATTGTGGCTGGTGAGTATAATTTTTAAATTATGGCCAGATGCTCCTGGGTGACTCAGTTGATGGTGTCCAAATTCAGCTCGGTTCATGATCTCATGGCTCCTCTGTTCAAGCACCATATCAGGCTTTCTGCTATCAGCACACAGCCTGCTTTGGATCCTCTGCCCCCCTCTCTCTCTGCCCCTCACCCGCTTGTGTGCACACATGCGTGTTCGCTCTCTCTTTCTCAAAAATAAACATTAAAAATATAAATAAAAATAAAATATCATGGCCATATATGGCTCAAGTATTAGGAATTATATCCCTAACTCCAAGAATGGAAAACAATATTGCATCAGCATCAGAAAATATGTGGTTAAATTGCATGCTGTGGTACATCTTTTTAATTAAAAAACGCAATTGATTTGTTTTCAATTTCACTAAACATCTCTGTCAACAACTGATAAAACATAAATTATAATTTTCATGTGTCGACATTAAACCTATAAAATCTCACTAACAGCTGGCATCATTGTCTCAGAATGTTAGCCTGCTGGATAAATATGTACTTAAGGAGACATAGTGCATGGCCTTCCCAGAGCCATGCTTCTAAATGTTACAGCAGTTCTAACATACTTTCAATTAAATAAAAATTAAAACTGAGAAAATGTCACAAAAGGGTAACCTAATATTTGATCATTAATGTGCTTATTCAAAGGGATATTTACAGTTGTGCATTCAGATGTGATCAACTTCCCTTTCCAAGTTCCATGAAACAAAGGTTTAAGATAATGTTTGGATAAACTTTACCAGCAGAGTTTCTAGATAGTCTTTGCCCTGTAGACAATCTCTACTGATTTTGATTCTAATAAAGTGCTGAGAGGTATTTGCATTGAATTTTCCTTTTTTAGTTTAACAACCAAAATATCTCATGATTAGAGCCAGTTAAATTCTTGTCTAAGATAATAAAAGGTCATCTTGTGCAAGATCACATTGTCCAACAGTGAACTCATCTCTTCCAAACAGATATGCCTGAACCACGTGTGTCTACAAATTTTAAAGAAATATAGAGATATTAGAATCACCATTGACCCTACCTGTTAATAACTCTCTCTTTACTTAAAGAATCCAGTCTCCTTCCTCTGGTAATTTCACTGTTGTTCGTGTTTATTCATAGGAAGAATAGTGAACAAGAGATTGTTGTCCTCATTCTGTGTTACAAACCAACATGTCCCTGTAGACAGCTCTTCTGCTGTTCAGCAGCATTCACCACTTACACTTTTATACTCCTAATTCCTTCTGCCTTTCCTCATGAAAATATAAAGTGTTTAATTAGATATCAGAGTATTGAGAGTGCCCATTTAAGCAGACATGTATTTTCAAATGATAGATATTACAAGTTATATACAGTCTCAAAGATTTTTACCCTACTTCTGAATCTGTATTCGATTGTGTGTGTGTGTGTGTGTGTGTGTGTGCGCGCGCGCGCGTTGCTGCACGCGTGTGTGAAATCCTGGACTTGGAGTGAAACATGAACTTTTTTTTTAAGACGTGAACTTCTTGCACATGTGTATCTGTGTACTGTAACAAGGAGAATGTATTTATTTTAAGTTTTTTTTTTTTTATAATTACCGGTTACATTGGCAGGAACTACTATTTCTCCAACAGAAAGGTGCTTATTTCTCAAATTTTATTTATGTCATATATCCTTGTAGGTCCTATTTTAAGATGAGGGTGATAAGAAAAGTGATAAATAATGCAAACTCTCTACTCTTAGGGAGATCACAACTGAGATCTCAATTCAGTATCACCTAGATCTCTAAACATAACAAAGTTTATCACTTGATATTAGGTCTTAGAAAATCGGGTTGACAGTCAAAAATGGTACAAGGGACCCATCTATTGGCTTAAGATATGGAATTGGCTCTGGGATAGTTAGGCTAATGCTTTAGAAAATACATTTATTTTTTCTGATTCCGAATCAGAGATGTTTTCATAGGAAGATCAGATTTTGTAATACTTAAAAGCCATAGGTAATTTTTCACCTTCTCTTAACTTAGGATACTTTTTTAAAAGATGAAGAGTTTCTGGGAGTCACAATTAGAGTCAATTATAGTTTGGTTGACTTACCTTGATGTTAACACACCTAGAAGAGGTTTATTCCTTTGTGAACGAAAAAAAAAATGCCTGTCCTATGTCTATCATACTTAGGATTTTGCTCTTTTGTGGAAACTAGCCACGGTACTTGAGTGAACATAAGAATTGAAGTATATGCCACTGAAATGAGACACAAAGAATTCAGAATGAAAACGAGAATGGTAAAAAGAGAGGTGGGAAGAGAGAAAGGGAAAATAAACACAAAATATAGAAAATGGAAATTTAATAAAAATATCTGTGCCACACATAGCCAGAATATTGACTCTCTCAACGTAGTTGTTTATTTACCCCACATTTTATTATAGTGTTTTTGTAGCATATTCTGATGATCAGATGAGTATACCTTCACTATTCATTTTCATAGTTGTCCTGACTGTTTTTGAGTCCTTTCTGTATAAACTTCCGATATATTTACCCAAATCTCCTTTTCCATCTTCATCCTTTTGGAATTTTAATGGGAACTGCATTATTGTTTTAATTAATTTTGGGAGAATTTTAATTTTTATGATACTAAGTTTTTTCTGTTGAAAGGGCCTTTCCATGTGTTATATATAGCTTTTTTTCATATTTGTCTTATGCTTTTCTTCTTTAAAGTATATTCTTACATATTTTTTTTTTGGTATTGGGAATGGATTTTTAAATTTCCATTTTACGTATGTTTTTCTGGAGGAAAGAAAAATCTAGTGATTATTACATACCTATATTAGAGCCTACTACTTTACAACACTCTTTTATTAAACTCTAGTTGTTATATTTACAACCAGTCATCACCATGAAGGGATAGTTTGACATATTTTTAATACATAATCCAGTTATTTCATTTTTCAACTTATAATTGCTAAAACCTTACAGTATTCTTGTTTCTGGTTTGAACCAATATGGTTTTAGTATTTTGCTATTTTAGGATAATGGTTACTGTAGAATTCAGTAATGTATTCTTATTACAGTTACATTGTTTCTTTATTTTGCTTGAAAATTTTGAAATTAAGAATGATTGCTAATTTTTTCCAGTTTTATTGAGATAAAATTGACGTAAAAATTTGTACTACTCCAAAGTGGACAACAGAATGATTGTATATATGTACATATTACAAAGTGATTTCCATTATAAGTTAACATCTATCATGTCATATGGTTACATATTTTTCTTATGAAGAACTTTTAAGTTCTCTTTTAAGTTTTCTTATGAGAACTTTTAAGTTCTAGTCTCTTTATGTAGCATAGTATTGCTAACCATAGGCATTGATGCTGTATGTTACCTGTAGTTTTTTGTTTTTACATATATATTTTTTTAATTCATTTATTTATTTTGAGTGAGAGAAAGAGAAAGTGGGGGAGGGGCATAGAGAGGGAGAGAGAGAGAATCCCAAGCTCTGTCAGCACAGAACCTGATATGGAGCTCCAACTGACAAACCTTGAGATCATGATCTGAGTTGAAGTCGGATGCTTAATCCACTGAGCCACCCAGGTGCCCCTGTATGTTTTATTTTTTTAAGGTTTATTTATTTTTTTTTGAGAGAGTGTGCTTGGGTGGGGGGGGAGGGGGGGAGTAGAGAGAGGGGGGAGAGAGAGAATCCCAAGCAGGCTCAGCACAGAGCCCCATGTGGGGCTCTGTCTCACAAGCCGTAAGATCATGACATGAGCCAAAACCAAGAGTTGGATGCTAAACTGACTAAGCCACCCATGCCCCTTTTTTCACATGTAGTTCATCTTTTTTTTTTTTAATTTATTTATTTTGAGAGAATCAGAGAGCACAGGTGGGTGGGGTGGGTAGAGAGAGAGGGACCAAGGATTGGAAGCAGGCTCTGTGATGACAGCAGAGAAGCCTGATGGAGGGCTCAAACTGATGACATAAGATCATGACCTGAGTGAGCTGAAGTCCATTGCTTAACCAACTGAGCCACCCAAGGTGCCCCTCACATGTAATTCTTATTGTAGATTTTTTTCTTTATATAATTTTCAATTTACATCTTTAGTTTTTTTTTTTTTTTCATTTTTGAATGTATTCATGTGGAACTGGGGAACATGAATTAAGATAGGGGAGTTTTATCAGAAAAGATGGAAAATTAATGAGCAAATAGAAAGTATATTCTATAAAGAACCATTTAAAAAACCAAGAGAGATAAATTTGGAGTTGAGATATCTCAAACGGATGGTGAGTTTTCTTCCATATAGAGAAGGAGATAGACCTCATCATTTTTCTTTTAGGAAACTGCTACTTTCACCATATCCACCACCACTACCTCCTCGCAACATTAACACAGTAATTCAGGATGCTGAATGCAGAGGCAAGAGCAAAGTCAAACCATATTTATGTGTTAGGTTATATGGTTCTTAAAACTTTTAACTGAGAGAAGTACTCCAAGTCTCATATCTATTATGTAGCAGGGGTCATTCTAGTACTAAGAGTTGTGTCTTAATCATAGCATATTCCCCTTCCATGTGAATGTTTTCTCCTTTTTTTTTTTTTTCCTTTTAACATCTCGTAGGACTTCTGTCACTCCTATACATAGTCTATGTGAGGGCAAGGCTTTACTGCCTGTTGATTCATCACTGTGACTCAGCACATAGAATAATGCTGGTTAGGGGTGCCTGGGTGGCTCAGCTGGTTAAGCTTTCAACTCTTGATTTCAGCTGTGGTCAGAATCTCACAGTTCTTGAGTTCTAGTCAGCCCCATTCTGTCTCTGTTTTCCTCTCTCTCTGTCCCTCCCCTGTTCATGCACACATTCATTCATTCATTCATTCATTCATTCATTCTCTCTCTCTCTCTCTCAAAATAAATAAATAAACAACAACAAAAAAGAAGAATACTGGTTATGTGGCAGATACTCAAAAATATTTCCCTAATTAATGAATTGCGGCAAATATATCAACTAGGTGGTACAGTGCAATTAAATACAAAGAATATTTTTTAAAAATTTATAGTCAAATTAAGCATTGGATGAAACCACCTCAAGTAATAGTTCCAGTCAGTAGAAGTATTATGACAAATTTTATTGATAATAATTTCATAGTAGAGTCAAGAACTGGAATATGGTACTGGGATTCAGGTACCAAGAAAATGATAGGGACAGGTGATAGTTTAAAACTCCTTTCTATGCTTATTTTGTATTATTCCTTTTTTTCTCTAAATGTTTATGGTTATCAAACAACATGCATACACACATGTGTGCATATATGCATGCATACATATTCACACACATAACAGTTTTTCCATTGCCCCACCATTGATTTGTTCTCATTAAAATGACTATATGGTTTCATAGAATTTTCCAAGATTCATTTTATGTGCCATACAAATGTTTGAAACTTGGAATATGACTGCCTTTGGCTTAATTATTTTAAATCATTCTGTAACTTTTATGTAACATAATAAATGTGAACTTTATTTGCTTCTAGGGAAAAAGTTAAATTTTGCATGCATTCATAACGAAAGTACAAAGTAATTAACACTTTTCAATGCTTTCTGATAAGTGCAGCCATAACATAGCAATTAAGCCCTCAAAATCCACAAAGAAGATACAGGAAATTATAGTCTTTAAATTCTATATTAAAATTTGAAAATCTGTTTTAGGTGTCTGTAGAGTATGTGTGTGTGTATTAGGTAAAGTAGAGAAGAAAGTTCAATTTAGTTTAAAGTTTTAATTAGGGAACCTACAATCAGGAAGTACTGAATCGATTGTTTAAAACGTGCAATTTTGATTTGAATGGTTTTTGCAAATAAAATATATTATTCTTGATTAAATATGGAGCTAAAACCCTTGAAACAATTTAGCATATATAAACTGCCTCCTCTAGCATCCATCCCACTTCTGTTTTTTTTTTTTAATATGAAATTTATTGTCAAATTGGTTTCCATACAACACCCAGTGCTCATCCCAACAGGTGCCCTCCTCAATACCTGTCACCCACCCTCCCTTTCCTCCCACCCCCCATCAACCCTCAGTTTGTTCTCAGTTTTTAAGAGTCTTTTATGTTTTGGCTCCTTCCCTCTCTAATCTTTCTTTATTCTTTTTTTTTTCTTCCCCTCCCCCATGGTCTTCTGGTAAGTTTCTCAGGCTCCACATAAGAGTGAAAACATATGGTATCTGTCTTTCTCTGTATGACTTATTTCACTTAGCATAACATTCTCTAGTTCCATCCACGGTGCTTCAACCCACTTCTATTTTTTATTTATTTTTTTAAATGCTTATTTATTTTGAGAGAGAGCACGCATGCGTGCATGAGTAGGGGAGGGACAGAGAGAGAATCCCAAGCAGGCTCTGTGCTGTTAGTGCAGAGCCCAACAGAGCCCCTACACGGGGCTTAGTTTCATGATTAATTAGATCAAGACCTGAGCTGAAATCAAGTGTGCAACACCTGACCCACTGAGCCATCCAGGCACCCCTTCCCACTCCATGTGAAGGCGAAGGCACCCCTTCCCACTCTAATGTGTAATCAAGAGTCATGAAGTTTTGCAAATACATTAACTATATAAATTACATCTACTTGGATGATTACAAGTATGTAGTGTTAACACAAAGAGTGCTAAGATTTTTATTGTGTTGTTTAAGTATGATTTTAGGTAACATTTATCTAAACTGTTGCATGTGATCTGGTGGAGAAAATAGCAACAACAATAAACCTTGGCTCTGAATTTGATTGCAGTGTGGCAGGGGAACCTATAACAAACATTGCTGATTTACTCACGGATTTTATTATTTCAAGAGGTTAAAGGGCTATCCACTCAATTTCTTTTCATCTCTCTTGTTGCAGATTGTAATATGATAAAATTGTATCATAGTAGTATTTTAAAAGTATAGCATGATAAAATTATAATAATTGTTAGCAATATGATAAAATTGTAACTTGAAATGTAGTTTTTCAAGTAAATAAAACAAGCCTATTACTATAATGGTGATGTCATACTATATAGGATATGTAGGAATATCCTATAGGATACAAACATAGGAATGTTTTATTTTTCTTTTTAACATTATTTATTTCTGGCTTTATAACTTTAGCTATGTGACCTTGAACAGTGGGTAAATATCTCTCTGCCTCAATGCCTCACCTATGCACTGCACATATTGATGTCACCTAGGTTGCAATGAGACTAGAATATTTTAATACAATACATTGCTTAGGTTGACTTGCACTTAAGTGCTGAGTAAATTTTACATAATACGGTTTTTTTTCTTTATGATACTTATTTTAGTACACTCAAATGGAATTATTTCTCTAATTTATTATAATTATTACAAAATTATTTTATAAAACTATAATTATAAAAGATTATAATTATTATAATTAATCTACTATAAACTCTTAATCCCAGCCTCAGTCTGTATTTCATAAATGGGAAATAGAAGAAATTGTCCCTAATGTGACAATGTGGAACATTATCTTTTGAATGGGTTCTAAAGTTCAGGTTATGATTGTTAAAGATGCCAATATATTTAAATTATAAAAAGTTCATGTATATATAGTATTATATATGTGTGTGCATATGTATCTGTGTACATGTGTATGTGTGTATGTAAATGTATATGTGTTTATATACACACAAGCTTATATACAGACATTAAAACCTTTTCAGGACTTGCATCTGCCTGATTGGACAATTTCTTCTGCTCCCCTACCCAGTTAAGGAGGAAAAGAAGTTGCTGTACAGGGAGGGCAGGAGAGGCACAAATGCGTTTTCTCAAAGACGGTTTCTAGATCCGTTTGTATGGAATATTGAAAAGGTCAATGTAATACAGCATGCTTTCTAATTCTTTGGAAATATGAGGCATTAAAATTCTGATGCTTCATTCAAGGTTGTAATGAGAACATAACACAAATTGAACCTATTATTTTGACAGTGATAGTAATGAGAATGGGAAATGAAATAAACTTAATGATACTGCAAGTGACTTTTTTATTTCAAAATTTCCTAACTTCCTTGCTGTCTGTTTTGCAAAGGGAAACCATAATATACATACACGTACAAAGTTCTTTAAAATAAATATACGCCATGAAAGAGTAGAACAATTAGATAATTTAAACACTAAAAACAAGTTCATGGCTTAAGTGTATACAATCAAAATCATGGGGGCGCCTGGGTGGCTCAGTCGGTTAAGCGTCCGACTTCAGCTCAGGTCACGATCTCGCGGTCCGTGAGTTCGAGCCCCGCGTCAGGCTCTGGGCTGATGGCTCAGAGCCTGGAGCCTGCTTCTGATTCTGTGTCTCCCTCTCTCTCTGCCCCTCCCCCACTCATGCTCTGTCTCTCTCTGTCTCAAAAATAAATAAAACGTTAAAAAAATAAAAAAAAAATTAAAATCATGGAAGACCTCTATTTTTCTTTAATGCTGATTCTCATCTTAGGGAAAAATTTTTTTAAAGTTTTCACGATAAAAGCAACAAGATTTTATATAGAATCAGAGAACTTAGAGCCACGAAAGCAATGAATATGTTCAGTTAAATCTGAGTAAGTCGGGTGAAGAGGTAAGTTGAGAGAAATCCTTAAAGGTATGGTGATAGAGCAGAGATGAGAACTCCACTCTAGATCCCTATCTGGTGCCTCCCTTTTTTGTCTACTATGTGTCAGCAGCTACCCTGTCTTCTTTTCATGCATAAAATTAAAAATTAATTAAGGACATACAAACGATACCACTTTTAAAAAGAGAAAATGAATCACAAGATAATAATGAGGATTTTGCAGCTTTAGAAGGGCAAAGACAATCCATTCTTCCCTTATAATGTCTTTCAGAACTCTGAACTATTTGGTTATGGTTAGAGGTATTGGCTCAATACAGAGAAGGGTATCTGCTGGTGAATTTGATCAATGCAAATAACAAAATTGACAACAAAATTGGATCTCTTTTCCCCAAAGTGTACTGTGGGTTTAGGCTGAGGGACCTCATTGATGAAAGTTGTCTGGGCTCTGCACATGGCTAAAATGTGATAAATGCCTTTTTTCTCTCTAGGTATGTGTTCTGTGCACCTACTTTTGTGCTTTGACTTACTTTACATTTCAGCTTAAAGCAGGATAAATAAGTAAATTTTTTTACTTATGAATCAGTATAGACAATACTTCTTATTGTCCAAACCAAAGATCCCTTTATTCTTTAACTCTTATCATATGGAATCATAATTTTATTTATTGTCTCACTCTACAAATACTGGTTGCCTAACTGCTGTGAACTTTGATTCAAAATGTGAGCCAAAACAGCCATGCTTCCTGGCTTCAGGGAGAGTAATATCAAGTGAAGCAATAAGTTTTAAAGTGTCACATTAATAGAAGTTAAATTACACCAGCGATAAGTGATGTACAGGAGAGGTACAAGGAATGATGAAACTGTACCCTAGGACAATTTGTTTACTGCTATAAGACTAGGACAGTGGCTGGCACATAGTGGAGCTTTAGTGAATTTGTTTTGAATGAGGTTGACCTGGTGAGGAATGGACTGCCTAAGGAATCCCTGTTTCAGTTCTGCTCTGGGGATGAGGAAAGTTAATTAGTGGAGAGGATGGGGTAGAGAAAATCTATTAAAAAGGTTCTTTGGGGGCACCGGCGTGGCTCAGTCAGTTGAGTGGCAGCAGACTTTGGCTCAGGTCATGATCTCATGGTTCATGGGTTCAAGCCCTGTATTGGGCTCTGTGCTGACATCTTAGAGCCTGGAGCCTGCTTCAGATTCTGGGTCTCCCTCCCTCACTGCCCCTCCCCTGCTCGTGCTCTGTCTCTCCCTGTCTCTCAAAAATGAATAAACATAAAAAAAAAAGGTTCTGTGGGTCAAGAATCATGCTGAGTTCAAGGAACTAAGAGAGGACCAGTGTTCCAAGATCTAAGGAAATTATATGATAACAATTATATACACATATATCTATATCTATATCTATATCTATATCTATACACACAAACATATGTATTTATACATGCATATATTGAATTGAGGTGAATATATATTAAATATATTAATACTTATATATTCAATATAAATCTAATATATAATTCAATATTTGTATGTTGTATATACAGAGAGAGAGTTGGCAAAAGATAATCTGAGTTGGAGAGCTAGATAGTGATAACATTGTACAGGGTACTGTGGGCCATATAAAAGGAGAATATTCCAAAAATAATGAGGAGCCTTTGAAGTGTTTTAAATGGGAAAAGGAATGAGTGACCTCATGAGTTCTGTTTTTCAAAAGTAATCTATGGGAATAAAATTCAATCCAAACTTCTAGCTCACTTAAAGGGACCATTGTTCAGTGCTAAACTGAAATAATTCTTTCCCACAGGTTTGGGACATGTAGGCTAGGATCTAACGGATTAAAAGGAGCCTGGAAATCAAAACCACACTCAGATATCACCTCAGGCCAGTCAGTGGCCAAAATGAACAAATCAGGAGACTATAGATGCTGGCGAGGATGTGGAGAAACGGGAACCCTCTTGCATTGTTGGTGGGAATGCAAATTGGTGCAACCACTCTGGAAAACAGTGTGGAGCTTCCTCAAAAAATTAAAAATAGACCTACCCTATGATGCAGCAATAGCACTGCTAGGAATTTACCCAAGGAATACAGTAGTACTGATGCATAGGGGCACTTGTACCCCAATGTTTATAGCAGCACTCTCAACAATAACCAAATTATGGAAAGAGCCTAAATGTCCATCAACTGATGAATGGATAAAGAAATTGTGGTTTATATACCAATGGAGTACTACATGGCAATGAGAAAGAACGAAATATGGCCCTTTGTAGCAACATGGATGGAACTGGAGAGTGTTATGCTAAGCGAAATAAGCCATACAGAGAGACAGATACCATATGGTTTCACTCTTATGTGGAGCCTGAGAAACTTAACAGAAGACCATGGGGGAGGGGAAGGAAAAAAAAGAGGTTAGAGTGGAAGAGAGCCACGAGAACAAACAGGCTTGATGGATGATGGGTATTGAGGAGGGCACCTTTTGGGATGAGCACTGGGTGTTGTATGGAAACCAATTTGACAATAAACTTCATATATTGAAAAAAGAAAAAAAAGGAACCTGGAATCTCTGGATGTAAACTTTTGCACAAATATGTTGAATACAAGAAAGAGTGAAGAGCATTGGGAAATAGTTAGAGAACAAGGCTGGAGTAATTAAAAGGTAAAAGTGATCTTGAATTCTAGATTAGAAGGATGTAACCTAAAACTTAGAGATTGGGGAGTTGGCGCTGGATGAATATGCTTAAGTGGACACAGAAAAGGGAGAATCATGGACCAAGACATGTACGAGCCTTGCTTGTATTCAGTGTACAATAGACACAATTTGTAATTGGAGCAAATTAGAACAACTCATGGAATTAAAACAGTAAGAAGATAATACAAAGAAAAAAAACCCACCTAATTCCATTGTACTGAGTAGTAGACCAGAAACAAATATATACTCAATTATAAAGAATATTATGAAATAATACAATTAAGTATTAAGGCATTCATTAAAATGTTAGGCTTAACATGGTCCCAAGTCACTGGCGAGCTGAACCCATTTTTAAATTTAGTTTTTGAGAGAGAATGAGCTGGGGAGGGGCATAGAGAGAGGGGGGACAGAGGATCCTAGGCGGGCTCTGTGCTGATAGCCAGCCTGTTTCAGTGCTCGAACTCAAAACCCTGAGATCTTGACCTGAGCTGAAGTCAGATGCTCAATTGACTGAGCCACCCAGGCACATTCATATGCCCTTTCAATTAAGAGTAATCCCCTTAAGTAATTGAAACTATTAAACCCTATTTTGGTACCTCCACAGTGTAACAATTATAGAAAGTGAGAGGTTAAAATAATATTTTTGTTTAGGCCAAATCTGAACTCTGCATATACACCTCTGCTAACCTCAAGTCTCTCCCCGGTCAGCCTGGCTCTGGGATTTACCATGGTATTTTAAGCCTGCCATCTAATTCACCCTGGAGTAGACCTATCAACTCACATGTTCAATGAGCCACAACTCTATATTTGTTTTAAAAATTGCTAAGGCCCCCTGATTCTATTTATGGAAAAGCCCTGCAGACCCCTGCAGGATATAGTATAGGAAACTTAGCTATTTAGCAGAGTTTCTGAAACCATGGCCAGCCTTTCCCTGGCCTCTACTTTTCCTGGGCATGGACTGTTTGTCATTGGCCCGATTACATAAGGCTCTTTGGCCTCAAATCACACAAGCAATTCTGGATTATAATCTAGCCCTCCATTAGCACTGTTTGGAGTCCCTTTTGGGGGGGCCCCATTCAGCACATGAGATTGATTCTTTTGGATATTAACACCAGCCAGAGTGGAATCCCAAGCAGCATTCTTTAATGGACAATGTTTATGACTGCGCTGGTTTCACTTGATTGTTAACATTCTCCCTTTCACTTGTGATTCACATGGTGCTTCCGATGAGCTTTGTGACTGAGCTTTTTAAGTCTATGTGTAAATGGCCCTATTTTAGTCCCTGCCTCTCTCTGACTAGCTTATTAGACTATTCTGACACTGTACCATAGGTAGATAAAATTTACCTATGTGTACACACATATGTGTGTGTACATGTGTGCATGTATGTGCACAAACACATTTCTCTGCCTCTCTCTCTCTCTCTCTCTCTCTCTCTCTCTCTCTCTCTCTCACACACACACACACACACACACACACACACCCAATAGTAGGATTAAGAAGAAAGTATTTTAAACATTTTTCTTGGAGGAATATTAAAAAAAACAAAAGCTAACATTTTGACTGAACGCTGGGAGATACAAGAGTCTAAAATGACCCCTGCCCTGGAGGAGCCATCAAGCATCTGGAGTTAAATGTTGCACAGAGGGTTGGGTGGAATGATGATTGAAATGCTGTGGGGTGAGAGATGTGTTGTCAGGTTTTGACAGTTCATTTCATGATCAGCTGAGCATTCCACTTTTTTTCGGTGAACTTGGTATTGGACAGCCCCAGACCTACTGCCAAAACAGTACTCACTTCACTGTTGTCAAAAGTGCATGAGTCTACAAGGAGGGTGACCTGTATTCTAATCCTTGTTCTCCAATTCTGTTTGAGAAGTATCAAACAGACCTATTTCCTTCAGTGTCCTTGGATTAAACTCTTCAATGAGCAGGTTGGATTTTCCTCCTTCCCAAATGTGGGTCTAGCAACAATCTAAAAATAGGTTGTCTGGGCCTGTCTTGTACTACTGAATCAAAATACCCGGGAGTGGAATCATAAAGTCCATTAAGTTAGAGTTGGTCCCCAGATTGTAACATAAAACCCTGTCTAGGATTTACTGTTCTCTAATGAGGCAGTGTCAATTTTGTCGAAGCTTTTATGAAGATATTCTTCCTCTTCTTCTTCTTCTCTTTTTAATTTCACAGTAATATTGTTAGCTCTGCCTGGAAAATACACTGTTCACTTTTGCCTATCTAACTTCTACTTACATTTTTCATTTTCAACTTGGATATTTCTTTCTCTCTAAAGTTAAGACCTGGTTAGAAGCATCATGGATGTATCACATACTACCCTCTATGCCCCCATCTTTTCATTTATCCTTTATTTATTACCTGTGTACCTGTTTATTGCATTATGTACCTTTTAAGTGTAATTGTTTACTTATGTGTATCCCTCAGTGTGAGAGCCGGAACTGTCTGTATCTTATTCATAGCTATATCCTGATCTCTTATTAGTTGGCTCAGAACAAATTTACTAATGTTTTAATACATTGTGAGTGATATTTTATAAACACACACACACACAATATAAATATATACACATCTATACATCTGTGTACGTACATACACACATATATTTTTCCTCTAATTATATATATATATACACATATATACACACATAATATATGTTATATATATCATATAGATATATATACATATTTATATGTGTATATGCATATATCATATGGTATATATAGCATATGATATATATATATATATATATATATATATATATATATATATATATATATATATGTTATAGTCAACTAAAGTTTTTGCTCAACATGAAAAACTCCATGTAATTACTGGTATAATTTAAGACAAGGGAAGAAAAAATGGGATTTTTCAGTTTTGCCCCTTAATGATAAAAATAATATATTTTTAAACTAAACCTTTAATAGCTATAAAATCGTCCCTGGAGCCATATCTGCCCTTGTGGATCTCTGAGTTTCCAGAGAGGCATTGTTTATGCCTCGTCTCAGCAAATCAGCCACGTCTCAGTTCCCTTCTGGGTATAAAAATCTTGTGATGTTGTCTTTCTGTGAGTGACTACTTTAAATAATTTTAAGTGCAAACTATTTTGTGGGAAATTTTTTAAAAATGTTACGTTTTCTGTTTTTTAATTCTAATAGTCAAGTAAAATAATAAGAAAAACATAAATATTTGTTTATTTTTCTTAAAAAGTCCATCTGACTTCGATCCATCTGGTATTATTTATACAGAAGAAACGAGAATGACAACATTTCCAATATAGCAACCAAAAAACATCTACATGATTTTTCTAATTACAACTTTAAATTTTCACAGGTGTATTTTCAATAGCTAGATACTAATGCAACCTACCTAACACAAATCTTAGTGTATCTCTTTTCTTTTTAGAATGACCTACATTTTTTTTTCCCTCTGTGAAATCCATTCACTTAGTTGCTGAAAGAACAATGAGTTAACTTGAAAGCTTAGTATTCATTTAGATTTTTTTTTAATGTGTGGTCACTGGGGATCACATAATTCTTTTTTGATGTCCATTACTTCACAAGTATAAAATTAATGCATTAACCAAGCATTACAAGCAAGCTTTCCTAAGTCCTTTCCTAAGTCAAATACTTAACATTAAGGCTTCTTCCTCTGATTATTAGCCTTTAAACAATGTCTTCCTGTTCACATTGACCTTGCTTTGTGCTCTAAAGCAGGATAGCAAATACAGTAGTAATATCTTCCTTTTGATTAGGACTTCATAGGAAGCAACTAGATGATATTGCTGTAAAGAAATTTCTCAAAATGTACTTATTTACTTAAATAAATAAATAAATAAATAAATAAATAAATAAATAAATAAATAAAGTATTTATGTACTTAAAGTAACCAAAACATGATGGTCTTCCTAATGCTTTTTCAGAAAGAAAAGAAACCAAAATCCTAAACTCCTATAAAATGTAAATAAAATTGTAAAGTATATGTGTCTGATGAAATAAGAGGAAATATGCAGATACTGGCTAATAAACTTCATAATAAGATACAAAGAATAATACTAAAGAAACCCTAATGTGCAGGATGTTAGAAAAACATATATATAGGTATTCATTTAGATAAATTGGAAAATAAAGTACAAAGGCAAAAAGAAAAGCAGGACATAGTAGGCATCTCTTTTGTACCACACCAGTAGTTTAGGAAAACTGAGTTTCATAGGTTTGTTTTAGCTCAGTACACCTCACTATGAAAATAAAGGCTAACATATACCAAGCTTCCCTTGTGATGTACTTAGCCTGGGTGACTCCTATGGGTTTTTCTCATTTAATTTTATGTACTGGTAGGCTAAATTTATAGGTGGTGAGAAAAGCGAGTTTAAGAAATCTCCTAACTTGTAGGGGTGCCTGGGTGGCTCAGTGAGTTAAGCATCCAACTCTTGATGCCAGCTCAGGTCTTGATCTCATGGTTGTGAGATTGAGCCTCAGGTAGGGCTGGATGTAGAGCCTGCTTAAGATTCTCTTTTACCCTCTCTCTCTGTGTCCCTCCCCTGCTCGTGCTCTCTCACTCTCTCTGTCTTTCAATATGTATGTATACCTTGTAAGGGCCAACCCTTTAGTAATTACTGGTGGATGATGAATAATTCAGTTTATTATTCCCCTGGTTTCGAAGATTTGCATTCCTAGATATGAGAAGAGCTAGAGGGATATATTTCCATCTTTTTTTAACCTGGTCAGATAGGAACACATCCCTCTTCATTTGGCCTTCATTGTACACTGTGCATTAATCAGGAGAATTTTGTGATTAGTACATATAGAAATATATCCCAATAGGGACAATATATAAACAAATACTAAGAGTCTTTTAGGTGTCTGGACTTTGATATTGCTTCATTTATTTGCTTCTCATAGTAACTGTGTAATATTTTTATGAAGATGAGAAAACTGGAAAGGAGTTGTGCATATAATATATAAAACTGGAATTCAGCCTCAGCTTTTGTGATTCCAAGGCTTATGGCGACTTCCCACTCTCTTACCATATTCAAAACGTTTAATAATTAAAAACTAACATGGGAAAATGCCTTTGAAAGTGGAAGCCCCGAGTCTTGAGGATCGTTTTGGAAAAAGATGGAAAAGAAAATACTTTCTATTAAATTATGATATGGATTTAGATATATCTTTATGAGGCATTGCTCTCTAATCAGGAAAAGGGTATTGATACTACTTTCTTGCAAGTTAGATATACAGAGATGATAAAACAGAAGTTGGCGAGCAATCCTTTGACAATTTTTAAGGCTAGAATGTGCACTGCAGCGTGTTACCTGTTTTTGGAAGACAACAAAGTAAAACCCAGTATTGTCTGATCCCTTAGAGAGCTTACACATAGTAAATAGTATCTATGGTTACTTGTATCATCTTTAGTTTACTGTTATTCTAAAAGCAGTTACCATAGATAAGTATACAGAAAGAGAGTAAAATATTGTGCAGAAAATGGATGGTTAAAAGGGCAACATTTCTTCTCTAATTGTTACCCTTCCAACTTTTCACATAGTTTGGTGTACTGTAAGCCAATTTAAATGACAGCAAAGTGCTAGTAATAAGGAAGACTCCCATCTAAAGCCTTACAAATTTGGAGGAATAAATACAATATGCTGTCTTGACTACAGTTGCCAAGGGTGTATTGTTCTCATGTTAAATTTCTTTTAGAATCCATTGCCTTTCACCTGGGAATATGGTTGCCAAGTAATGTAAGCACTCCAACCCCAAGATTATGCTGTAGAACAAGAGCAGCCCTTATTTCTGGCAGATGCAAATAATTGTAAACAAATATCCCCGATGTACTATTAGTTGATATGAAATGATTCTTGACATGGAAGACTGAGAAGGGAAAAAAGCATTCAGTATGTGCAGTGGCAGATTTGGAAAAAAAAAATAAATAAAAATAAACACCCATAACATACATCTCCCATATTACAATGACAAATAAGAGGTAAATGTTTTCTTTTAACTTTGTTCCGGCGGGGCTAGGGCAGAGGGTAGTTGGATGAGGATTTTTAATTACTAGATTTGACCAATTTTCTCCTGGACACTTGATGATATTCAGTAAGTTGGAGCATCATGGCTAAGACAATAGACTTGAGAATCCATCAGACTTAGGCTGGAATCCCAGCCACTTGACCTAGAGTAATCCAGTTAACACCTCTAAACCTCGGTTTCCCCAAATGTACTTGGGCAGTAAAAATGCCTTTCTCATAGTATTGTCACGAATCAAAAAAGACAAAGAACGACGTACACAGAATATTAAACTCGCTGTCTGATACATAATGAATGATTCATACATTAATGTGATTAGAGTCAGGTGTTATCTATGTCAATGGTGTAGATATTCTTTACCCAGGACGTGGAGAAGGAACCCAAATCTCATAACAGTAATTTAACTACATTGTGTCTGGATTTTCGACTCTACCCCACATATTTATTTCCAATTTGTTTTACTTTGTGAGAGCATATCTGTTTTGTTGTCTAGCAGTATGTAAGTTAATAATATAGTATATCTGGACGTACCTATTTGGTGTATGTGGGTATATGTAGTGTTGTATATATTAATATATAGTATTATATGAAATCAATATTAAAACGTAACATTTAGGCTGAAATCACATACTGTGGATGTCCTCACGCACTTCCTTCCCACTGATCTTAATTGCAAAGACCTCAGGAATTTTTTCCCCTCTACTACATCTATATATTCCTGTCAGACTAGTGTTTTTTGTTGGTCTTTGCTTTGCTTTAAGATTGAGTAGTAATCGAGATCATGTTATTCATCTCAAGGAACGTATATGCTAGGAGGAATGCGAGAGCGCACACAGCACTCAGGTAACTGGGAATTTAATAAAGTAAAACCAGGGGCTCAGATCTAAGGGAGGTTGTGGATTAGAGGATGAGGGGGAGATGCTTTAGCTTGGCTAGGCGGGCAAAACTTTCTCAAGAAAGTAATATTTGAAGTGAGGAAGTCTTTCATTGCTGTTCCTCTGGCTTTGGTCATGAGAATTGTGATATGGAAAGGAAGAAGAAAGTAGTAGGAAAAGACATGCATTGTGTAGAGATTGAGGAGTGTTTACAGAGTAAAGTGAACAAACCCAGGAAAATACGAGAGAAAGATTCTAGAGTAGCTATGATAGGTGAGATCAATAGAACTACAAGTAAAATGCATGAACTATTTTGAAATTATGTGAGTTTTAGTTTTCTTTCCACAATAGTGATATTAAGTTAGGGATATGAGACTTGGAGTTGGTTTACCTGATTCAAATAGTAGTTCAGATACTTCCTACCTGGACAGCCTCATTCTCAGCTGTAAAATGTGGGGCAAATGAAGACAGAGAACAGTGTTGTCCTGAGCTCTGAGTGACTTAAACTTTGTGAACGGCTTTAAAAAGCATTTGACATGTAATAGTTGCTAATTAATTATGAACTGTCATTTTATTGTTAGTGTTAAAATATTTTGTGTTGATGAATGAATTCTCTGTATAAATTTAATTACTTTCACTAGATAGTGTTTGTGGAAGAAGGTTCTTACTTGATTGGAATTCTCCCAAAAGTTGTTCCCCAAGTTTACAAAGCTGTCATAAATACCATGCAATACATTCAACAATCAGTGGTACATAATTTGATAACAGAAGAATCAATGTTGTTTGGTTCATAAGCCCAAGTACCCAAGGGCTAGTTATTAAGTTAGAAGGAGAAGGAAATAACATAATAAATTCAAAGACATAAAATACCAAGGTAAAACAAAGAGTTTGATAAGTATTTTAAGGAAGATTTTCTTTCCTTTTTAAATATAAATTACCAAAAAAATTATTCCATACTTTATAAATCCAAATTACATTTTCTCTATGTGCTGTAGATTCTATTCCTTGTATATTCGTGTGGTACCTAGTGTTTTTTAGGTTCCATACAGAGAGAGGTGGTAAATTTATGGTGCTTATTGTCTAGGGGTCATAACTTTCTCAGGAAGGAAAAAAAAATAAGTAATGATGTTATAATGGATGTATGCATTTTGAAGACATGAATAAGGATTTCTGAAAACACAGAGATAAGAACAACTAATAAAATTTCTTAGAAGGCAAAACATGTGAGTTTGGCCTTGAAAGATGAGTCAGGTGAAATTACTGGAGAAGGAAAGGTATAATCATTCCAGGTAGAAGGTTGAACATGAACTAAGGTCTGAAAGCACTCAAAAGTTGGGGGAAATACTGATGTGGGAAAATGGAAGGAATGGCCAGATCATTAAAGGTCTTATGTATGTAGACAGAGACTTTGGAATTTATTCTCTTCATTTAGAGAGAGCCATTAGATGATTTTAAGGAAGGGCAGGTAATGAATATAATCATCTATAAAAACAATCATTATGGACATTCCTGTAGAGGGCAGACCAGCCAGTCTTTTCCTGGCTGGCAATCTGTTCTTTCCTGGGGAGTGAGCTCTCCATTGGTGTTTACATTACAGTTAGCACTTATTTTCAAACATGGATTCTGAACAACCTGAAAATAGAACAAAGAATACATATGAAAGCCACAGTATATCCTTGGTTATCATTAAGGATGGATGAGATCAGAGGATGCAGCATTAAATCTGTCACCTACATGAGCCTGCTACTATTTTAACTCAGAATCTGATATGGGATCACACAGTTCCAAACAGGTCTGGGACAGGGCAATGCTTGGAACACATCTGCCTAGGTGAGATGGTTTGTTAGGACTATTGGACACATGCAGGCATGAAGTCAAGAGGAAGAATTGCTGATCAGAGTTGAAGAACCCTCTACTACACACATTTACCGGTATGATTGTCACTGCATATTCCCCAAGATAGAGAGTATGAAGGAGTGGAGAGCACCCAGAAGTATCACAACACTGGAGTTCCCCACACCTGAAAGGAAAGAAGATGCAGGGGACTAAGCACTTTCCTCACTTCCAACAATCTTTGAACCCAGTTAGTTACTCTGGATCCTGTGTTGTTTTCATTATACTCCATTGATCTTAACTCCGGTTCCTTGATCCTCTTTCTTCTCCTCCCTCACTTCCAAACAGCACCTTTGTGATAAAAAAAGAAGCCAAAGACTTCTGGCTGGAGGACAGCTGAGTTTTAGAAAGAGAATAGTTAGTTTTTGAACTGCTGCACTTATGAATTAAGACTCCTGGAATGCTGTTCCAATGCAGGCATTAGGCTAAACATGCTGGGTAAAGAAGAATGCACTGTGGTCTTTCTGCAAAAACTCTTTCTGAGTGAAAGCTGCCAGCTAGCATTAGCGGCATCCAAGAGGGAGAGCAACTATGCAGCCCGCTGTGCCTTTCACAGAGGGAGATTTTGATGATTCTGCTTAAAAAAACAAGACTTTCCAACATCAGTGACTATGTATTTTTAAAATTTAAAATCTGGTGCTGTGTTTCTATGTGGACTTTACCATTTTGATGGGTCAGGAGGGTCAAATTATATCTTCAATGATGTCTTCATTACATCACCTGGGGAGTGAATCAAATGAAGAACTACTCTTCTTCCTAAATAATTAGACTTCTATGCATTTTTTGTGCTGCCTTTACAGAGAAAATGGTGTTCTTTTTTAACTTAGCCGCACAATGAACTTGGTGAAATGTGCACAATAAAGAGGTTCCTATTTTGAGCTGCTTTTTAACTAAGAATATTTTATACTACTGCACCTCCATAGTCTTTAACACACTGACATTATGTAAATTAAATATGTTAATCCCCAACTCTATGCAATCTTCTCCCATTTAAACTTTTTTCCCCTTTTGTTACCAGAGAGGCGAAACAAAAAGAAAAAAAAAAAGATGTAAGAAAAGACTCCTGCCAAAAATAATAGCTGTGTTCAGTGTTTTCCCTGGTTTCTTTTTGTTTAAAATGTGCTTTTCCTGCCAAGGTCCCGTTAAAGTGCATTACCTCCACATGCTAATAGACTAATTAAAATATGAATAAATAAAAAAACACATTTCCTGTAAACTTTTTTTCACCTTTTCTGGTGAACTTGGAGTTTTTCCGAACTTAGAGTAATCAAGAAGATGTCTTTTACTTTGTTGTTTTTTTGCTGGAAAAACTTCAACTCTCACTCCTTCAATATTAACCTAGGCCTGGATGGTTCTCCATGCAATTACAACAAAAGTGCCATTAAGGATCAAGAAGACAACATTAGAGTCTTCTCTGTGCAACCTTGTTCTTAGTATCTTTAAACTTACCTGTGCCATAGTTTTCTTAAATATGAAATGGGTATAAATTTACTTCATCTTAAAAGGGTATTGTAAAGAAAAGATGGTTGTTTTGGTGTGTCCCTGGCCTACAAGAATTATATCTAATTCATGTTTTATCCTGATCATTGAGCCCAGGTCTGGAACATAATTGGACCTGAGAAAATATTCTTTACATAGATACAGTTTTGAAGCTTATAGAGAAAGTTAAATTGTGGAGGTCTGTGACAGCTGATGTGAAATATGGCTAAGAGGAGTTTGGCCAAACTATTCATGTCCTTGATGTTCTAGGTAAATAAGGGAGAGCAAACACTAGCCTAAATGTAAGGTAATAAATTGGACTCAAGAAAGATAAGCTCATTGCTTAAATGTTGTTAATTGAATTTCATAACCTTTGGGTATTTAAGAGTACCCAAGAGCACACTATAGGCTACACTTAGAAGTAATGCTTAAAATGTCATTACAAATGGGATAGATTATACACTAACTCAAACTTAATGAATCATTAAGGGGGAACAGATTTTGCATTTTTCAGTTATCTGCAATATCTGCCACTGTGATAGACTCGGAACACTTTGTTTGACCTGTGTAACTACCACACAGTTTCCATTTGAAAGTGAAGGAGTAGTGCTTAGAAATAAGTTTGTGTACAACAATTTTATTAGAGTTGTGCCAGTTTTCATTTTCCTGAATAAATCAGAGGGTCATTAGTAGGACAGGCAGATAAAGTAATTGATACAGGTGCTATAATAGGTAGTTGATATAGTGAAGACAGAGAAGAGTGAAGTGAGCATTGTGTATCAGGATTTCCTTTGGTGAGGGGGAAAGAGAAGGGTCCATAAGGATCTGGGAGTTTCATATAATGGGGTTTCATAGCTCGGGATGTCTTAGGCAAGCATCTAATGGATAGATTCTCCCAACTATGGACTAGGCCAGAAAGATCATCTTTTCTTTGGATCATCTAACATTTCCGATGTCTTTTAGAAAGACAGGAATAACTGACTTTATTCTATAAAGTCTGACCTTTCTCACACGTAGTGTCGTTTAGGAATTGAGTTAAATGTCACAACATCACAGCTGCCTAATTTTACTAAAAAGAACAACTCTTCTAGCAACACATATTCTGTATTCACTGGTAATGTTTGATGCTAAGAATACTTTTTCTCATCTAAGAAGGGATCTATTGTACAATTGTAGGATTAAAACAAATGCGTTTCCCAAGGTTACAGGCTGTGTTTTTGGATTCCTGGAATGTTTCCTGAGGAGGAGAGAAGAAATAAAAGAGTGTCAAATTTGGGGTTCAGAAATCAAATTTAGCAGCCTCAGTCTCAGGACAGCTCTTCTTATCAAAGAATCAAGACCGATCCTTAAATCAAGCTTTAAATTGGGATAGGCTTGTTTCATGGCCCATGTAGCCAATATTCACTGATGCTTTCACCCAATATTTGAGTGGTTAGTCTATTTAGTCACATAATGGGGATGTGTTAATAAATAAAATAACTGGTTCATGACTTCAAGGAGCTTGCAATCTGCTAGAAGAGATACACAATGCTCGAGTAAAGAAATATGTCATTGTAAAATTACTCATTGCGATAATTCTATGGTGCAATCCAAAATGGTGTGTTGACAGAATAACACGAGGGATCTATTTATATAGTATTTAAAACTCTAATCTTGGAAAAAAGGATAAAATTTTTGTCAAGGGAACAGGTGGAATTTCCAGGCAGAGAGAGCATAATGTGCAGAAACCCTGTGGTGGGATTCTGCATGTTCAGGGGAAACGAAAATCTTTTTTTTACCTGGGAAGTTGTTGGGTTTTCAAGCACCAGCCCACTGCCCTTTGTTGTCCTTGGCCTTTTCCTTCTGGGAGGCTGTTTTTAATCCCTTTCTCTCTACAGTTGATGTCTCCGTCTTCATCTGCAGCCAGGACCTCTCCTGTGAATTTCAGACTTTTCCATGGAGCTCCTCAAACTAGGTATCTCACAGGTGCCTCAAAATAACCATGACCAGAATTAAATTATTTATTTTCTCCTTCAGTCCTCTACCTTGTTCTGAATTCCCAGACCTCTCCTTCTACTTTATTCTCAAGTCTAATTAGTAACCAAAGTCCCTCAGTTCATCCTTAGATTTTTTCCCCCGTACATTTCCAACTTCCCTACCATATTGTTCTTTCCCCCTTAATCTTCTCTCCATATCTTCTGTTTCCTCTCTACTTTAGTTTTTGCCATCTCATTCCTGATATATTATATTAGCTTTTTTTTCTACTATTCATTTTTACAGCCTCAGAATGATTTTTATAAATCCCAGATCTATCATGTCACATCCCTGCTTAAAACTCTAGTGATTTCTCATTGCCCCAAAAGAAAGTGCAAGTTCTCCTTGACATAGAATATCCTTATCTAGCTGAAACCAGAATATTTTTCATAACTGTCCCCCCTAATATTCCTCTGTTCTACAATGTAACATTATTATGTTCATTATTTTATATTATGCATCTTCTAGCCATTGAAATAAAGAAGAATATACTAACACCTCCCTGCCTTTGCACATGATGTGTTTGGCATAGAATATAATCTGCTTCTTTGTGTGCCAGTCATTCTTCTTGCTACGCTTCGGGTCTCTTGTCATATGTTAGATTCAACAATTTGAGGCTACATCTATCATAACAGTTGTCACATTGGACTCTAATTATGTCTGTTTTTTTTTTCATGGCCAAGACTCATTTGAGTTAAGGATGTCCCCTTCATTAATAGCATTATTATGTCTTCTCATCATCTAAACACATAGTAAGACATCTTGTGCAGAGTGAATTCTGCAATGAATGAATGGGTACATGAGTTGTCAGTGGACAAAGGTGTCCACTGCTTTCATGATTCTGAAGACAAATCTGTCTCCAGAATAGAGAAATTATGACCTCAGTTAAACATCAGGTCATCCCATTTAAATTGGGAAGAATGTAGGGGCGTCTGGGTGGCTCAGTCCGTTGGGTGTCCGACTTTGGCTCAGGTCATGATCTCGTGGTCCGTGAGTTTGAGCCCCGCGTCGGGCTCTGTGCTGACAGCTCAGAGCCTGGAGCCTGTTTCAGATTCTGTGTCTCCCTCTCTCTCTGCCCCTCCCCCATTCATGCTTTGTCTCTCTCTGTCTCAAAAATGAATAAACGTTAAAAAAAAAATAAATAAATAAATTGCAAATAATGTATATGAAAGCAACAAGCAGAATCCTTTATGCTCAAAGGGCTGGTTCCCCCCACCCCCATCATTTTGATGAGAACAGTGATTGACATTCCTTGCTTATCTGAAAAACAGGCCGTGAAGTATCAGATTTTATTGATTATTCAGTAAACTGTTAATGGAGACAGGGCCACAGCCAGAAAGTTTTGGAGGGATACAGGAGAGCAAGCTTTAGTCTCATTGACTTAACATTATCACTTAGCACCATTCACAGGTGCATTATTTGTTGAACCCATACACATAATTTGCAGCCATCTTTAATCTACCATACTCTGACTTCTGTGAAAAGGAAAGCATGTTGTAATTTTTCCCTGTTGGTAACATATTAATTCCACGTTGGGTTGGTGGCAGGGGGTGGTGAGATGGGGCAAAATGAAAAAAAAAAAAGAGAGAGAAATTCACTTAATAGATCCTTAAGAGCAGTGATTTTCAGCCAAAGGTGATTTTGCTCTCCAGGGTATATTTGGAAAAGTCAAGGGACACTTTTATATAACACGAGGTGGTGCTACTGTCATCTAATAGAGGTCAGCGTTGCTGATACATATCATACAATGTACAGGTTAACCCCCCTCAACAGAGAATGATCCAGCCCCAAATGTCAATAGTGCCAAACTTATGAAATCCTGCTCTATTGTCAGTGGTATTAATTAATTCTTTGATCTTAAAGCAGTCCCTTATAATCTTAGGACCTCATTTAACTCATCTGTGAAAGCAAGATGAGTTAGATCAGTTTTCTTTGATGTTTGGTGTTCTGTAAGTCCAGATCCTAATATAGGTTAGAAACAAGACAATATAAAATAGAGAGCAAAAATTAGAACAAGTAAGGACACATGGCAAAGGTGAAAATCTGCATTTACTTGAATCATTTGCTTTGAACCGTGTGGTTAATATAAAGTAGATCATGCAGGAGTATTTTTGCAAGTATGTGGAATTGATCTTTGGCCATCCTTTATATTAATCTTTGAAATTCTCACGTGAGGAGAAAGATTGCCAGCAGACTTAAAGAGATAGACCAAACAGAACCTAAGGTTCTTTAAAGCTTCTCATTCTGCAGATTCAGAATTGCCAAAGTCTCACTGAAAGACCTTTTTACCTTAGACTGTAGCATTGTGTGACACTGATAAGGACAGACTCTGGTTTGTGGGGATAGTTTGAAAGGAGATATTTGTGTGGACAATTTACTTTCCTTTCAGTTTCAGATTTTAGTTCTATGCTCCCCTTTATAACCGTGACCTCAGTTCACAGTGAGAATCTCCCTGAATTGACAGAAGTTCATTTGGGAATAAATGGCCGCAATGCGGGGGGGGGGGGGGGGGGGGGAAGATAAGGAAGAAGAGTACAGGAAGAAAGACGTGTTGGCAGTTCCTCAGTTCTTCCAACCCTGGAAGGGAGAAGAAATTGATTCTCTCTTCTGGTTGTCCATTGTGGGATAACAAACTATACACACCATCAGTTTATTTTAAATGGATCGCAATATTTTATGGGTCAGAGCACATCAGGGACCACTTGTCTCTTTTCCATGATGCCTATGGCTTTGTGGATTGACTTGAATAGTCTGTTGCTTATTCCTCTGTCTGCCTGTTTCTCTTCCTCCCTCCCCCCATACCAATTTCCCATTGTGGCTAGTTTGCGCTTTCTCACAACGTGGCTGCTTCAGAGTAGTTAGACTTCTTCCGTTGTGGCTTGCAGCTCCATGAGAAAAAGACAGAAGTTTCCTGTCTTCTTCAAGGGTGGGCACTGTGCGGGCACATCATCACTTCTGCAGTACACTATCTGTCATGGCAGTCACAGGCCTTCTCAGATTCAAAGGGAGAGGTATCAAAATTCATATGACCATTTCTAATCTGCCACAGGGACTACAAATTAATCCTTATATAAGAATTCAAAAAGTATGTTCTGAATGTACTGTTGGAAGCATCAGTATTTTACAGCATTGAATAGAGAAGGGTAGAGAGGTGGAAACAAATATAAGTGAATCAAACTCAACACCCCTCACAAAAAAAATATATATATCCAGGGAAGAAAGGGGCAAAAGACATGAATAGACACTGCTCCAAAGAAAACATCCAGATGGCCGACACATGAAAAAATGCTCAACATCATTCATCATCAAGGAAATATAAATCAAAACCACAATGACATACAACTTCACACTTGTCAGAATGGCTGTCATTAACAACTCAGGTAACAACAGTTGTTGGCGAGGATGCGGAGAAAGAGGATCTCTTTTGAATTGTTGGTGGGAATGCAAACTGGTGCAGCCACTCTGGAAAACAGTGTGGAGGCTTCTCAAAAAATTAAAAATAGAACTACCCTACAACCCAGCAGTTGTGTTACTAGGTATTTATCCAAGGGATACAGGTGTGCTATTTTGAAGAAGCACATGCACCCCAACGTTTATAGCAGTGCTGTCGACAACCAAAATATGGAAAGAAACCAAATGTCCACCGACAGATAAATGGGTAAAGAAAATGTGGTATATATATACAATGGAGTATTACTCGGCAATCAAAAAGAATGAAATCTTGCCATTTGCAACTATGTGGATGGAACTGGAGGGTATTATGCTAAATGAAATTAGTCAGAGAAAGACAAAAATCATATGACTTCATTCATATGAGGACTGTAAGAGACAAAACAGATGAACATAAAGGAAGGGAAACAAAAATAATATGAAAAAAGGGAGGGGACAAAACATAAAAGACTCTTAAACATAGAGAACAAACAGAGGGTTTGGGGAGGGGGGATGTTCTAAATGGGTAAGGGGCATTAAGGAATCTACTCCTTGAATCATTGTTGCACTATGTGTTAACTAACTTGGATATATATTAAACAATAAATAAATTTTACAAAAGAAGTGAATAGATGAGAAAATGAACGCTACCTACTTGAGACCTAAATTCAATGGAATTATTTATTTTTTAATTTATATTAAAATCAACCTATTTGATTTCAGTTCCTCTAGCTGAATTTGTTGGACCCTCATTTCTGCTCCTTATATCAACATTTATATAAGGATCACTGTTCCAATTTTTTGGTTTCATTTCTAGGTTCATATGGAAACTATGTCTCACTCAGAATTCTACACAGTCACTAATTAATATCCTTAGCAAGTGACATTAATCATTTTAAGTTTCAATTTTATTTTCTGTAAGATGGTGGTAATACCAGTATTTGCCTCACTGGGTTGTTGTATAGATGACTTACAATAAGTTATATGCAATGACTAGGGTTGAACACAAAGCAGGAACTCCATGGGAATTTGATGAATTAGTTTGCGGCTTCTCAAAGTAAGGACCCCATTGGCAATATCCAAGTGTTTTGGGAGAGAAGAGTAATTAAACATGTGAATGAAATAAACCTTTTGATGATTTAAATGCATTGCCAGGGAAAGGTATTTTATACATTTCTTCTTCTATATTTTATTTGTTTGATAGTTGATATCATCTGTCCCCTCAGTATAAATAATCATTTTTATGCTGTGGCTGCACAGTTTCTCTCTCTGGTGCAGACCTAACTTTTTAACTCCAGACTGTTATATAATTGATTGTACAAAAGTTCTTGGAACTCTTCATGTCTGGTACTCAACTTCTGTCATGAGGATTTTTTTTTTAACCTTTAGTTTGATCATACAGGTTAAGAAATAGAGTAATAAATGGGGCAGAAAAATAAAACATCCTCTAATTTTATCTGCATAATAAAAAAAAAGCTACTGATAAAGATTTTGGCATCTGAGGTATTTCTCTTCATGTATAACTAGGGAAATGAAGATAGACCAGTAAAGATAAAGAGCAGTTGAATAGTTTTATTTGGAAAAAAAAAAAAAAAGAAAAGAAAATTTAATCCTATTCCATATGATTTGAAGATCAAATACAATAAACTATGTGGAAGTGGTGTGTAAGAATTTTTTGTTATTTTCTCTAAAATTATCCATTATGGCATCCTTCACATTGAATTCCTATCCCTTCACTATGGTTCTACATTTTCATCACTTCAATGAACTGTATCCTTATTTACAGAAAAATATTTATTCAATGTATATATTATGTTTCCTTCACTAAGTGTTAGAGATGCCAAAAATAAAATATACTTCCTTAAAAAATTACTAAAGAAAGGAGAACAAGGACAAAATTGTGTGGTGACTGAACTGTTGGAGTCATGTGTAAGCCTTAAAGGCACATTGGAACAAGGTGCTAAACCCCTAATATGGTGATTCTTTGTATTATTTCCTATGGTTATTAGTGACCAGTTGTTGTTGTAGCTCAGGCTTATCATACAGCAGCATCCTCAAGAGTATAGGCTATTGAAGCAGAATTTCTGAGACCCAATTCTGTGCCTGCCAGTTATTACGACATTAGGCAAAGTATAGCATCTCTGAGTCTCCGTATACGCATCTGCAAACACATATGTGGTGAGAAGTAAATGACAGAATACGTGTAAAGTACATGGAAGAGTGCCATGCATACTGAATATTCAGGTGCCAGTCAAAATTAAAGGGGGGAGGGGCGACTGGGTGGCTCAATAGGTTAAACATCTGACTTTGGCTCAGGTCATGATCTTATGGTTCGCAAGTTTGAGTCCCGCATTAGGCTATCTGCTCTCAGCACAGAGCCAGCTCTGAATCTCTGTCTCACTCTCTCTGCCCCTCCCCACTGGTTTATGCTTTCTCTCTCTAAAATAAGTATATATTTTTTAAATGTTTATTTCGGGGAGAGAGAGAGCACGAGTGAGCGAGTGAGCACACACAAGCCAGGGAGGGTCAGAGAGAGGGAGGGAGACACAGAATCTGAAGCAGGCTCCAGGCTCTGAGCTGTCAGCACATCGCCCCATGCAGGGCTCAAACCCATGAACAGTGAGATTATGACCTGAACTGAAGTCTAACATTTAACCAACTGAGCCACTAAGACACCCCTCAAAAATATTTTTTGAAAGGAGGGGAAACAAAGGGGAATGGGGAGAATGAGGGATGTTCGGTTATGTAATCTTTTAGACTACCAGAAATTAGGGACGGTAACCTTGTAAATGATGGATTCTATTGAAAGATTTTTAGCACAGAGTGCTATGGTCAGGATTTAGATGAAGGAGACAATAGGAACCAAAGAAACACCCAAGCAGAACTCATCAGCCAAGCGCTACACCCTGAATAAGGGAGCTCTAGTGGTATTTGGTGAGTGAATGGATAACTGGCAGAGGTTTTTCCTCTCCATTATATAAAACTTTACACAGTCATGAGTTTTCAGATCTGTATTTTGTGATTCAGAGACTGGAAAGAGTTCCCACTTGTTCATTCTCCGGGTGGATATTATAACAACCCCAAAGTATGTTTTGGATTTCAAGCTCAGAACTAAATTTGGGAATAATTGCTAATTATGAGTGTATGATCAGATTCCATCATTTTTTTTTGAATCTAAAACTTCACACAAGCTCCTATTTACTCCATAATACAAACGTTTTTAAAAGAGCAGTTTCCCTACATTTTTATGGGTAGTCTTAAAGTTTTTGTAGGAATATTGTTTAGAGAATAAAAACCAAGCAATTTTCTAAATCAAAGAGGCTTAACTTTTTTAATGTTCTACATATTGAAGTTATTTTGACTCCTGTATTCAGTTGAGCCTTAAATGTGAACCTCCATATGTGTCCTGGTATTTGTCAGGTCACCCTGATAGAGCTGATACATTATTGGTGAATCCATATTGCGCAACCCACAGTAATTCTCTGTAAGTGATTCCAGAAGTCCATCTGAAAGTTTGACCCAGGTGAAGCCAGTGCCATCTGTTCATGGACAGCAGAGTGCAAAGGTTGAAGCAGTCAATGTCCAGCTACTGAAAGAAATTTCAGATTTAATGACACACAAATAAAAACAGATAATTGTGGACGTGGATCTGAGAGGTAAGGTGTGGAGTCCATGCATGACTGAACAGGAAAAGTGGTGCTTCCTGTAGCACGTTACAGGACTGCCAGACAAGTGTGATTAAGGCAATTTACACATGAAATTTGATTATGAATAAGAGGATTCCCCTTCTCTCCATTCAAGTTACGTGAGGGAAATTTGTGAGTGGTCTTAATTAAAACTAACTAGAACCTGACTGGCAGTTGGGCATTAGGTTGGAAACTGGCAGCTGCTAACAGGAGAGGAGATGGAGAATTAATCACAAGTGAAAGCTTTGTCAGAAAAAAGGACTGGGTGCCGGCTGTCAGTCATCCATCCTGTGCCTCCAGAATCGCAATTCTCCTGAGATGCAGCCTGCTAGGCTGGCTTCTGCAGTATGGCAATCAATATCACACCCTTCAAACATAGAGTCTAATGTGATAGGGGACTTTGGCAACGGTATGCAGGTGTGGATAAGGCAAAATTCTGACTTGCCCCATTACCAAACAACTCAATCTTCTCTGCATTTATTATTTCCTTTGGAAGTCACACTGTAAAAATTATCATCACGTTCCTACTATAATAATGAGGAGGGAGTAGGAGGGGGGTGATGAGGGCAATGGAAACTCCCTGGAACATTTTAAAGGTCACATATTGCTTTTAATGTTTTTTTTTTTTAAATAAAAACTCAGTGTGATAACAGATGGATTTAGCATAAAGATGAAAAAAGGATAAGCATAAACTAAACAATCTACTGCTATCAATAAACTATAATGTAATAAGAAAAGAAAAAGAAAATAGAACTTCAGTATTTAATAATAAAAACCTTTTATCTTCTTGTATTGCATACACATGGTATCATCCAAGGTAAATACAATGATAGGTGTTACTAGTGCCATTTTATGAGTTAAAAAAATACACCCTGAAAAATAGTGGGGTTAAATCCTAATTTCTTTCTTTTTTTAATTTTTATTTAAATTTGAGTTAGTTAACATATAATGTAATTCTGGTTCCAGGAGTAGAATTTCGTGATCCATCACTTACATATAATGCCCAGTGCTCAACAGCATACTGAGTGTATGGTCTAGATTACATGAAGTTTTTTCTCATTTAAAATACACACACTCTCTGTCCCGTCTCTTTTCACATTTGCTACCTCTGCTTTTTCTGCTTGTGCCAACACATGGCCAATATGGCTTTCCCAGACCTGCCTTCCTATCACCTCGGATTTAAATGATTTAAGATCTTGTTAGTGAATTTCAGAATTAGGGTGTACACTGAGACGTAGTTTCTTAATTCAGAACAATCAAAGTTTTATTTGAAGTAAAAAACATGAGGGTTAAGTTACTTTCCCCTAATATAAGAAATAGAAAAAAAATAAAATGGTGTAAGTTGGTATGATATTGCAGTGTAATAACTGGACTGAATATAAGTCCCAGAGGAGATCTGTCTTACATTAATACATAACTTTTTCACAGAGATCTTCAGCTCCTAATATGACCTTGATATTTCTGTTACAAAAACATACATATCCATATAAAGAATAAAACAAAATCTGAAATTTCTGTTGGCTTCTGTTATCTGGAAATGCTAGAGGATATACACTAAATATGAAATGGAATTGCAAACCCATTAGTAGATGTTTAATCAATTTGGGTAATTACTGAATGGCTAAATTAATGCAATCTCTCTAGAATATATCAGTAAATTAGATATTTTCTATGTTTGAAATAAAAGAGTATCCAAAACATTTGAATAGGGTCAATGAGGTTTGACCAGCCATGAGTACGAATGATCTATTTCTATAACATTAATGGTAAATTAAAAAAAAATCATATAAAAAAATAAAACAGGGATGCCTGGGGGGGCTGAGTCAGTTGAGCATCTGACTCTTGATTTCAGCTCAGGTCATGATCTCATGGGTCATGGGATCAAGCCCTACATGAGGCTCTGCTCTGACAGCACAGAGCCTGCTTGGGACTCTCTCTCTCCCTGTCTCTGCCCCTCCCCTATGCTTGCATACCTCTCTCTCCCTCTCAAAAACTAAGTAAACATTAAAAAAATAAACAATAAAACAACTAATGGAGGAATAAAAACAGGACTTGTAAAGAACTATGTGGAAAGAATGGTGATGCTTATGAATCATTCCCTCTCCTTCAAGTTGTATGGATTAAATGTCTTTCCGTGTACACATCAGTCTGTAAGTTCTTCCCAGAGATCTGACAGGTAGACGATGCAAATGGAACTTTGCTCATTGCTTTCTTACACCTCGACCTTTTACCCTTGTGTTATGTTTCCCATTTCTTCTCCTCCTCCCTGCTTCCTTCCCTTCATAATCCTCACCTGCAAGATAGTTGTTGTTCTATCAGTTTCATAGAAAAGGAAACTGTGACTTAGTACTATTAGCCGACTTTCTCAAAATCTTAATAGTAAATGTTGGAGCTTAAATTTATACCTACCTTGGTCTGTATCCAATCACACATTCAAAAATATTTCCTCCCCTCTCAAATTCTAGTCCATTTGTCCAATTTTGTCATTTTAGGGATGGAGATCTCAAAGTCTGGTTACTGAATTACTAAGTACAATTTAGTTTTAGTTTGAGAATTGCTGACATGGGAGCCTAAATACTTCGCCAAGCCTACTGCCAATGCATCAAAGCAGCCTTTGATAAAATGACATCATATTTTTCCAACGTGATTCTTCAGGAATAGAATCTTTGAACCAAATCTACAGGTTTAGGTGAACCCAGTCTATGGTTTGTCATTTCCATGTCTACTCTCCATTTTTTATTTTCAGAAATTGCCTGGAATAAGGGACATAACCTTTACAGAACAACTTAAAATAAAGAGACTTCTTATGGGACTCAAGTGCAGGAAAGACATTTAGACCTCCCTTGGGCCTGGAACCAAGGAGTAAAATGCTATTGGATTGAAAGTAGTTGTGCTCTTCTGAGGACACCATAATTTCTTCTTTCAGATTCTCTTTCCCTTTTCCCTTCTCTTTTTCTCTCTCCTCTTTCCGCAGCCAGTTTCTTCTGCTTCTTTTCTCTTTATGCAGACACATGACCAAAATATGCCCCAGGCCTCATTATCCATTGCCTCTGACTTCAAAGCACAGCCTGACTGAACAAGATATAAAAGATATAGATGGCTTTCAAACACTTAGAAGAAAGAATAGTATAAAGCCTCCATGGGAGGGAGGTTTGCCTTTGATTCAGTCAGCAGTGGACTGGGGTAGGGTCATGATACCCTCTGCCACCTTGGTTGACGTTGTGATGGTCAACTGAGAAAGCATTTCAAGCCTCTAAAATGAAAGTGAAAGATTGGAGAAGAAGTGATTAGCTTCTCTGGATCCAGTGTTGTCAGACATAGAGGTACAGTTAAGGAAATGTCCTGAAGAGCTCATAAAATGAAGAGCAGGATAGCATGAGGCAAAGGTAAATGTAACTGAAATACACAGCTTAACAAACAATGTATAAATTCTCATTTTCATTCCTTAATGCATCTACTTAAGACATTATGGTCATTGCATTCATGATGTCATTTAGCTCTTCCTGTGTCTGCCAGATGAATTTCTGAGGAAGTGAATGAGAAAGGATAGAAGAATGAAGGAAAGGAAATAGGTGGTTTAGAGGTGGGGGTGGGGAAGGAAAATGAGGCTAACCTGAAGAATGCAACAGACCAGGGAATGGGAGAGAGAGAGAAAGAGGTAAGCAGACAGAGGATACTATAAGGGAATGAAAGACCTCAGCAAGCTTGGGTGCAAAGAGGAAACATATATAGTATTGTTGGATTTTAGTAACTTAATCCTCCTTAATAATTCTCAACTTGTGAGGGACTAGACTGTTTTGATGAACTGTGCCAGAATTGAAACTGATATTTCTGAATCCACTATTTATTGTTGTTCCTTCCAACAAAAGGAAGTTGACATGAGTATTTTCAAATTTGAAGGCAGAACGTCTGTCTGAAGGAAAATTGAATGTTCCAAAGACTAGTTTTTTTTTTACTGGAGCCTCAAAACAATTTAGGGATATGGGCTATAGAGTTGCTGACTATAGTAGTAAAAGGCCAAAAGAGAAGATAAGGGTGAGGTAGCACTGATTCCCTTCTGCATGCCAAAGTGCTAAATGGACATTCTACGTACTTATTTCTTCTAAAATCCCTCTGGAATCCTTAACCCCAGTTTTTAGACAAGGCACTGAGGCTGAACAATGCATGTCCCACAGTGCAACAGTGGTCAGATCTTAAATGAAATCCTTCCTATTTCCAAAAGCCATGGTTTTCCCAGTGTACCAGCCTTTCTCTCTGAACATTAAAACAGAAATGGTGATTGTATTGTTTTTATTTTTAAGGTATAATTAGTCAAAATTTGATATCCTTCTTACACAGTTGATTTTCTAGCAATTCCCTGAGTCAGAAACTCTGATTTATCTTCATAGTACCTTGGTAGGATTTCAAAATGGAGAAGTTCAACATACGTTGGGGCCTTCATGAGTTCTCCTTTTAAAAGCAAGAGCAACAAGTTTAACAGTAAAGCTAGGATTTTTTCTGGGACATTTTCAAGAGCTTTCAAGGAAAGTTAGCAAAAAAAAAAAAAAAACACCAAAACTGTAGAGAGGAATTCATCCAGGAAAACTTTTTAAAATCACCAAATTCGGAAGAAAGAGGTTAAAAGTCTGAGCTCTTGAGTGACTATCTGGTTCCACACCCTGGTTTTACAGCTTTCCAGCTGGTAACCTTAGGCAAAAGGCAACCTCTCTCAGTTTCCATTTCCTCAAAACTAAATAGTACTGTTATTATTGCATAACATTCAGTGAGTTTTAAAAGAGTCAAAATGTGATAAACACTTACCTCAAAGCCTAGAACATAGTAAGGACTTTATAATTTTATCATCACAATTCTCTTACATGACTTTTTTTCTTTCTTTCCCACATTTCAATTCTATCTCTTTGAAGAAATTCTTGGGAAACTGGAGGCTATGAAGTAGAGATCTAGGGAGGGGGTGACCTAATTTGCAACCAAGCATTGGACGAAAAGCCTGTGGAGATGGTGGGAGAGGTAACAAGGCCAAATGAGCTGGATGCCTGCAGACTCTGAGAAGATAGAGGAAGAAAGGATGGAAGGGGGAGGAAGGGAGAGGAGGAAGAAGGGAGATGCATGATAAATAACAGTGAAGGACTGTAAATTCCTTGAGAGGCCACCAGCTGTATGAGTATGTTTCCTTGATGTATGCTATTGGTAACTTAGAAGTGAAACTCATAATCTTGTAGTGTTTTGTTTGTTTGTTTATTTACTTTACTGTGTTTTAGGCAGGGGGAATATCAAAGCATCAAATTTATATTTTACAGATGATATTGCTTAGCATAAGGCAAAATTCATTTATGCTAAAAATTTGGAGGGGGAGAGGAATTATAATTCAATTATAGTACATGTGGTGTTCAAATGAGCCAGAGTTTGCTGAACACGAATAGAATGGGTAAGAAAAAACCCTCTGCCATCAAGAGTTTGAATCCATGCTCTACCTCTTTCACTAGCTGTGTAAATCTATACAAGCTACTGTCCTTCCTGAAGCCTGAGTTCTCCTGTATAAAATTATTATATAAAACAAAATAGCACACTTAAACTGTGTACAATTATGCCATAAGTGGCTGTGAGGATTAAGTGAGATCAGGCATGTAAAGTACATGGCAAGTTCTCATCTGAATCCTCCTCCTGCTCCCTGGGGAGCCCCAGATCTAGGCTGCCCTCACCAAATCATTTTAAGGCAATTTTGTGGCATTCAGTCTGTAAAAGTAGCATTTTTTTTTTTTAGATCAGAGCTGCTCTGAGAGTACTTTCCAGGGCTGCTGTGAAACTCCAGCCCCCAGCTGGATAGTAAAGGTGGCTTCTTCTCTGCACAAACCAGGTCAGGCCACCTGCTTGGCAGGGATAATCTATTACCTTTCTGACATTGGCAGTGGGCCTGTGTGATCCTGGGAGATTCACTCCCAGGCACAAGTTCACCCTAACTTGGAGTAGATTTAATTCCATCACTACTTGACTTACACATGAGTAGGACCCCCTACTTTTGCCCTCTGCTAGAAGCAGGGCTAGCATACAACACGTGGAACATCCCTGCATCTGACTCTGTAATGTAAGCTTCCAGAAGCTTCCAGAATTGCCAAGTTCAAATGAGAATAATAATGACTTCTTTGCTCAAAGCACTCACGTGTCCAAAAATCACATTAAAATACTTTCTTCCTCATTTCCCAGTTTGTGTTGAAATCATCAACAAAAGAATGAGTTTCCTGACTTCTTGGAAACTGCATCATCATTAACATTATAATGATACCTTGATTTTTTAAATTTTTTAAATATTTATTTATTTTAGAGAGAGAGAGAGAGAGAGAGAGAGAGAGAGAAAGGAAGAGAGAGTGGAGGAGGGCAGAGAGAGAGGGAAACACAGAAACCGAAGCAGGCTCCAGGCTCTGAGCTGTCAGCACAGAGTCCAGTGTGGGGCTCGAACTTGTGAACTGTGAGATCATGACCTGAGCCGAAGTTGGACAGTTAACTGAGCCACTCTGGTGCTCAAGGATACCTTGGTTTTCTTAAGGAATCATTATATTTTATGTTCCACAAACAACATAGTCCCCATTTCTAGGACCTGATACATCATAAACAATTATGATAAAAAATTTGTGTCAGAAAACAAAGTTAATGATATTTGGGTTACATATGAATAATGAACAACAGTATGGCTGTGCCACTTTAAGAAATCATAGTCAACTTAGATACATCTTAGACCCTATGTGAAACAGGCATGTATTAGAGAATTAATGTGATTATGTTATTGGAAGTGCATACACATGTAAGTGAAAGATCTGGGGATTCCATCCAAGCCTATATGATTCCAGAGACCTGTGGTTTTCTACCATGGCAAGAAAATTCCATTAAAACTCAGAGCATTATCAGAATGAGTACCATTTGGTGGTATCATAAATGGTATTAAGGTCAGGCAAATTAAAACAGAAAAATATATAGTAATTTAACTAATTGCACACACAACTAGACTCCCATTATTGGTAGTCTTCTGAGAACTTCACAGAGTGGAAAACGTGTGAAAGGACCCAGGAATCACTTAGGAACTGATCTGTTTTTGAACATAGCCAGGTGGTGCTAAAGTTCAACCTCATTTGAGAACCACCACTACACCCCAGAGCACTGGTGTTCAGAGCTGGTCTGCAAGCAGCAACAGCAGCAGCAGCTGGCAACTTACTGGAAATACACCTTTCTCAACCCCACCCAACTATCTGGGTCAGAAATTCCGGGGTTGGGGCCCAACAACCTAGGTTTCCTCAAGCCCTCTATGTTTTTCTTAAGGCTGCTAAAGTTTCTGAACCATTAGGAGTATAAAGAATAGTAGAAACAAAGAGGAGAGACTCAGTGATCTCTGAAATGAAATGCTCTGGTGGCTACAGGGTAACAGAAGGCCAACATCTTACTGCTTCTTTCTCATCTGAACTGTGTAGAAAATAATACTGGAGGGTTTGTTCACCCGGTTCAGAGTCAACTCTCTCTTACCTCAGTGTTTCATTTTGTGTACACCTGAAGGAAGAAGGAACAAAAAAGAAGCAATACTATAGTTAACAAAGCCTACGCTTTGTCTTTCTTGAAAGAAAATGATGGTAAGAAAAGGAAAGTTTCCAATGTGGGTCTTGAAAAGATGTCAGGCTTTGGGCTGACTTGTGTTTGAGTCCTGCCTCGGCTGCTGAGGGTGGTAGCTTGTGCAAACTGTCTGACTTCCCTGAGCCTTTTTAGAGGGGGATACTTCAGTCTACCTGGCAGTAGTACTGGTGTACTTTTCAGGGAGAATCAGGGGCACAGGCCTCACAGATTCTGCTTCACCTTGACATCCACAGGAAGAGACAGGGTCAAACTCCATGACCATGAAGGACATCAAGAGCACTTCCATGAATTTTTGTGTTTGCTGTAGGGACACTAAATATGCATTGCTCTCTAATAGAGATCTATCTGTTCTTTACTCAAAGTGCGTGAAACATGTCAAAATCAGTAAAAAAAAAAAATTGTTGTTGTTTTTTTGTAAGGAGCATCTGGGAATCTTGAATCTAATGCATCTCTTGTGTCACCAAAATGGGGGGAGGCCAGAGTGCATACTTCATGTTAACAAAAAATTCTGGAAGTCATTCATATGGATCCTTCCCTTTCCCCTGCTTCCTTCTAACTCTCTAATCCTTCCCCACCATTTCCTCTTGTCTAAGACCATTTTTCTCTTCTTCCCCAAGGAAACTGACCTCCTCATAGGTGAAAAAAAAGTCCCTCTACCCTTCCTTATTCACCTAAGCCCTACTATTTCCAGCTTTCTCTTGGGGGCGGGGGTGGGGAGGTAGATAATGGAGTTTGCTCTTTTGCTTTGCTCATACAACTCAGGTTTTGAAGAGGATAGTCCCACATGTGGAAATAATTCAGAGACATCCAGTCAGGGCTCTGTCCATCTATGGCTGTGGTCATGTTCTTCCTAAAATTCCAGAGAGGAGACCACTCTGGACAGAGTGACTATTTCTTTATTCTAAAGACAATACATTCTACTTCTAAATGAGGAAGAATGTTCCCACTATTAATGTGATTTGACTACTGCCACTTTGTGAAAAGAAATAACTCTAGTATTATCAAGTTACTCTGGCTTTCCAATGAGGGAGATTTTGAATAACAGACATGTGCCCTCTCCACCTGAGGCCAATCAAATGATAATCTCTGGGGACAGGGTCTTAGCACTAGAGCTAGTTAAAAAAAATCCCAGCTGATTCTAATATGTACCAATAGAAACCGATGTTTAAAGAATTTTTGGCTACTTTCTAGTCTGATTTTATTACGAAACTTCCGAAAGAGGCTGAGAAAAGTTATGGTTGACTAAGTCACCTTTGAATACATTCTAGTTCCCCAAATTAATTAGATAGAAGGATGGGATAGGGCAAACAGTCAATATTTTTCATCAATTAAAGTTATTGTGTAGATTAAGTGATATATATTATGGAAACTAGTACTGATAGCTTGCATATGGTTGGTTCTTAATAAATTATAAATATATCCATCTTTCCCTCTAGCTCTTAATCAGAAAAAGAAAATAATATGAATTAGCCTTGACATACTCCTGGTGTAAGGACTTGGGGTTAGTTTCAAATTCTTCCTGTGTATATGGTCCTGGCAGTCAGTTTTTTGATCGCAGAATACTTTAATAAATCTACTTCAAAGGATTAAATGAAATGACCCAGTTGACAATGCCAGACACACTGGAGGAGCTCAGGAAATATTGGTGACCCTCCCCTGTATGCCCCATTTTAGGACTGAGGTTACTGCTAAACTGGCAGAAAGAGTCAATGTTAAGACTTCCATTTTTTATGGGTTTAACATCTCCCAGGATACTAACAAACATCAGATCCCTTTGGCTATTTGTGGTGGCTCTAATTCTTGTTTATCTAAGCTGCCAACCAGTGCTTTTAACACTCACCAATAATCACAGCCACTGCATCCTCATTATGGCTCTGGAATGACCACTTCTTTCCTCAGAGCTTCTCTGTGCAGGTTGGTAAATCAGTCTTCATTGTGCTGAGACTAGGCTTCTGGGAGGGGTTTCACATTCACAGTTTCCAAGTGATTCCCTCAAATAACAGTCCGTGTTCCTAGTAAAAGCCTCTCTGTATTAACTAGCTTTTATTTTCCTTCATCCAGGGACATTCATTTAAACAGACTTTGCATGTCCATCCAACTTTCCCACTATTTTATTTCCGCTCTGACCATTGGTTTTAAATCTTGAATCTTTGCAATGGTGTTTGCAGTGGCCAGGAGGAAGTCTTACTAGCTGAACTTTGCTTCAATACTTTTTAGGTTTCATTTTTCTCACCTGTTAGGTTATTCATCACACTCTGTTCACATTAGGACCAAATTCTTTTGTGAGACATTCAGGACCTAGTGCTGGATTTATTGTCCGCTTTCCACTCAAATCTACCTGTATCCATGTGCCCCATAAATTGGAGGAGTTCTGTGCTGTCCTTTCAACCTGATGAAATCATGGTCATTCTTCAAGACCTGGATCATTGGTATCCAGAAGTACTTCTCAGTTCCTAGTGTGGATTGTCCCTCCACTGTCTGATCACACTCTCACCCAAGGAACTTGCCTATTGCCAGGCTAGCTATCATGGTTTCAGTGCTAATTTATCCTCTTGGCTAAAGTAGAAAATCCTAGAGATCATGCTTTTTAGTTTTTGTATGTCTTAGACATTGGTACAACTAAAGAATAGGCTCTGCAAAGCTTGTTAAATAGAATGTCTCCAATAATGCCACTTTTTTCTCATTGACATCATCACCATGGATTTTAAGCTAAATAACAGTTCAGACCACAGAGCCTTCTATACTCTGTAAATCTGCTGGTTCTTTTCCCTAATAGTTCAATATCCTAGCTTCTAGATTTGACTTAACTCTCCCCTTGTTCTCATCTTGCAGATCTTAACATTCCTTCTCATTTTCTTTTTTTTTTAATTTTTTAATGTTTATTTATTTTTGAGAGAGAGAAAGAGATGAGAATGAGTGGGGGAGGGGCAGAGAGAGAGGGAGACACAGAATCTGAAGCAGGTTCCAGGATCTCAGCTGTCAGGACAGAGCCTGATTTGGGGGGGGGGGGGTGGGGGCTGGCACTCAGGAGCTGTGAGATCATGACCTGAGCCGAAGTTGGATGCTTAACCTACTGAGCCACCTAGGCACCTCTCCTCCTCATTTTCTTTCAAAGATTCCTCTTTCTCTTGTCTTTAATAGTTTTATGGTATCTTTTGGAGCTTTCAATTGTAATTTATCTTTTTTATTTGCTATGTGCTCTCCCTGAACTGAGTCATCACCATGATTAATTACATAAGCTGATGAGTCTTAAAATAAACATCTCCAGGCTACACCACTTCTCTGAATTCCAGAGACTGTCCCAAAGTCTGCAGTGGACTAGATGCTCATTTAAGTGTTTGATGAATGAATAAGTGAATGAATGCTAGCTTAAGTGTGTACCTCATTTTAGATGTCTTTAAAAAGATGTGGGGGCGCCTGTGTGGCTTAGTTGGTTAAGTGTCCGACTTCGGCTCAGGTCATGATCTCACTGTTGGTGAGTTCAAACTACACATTGGGCTCTGTGCTGACAGCTCAGAGCCTGGAGCCTGCTTCAGATTCTTTGTCTGTCTCTCTCTCTCTCTCGCTCTCTCTCTCTGCCCCTCCCCCACTTGAGCATGCTTGCTCACTTTCTCACACACAAATAAACATTAAAAAAATATTAAAATGAGATGAAAGTTCAGACTTCATGCTATAGAACAGTACCATGTGATAGAAAAATAATTCAAGCTACATGTTTAATTTTAAAATTTCTAGTAGGCACATTTAGAAAACAAAAGAAATAAAAGTCATTTCATATATTTTCCTTAAATCAGTGTATCCAATATATTGTCATTTCAGCCTGTGATATTTATAAAACATTATTAGTATGATATTTTTATTCTTTGTCATACCAAGTGTTTGACATCCAGTGTGCATTTTACACTTGCTGCTCGTCTGGATTCAGATGCTAAAATTCAGTTCCCATTCTCACTAACTACATTTCTGGTGCTCAAGAGCCACACATGGCTTGTGGCTCCTGTTTTGGATAGCACAGCCATTGTGAATAGAAATCACTGTGGGGTCTAGAGCAGAGGAAAATGTAAGAAAATAAGGTTTCTGAAGTAAATTAAAAATATATACTATCCTTACTTAAATGTTAACACTGATCTTTTCTATTTGTTTGAATAGATATTCACTTATCTTTTGCAACACAACACTAAGAATTTACCAGCAGGAAAAAATGATCACTAATAAAACAACCTGAAAAATTAAATGAAAGACTCAGCCAATTTGAGGCTGATTTCTGTTTTCTCTCCCATTCTGCCCTCTTGACTCATATTTTATTACTGTCCATTTTCAGATATAGGATTTCACTTCTTTTACCTCTTATGTTGCTCCTTCCCACAGACATTGTCAATCATGTCTTAGACAAGTTTGGATAGGAAATTGAGAACCAACATGAATTGCTCTGACCTGATTGGGAAAGGCATATTGCAGCCTGCCATGTTAAAAGAAAGACCGTGTCATATAGAGAGAGTGTGTTTCTTGCTAGATGTGCTGGCATACAACCTTGATAAAAATAGCACTTTCTCTTGCTAAATAGTATTGGGATTGAGTCAGTGACTCAGAAGCATCTGAGAGTCTTTCTGAGGTTTGGGCATCTGAGTCACAGGGATGCAAAATGCCTCCGGCCTGAAGCTTACCTTGTGGTTTTTGACCTTGGCTTTGTCCTCAGTCCCACATGTCAGATCAAGAAAACCAGACAACAGCTTGAACGAAGCAAGGTGTGTAATATAAATACAATGAAATCTCTTCCCAGATAACTCCTATCGATCCTCCAGGGCTTTGAGCCATACCACATTGAATTTTTTTTTTTTCCTAGATGAGCTGACTGCACACAGATTTCACTGGATTTATATGACTTTTTCAAGCCACTAGGATACCAATTAACAAAGCACTAACACAGCACAAGACTTAGTGGCCTCAAATAACTAATGCAGCTCTGCAAAGGCCTAAATCCTGGGGAACATTTTTATCCTCCAGAAAAAGCCAGCTGGTTAGAGGATCTGGGGCCATTGACCCTCTCTGTGAGGATGAAATAGAAGGTGCGTTTGGGTTGGCTCCTTTTCTTCTCTCCCCGCTGCTCCCTTGGCATCGCTTTGAATGTCAGCCACCTCTTGCCTATTTCTGATAAACTCTGGAAAAGGGAAATGGAGTGAAAAATAAGCCCCAATCCTTATAGATCAGTATGGGTTTTTAGAGAAAGAGGCTGGCACAGTTGTGAATGAAAGAGGAATTCTTTTAATTTTCAGTTAATAAAATAATTCTATAGTTTCTTCAAAATTATCATTATTACTTTAACCTACACTATATCTTTAGTTATAGCTACTGTTTCACTGAGAGGAATTCTCACTCATAAATAGTATTTTTTATGTCTATATAAAGCTATGAATAGTCTGATCATCACAGAGGAGGAGATAACTAGGAAATACATAGCAAAAGAGGTGAACAGGGTATGGGGTGAGGGTGCCTGTTTGTCATTATTCGGAAGACAGTGATAGGAGTATTCTTAGATGCCAGACATAACAGTAAAGTGGAAGTTAAAAGGAAGGAGATTTTGTCTCAGTATACAGAAGAGAAAACTCAATGACAGTTGAGTGTTGAGTGCCTTCACCCTTACACCCCTCTTCTGACAAAAAAAAAAAAAGAAAGAAAGAAAAGAAAAAAAAGGAATAAACAGGTTTAAAAGAGGGAGATAAATAGAGTCATTCAAGAAGAGATTGGGTACCCACATTTGGGAATTATTAGAAGGAATTTAAGCCTTATACGGGTGTTGCAATGGAAATGCTCTTTTAACCCTAGAATTATGTGATTCTGTAGTTTGAGAGATCTCCTGCTACCAGAAGTCCTAAACCAGCTTGTTTTGAGGTTTGAGAATCATTTGAAGAAGGTCCATTGATGACCCAGTGACAACATGTGTGCAACAATCCTCATTTGGAAAAGGTATACAGAGGACAGGATAGTATGACGTAGAGCTGAGGATATCAGTTTCATGCCTACAGTATGTCTGAACGAGTGACTTGTTAAAGAAGAGTTATCAGGTGGCTCTCAGTAATTTTCCTGTACTTGTAAGATTCTATAATAGAAAAATAATCGTGTGGTCAGAAATGGCATGTTAAGCTGCAGAAATAGCACTATTGATGAGCCCTGCCTGCAACTTAAACAGAACAAATGAAGGTTGGCAGGGCGATCACTCCTTTTCTAGAACTATCAGCATCTGCTCAATCAGATGACCTAATAAAAACAACACACAGATGCATTTTATGGCCTGGGGGTGTTTTCTGGGGAATGGATTAGATGCAGCTAATGAAGGCCAAACAGTTAGCTTAATGCCTAGGCTGGCCCTGGGTGCCATCCCTAGCCAAGAAAAGCTCAATAACTAAATGGCAAAGAGAACAGATGACTCTTGTAATTGGCAAAAGGAAAATGTATATGGGCAGCAGTAAGGTTGGCTGAGTTGGGGGTAATACAAATTTCAGTGTGATATTTCCCACATACTCTGTTGGTGCTACGATCTGGTGGAGTGATTCTCAGTTGCACAGAAGTAAAATTTTACAGTTGGGGAACATATAGCCCAAATACCCACTCTACTGCTGACTTAATTTCTAAGATACCATTGACAGTTCAGTCTGTGTTTGAGTACGTATGTCAATATTCAGTTTTAAATTCTACAACTGTTGATTGAATGTCTACTATGAGCCACAGCTCACTAAGTAATAGGGGATGTAATTAAGAACTTTTCTTGTTTTGTATCTAGCTGATAATGATACAGAAACATGGTGCACCTGGTGACTCAGTTAAGTGTCCAACTCCTGGTTTCAGCTCTGGTTGTGATCTCACAGTTTGTGAGTTCGGGTCTTGCATTGGACTCTGCTCTGACAACACACAGCCTACTTGGAATTCTGTCTCTCTCCCTTTTTCTCTCCCCCTGCCCCCTGCTCGCACTCTCTCAAAATAAATAAATAAACTTAAAATGATTTGAAAAAAAAATACAATCATACAAAAAGATAAAAACCAAACCAAACAAAAGCAACCAATCCCTAGCCAAGTAAACAAATATATTTACAAGAGATCTAAAAATTGTGAAACTATTTTGAAATAGAGAATAATAGAATAGGATAAATTACCTTAACTGTGGTCAGGATGGGCTGAGGTGACATTTGACTTTAGACTGAATGATGATAAGGTGTCAGGGACTCATTGTGAGGGATATTTCTATGATATAAACTTCTATTTGTGAAAGTTTATTTTTTTTTCCCTTATAGAGTCTTTATCGGTTCAACAAATACTGCATTCAGTGAGTATATCTATGGCTTAGACATTATGCTAGGTAACAGAGCCATTGTACTTTTCTTTTAGGGCCTTGCAGTCTACTTTTAGAAAGGATGCAAAAGTAAATAAATACCATACATTGCAAAATATCCAATATTAGAATTTTATATCAGATACAGATTTAGCATAGTTGATGATAGGACTCATTTTTCCTTTGGAGATTTAATAGAAAATGAGCACTGGGTGTTTTATGTAAGTGATTAATCACTAAACTCTACTCCTGAAACTAATATTATACTATATGTTGACTAACTGGAATTTAAATAAAAACTTGAAACTAAAAAAAACAATTAAAAACATAAATGCGAAAAAATGGTTAATTGGTGCACTGCAGAAAGACTCAGGATGTGCAAAGATATAATTGCATGGGACAACAAAGGATTTTATAGTAACTCCAAGTGGTGCAGGGCAATTAAGAATAAAATGGGAGAGGTGGAGGAGAGAAAGATTTAGACAGAACGAGCCAAAAGTCATACACCAAGGATGATTTGGAATGGCTTTGGGAATCTATCTTTTATAGAGTGCTAAACAGTTTAAAATGGGGGAATGCAATAATGATGTTAGTAATCATAATGGAAAGAAGAGGAGAAAAATAAGTTGGAGGAAGAAGAGGTAACATTTATTGAGCATTTAATATATGTCAAGCCTTTTCATAGGAACTTCATTTGTAGTAATGATGTGCTTCCATGCAACATCTGAACAACCTGAGGCAGAACAATGTATGTTAAGAATTTAAAAACAATGTGTATTCATTATATGTTTGAGAATCACATTAAAAACTATAAAAGGATGGTGTCATGGCAACATTGCAATAGTCCAGGTATAACCCATGATAAAGATCCAGAATTTACCACTTGTTTTATTCTATGTCCTAGTTCTAGTATATCCAGTTAAATTATATGCTGTTCCTTCTGCATACCTCAGATATTAGAAAATCACCTCATTCCTAGATATTTTCTAAACCACCATCCTTAATTCTACCAACCGTTTCTCATAAGGTGTCTCTGTGTGTATATTCATTGTTTTAATAATTGCTTTTTGGGAAGTGGTCCAGATTGTCAACATCACCCCTACTATTTTTGATGTCTAGAATGTTGCCCAATGTTCTCAATTAATGTTGCTTCCATGTATAATGTGAATCACTCCTAGCTGTAATATAGAATATGGGCTATCCATTTAGTCTCTTTGGTGGTGATTTATGAAGGATCAGCAAGTGTGAAGTAACCTGTAGGTCTTTCTTGAACATCATTCAAAAGATTTCCAGGAGAGACATCGCTCTCAAAATATTGTGATTGTCCTGCCCAGTTTTAATCTCACAGAGGATATTTCTCATTTCATGAAAGCATGTGGCAGATGTTTAGGAAATACATATCAGATCTGGTTGTATGTGTACAATATATTTGAAACTATATTTATTAGTATTTCTTGTCTATTTTAAGTATCTAAACTATAGTTTACATCAGTGTAAGATGATTATTGGATCCTTCTAGAAGCACTTACATTTTCACTCTGAATGTATTTCCTTTCAGTGTAATACTCCTCACAGTTACTTGCATTTTGTTGTGAGGTACTGCATTTTATACTACAATATCACCAAGTCTCCTGGGTGTTCCTGTAGGCTGTATTTAAAGACTGCTTTGAACCTTTCTAGATACAAAGTATAGATATAAGAGATGTCAAGGACTGGAGCTGAGGATCCAACCTGTCTTCACTCATTCCTTTTTCTCTCCGTGTTTATGCTTCTCACTTTCTTCTTTGTATAAAGGACCCCTCTATGTGGTGAAGAGGACCAATATGCATAGGTTTCTACGTTTTGGGTGTGTAATTGAGAAGGCAATAGCTCCAACTCACTTTCAACCCGGAGAGGAAATGCAAGAAAAAATAGTCTTAATTGGTCCATATTGGGTTCTGTCCTCCACCTAGTTGGAGTGGGACACACTAATTGACAAAGAGGACTCTGTGAAGAAGAGGAGTTCCTCAAATAATAGGTGTCATGTTATAAAAACCGGTAATACAAAAATGTGTCTTATAGAAGGCAGAAAACAAGAAGGAAGAGAGGGAGCAAGAAGGATAGTTGGCATCACAACCATTTTGGAAGGGTTTGACGTAAATCTAGTAACGCTGCAGCTGTTATTGTCATGGGTCACCTATGACCCATCATTCCAAAGAATGTCGTTTAGAGAAATCTTTGCACATATAAAATGGGATACATGTACATGAGAGCTCATAGTGTTTTCTTTAGAAGCTAAAATCTAGGATACAAAGGTTCATCATCAGTGGAATGTATGAATAAATTTTTGTATGTTTATATAAAATTTGATATATTCATAGATTAAATGACTAAATGTAACTGTAGAAAAAGAATAATTTATATTGGGCAAAAAAGCATAAAAAATAAATACATTAAGATGTAGTTACATTAAGTTAAATAGGAAAAACTAGGCTATATTATTCAGATCAATATGCATAATACTGTTTACGGATAATATAGATCCATAAGGTATATTGTTTACTAGTGGTTGAACTATAAAGAAAAAAATTCAAAAATGGTTATCACAGAAGTCATGATTGGGTTTACTTTTACAAGAAAGCAATGAATCTTTTTTTTTTTAATGTTTATTCATGAGAGAGGGAGAGACAGAGTATGAGCAGGGGAGGGGCAGAGAGAGAGGGAGACACAGAATCTGAGGCAGGCTCCAGGCTTTGGGCTTTCAGCACAGAGCCTCACATGGGGCTTGAACCCACAAACAGATCATGACCTGAGCCAAAGTTGGACACTTAACCGACTGAGCCACACAGATACCCCTGGAAAGTAATGAGTCTTATTAGGTAAGAGTACATGGAGGATTCTTCTAATGCTAATAATTGACTTCTTAACTTGAATGGCATGGAATTTCCCATTACTATTTTTAAACTTTAGGCATGTTTATTTGCTTCTTGGTATATTTCTTATATTTTTCCATTAAGTAAGGATGAAAAAATAATTTTCTGTGCACCTTCTTTTGAGTATGGGCTTTTAGGTTAAAAAAAAAATGTTTATGATTCTTGCTCCATGGCATAGTAACAAGGTGACATTGGGCAAATTGTTTCATCTCTTTCCCTGTCATTTTCCTCATTATATAATTGAAACAGTAAAATAGTAATGATGATGATTAAAATAGCAATAACAACAATGTCAACAACATTCACAGAGTTGGAAATAAAATATGACTAGGCATGCAAGTAAAAACACCTAATAATTTTGTTGGCACATGGTAAGTATTCAATGGAATCTAATTTTTTGTACTTTTTCTCTGATAATAGGAAATAAAAAAAAAGATTAAGTGGGATATATTACTTCTGTCTGGCTCTCTGCCCTTATTTTTGAGAGTTTTTTTCTTTGTTTTTTGGGTTTTTTTTTTGTTTGTTTTTTTATTTAAAATATAAAATTAAACTAATTGTTTATTTGGGCATGCATAAAGTTTTAGGAACTGTGTTCATTTCTGAGGGTCAAATGTAAAAAAAAAAATCCAAGCTTTAATGAGTTCTACATGAAGACTGGATTTCTTTCTTTTTTTGTGTTAAATATAATTTATTGTCAAATTGGTTTCCATACAACACCCAGTGCTCATCCCAACAGATGCCCTCCTCAATGCCCATCACCCACTTTCCCCTCTCTGCCTCGCCCCCATCAACCCTCAGTTTGTTCTCAGTATTTGAGTCTCTTATCATTTGCCTCCCTCCCTCTCTGTAACTTGTTTTTCCCCTTCCCCTCCCCCATGGTCTTCTGTTAAGTTTCCCAGAATCCACATATGAGTGAAAACATATGGTATCTTTCTCTGCCTGACTTATTTCACTTAGCATAATACCCTCCAGTTCCATCCACATTGCTGCAAATGGCCAGATTTCATTCTTTCTCATTGCCAAGTAGTATTCCATTGTATTTATAAACCACATTTCCATTATTCATTCGTTGCCAAGTAGTATTCCATTGTATATATAAACCACATCTTCATTATCCATTCGTCAGTTGATGGACATTTAGGCTCTTTCCATAATTTGGCTCTTGTTGAAAGTCCTGCTATAAACATTGGGGTACAAGTGCCTCTATGCATCAACACTCCTGTATCCCTTGGGTAAATTTCTAGCACTGCTATTTCTGGGTCATAGGGTAGATCTATTTTTATGAGGAAACTCCACACTGTTTTCCAGAGTGGCTGCACGAGTTTGCATTTCTACCAACAGTGCAAGAGGGTTCCCCACAGTACCTCCAGCATCTCTAGTCTCCTGATTTGTTCATTTTAACCACTCTGACTAGCGTGAGGTGGTATCTGCGTGTGGTTTTGATTTGTATTTCCCTGATGAGGAGTGACGTTGAGCATCTTTTCATGTGTCTGCTGGCCATCTGGATGTCTTCTTTAGAGAAGTGTCTATTCATGTTTTCTGCCAATTTCTTCACTGGATTATTTGTTTTCGGGTATGGAGTTTGGTGAGCTTTTTATAGATTTTGGATACTAGCCCTTTGTCCGATATGTCATTTGCAAATATCTTTTCCCATTCTGTCGGTTGCCTTTTAGTTTTGTTGATTGTTTCCTCTGCAGTGCACAACTTTTTCTTGATGAGGTCCCAATAGTTCATTTTTGCTTTTAATTCCCTTTCTAGACTGGATTTCTTCCTCACTGCCCACATACTTCCAGTGCCTAGGTCTCATAGGACATGTCCATATCATGACATAATATCTGTCAGCATTTTTGTGCATATTATCACATGGTCATATAATTATGCAAAATTTTCTAAATGAAATTACTTTGACTACATTTGAATAAAACCACTGTTTCTTTTCTTTCTCCTCCCCTATTCTGTCTTGTCCTGCATCACACTTCATGTCAAGTAAGGTAGCATTAGGACAGCTGTAGGCACTGTTGTTATCCTGCTAAGAGGAAATGAAATAGAGAATTTTTTAGTTTATGTTTAAATAAAATACATGATTTATCATCATGTCTGAATGTAATTTAGTTGTTCTGGCCTTTCAACCAGAAACAGCTTCCAAGAATACTCCTAAAACAAACTTTGTTAACTTGCCTGACATCACAACACAAAGGATATCCTAACATGACTATCTTATGAATAGTAGAACTGAAAATATGTGGGCATTGGGGGAGAAACATGATTTAGATTTGTGGATCTAGAAACTCTTCCTTGGACTGATAAAGTATTCAAAACATAATAGTGCAAAATAGTAAGTGCAAAATTCAGTTCTTACCAATGCTTTGCTAAATGGAACCTCTCCCCTATCCAGAATATACAATTAGCCTTCATATAAAACAAACATAAGGGGTGCCTAGGTGACTCTGTCAGTTAAGCTTCTGACTCTTGATTTCCAGTTAGGTCATGATCTCACAGTTTGTGGGATCGGGCTCCACATAAAACTCTGTGCTGACAGCCTGGAAGCTACTTAGGATTCTCTCTCTCTCCCTCTCTTGGCCCCTCCCCTGCTCTTACACGTGTATACATGTGCACTCTCTCTCTCAAAATGAATGACATAAAAATATAGAGAAAGATATATAATATGATATAAATTACATGGGATACAATTTATTAGTACCTGAATTTGTAGAACCTACAGTGGTATTATTTGCAACAAAAGGTTTGTATTTGAAGTTTCTTGTTTTATCCATCCTAAATACCAATAAAAATTTTTAAATAGATAAAAACACTGGAGTAGAGGAGAGAATTAGTGATTTATGTTTTCTCTACATAAAAGAATATTGAAAATATTTTGTCTGAATAGGCATATTTCCGAATAAGATATACAAATGGGGCAATAAACACATGAAAAGATGCTCAGCATCATTGGTCATTAGAGAAATGCAAACTAAAACCAAGATGTGGTGTGGTCCATTTACTACAATTGATGAGACAATATTGATATATAATTTTAACTGAAGTCCATAGTTTACATTAGGGTTCACTTTGTGTTGTATGTAGTTCTATGGGTTTTGACAAATGCATAATGTCATGCAACTCAATAAAAAGTGAGATCAGGGAAAAAAACCAAGTATTTGGAAATCAAACAAATAAAGATTTTACTTGGGCCTTTAGAAAGTAAGTCAAAACAAATGAAAATAAACATAGATACTATCAAAGTGTAACAAATGGAGCTTAAGCAGTGTTTAACAGGAAATTTATATCTTTAAACTTTTCAAGATTAGATTAGCTTAAAAGGTTATTAAAAAATATCAAGGACCTAAGTTCCACCCACCTTACTGTGTCATCGCATTTCCAGGTATTTACCCCCCCCCCAAATGAAAACATATGCCCACACAAACATATGTATATGAATTTATAATAGCCCCAAACTGGAAAATAAAATTTCCATAAACTGGCCCATAGACAAAAAAATTAGGGTACACACACACACACACACACACACACACGCACACAGTAGATTCTTAGCAATAAAAAGAAACCAAACAATGTTATGTGTACTAGCATGAAGGAATCTCGATAAATGGTATACTGAGCAAATAAGTTACGAAAGAGTACCTCTGTATAGTTCCATTCGTATGACAGTGTAAAATGTGTACATTGAGGGACAGAAAACTGATCATGGATTGCCTGAGGCCAAGACTTACAGGGGAATTGCTTGCAAAGAGAATGAGAAAACTTACTGAGTTGATGGAAATGTTCAAAATACTGGTGTGGTGATGGTTATATTATGTATCTACTTGCCAAAATTCATGGGACTATACACTTAGAAGGTAGGAATTTTATTATATGAAAATTATACTTCAGTAAGTTGTTCAAAAATTGGTCATTGGAAAGAGTAGGATTTTTGTAGTCTAAATACATGGGTTCACATCTGTGCAAATATCAGCTTTGTGATATAAAGGGCGTAACAAACAGCATATGAAATCAGTACTCTATTTATAAATTGCAAGCAATAATATTTGTCTCCCCATTTTGAAGAACAGTTGAAGTCATGCATATGAAAGTGCTCTATGTGGGGCACCTGGGTGGCTCAGTGGGTTAAGTGTCCATCTTCGGCTCAGGCCATGATCTTGCAGTTCATGAGTTCAAGCCCCTCATCAGACTGTGCTGACAGCTCAGAGCCTGCAGCCTGCTTTGGATTGTGTCTCCCTCTCCCTCCATCTCTTCCCCTCTCTCTCTATCTCCCTCTCTCAAAAATAAATAACCATTAAAAAATTAAAAAAAAAAGAAAGTGCTGTATGTAAACTGTCCCATCAGTATTGTCACAGCACTTTTTTTTCTCTTTTGAATTATAGCCTCACCTTTTGTAAATTTTGTACCTGTAAAGGCTTTGAAGTAATGATGCTGCTACATACCCCACTAGACTTTGCTAGCAGAGCAAATCTATACCCTAGCATTTCCATACCCTAGCATTTGCTTTATAGAGACCCCCCAAGCCTTGCCTGTTTTGCAGGCATTAATGTAAAGGCTTGCACATGCCAATGATTGTAGTTAATTTCAATTCCCAGAGGTTCAAATGCAGAACAGTGTAAATAGTCTTGAATGCACAGTCTCCATTAGCAATGACAGGAACCACTTCAAGGTGCCTTCAGCAATTCTTCTAAAAGGTCAGCTTTAGACACATTCATTCCCATGCCCCCTCTTCCTGGCACTAGCCCAATTATGTCTGTCTTGTAAGTCAGTATCTTCATCAGTAGCGCACAACAGAAAGCAGAGTAAACTTAGGTGACAATTTTTAGCTGGTGGCAGATCTGATTAATGAGGCAAGGCTGAAATTAACTTTTCCTCATGTTATATACATTCCCAAGTCATGTAAAATTCCCCTTGTTATGCTACCCATTAACATCTTCACCACCAATAACCACACTGAAACATAATGTATTTTTTACTGAAATAGGCATCCATCCATGTCCTATTATTCTGTAAATAAAATGTGACATGATTTGATATTAACACAGATAAATTTGTATATTTGGAGAGCTTTTTAGTCAATACAATATATCCTGATTGTGCATCTCATATACATATACATAGATAGGCATATTATTTTAAAAACAGTAATAGGTACATCTTGATGACAAAAATAGAATACAGAGTAAGGCAGAAATCTTTGACAGGTAATTATTGTGAATGGCAGCAATGCCATATACATTGAAAAATAATCAACCATGTAACCAAAGGCAGAATGCCTTTCCCATTTAAAATTAATTTTCCAAAGGAACTCTGTTCAGCATGCTGAAATTATTTTCAGAGCTCAATAATAAAAGTGGCAAGTGCTCCTTTGTCTGTCTATATTTAAAAAAATCCATTTGGCCCCGACCCACACAGCTTAACAGCAAATGTTGCATATTATCATGTAATTAGAAATAAATAAATTAGAAATATGCTAATAGAAGATGTGTTTATCATACACTTAATTGACCAAAAAATAATTAGATTTTCTTAAAACGGTTTAAAACATAATTACTAATTTTCTTATTGCCATATAAAACCAGTATTTTTTGTGTTTATTTTTAAATTTTTTTAAAGTTATTTTTTTAAGTTTATTTTTAGAGATAGAACATGCAAGTGAGCATGAGCGGGGGTGGGGCAGAGGGAGAAGAGACAGAGAATCCCAAGCAGGCTCCATATTGTCAACACAAAGTGGGATTCCTATCTCAGACTAACAAACTATGAGATCATGACCTGAGCCAAAACCAGGAATCTGACACTTAACCAATGGAGACACCCAGGTGCCGCTGAAAGCAATATGTATATATAGATGATATCTAAATAAATATATATACACATACATATTGCTTTCAGCATATACATATGTGATGTATGCTTTCAGCATATATATATATATATATATATATATATATATGCTTTCATATGCTTTCAGCATATACATATATATATATGTATATGCTGAAAGCAATATGTATGTGTATATATATGTATTTATTTAGATATCATCTTAACTTAAAATTGTCATTCAACTTATGACCTGAAAACGTTTAGATAAATTTAATGGGGAAGAATCTCTGTATTATTTGATCTCCAGTAATATAGGAAAAGTTTGTGAAGTTTTATAAATATTAAATGAACTTTTACATATAAATCACCTAAGATAGTACCTGGTCTGTTGTTCATGCTTAATAACTATTAGCTATTAATTATTATTGCTGTTATTAATATTCAGTTCTGCCTTGTGAGTCTATGCTGTCATGTTTTTTGGTATGGTTTAAAATACACAGTTATGGAACGCCTGGGTAGCTCATTTGTTGGCCGTCCAACTTCGGCTCAGGTCATGATCTCACAGTCTGTGAGTTTGAGCCCCGTGTTGGGCTCTGTGCTGACAGCTCAGAGCCAGGAGCCTACTTCAGATTCTGTGTCTCCCTCTCTCTCTGCCCCTCCCTCACTCAAGCTCTGTCTCTGTCGCTCTCAAAAATAAATAAACATTAAAAAAAATAAGAAAATAAAATACATAGTTATACAATCTGTTTTTAGTTTTGCCACTTGGATAAGTTTTGGCTTTGAGCAAGTTAGCAGATTTGTGTGGATGGATTTTACTTTTATTTTTTAATGGAGAATCTCCCTGTTGATAATATCCTTTACTGCTCTTACAAATTATAACAAAGTCAGTGCCTCGTGTTCATCAAAATGTTCCCCAAACCAAAAACATAGTTGCAATTCCATAGCGTAAAAAGTGGTTGATTACTGCTTTTATTTCAGACATATGGCTTTCAAAACAATGGCTTTAATATTTGGATTTCAAGGTGAATTCTCATATCTAATTAACACGTTGGTGTATTCCTAGTCAGTGAATGGCCGTCCTACATGATTTGTTGTCTCTGTGGGAAATTAAACCTGCTCAATGCATGGTGAGCACCAACCACCTACCATGCAAGAGCTAATATTAGTTCTATTTGGCAGATGAGTAAACTGAAGCTTATAGAGAATATATGAGTTGCCAAAGGACCACCAATCTAGGAGTATCAGTATCAAGATATTCTACCTTCATAAATGTATTTTAACTCTCATTAAAAAAAAATAAGTGTAAAAGAAGTTAAAATGTTCACACCCCTTCGTCTCTTTAAATCCTGTTCTTCTAGTCTTTGAGTTGATTGATGAATAGACATAGAGATATAGGTATGCTTTCTATTTATCTATATTACTGTTTTTAAATAAGCATAAAAAGTGAAAGGGGAAAAAGCAGGCAAAAAAAGAAAAAGATATTGGAAGAGAAAAAAAGAAAAGAGAAGGGAAGCAAAGTGCAATAGTTTTGTCTTAATTTGCCTTATTTCAGGGTCAGTGCAAAATAGACATAGAGGTAGGAAGAGCAAATCAATATGACAAATTCTGAAGTAAACTCTAAAGTCTAGAAATAGAGCCCTATCTGCACTGTCTTAGTTTCCAATCTCTGGACCCTTCCACTGCCCAGTCCATACAGTCTCAAACATCAATTAATTAACCTGGTGACTACCAGCCCATCCCAGTAATATCACTCCCTTCTCTGAGCCCGCTAATACTTCAGAAAAGGATCTTATACACTAGGAGGGAAACCTGGAGCCCTGCAGTCACCACTGTCTCACACTGTCTATGTAAACCAGTCGTCTATACTTTAAGGGGCTGCAAACCTGTCATGAAATTTAAGAGGTCAAACCCCATGACTGGCATAATCTCTTTTAACTCTAACATACAAAGTTTTCAAGAATTAACAAGTGATCTTATTGGCCTAACAGTTATAAACCATCTTTCCAAGTATAAATAATTCACCGTTTACATTACAATCTTAAATATAATCGATGTGCCTTGCTCCTGTTTGCATACACTACCGAACTTTATAATGCCTATAAGCTCAGTAGGGACAGGCACATCCTCATGACCAGCATGGTGGCAGGAACAAAGCAAGCCCTCAGAGATGCCTCATGGAATGACAAGAAGATAATCCCAGTAAAGACTTCCTCATGGCAATGGACTAATTTTTAGTAACACAAAGTGTTAGGCATTATCGAGTCTTAGCATTAAATTTACCAACCTTTAAATTATAATTAAATTGAACTTAATTATAAAAACCCAAAATTTTAGTAAAATTACAATTAGTAAAAAGTTTCTATAACTTTTATAGGTATAGCTCTGGACTTGACATTAAGACAAAGGCAGACAAAGGCCCTGACAACAGTCATTGCCTTATTTTCAGCAGTGTAGTTGGGTCTGTGGACTATGTGATTGTGGCAGGTTGGGATGGTATGAAAGACATAGCTGTGCTAACACAAAACCTGAGTTTGGTGCCCATAACTTGGACCTTTCAGTCAAGTTTATTAATTCTTTCAGGCTTTCTTATTCTCAGCATAAAGAGGGATAGTATTTATTTTCCCTATTTTGGTTAGGGATTACAGATATTTTTATTGAGGCCCTTGCACAGCAATGATACCTAGTTGGTGTATAATAATCAATAGATACTGTATTTTATTGCAGTTATTATATATGAAAATTATCAGATAATATGTAGATTATTAAATACTGCATTTGGTATTTAGTTTATAATTAAATTTGGAAGTATGCAACCTGAAGCTAAAAGTTGGTGAACTATGAGATGAAATTACAACTCCTCAGGTACAAATAAAATTCTGCTGTAGTTACTGAGTGACCCCACCTATAACAACAAGAATCAAACGCTAAGAAGTGAGTGAGTGAGTGAGTGAGAGAATACATGGATTGCACTTTCTAAATAGTTGCATTTAAAGAATATAGTCCTGAGCTTAACTAAATACATTGCCTCATGGTATGGAACCTTTTGTCTATCTCTTTATTCTCCCTAGGTCCCTGCTTTTGTGTTCTCTTAAAAATAAATAATGGGGCACCTGGGTGGCTTAGTTGGTTATCCAACTCTGAACTTCGGCTCAGGTCATGGTCTCATCATTCATGAGAACAAACCCTTAATTGGGCTCTCTGCTGACAGCATGGAGCCTGCTTAAGATACTCTCTCTCTGTCTCCCCCCCTCTCTCTGCCCATCCCCTGCTGGTACACTCTCTCTCTCTCTAATAATCTTTAAATAAATAACTACATACATACATACATACATATATACATACATAAATGTCAAAAACACCATCACCACCACTACCTTCTTTTCAGTTAGTGTTTAGCCACGTGTGATAGTCCGTGAACTAAAATGAATGAGCTTGCCATGTGATTTGAAGTATCTTAGAGGTATCAAAGCCATGACATGTGAGAGCTATCTGTAAATACCGAGAAGGGTCAAGGCACAATGGCAAGAGGTACTAATGTATTCTTAGTACTTTCTTCTGACTTTTCATGTTTTGTTCTAGTGTGTCCTCAAAACTGTGCAGACTATTTACTACTTTTACACATTACAAATATGAAACCTAAGAATGAAAGAGGTAGGGAATGGCAGAGCCGTGACTCAAATATAGGTCTCTGAGACTCCTGTTTTGCCTGTTGTCTCTGTTCTAGCAGAGCTTTGAGTGAGAACATGGATAATAGTGTGAATAAAACAGTAAAAATAACATCTTCTGTGAAGAGCTTGGGAAAGGCTTTCTGAAAAAGAGCACTGTAATCTGGAATTTCACCTTTCTCAATATTACTGCCTCATCTTCAAAATGGGGGCAAGCATTCTAGTCTCTGCTGACTTTTGTGAAATAAAAACAAGCAGATGGAAATGCATGTGTTTTTAAAACTCTAAAGCACCCTAAAAACATGAAAAAGTTTTCATAAAGGAAACTGGTGAGTCAGAATTGTTTGGTTGGGAGTCTCAAATACTAATCAACTGCACCAACATTTGCCATAATTTGTTGCCAGGAGCTCCATGATTAATTCCTGGAACTGCAGGCCCTTCTGGGGGAAATGTCCTCAGGCCAATCCTTTGTTTTTTTTTTTTGGTAATACTTTTTATTATCTCTTTCCTTCAATATATTTAATGCATATTGACATATTAAAGGCTCTGGGATTTTTACAGTAGAACAGAACACACATTCAGTATTTTATGAGCAATAATTTTATTCAATCTGAATACAAATTTTAATCAATCTGAAAAACCATTGAATGAAAGTCCTAGATTCCAATCTCATCTCTGCTACTTACTAGGTATGCTACTTTATACAACATATTAAATCTCTTTGAGTTGATGTTTGCTCATCAGATAATTGGATAATCCCATTGCATGACAGTGTCATTTGAAGCAAATATTATATATAAAGTACCTTATGCACTGTTTGGTACATGATAAATGGTCAGTAAATATTAGATATTCTTCTCTTCTTCCTTATACACAATCCATGTTTGTTTCACCAGACAGATAATTGACTTGGTGCAAAAGCACTGTCTATTAGATCCATTTGCCTTTTGTGAGCAGAATTTGTATCATGTCCTAGTTTTAGGAAGGAAAGAATTGCTAGACTCTTGCTGTCACATTGGCAGGCACCCATTTCATGCTTGGAAGCGACCAAGTAAGAACACTACAAATCAATACTTCCATGTCATTTTTTAAAAGTTCCTTTCATTAAGAAGAAGAAGAAGAAAAAAAAACCCTAAAGATGTGTAAAGTTGCTTTTGTTTCACCTCTCACAGAAGGACTAAGGAAAGTGTGTTCCCCCTCTCCATTGGCCCACCCCAGGTCTTTCCTTGCCTTCCTCCAGTTATCTCCTCCCCCAGCATCCATTTTGCTGGGATCTGTATTTGGAACTCACTCATGTTTACTCAGTAGCTTGGATTATCTGTTTTACTTATGCTGGGATTTATCAACATGAAAAGGAGTGAGGGATGATCTTTCACTTCTAGTAAACACTTCATTATTTGTCTTTGGTATTTGAAGACAACAAAGCAAAACAAAACATATCCTTACTGAGTGTCTCCTCAGTAATTACTGCTGGTGTTGTCAGTTGCAGACTGCCTTCCTGCCAGCATCTGAAATATCTAACAGAGAAAGATAAAGAAAATGAGTTAGCCATTTTTACTCTTTCCAAGCTGGAAAGATAGTCTGAAATCAACTCAGCTGTCCTTGCTCTTTGAAAAGCTCCCAGGCCAAATGTGCCTTTCCTGTTTTTGGTACTAGTCCTTCTGAAATCAGGTTTGGATAAGGGGGGCCAAGAAGCCAGGAAGAGAACTGAACCAGTTATTTTGTCAAGACAACACCTGCCCTTTAAATTATTGATTTTCTTTAATGAGGATATCCTGCATACATTACAGTTGTCCTCATTGCCTTCGTCTCTCTTTCCCCAGAAAATGTTGGTTTTATACTTATCTTCTTTGCCTCTCCATTTTCCATGACACAATTTAATGAACACATTTAATTACACCAGTTATTTTTTAACCCCCCATATAAATTATGTTAGGTAAAGAATAGTTTCTCAGAACTTGATTTCTTGTTTTTTGTTCTATTTTGTTTTGTATTTATTACACTGCTTCTCTGTGCAAAGAAAGAGAGGATGTGGAAAGAAAGAGTTTCTCCTTTAGTACTGACAGGTCAAGTTGAATATCTCTACTGCCATTCACTCATTTCATGATTTTGAACAAATAGTACATGGTTTTGTACCTTAGTTTTTCTTACTAGTAAGTAGAGGGAGATAATATCCATCTTTATCTTAAAAATAAGCATGAATATTTTAGGGATTTCACATTCAGACAAAATGGTATAGATCGATATCTCCCTGCCCTTTGCTAAACACAGGATAAAGCATGGAAAAAGCATAGAAGACAACAACAGGAGAACTCTGAAAATGTGGTAAGAAAAAGGTGACCTGGTTTGACCTTAGAACCAGAAGAACAAGCTTGCATCCGGACATTTTAAGTTTAGCCCCCACCCACAGAAGAACGTTTCTGAACCCTGACATTTCCTGACCCCAGGATAGCCATTGAAGTTGGCCCGGGTGGCCCCTCCTGCCCCTGGATTTAATGGAGTGCCGATGACAATGTCAGGTGAGCTCAACAGCAATATGACCAGTAAGGGGAATCTATCAGCAGCTCTTCCCTGGAGCAAGTGTCGAAGGAGGGCACTCTTCTACTCTGCTGGGCCTGATACTCTGTTTTCTCACTGAGAAATACTGAGAGAGAATGGTAGAATCTGAAGAGGGGATTGAGTCAGTAAGTACAGTAAAATCTTGGTTTGCGAGCATAATTCATTCCAGAAACATGCTTGTAATCCAAAGAACTTGTATATCAAAGAAAACTTAAGAACCGTTGGCTCATTTGTGATCATGTGACACTTGGCATCTTACACTACTCATATTGTAAGACATCACTTGTTTATCAAGTTAACATTTTTTACAAATGTTTTCTTGTCGTGCAGACAACTAGCAGAACAAGTTACTGCCGATCTGAGGTTTTACTGTAACTCCATTTGAGAGTCTCCTTGTTCACACAGTCCTGAGGTGATCTTTTCTTCCATAACCCCAATCCCTCAACCCCATCCAGAGACACTGGGGGGCAGGGCACAACCAATGAAGGGATCCAGCCATAGCAAGTAGCTAGAAATAGAAAACTTCACCCCCCCCATCCAGAGGTAATAGAGTGCTTGGGCAGAACCAGCAAGAAGATGCCAGTTGCAGCAAGCTGACTGTCCTGGAGATTCTCTTTGACTAGAGAGCCTACAACTCCCTGTCCCTCTAGAGATAAGTAGAAAGCCGAAGGAAAGGGACACTGCTTAAGGGAATCCCATCACATCCCTGCTCCATGAGATGCCACCCAGCCGTACAGGATGGGGAGGGAAGTCCCAGCCATGTTCACATGCAACATGAGCACAGAGCAGTAGGAGCCTTGCTGGTACTTGATAAACCAAGAATATCAACATAACACCACAAAGGCTTTGCAAATTGAAGTAACAATGAAATCAGAGGCCACAAATGAAGGCCAAGACTTGCATGCTAAATGTAAACAAGATTACTAACTGCCAAAATAAAAGATTCAAATAGGATGGTCAGGTCACTGAACACAGTAGATGGAATGTTGAGAATACAATAGAAAGTCATCATCATAAAAAGAACCAAGAAAATCATTTAAATGAGAAAAGATAGTAAACTGATGTTGATGCCCAAGTGACTCCAATGTTGGAATTAGGTGACAAGGATTTTACGGCTTTCTCCATGAAAGTATTATAATAATTGATTACAGATTTTCTTGAAACAAAAAACAGAAAAAATAGCAAATAAATGAAAGTTAAATAAAAAAGAAAGGAAAAATGTTGAAGTGGAAAATACAATATTAACAAAAAAAAATCACTTACTGGGCTCGGTCATAGAATGGAGATAATATGAAAGAACGAGCAAACTTGAGGGTAGGTTAACACAACTTATCCAATATGAAACAATGGAAATATATTGGAAAAAATTGGAAAAATTCTCAATGTTTGAAGAAATAATGGCTGACAACTTCTCAAATTTAGTGAAGAAACAAACCTACAGATCCAAGAAGCTAAGCAAACCCCAATGGGATAAACACAAAGAAATCTTCATCAACACACACGATAAAGTTTTGAAAAACTAAAGACGATGAGGAAAAAGTTATAGAAGCAGCCAAAGAGTAACATATTCCCCATAGGAAACACCACTTCACATGTCGGTGGATTTCTCATCTGAAATGTTGGAGTCCAGAAGAAAGTGGCACAGAATCTTTTGAAGTGGTGAAAGGCAGGAACTGTCAACCACAAATTGTTTTTCTGGCAAAATTACCCTTCAAGAATGAGTGAAACATAAAGAAATTCTCAACTTGAAAAAATGAAACGAATTTATTGGTAACAGACCTATCCTTATAGGTTGACTAAAAAAAGTTCTTCAGACAGAAAGGACACTATAGAGGAAAGAAACAGGAAGTATTTGTAGCATGAATAAATAATGGAAGAGTAGAAATATGGGTACATAACATAGACAATACTTTTCTTCATGAGTTTTATGAGTGAGTAATATTTGATGATTGAAGAAGAAATTATAAAGCAGTAGTCAACACCATGATACTTAATAGTGGGAAAGGTAAAGGGACCTACACTGAAAGAGAGATTTGCATACTTGATTTGAAGAGGTGTAAAATGTTGAGACTAGTGGACTCTGGTGTTATATGTGTATATTGTAATACCCAGAGCACCCACTATGAAAACTGTACAAAGAAATTCACTCACAAACACTATAAATAAATCAAGATGGAGTCCTATATGTACAGTGATCAAATAATACATCAGAAGACAAGAAAAAAGAAAAAGAAGAATGACTACCAGAGGAAACAAATACAGCAATAATAAAATAGCAGATATGGGTGCTAAAGCTATCAGTAATTATCTTAAATATAAATTATCTGAATATACATATCAAAAAATACAATGGTAGAGCAGGTGAAAAAAAATATGATCCAACAATCTTCTTATAAAAAAAACTAACTTCAAATTCATTGATTGTGTAGGTTGGAAGTAAATGGATGGAAAGGAGTTTAACACACATATCTTATTGTTTTAATGGAAATTCCTGTAATATCTGATAAAGTGAGGTTCAGAACAAAGAAAAATACTATGTAAAAAGAGGGGCAGGGGCACCTGGGTGGCGCAGTCGGTTAAGCGTCCGACTTCAGCCAGGTCACGATCTCGCGGTCCGTGAGTTGGAGCCCCGCGTCGGTCTCTGTGCTGACAGCTCAGGGCCTGGATCCTGCTTCTGATTCTGTGTCTCCCTCTCTCTGTGCCCCTTTCCTGCTTGTGTTCTGTCTCTGTCTCTGTCTCTCTCTCTCTCAAAAATAAACATTAAAAAAGAAAAAAGAGGGGCATTACATAATGACAAAAGGGTTATTCACCAGAAGACACAGCAATCCCAAAGGTGCATGCCTCAAACAACAGAAGCTCAAAATACATGAAACCATAATGGGAAAGCTTAATGTAAAAAAAAGCAAATCAACAACTATTGTTGCAGACTTGAATATGCTACCTTACGGGAACTGATAAAAATACTAAACATAAAGTGAATATTAAGTCTGAACAATGCACTTAACCAATAGAATCTAAAGACATGTGTAGAATATGCTACCCATAGGTCACAGAATCCCTGTCCCCTGTATTAAGAACTATTTTATATTGGTAGTAATCAAGACTGTAGAAGTGGTGGACAGAAAACATATAGGACACTAGAGTTAGGGAACCCAGAAATAAGCTCACACAGACATGCTCAAAAGATTATTGACAAAAATACAAAAATAATTCAGTGGGAAAAGGATAGTCCCAACAAATGAGGCTGGTGCATGTGGACGTGGAAAAGCAGAAAAAGAAAAGAAAAGAAAAGAAAAGAAAAGAAAAGAAAAGAAAAGAAAAGAACAACAACAACAAAACCTTCAATCTAAACTTCACACTGTATAAAAAAATCAGTTCAAAATGAATTGCATGTTTCACTGTAAAACTGTGAAAATTGTAGGAAAAAAATAGAAAATCTTCACAAACTTATCTACACAGAGTTCTTAGGCTTCACACCGGAAGCATGATCCATAGAAAAAACAGTCGTTATATTGGACCTCATCAAAATTAAAAACAAGAACAAAAAACAACTTTACTTCGTGAAACCCATGCAAAGAAGACGAAGAGAGAAACTACACCTAGGAATATTAGTGAGCGGCATATCTCACCAGGGACTGGTATCCAGAATATATTTTTTAAAACTCTCAAGCCTCAGTCAACAACACCAACAAAATTTTAGTAATCCACTTAGAAAATTGGCAGATGACATGAAAAGACATTTTACTGAAAAGGATAGACAGATGGCAAATAATCACATGAAAAGATGTTCAATACTCTTAGCCATCAGAGAAATACAAATTAACACCATAGTGACATATTACCATGCAACTGTGTCTAAAATAAAAATAGCGACAACAACAAATGGTGGTGTGGATGTGAAGAAACTGAATCAATTATGCGCTGCTGGTAGGAATGTAAAATGATGAAGGAACTTCGGAAAACATTTTGGTAATTTCTAATGAAGCTACACATTCAACTACCATACATCCCAGCAAGAGCAGCCCTTAATATTTATTTCCCTACAATTACAATTTATGTTCACACCAAAAAAAACGTGTTTTTGAATGAACATAGGCATTTTAGCCAAAAACTCCAGCATAGACGTTCTTTTTTTTAAATTTTTTTTAACGTTTATTTATTTTTGAGACAGAGACAGAGCATGAACGGGGGAGGGTCAGAGAGAGGGAGACAGAATCTGAAACAGGCTCCAGGCTCTGAGCTGTCAGCACACAGACCGACGCGGGGCTCAAACTCACGGACCGCGAGATCATGACCCGAGCCGAAGTCGGCCGCTTAACCGACTGAGCCACCCAAGCGCCCCTAGACGTTCTTTAATAGATGAACGATTAAACAGATTGTGGATATACATGCCATGGAATACTATTCACCAATAAAAAGCAACATATGATTGGTGGACAATACTTTAAAAACATGTCCAAGGAATTTCAGTGAATGGAAAAGAAAATCCCAAAATGTACATACATATGATTGCATTTATATAACATGTTTGAAGTGATACAGTTTTAGAAATGGAGGACAGATTAATATTTGCTAGAAAATATGGGTGGTGGTGGCTGGGAGAGATTGTTTGAGGCAGAACTATTCATTGTCGTGTCTTTAGTGATGCATACACAAACCTGAACTGGTGACAAAATTATATAGGACAAAACACATACATATACATGCATGTGCACATAATTACAAGTAAAACTAGGTAAGATGGGTGTACTAATGTTAAAATGTATCCTTGTAATGTTACAGTAAATGTTTACAAAGTGATCTCATTCAAGGGAACTGGACAATGTGTACATTGGACAAAATCGTTACAACTACATGTAAATCTACAGTGACCTCAAAACAAATTTCAATTAAAATTAACTTTTTTAAAGGATATTAAAAAATGTTTATTTATTTTTGAGAGAGAGATCATGAGCAGGGGAGAAGCAGAGAGAGGGTGACACAGAACTCAAAGCAGGCTCCAGGCTCTGAGCTTTCAGCACAGAGCCCAACATGGGGGTCGAACTCATGAACCGTGAGAACATGACCTGAGCTGAACTGGGATGCTCAACTGACCAAGCCACCCAGGGGCCCCTTAAAGGATATTTTAAACAAATGTTATAATATGTATCAGAGACAAAAAGAGCATATTCTTATACTAGATATTCATCTTTATGATTCCGGGGTTCACAAGAATTTCCCCTTCCTTCTCCAACTGTTTTTCACTTTTCTATAACCATGCATTCATTCAACAAACAATTCTAGTCAGCATACTTTTACAAATGCTGCAGTGATTTCGTAAAATTTAAAATGAGAGAATCAGAATACTCCTGGCAAAAACCAAAGTAAATTTCTAATTCTGTAATAAGTATTTAAAATAGAATTCTGAGGTTGCTAGGGTGACTAAAGCGGTTGGTTATGTGTCCAACTCTTGAATCTGCACAGGTTATGATCTCATGGTTATTGAGTTTGGGCCCCACATTGGGCTCTGCACTGACAGTGTGGAGCCAGCTTGGGATTATCTCTTCCTCACTCTCTGTCCCTACCCCAGTCATTCTCTCTCTGTCTATGTCTCTGTCTCTGTCTCTCTCTCTCTCTGTTTCTCAAAATAAATAAATAAAACTTAAAAAAGATTTAAGTAGTATTCTGTCCTCATGTAACTTTATTACTGTAAAGAGTTACTTGTCACAATTTTGCATTACTCAAATCATCAGTATGTTCTGTAACTTACATGGAATAGTTATTTGACATTTTAGCGTTTGACTCTAGAGCATGAGCCATTATAAGACGCTTCTGTTTTGCTGACCGATGTAAAAAATATTTTCTTCAGCAATTTGAGGAACGAATCATGTTACAAATTTTCCCTACCCAAATTCCAAATAAAGTGTTCTGCAGAGTGTTTAACATGCTCAGGCATCTATTATTATTATTAGTTTTTAGGTTAATATGTTCATTTATGGTGGAATTTTTATTAGTAGCAGGAGTAAATAATGTATTATCCTCTGAAAATGTTGCTAGAATAAATGCACCTTATCAATAATGTACTGAGAAAGATCTGTTGTTTTGATTTACATTCTGAAATTCATTTATTATTGACCAGTTTTGGTACAAATCAGATTATCTTTTACTTGAATTGTCAAATACTTCATATAATATCAGTGCTGGGTCTCTGGATAGTCAAATGGCATAACGGATGCTCGATCAGCAGTACTAGTAAGCACACACATACACACACACACAGTCATAAATTTTAAGCATGTACTGCTTCAAAAATTACCTGTCTTTAATACTTTGTTTCAATATTTCCCATTTGCTGGACAGACTAAAATACAAAGTTTGTACTTCCATGTAAGTGTATGCTGGTGAAACATAGGCAAACACCCTATATATTGTAGTTTTATCACATTCCAGTGAAATTACATAAAGCCTTTTTGTGAGGGAGGCATTGATGTCCTGCAGTGCTTTAATAAAAATTCATTGAAAGGAAGTACACATTGTCATTTTAAGACAATCATTTGGAATAAGATTTTGTAACTGGTGTTCCAATATTTACGTATCATCTGTAGTTCACTGTAATCCAGAAAGGTGAGGGAGGAATACAGTTTACTGATATTTTGATTCCTTATGGTATGCAGGGTAATATCCCATAAATTAATTCATTACAATAATATATAGAGGGGTATATATTTCAGTATCCAAACTTTTCTTATCTGGGATTAGACTGTTCTCACCAGAAGCAGAATCTTCGATTGATTATCTGTGTCTCTTTGTAAGATTAGTTTAATGTTGCATGCCTCAGTTTCCTCCTGTATACAATGCAAATGCAATAGACAATGATAGTACTTATCAAAGGGCTTCACCAAGTATTAAATATGATTATAAATACGTATAAAGTTACTACCATGCAGATTGCACATGGTTAGCCATTTTTCTCTTTCCTGCAGAGAAGTATTATTCTAAAGGCTAAGTCATGTGCTCAATATCATACAGAAAACACGAGATCTAAGTCTCAACCATAGGTGTACTGGTCTCTAAGGCTTGATCTCTTTCCACTGTGTACCTGCCTTCTCCAGGGTTTGATCAGGTCAGGAAGAAATCTCATACACACCATACACACCAACTATTTGGAATGATACTGATCCTTTATCAGAGTTATATATAAACTCTGTTAACCAACAGCTGTAATTGATGTAACTCTTGTGCCTTTTATTCTAAGGTATATCCATCTGCCTTGCCTGCTTTTATTGCAGATTCTAGATTGAGGAGGTGACAGTTGGTTAGCATGAAAATTTGGAGGGGATGCTTTAAAAGAGTTAGAATGGCTAGAGTGGCTAAAATGAACAAAACAGGAGACTATAGATGCTGGTGAGGATGTGGAGAAACGGGAACCCTCTTGCACTGTTGGTGGGAATGCAAACTGGTGCAGCCGCTCTGGAAAACAGTGTGGAGGTTCCTCAAAAAATGAAAAATAGATCTACCCTATGACCCAGCAATAGCACTGCTAGGAATTTACCCAAGGGATACAGGATGCTGATGCATAGGGGCACTTGTACCCTAATGTTTATAGCAGCACTCTCAACAACAGCCAAATTATGGAAAGAGCCTAAATGTCCATCAACTGATGAATGGATAAAGAAATTGTGGCTTATATACACAATGGAATACTACTTGGCAATGAGAAAGAATGAAATATGGCCTTTTGCAGCAACGTGGATGGAACTGGAGGGTATTATGCTAAGTGAAATAAGTCAGGCAGAGAAAGACATACCATATGTTTTCACTCATATGTGGATCCTAAGAAACTTTATGGAAGACCATGGGGGAGGGGAAGGGGGAAAAAAGTTACAGAGAGGGAGGGAGGCAAACCATAAGAGACAAATGCTGAGAACAAACTGAGGGGTGTTGGGTGGGGGAGAGGAGGAAGTGGGTGATGGGCATTGAGGAGGACACCTGTTGGGATGAGCACTGGGTGTTGTATGGAAACCAATTTGACAATAAATTTCATAATAAAAAATAATAAAAAAATAAAAGAGTTTGTTTGTAATCAGTTATTTTGCAACCGTTGGCCAATGTAGTTATTGATAGAAAAAGTATTTTACATGCCAGGTTAGGAAAGATAAGAAGTTGATTACTCTTCATGATAATTTTACCCTGAGAATGTTACTACAATTAATCGGGCTCAGAGAGGATTTCAGAGTTTCTTAAAGTTAACCTGTATAAAAATAATCTGGGTGCTTGCTGATTTGTATATTGATTCCAGAGCATTTGATACTGTTTGTCTGGATACGGCTTGGGAATCTTCATGCTTATAAATCATTCAGGTTATATGCATGAGGTGTGGAACAGGGGGTCTGGTGATAAAACTTTATCCTGTCTCTGGATGATGCTGAATGTAGCAGTGATATTCAGATGTTCAATACCAATATACTTATTATTGAAGGTGGGTTTCTCACTCTCCTCAGTCCTTTGGTATTTATTAACATCTGTCTTTATTTTTTTGAACCAAGGATTGTTTGTTTCTCCTTTGTATTAGTATAATAAAGGTTTCATTGAGGAAAAATATCCATTTTTTATAGTGATTAAAATGTTACTTGTTGCATCTGTTTTGACTTTTTACAGAAATATTAAATAAGATAATTGTTTTAATAATCAGTAAATAATTTGTGAAAATGTAGATGTAAGCAAAAAAATTCAATTTCTACTTAATTATAAAATTTGTGTTCATAAAAGTTAATTTAGATTACTCAGAACTCCATATTATTTCTTATGTACAAGTTCACGATATAACTATTAGATACTAATTAGTCATGAAGGGAGATGTTTAGGATATGTCCATAACTCCTTATAGTTCTTCATATGACACATTTCCGTTGTATTTTCCCACATGTCTAATCTTTTTGCTCTGGATGTAAGATTGCCTACACATCCCTTATGATGTGGTTCTAGGAGCGCCTGGGTGGCTCAGTCGGTTGAGCATCCAATGTCAGCTCATGTCATGATTTCACAGTTTGTGAGTTCAAGACCCACATGGGGTTTTCTGCAGTCAGTGCAGAGCCTGCTTCAGATCCCTTGTCTCCCTTTCTTTCTGCCCATCCCCTGCTTGTGCTCTTCCTCTCTCTCAAAAATAAATAAGATTTTTTACAAATGTGGTCTTTAGAGCTTGACGTTGCACAACCCTGACCTCAACAAAGATAATGTAGCAGAATTACGTCCTCTACTGTGTTCTCATAAACTTCACAAAGCATTTTGTAGTATTCCTGTTTCAGTAATATGAAAGGTTGGCAGCGCTCATATTCTCAAAAGGTTTTAATATTTTGTTGCCTGTGATGATGAGTGATGTTGAGCATCTCTTCATGTGTCTCTTAGCCATCTGGATGTCTTCTTTTGGAAAAGTGTGTATTCATGTCTCCTGCCCATTTCTTCAGTGCATTATTTGTTTTTTAGGGTGCTGAATTTGGTAACTTCTTGATAGATTTTGGATACTACCCTTTATCCAATATGTCATTTGCAAATATCTTCTTCCATTCTGTCAGTTGCCTTTTAGTTTTTTTGATTGTTTCCTTTGCTGTGTAGAAGTTTTTTTTTTTTTTTTTTTTTTTTTTTTTTTTTTTTTTTTTTTTTTTTTATCTTGGTGAGGTCCCAATAGTTCATTTTTGTTTTTATTTCCCTTGCTTCCAGATATATGTCTAGTAAGCATTTGCTGTGGCCAAGGTCAAAGAAGTTTCTGCCTGTTTTCTCCTGTAGGATTTTGATGGTTTCTTGTGTCACATTTAGGTGCAGGTGATGAATCACTGAGTTCTACTCCTGAAACCAATACTACTGTATGTTAACTAATTTGAATTTAATTAAAAAAATAAAATAAATCTGGAGAATCCTCAAACATGTTGTCACAGTGAGCCAGATATATATGAAAGAAACATTTTTTTTGTTGTTGTCTACCCATCAAAACCCACGGTACTTTTCATGCAATTTACATGACAAAGTGACATAGTGGTATCTTTTTTTTTTTTTTTAATCTCTTTGACTAACTCAAAAGTGTTGATTCAGTATGGTGATCGGTATTCTCTGGTTCAATGCAGAGTCCCATGGTTGGGGTTATCATTTTGAGCCTTCATAGTTAACTTTTCTGTCTGCTTATTTGTTTAATGCATAAACCCTTGCTGGAATAACCTTGTAAAGATTGCTTTCTGTGAGAGCAGCCCTTACTTGATTCTGGAAACTAGAATATTGACGATATTAATTAGGTTGAACATACCCAATGTCTTTGGTCAGGCCTGGAAGCAGAGCCTGAGAAGGTTTCTTTGACAGTGATTTTTTGAAATAGTGCTCTAGGAAAAATGTATAAAGGGTAGAAGGAAGAGGTGAGAATAGGCAAACAATGTAGGCAGAGATGTTGTTTTGAGAGATCAACTTCAACCTCATGTCCCAGGAAATTTGGGAGATTAACTGTTTCACAGATGTCCTAATTAGAGGCAAGAAGGCAAGACTGCTGCATTGTAGAATCAGTCACTCTTCAGCCGTTGGCTGTCTTGGAAGAGTGAGGTGTTTGACCTCCCAACATCCCAGACATGTCTGGGAAAGTCAGCTCCTATTAGGGGCAATGCTCTGGAAAAGATGGATGCAAGTATTAGCTGTTACCCCTCAACACCAAAACCAGTGGAGGGGTGGAAGGACTATTCTAAAACAACAGCATCTGTTTTACTCAACTCACATAGGAATCAGGAAAGGGAACTCATGGGGTTCTTTATTACCAAGCTTTGTGAATACAAGAAAAATAAATGAGAAAGGATGACTGAAACTATAAAATATCTACATTCAAACTCTACTTTCTTATGGAAAACTTAAAATGGCAGTTGCAGACTAAATACCTCACATTATGCTTGCTTAAAGATCACACAGTCATAATCTATAAATGGTGTCTATTTGTGTCCATGCAAAGCTGAAGTTTTAGAGTTCATCTTTTCTGTCCATCAGTATAAACAGCAAAATGATCGTTACAGTTTTCACATACACAGTAAGCCTTTCTAGTTCTAATATTTGCCACTTTGTGTAGTATGCATCATTTTCAGCCCTCAGACTTGTTCCATGACAGTAAGTTAATTTTCTGTTTCTTTCTGGTAGGTGAGAAGACATGATGTAGATTAAGAATAACCTGTTATAGCAGAGAAGTAATTGACATAAAGTTATGTCCTGTACATATACAGAAGACTGTTTTGTGATCTATATCAGTATAGAGTTTTATGGTTGAGCATTTTTTTCGAGGAGATTCCCCTTGTCAATTTTGATCTCAGTTGTGGTAGGTTGTACTGCTGTTCATCAGTATATGGTTTTCTTCTACTTCTCAGTCCATGGGAGGAGTTGAGTTCCCCACTTCTTAAAGTGTATGATTTGCTTTTAAACAACAAAATATAAGTTCATATTATATGTTAACAATTCCAGGTGGAAGCATTTAATTTTGGTGTTTGAGTCTCTGAGCCATGCTTGCCCTGCAGTAATGGAGAAGCATGCATTTAAGTAGATGGCACCTAGAGGTGCTGAAATGACATGTAGAGGACAGCTGCTCTGGAAAATCAACTGGAGCAACCATTAATGTTCATTTTCTGAGCTGTCACAGCCTGGCCTGGGGCTCAGACTTGAAACACTGAGATCATGGCCTGAGCTGAGGTCTGACACCCAACTGGCTGAGCCACCCAGGCAGCCCACTTTGGTTTACTTATTAACCCAATATGAACTAGGTTATACTGAATAATATGGAGATTAAATCATTAAACTCTTTCTTAGGCATAAATGAACATCTAGCATTATGCCAATTAAAAAAAATAATTAACTTTTATTTATTTTTGAGAGACAGAAAGAGATAGCATGAGCCAGGAAGAGAGGCAGAGAGAGGGGGAAACAGAATCTGAAACAGGCTCCAGGCTCTGAGCTGTCAGCACAGAGCCTGATGCAAGGCCCCAACCCAGGAACCCTGAAATCATGACCTGAGCCGAAGCCAGACGCTTACCCGCTGAGCCACCCAGGTGCCCCCATTACGCCAATTTTATAAATTCTGAAGCCAAATAGCTAGGAAGTTACAAAATTTCACTAAAAGTAAAGAGAAGGTTTGTGGGGAGAAAAAGAAAAGAAAATATTTGGAATCTAATCTTCTCGGAGCCTAGGACAATTTTCTACCACTGGTAGGGTGGAAACGGATGTCTTCTGCATTGCCTTTTAGTGGATTTAACAGTGTGATAATTACATATCTGTACTGAAGGCTGTCACTGAAGATGCAGGACCATTTGATCTTCGTTATGTCTGTAAATGCAAATGATTATCTTTTCCCAAGAAAAAATTGAAAATATTCCAGATAATTTAGGAAGAAACATGATCAATGTACTTACAGTTCTATAGTACCAAACATTCTGGATCTCAAGTACAATTCAAATTTAAATTACAGATTTTAGAAGTAGAATAATAACAAAACCACAATTGTATCTTCCTGACTTCATACCATAGTAGCATTATTGTCATCATCATGCATCATTTTTTAAACTAGTTATGTAATGTAATCTTTATCAAAATGTGACCCACATACTGCCCTAGTGGAGAAACTGAGAATAAGAAAATGTAAATGATCTGACCAGGGTCCCAGAGTTCCTATGGGAGAGGATTCAAATACAATTTCATCTGAGTAGGACCTAAGAAAGACTTTAACTGTTATCTGAGCTTAACCACTCACTTAGTGGATGATCTCAAACAAAGCCCCCAACTGCTTCATTACTCAGGGTTTTTTTTTTTTCATATGAAATTAAGGATAATAATACTCCTTATAGGTTTGTTACGAGTATAAAATGAAATGACTCATATGAAAATATTTGTATTATAAGAACTCATACAAGGCAATATAGTTTTCTTATTATTACAAACAATTATGGAATGCTATAAAGGTTATTAGGAATCTGTGTCACATACTTTGTTCTATTATATACTATTCCTTTTAAAAGAGCAGTGATTTTTAAAAAGCTGTCTTACATGTAATTATGTAGTGGGCAAGTATAAGGGGTGAGCTAAACATGTTGGTAGTTCTTTTTGAAGTGTATTTCTAGCTCATAGCGGCATAGCTTATTGAAGCAATCAAAATTAAAAATGTATACATGAGGCTTAAATACTCAAAAATAGCTCACAGTTAAACACATCACACTGCTTAAAATTTTAAAAGATGCAATTATCCTTTTTTTTTTTCTTGCAGTCTCTGGATTGTTGGTAGATAGAAAATGGTTTCAAACAGTACTTTTTACATGGTACTGTTAAATTGAAATACAGATGGGTATGTTATTTTCCTGTTTTACTATAATTTCTCCTCCAATTTCCTCCTGGAATATACATACTTCTTGAAAAATTGATTCATTCAGTCAATTTCAAAACTTTGAAATAGTGGTAGGTAAATAGAAACTCATTCCTCACAAATGTATGAAGTAAAGTAATTTTACACACACCTATACACACACAGGATTACATTTTTAAATAAGTCATACATGCAAGGTCTCTGGAAACTCACAGAGTATGATTACTTATTATTGATTATGATAGTGTTAAAACACTTTAGAATATAAAAATATTTTTTCTTACACAAAAAACAATGCAGGAAAGGATGTAAAATAAAGATAAATGACAATTTTATAGTAAATATGTGGTGTATTATTTGTATGTGTATTTACTGGGCAAATAAATATTGGGTACTTACTATAAGCCAGGCATTGTCTTAGAGGATGGAAAATAGAAGTAAAAAAAAAAAAAAGAAAAAAATAAAGACAAAGCTTATTGATTTATGGAGCTTATATTATAATAAGCAATATAGACAGTAGACAGATAGATAACCATGCTAAAGCATAATCAAAATGTTAAAGGAAAATAAAGCACACTAAAGGCATGAGTTATGGCTCTTCTATTTTATTAGGATTGCATTTGGGTTAGAGTTCTTGCACAAACCAGGTGATAGATTTCAGTTGGGGTAATTAAGGGTAAATTAATAAATAGACTATAAATATATGGACTAGGTGCAGAGAGATCCCAAAAGATGGTTTCATAGTTTTGGGGATAGTAACAGTTGTTCATATTACCACACCAGGCTCGAAGGGGTCCAGAATAGAATCTGGAGTAGAGAGAAAGAATGTTTATGGAAAGATCTATCTGATAAGGAGCTGTGTCCTTTAGTGGTGACTCTCTCTCACACACACACACACACACAAAAAGCAGAGGGATGAAAACCCAAACTAATACTCCCTCCTCTTCCTATTCTCCAGCTGGTGTTCTCAATGAACAAACCGTACCAGAAATAAGAGGACAAGGAACTTCATCTCATACAGTAGATACTGGTCAGCCTGGTAGTACACAGCACAAGGTAGATAATAACACAGGGTAGGTCTAGGGGGACAAACAGAAGTTAAAAGCACGGCTATTCAAGGCAGCCCTCTCTGGGAGGTAAGAGTTGAGCGGAGACTTGAATTAGTTAAAGGGCAGAGATCCTGACAGTTACTTGGAAGAAACTCTTTCAGGACTGAGGGAACATTTTCTTTTTCAGGTCTTGAGAGTATTATTTCTACAAAGAGTATTTACCCCTCATAAATCTCTGCCTGTCCTCATTTATATTTGCCACTCTACTGCAATCTGCCCCCAGTACCAAAGATCATGGGAGATCTCCCATGATTATTTTGAACTAAGGTCTCCAAAATTTTTGTAAGTCACATAATACAAAGCTTTTTACTTTGCTTTCGTTTCTCTGACCTCTTCCTCATATTTAACACCATTTCCTTTATTACACCACCCTCCCTTCAAATCCATATCCTTCTATATTGTCATTACTTTTGTCTTGGCTCTCACTCTATCTCTCCACCATATTTCTTTCTCTGTCCCTCTGTCTCTCTCCTGCTCTCTCATTCTTCCTCCCTCTTCCTTTTCCTCTCCCCCTCTCCTCTTTATTTTTTATTATATCAATTTCCTTTCCTTCTTGTCTATATAGTGAACCAGAAATATGTAACTAGAGCACTGGATTCTTAGTAAAAATTAAGAATGCTCTTTAAAATTCCTTGCTTGTGGTGCCTGGGTGGCTTAGTCAGTTAAGCCTCTGACTCTTAGGTCATCATCCCAGGGTTGTGGGATGAAGCCCCCCATCAGGTTCTGTGCTGAGCGTGGAACCTGCTTAAGAACGACTCTCTCTCCCTCTCTCCTCTGCCCCTCTCACCTGATCTTGCTCTCTCTAAAAACTAAATATAAAATAAAACAAAATAGTCTTGCTTAATCTATAGCATTGAGTATTCCTACAGTGGAACCAACCATCATTTTTCTTTTGTCTGCTCCCAAGTCCAGTGAAAGGTAGCAGCAACTCTCTGGGACATCCCTGTAAGATAGCAGTGACGATGCATCCAGTAGGAATGATTTCAAGCAGTGTACCTGGTTGTTCACTTTGCTTAGGAGAAATGGCCGGAAGTTTGATTATATACTAATTCTTAGGCTATAGGTAGTAGTTTGGCTGGATGATTGGGAACTCGGACTGAACGTGACTGGAAAATTGGTTAGAAAAATATTTGGAAAAAATATGTGTGGATTGACCTGTCTGAATGGACAAAAAATGTGAATATGTGTGCCCCATATGAATGCTCACCAAAGGGTGACTTAAGCACAGGGAATATTTTAATATTCAAGTGGAATATTATTTAATAGAATTTAATATTCAAGTGGTTTATACCAATAAACCATTCTGAGGATAGCAGTCTTTTTCCCCAGCTACCCCTGTAATCACCCGAAAGTCTCATGAAAAAAATGGCCATGGTGGCAGGGATGAAGGTTATACATGGGCATGGCAACATAGTGTTATACTCCTCGGGGCTGAACCAACTATGGCCACTGATCAGGCGGCTATGTGATAGCTGGTTGATTACATTGGAGCACTTGCAAATGTGATAAGGGTTAATTTTTGTTTTTACTGGGATAATCCCTTACTCTGGGTATTGATTTGCTTTCCCATACACAATACTTTTGTGAATACTACCACATGCAGACATGCAGAATGTCTTATGCACTGTCATGGTATTCTACCCAGCATTGCTTCTGACCAAGGAACTCACCTCACAGCCTAGAAAGTGTGGTAGAGGGCCCATGCTCACAGAAGTCACTTCCCTTACAATATTCTCCACCATCCTAAAGCAGCTGGCTTGATAGGATAGTGGGACGGGCTTTTGAAAATTCAATTGTAGTGCCATCTAGGTGCCAGCCCCTTGCAGGACTGAGGCAGAGTTCTCCAAAAGACTGTGCTCTGAATCAGTGTCCAATATATGGTGCTATTTCTCTGACAGCCAGAATTCACAGGTCCAGGAATCAAGGGGTAGAAATGGGAGTGGCACCTCTTACAATCACACCTAGTGGCCCACTAGGAAATTATTGGTTCCTGTTCAAGCGGCTTTATGCTTTCTTGGCCTAGAGGTCTTAGTTCTAGAGGGAGGAATGCTTCTACCTAGAGACATAACACGTATTCTAAGTTAAAACGGTCACCCCATCATGTTGGGCTCCTCATGCCTCTGAATCTATAGGCAAAGAAAGAATTTACAGTGTTGACTAGGGTGATCAACCCTGACTGCTAAAGGAAAATTGGGTTATTCCTTTAGAGTTGAGGTAAGGAAGAGTGCGACTGGAAGACAGGAGATCCCTTAAAGTGTCTCTTATTATTCCCATGCCTTGTGATCAATGTCAAGGAAAAACTACAACAACCCAATCCAGGCAGGACTACTAATGGCCTAGACCCTTTCAGAATGAAGGATTAAATCACCCTACCATATAAAGAACCGTGATCAATTCAGAAATTTGCTGAAGGCAAAAGGTATACAGAATGGGTAGTGGAAAAAGGTAGTTACAAATATCACCTAAGACCATGTGATCAGTTACAGAAATGAGGACTGTGTGTGTATGCATATGAGTACACATATACATGTATATCTCTTTGTTTTCTTTTTCTCTCTTATTTCCTTACCATGTACATAAAAGACATTCGTTTTGTATCATAGTATTTAATTATATTAACTTTACAACATATTATATGGAATATCCAGGAAAAGAGTAAACATCACTCAAGTACTTAACTTCTTCTGGGAAAGCAATTAGTACATTTTGGGTTGTATCATGTTAAGTGGAATTTTGTTGTCTTTATTTGGAGATTAAGTACAGTTTATGGAGATGTTAATGGGTACCAAGTTGACAGAAGATGGAGGTGTGATGGTTAATTTTATGTGTCAACCTGACTGAACACAGGGTTCCTAGATTAAACATTATTTCTGGCTTTGTCTGTGAGGATGTTTTAAGTTGAGGTTAAGCATTTGAATCAGTTGACTGCTCAGTAAAGTGGGTCACCCTCCCCAGTATGGTTGAGGATCTAAATGGAACAAAAGGCATAGGGAAGAGGAATTCACCCCTTTTTTCCTGCCTTAATGCATAAGGTGGGGCACATCATCTTCTTCTGCTCCAAGACTGGAATTTACAGCCCTGAGTCCACGGTCCTCAGGCTTTTAGACTTGGATGGAATTACACTACCAGCTTTCCTGGTCCAGTTATAGATAGCAAATTGTGGAGCTTCTCAGCCTTTATAGTCACATGGGTTAATTCCTCATAAGAAATTATGTATTCTTCTAGTCGATCTGTTTCTCTGGAGAGCCCTAACACAAAAAGTATCTTTTTCAGTAAGTGGTATTGTTATCAACTTGTCTACAATGGAACCAACCATGTCCTCTTGTTCTGTTCCTCTTCCTTAGTTCCTAGTGGCATTGAATGTCAACATCACTCTTCTGTCTCTCCTCTAATATCTGCATCATTTTCAGATATTCTTTTTCAGTATATGGTGATACCCTGTCTTGTCTTTTGCATTTATCTAGCTTTTCCAATTCCTGTTATTATCAGGCCAGTTTAACTCTTCAAGATTCTGGCTAGTATTATGAATGATGTTGTATTTTTCCCCAAATCTAACATGTAGTTGGCCCAGTCCTAACCAGGTAGGTTATTGCTGCTAATATCTGGGTAGATAGGGGTGGAGGATTAATACTGGCCAGACAAGCATGATCACAGTAAGACAGCCAGTCTGAAATAGAAGAAGTTTCAGGACATAAAGTTGTAAACCAAAAGGGATGCTGACAGTGATGGGGCAGAGCAGTTGGTTGCACATAAAACACTGGAGCTCTTTGAGTTCGTGGGCTGATGCTTGCAGGGACTATTTCTTATTGTGTGTTACAATGGTAATTACAGACACAGCAAGAAAACAAACATCTCCATTATTTTATGCATTCATTCAGAACATATGATTTAAGCAGCCACCATATTCCAAGGTCAAGTGACAGAGTAGTTGAGGAGGCAACTTTGAATGGGGCAATCACAGAAGGTTTTGTGAGAAGAAGGCATTTTAAACTTACTCTGTAATGGCAAGAATGAGCATAGGAAAAAGGGTTAATAGTACACTGTCAAGTATAAGAGCATCCCTAGCTTTCTCCATCTTTCACTTCACCCATTAATAGAAAATTTGTCCCTAGAGTGAGTAGTGATGAGGATGATAATGATGATGATAGGATTATGATGAGGATAATGATATTGAAGATAACATTGATGATGTTGATGGTGACAACAATTGATACAGTACAGTTTCCATGAGGGCAGAGACCATGTGTCTCTTGTTGGCTGCTTTATCCCCAGCATCTATCACAGGCACAACATTGATATTCAATAAATGTTTGTTGAATGAACAGAGGCATGAATGAAAGATGATGGTAATGACTAGGAGTGGTTCAATTCAATTGAGTTGATGATAGTGTATTATGTACCTCAAAACTAGAAACTGTCAATTTTTTTCTGTTTCAATTGCTCTTAAGGAAATGAACCATCCCAGTGATATCGTATCTCAAACAATTAATTTTCACCTTATTCTGTGGAGCATTATCACCTAGTATTTAGCACATTGTTAATTATCACTTTGTAACCATTTGTAAAGTGTGAAAAAGCCTGCTGCACAGATTCCTCTCTTCCACTAATTGTGTTTCTTTCCGACCCAGAGCAGCGACAAGCAGAAAACACAGCATTTGTGGCAACATATCTAAAATAAACTGATTACAGCTTTTCCCCTTAAAAAAAGGAAATGCCCGTAACTCCTCTGCACGTAATGATAAAAGACAAAAGGATATTTTGTGGAGTATTGAATGCTCCATTGAAACATCCATAATAATGTATTAGTAAAAGAGAAAGGAAGAAATCAAGATTGCAAGGTGAGCTCGATGATGCATGTCAATACTTTGTCTCAGTTGAGTCCTAGCTATATTTATTTATAATTATATCTTTAAATCTGATTGAATTTTGAGTCTTAAGGATACAGGTACTTTGGATAATGGGAAGGAAGTAACATATCTTGATTTTTTACTTTACTCTCATTGGTGAGCTTTGTCTTTCTATCCCTAGTGTTTAATAAAATGCCAAATCAATTGTGTACCTCTATATATCTATATCACTATAATACTGATATAGAAGAAGAAGAAATAGCAACTTTGGAGGCAATAATACATACATGATTTAAATCTGAATTGTGCAACTGGCTATCTGAGTGACCTTGGGGAAATTGTATAAATACACTGATTCTCACTTTGGACATTTGTAATAATTATGAGGATTAAATTACACCCACCGTAATTTAGGTACTTATTGGATATCGGCTGCTGAAATCTTTCTAGTTTCAATACATCATATCAGAGCAATTGTCAAGCAGTAGGTGGAACTAAAACCTATGGTAGATATTTTAGAAGATATATTCATATGTAGAATATGGACCTTGGCATTAGCTTATAGTTAGTGAACAGATATGATTTTATGCACCAATACTTTTGAATCAGAGTTTACTAAAAAGTAAATTCTGAAAAAAAATATTTTTATTTCAATGCTGTATAGTTTTTTTTTTACAGTCAAGAAACTGTGCTCAAATTCCTTATGTTTAAATGATTAAAGCTATTATATAATTACGTATGAATACAGTTTTATTTCCCAAAGAGTTACCTTTCCTCCCAATGGCTCCTAATGCTCCTCTTTATTTCTATTACCAGAAATATATGTCATCCACAACTTTATATAGAACTGTTACTACAGAGAACAGATGTAACCAAACTTTTCCTTGATCTGGGAATATCAAGACATTGTAAGGGCCAGACATTCTGAACTTAAAGAACATAAAATGTATAAAGTCTAGGGATAATCTGAAAGGCTACATACCTATTGTATGATTCCAACTCTATGACATTCTGAAAAAGGCAAAGTTATTGAGACAATAAAAAAAATCAGTGGTTGCAAGGGGTTCAGGGTAGAGAGAAGGAGAAGGATGGATGGGTGGAGCACAGATGATGTTTAGGGCAGTGAACATACTCTGTATGATACCCTCATGTCATTATACCTTTACCCACACTGATAGTGTGTACAACACCATGAGTCAACCATAATGTAAACTGTGGACTTAGGGTGATTATGATGTGTCAGTGTAGGTTCATCATTGTCACAAATGTATAACTCTAGTGTGGGGTGTTGATAATGGGGAAGTTACACATGTGGGCGGCATGGGGACTACGAAAAATCTCTATACATTCCTCGTAGTTTTGCTCTGAACCTAAAACTACTCTAAAAAAAAAAAGTAAAGTTGTAATTAAAAAAATAGTAAAATAACAAAAGTCCAGGCAGAGTATTTATGTCATGAACAATAGATTTGCAAGAGTACGTGATCAGACAGAATTTATTTCTCATAACATGACCTGTCGATCTTTCTAACAGTTGAATGGTGGGGACATCCGAGTGAGGAGATGGGAGATGAGGTGGTGTTGTGGCCTTGAGAAGAGGCTGTTTCTAAAGCTGGATATCAGAGGGAGAAGAATTTATAGGATTCCACATAGGTTTAGGGGTTTGAGAGTAAGGAAAACCTTGAGTTGCTTCCAGATTGTGCCTATACCTTGTCTTTGTCAATTGTAATGCACATTAGAAATAGTAGAGTAAAAGTTGAATGTATGATGTCTGAACAGACAGGCTTTATGCTTCCCTATAAAGACTGTGTGTGCAAAGTAAGAATTAGTAGATTGTTTTTGGAGTATTCTAGAAAGGGATAGAATTAGCACAGAGAGCCAGCAAACCTAGTGAGGCCATATCACTAGTACAGGAAAGAAACAGCCATTATCTGAGTGAGCCAGTGGCCAGAGACCTGGTAGAAGTAAGAATGTCACAGTAAGTGCCAACAATAATACAAAATAACCAAGATCCAAGTGATAACTTCCCCACCTCAGAAAGAAGAGACTGCCATGTGATTTCTTGGGAACTTGGACAAACAACTAGGGAAAAGGACAGTGTCATTCCATCAGTCACTTATTGGGACAAGAGCTCAATAATATAATTTGTTTTAAAGAACTGTATACTCTTATTGGAAGAAAAAACTTGTTTATGTGGTATCCATACTTGCCATATAACTAAAATCTAATGAAAGCAACATACAAATACAAAATTAAAAAAAAAATACTCTCTGTAAACTTTTGGTTGTAGTGTTGATATATAAAAAGCTTGGAATTTGGCACTCTTATCCTAATAATAAGAGAAGAGAAAGTTGAAGACAGTTAAAACCAGGAACTTCTCTTAGGCCAATCGAAGGACTGAGTTCACCCAGCAAATTGCCACCCCCAGCCAGATCTGGAGAGGCAGGTGAATTCAGAGTCACAGTAGAGATCAACTTACCTGGAGGAGAGGTTGCTGGAGTAAGAGGGTGGTAGGACTAAAATGATAATTTTGGTAAATTGCTGTTGGATGAGTTTGGAATGCCATAACAGTGAGAAACTTTGGTGTTAGAGCAATCTCAGAGCGACACCCACACTTTTGGAGTTTTAAATCCAAGAACCCACAGCTTCCTAAAGTAAAGATCTGTGAAAGATTCCTTCTTGGCTCTAATAAGCAGATGGAAAGAATAACCCTTCTGAGATACCCCAGAGCATTCCTCACAACAAAGGCTTACTCTCCAGGCAAAAAGTCTTTCTTAGAGCCTTGTCCAATGTGGGGGAAGGGAAAATATCCACTTCCAGCCCACTCTAGCCTTCCTGTGTCACCAAAAGGGAAGCAAAAAGCTAAGGAACATCTGTGAATGTCACAGTTAAGGGTCAGAGAATGACTAAAAAAATTAGGGTTTAATAATATTATAGTATGATTCATCTCCTCTACACCTTATTCCTTTACTAACAGAATCCCAATGTAATAAGAAGATTACAATGGAAAGAGAAGCAAGACACCAGCTCTTTCTGAGGAGAGTTACTTGGGGAAGACCAAAATTAAGACAGGAAATGGAAAGACACTACAGGGATTTGAAACCTCTGGACCTACAGCTAACAACGAGTATTAACAAAAATAGGGCATTACTAGTCAGAATAAAATAAATTCTTACACTAAGGAGCTACTTAGTTACCATTACCTGAGACAATATGTCCATCTTTTAACAATAACAACAAAATTACAAGGCATGCCAAAAAGCAAAGAAAAAAAATAACAGTCTGAATAGACAAAGTAAACATCAGATTCAAATGCAGAAATAGCGCAGATGTTGAAATTATCAGATAGGGAATTTTAAATAACTATGATTAATATGTGAAGGGCTCTAATGTAGAAGTAGACAGCATGGAAGAACAGATGGTTAATGGAAGCCAAGGGATGAAAACTCTAAAAAAAAATAGCCAAAGGAAATACTAGATATCAAAGACTGTAACAGAAATGAAGGATTCCTTTAATGGGTTCCTCAGTAGATGAGACATGGCCAAGAAAAGAGTGAGTTTGGACCCAGGTGAATGCAAGTTTCAATCAGACTGAAGTACAAACAATAAAAGAGAATCAAAAACAAACAGAATATGTAAGGACTCTAATGCAATTTCAAAATGTGTAATATATGTATATTTGGTATACCAGGAGAGGAAGAGGGAAGGAGTAGAGTAGAAAAAATCTGTGACTCAGAACTTCAAAAAGTAGTGACACGCATTAAACCATATATTCGGAAACCTCTGAAAACACCAAGTAGGATAAATACAAACACCAAACAAGCAACAACAGCAACAAAACTGCACTGAGGCATATCATAATCAAGGTGTAAAGGACTGAAAATAAAGAAAAAAACTGGTAAAGTTGGAGAGGAGGATTAACTTACCTATTGAGGAGCAGAGATAAGAATCTCAGGAAAAACTATGTAAGAAAGAAGAGAATGGAGTGAAATATTTAAAGTTTTCTGGAAAAAAAATTACCAAGTTACTATCCAGTGATCTGTCCTTAAAAAATAAAGGAGAAATTAAATGAAATCCAGACAGCTAAGAACTGAGAAAATTCATCACCAGTAGACATGACCTACAAGAAATGTGAAGAAAAGACATTCTTCAGTAAGAAGGAAAGCAGTAAGGGTCACAAACTTGAATCTATGTAAATAAAGGGATAATATCAGAGAAGGAATAAGTGCAAGCAGTTTTTTCTTAGCTTAAAGATAACCTGTATCTTACAACAATACTGAAAAACATGATTGTGTATAAATCAAAATATGTGCAAGATCTGTATGTGTAAAACTACAAAACAATCAGAAAATAAATCCAAGATCTAAATGAACAGAGAGAGAGCCATGTTCATGAATTAGAAGATTCAGTATGTTAAGATGTCAGTTTTTTTTTAACATGACCTATACACTCAATGCAATCCCAGGCAAACTCCCAGAAAACTGTATTGTATGTATTAAAAAAAATGATTCCAAAGTTTAAATTGAAAGATAAAAGACTTGAGTGGCCAACATATTGATTAAGAAGATTAAGTTGAAAGACTTGAATTATTATAAAAGGTATAATAATAAGAGTGTAAACATATATATCAGTGGAATAGAATGGGAAACCTAGAACTGAGCCACAGAAACAATTGATCTTTGGCAAAAGATCAGAGGGAATTCATTGTCGAAATAATATTTTTTAAGTCAATGTTGCTGAGACAATTGGATGTGCATATGTAAAAGAATAAATCTTAACACAGACATTATTACACTTTTTACAAAACCTGACTCAAAAGGGTTCTAGACTTAAATGTAAAATACACAACTGTAAAATTTCTAGAGGTAAATATTAAAAAAAAATTTAGATGTCCTTGCATGTACCTTTGAGTTTTTAGATAAAACATCAAAAGCATGATCAATGAGAAAAACAAGGGTTATACGTGATTAAAATTAGACACTTTTTAAAATTTTTAAAAATATTTTTAATAGTTATTTATTTTTGAGAGAGAGAGGCAGAGTGTGAGTGGGGGAGGACAGAGAGAGAGGAGACAAAGAATCCAAAGCAGGCCCCAGGCTCTGAGGTGTCAACATGGACCCTGATATGGAGCTTGAACTCACGAACTATGAGATCATGTCCTGAGCCAAAGTTGGATGCTTAACCATCTGAGCCACCCAGGTGCCCCTAAAATTAGACACTGTGCTCTGTAAAAGACATTGTCAAGAGAATTTAAAAAAAGAGTCATAGATTAGAAGTTTAACATTTGCAAAACTGATAAAGGGATTTTTTAAAAACTCTCAAACATTCAAAGAACTCTTAAAACTCAACTATAAGAAAATTAATTAAAGGTTAATTAAATAAAAGGTTAATTGGGGAAAAGGTCTAAACAGACATGTTTACCAAGAAGATGTACAAATGCAAATACAC